>NC_064633.1:93847762-95047762 GCF_023864275.1 Schistocerca cancellata | reverse complement strand
ACTGATCAGGAATATAATGAGGGTACTTTTAGAGAAATTGAAAATGACCTGTTATACGAACCATTAAAAGAAAAAGTAGAAGAATGTGAATTAGGGTATCCATACATTATAGCTAAAGAAAAAATTGTCAGGGGAAATGTCTCATTGATACAGGGAGTCCTATTACAGCCATTTCAGAAAAATTCAGAAATAAAATTAAAGACAATGTTGATTTTGTTGAGGCCCCTGTGATGGGAGTAAAGATAAGAGGAGCTACTGGCAAATACAGTAAAGTCATCAAATGTCAAGTATTTTTATCATTTGAAATAGAAAATCTAAAATTTGAGCAGAGTTGTCTTGTTATTCCAAGGTTAGAAGAGAACATATTGTTTGGCATGGACTGGGTGTTAAAGGTAAGTGCTGCATTTAGCTGGAGTGAGATAAGGTTAATTGTGTACCAACCCAAAAGCAATACTATTGTGTGTACACAAATGTTTATTATACACTGTGGAGAAGGTTGCAATCATGTCAGGAAAAACGTAGACTATGAAGAGAATTTGTTCTGTTATGATGACAAACCTGAGCTAAATTTTTCTGGTCAAAATTATGAAAACCTAGTTAAAAGTAAAGTAGAGGAAGCAATTCATTTGGAAGGTGACCAAAAGAGAGAGTTGAAAAATTTATTGTGGGAATTTCAAGATGTTTTCAATGAAAAACCTGGAATAGTCAGGAATTATCAATGCTCTTTACACCTTAAAAATCGTGAACCTTTTCTTTGAAGCCTTATACTATTCCTTTTGCAAAAAGAAAAAGAAGTAGAGAGTGAGATACAAAAAATGGAAGCATGGGGTATAATCGAAAGAAGTAACAGCCATTATGAGAATCCTTTGGTGATGGTTTCCAAACGTGGAGGGAGTGTTAGACTTGTACTTGATTCTAGGCACCGTAACACATTTTTGAAAAGAGAAAATGATCATCCAGAAAACATAGATGAACTGTTACATAAATCTGAATGTGTGAAACTCATGAGCAGCTTTTCGAAATATTTCCTTAAGCCTCCATTTCTCCGATTGAAAGGTTCAGCTTGATATACCTCTTTCCTCTGTCTTTTCTGAACTCCTTCGTTCCAAAACTTGGCTAAAAATGTATGTTCAAAATCACAGTAAGTAAGACATCGATCGACCATTTCGATTCCCCAAATAGCAGATTCTCCTGTAATATGTCCGATTAGAAACTGTATCTTTTGCCTATCAGACCAACTTGATAGAAAAATTCCAGAAAATGATCGGAGAAAAAAGATTAGGTGAAGGTTTCTCTTTTCGGGATAAAATAACTGAAAGTTTCTGTGTTTCAATAGGCTTTCCTCTTTCATTAACTGCACTAATGAACTAGAGTCATTTACTGGAATTTGTTGTGTTCTGGATGGTGAATATTCTCTGCTTTGATGTTTTGTGTTTTGCTGATCAGAACCATAATTACTTATATCACTGAGTGAAAACACAGAATGTGGGTAGCTGTCACATGTTTCTCTGATTTGTTTTGAAATTGTTGCTCCAAGCTTTGTATTTTCTGAGTAATCTGTTCTTTCAAAGTAGGCAAGTCTGTCGTAAATACTTTCCTGATGACACCTAATTCTGTTAAAACAGTATCTCCAGAGGTACCTGGTGCCGCTAATATGTTAACAGTGGCATCCTTAACAGAGTCCTGTAACTCGGTTATTATTTTGTTTTCGATCATTTTATCTTTCTTCGCTAACCAGGCTGTACACTGTTCACTAAAGTGTTGTATTTGGTCTTTTAACTTTTGTTCCACTTTTTTTTCTCCATTCGCAGCCAACTGAGAGAATTTGTCAGTCAACTGTTTTCCTTTGTCATTCACTGTATGTAAAGTGTCTTTACAGGTAAAAACTTGTTTGTTAAGTAGCTCGTGTTCTAATTTTACTTCATATACGTCCTTCTGATAACGATTTACGTTATCCTCCGTCTGATTTGCAAATTCTTGCTGTTTGTTATTACTCCATGTCTGTAACATCTGATGAAGTTCAATGGTTACCTCTTGTTTTGCACCTTGAACTGTAATAACTACTTTAGTCTCAAGGTCACCTTTCATAGCTGTTACAGCCGGCCGGTTCGGCCGAGCGGTTCTAGGCGCTTCAGTCTGGAACCGCGCGACCGATACGGTCGCAGGTTCGGATCCTGCCTCGGGCATGGATGTGTGTGATGTCCTTAGGTTAGTTAGATTTAAGTAGTTCTAAGTTCTAGGGGATGACCTCAGATGTTAAGTCCAATAGTGCTCAGAGCCATAGTTCTTACAATGCTATCAAGTTCAGTCTCAGTTACTAGATTTGCTAACTTTTCATCGAGGCTTTTCGTTAGCGCTTCTATTTTAGAATCTAACTATGAATCAAGCCTTTCGTCGAAACTTTTGGTTTGCGCTTCGAACTTATCATCTAAACTATGGATAATAAAGACGTTCCTGTTCCCTTTGTGTTCGTTCCTGCTGTTACTCTTGTGACCTTTGTGGTCGTTCCTGCTATTTCTCTTGTTCCCATTGTGTCACCAGGCGCGCAAACAAGGCTTCAATTAAATTTGAAACATCATTGTGTGTTGATGTCTGTATTATTTGATTGGTTTGTAGTTCCTGTGCGCTGCTGGGCGATTCGTTTTCTACAGTACTGTGTGTGGTGTTTATTTCATGTGGCCTATCAGGTTGTCCCTGGTCGGCAGAATTCGTGATCTAAGTTGGTATTGTGTGTCAACTATTTCTTCACTGTCGTCTACAAGGGAATGTGGTCTGCCCTCTGCCATTGTTTGTTAGGTTCGCGCACGTGGTTGTGTGAAATTCCTGCGCGATAAAGTTACGCAATAGCTTGCTAAGACTTCTGGGATGCACTGACGTAATGGTGACGTATACCTAACAATTGCCTACGCTCGCACAAAATGACACGATGGATGTTACTGATCAGAGACAACTGAATGCCAACGCCGTTTATGCAATATGCAGAAGTAGACAAATGAACTTTATTTATTTTTTTAAGCCAATACTGACTATAACAATACCCGAAATTATACAATGCTACTAAATGTCTACCTACAAAATACCTCCATGCACTTTCTACTGGATTTGGATAGGTTGATGGAAAAAACACAGAAACTTGCTACATGAGAGGGCATTAATGAAAGTTCTCAACGGAAATAAAGAAGGTACACGCTCTTGCGTGTCTGCAACTGCTGAAGAATTTTTCAAAGTCCAAATGTTCTTTTCACGGCAAAATTTATCATCCGTTCCGCTTTTTATTTACCAGTTCAGCATATCAGTATTGTTTCCGGCATAATTTTGCCGTGGTACATGAAAATAGCAACGAGGAAATAGAAAAATATTTTTTCAAGATCTTAAAAATTTCAACTCTAACAAATACAAGATAATTACAAAGGCGTTTCGAACAACAGCGTGAAATATTATTAATTTTGTTTCGCGTCCCTGTTCGGGCACCAATATAAAAATTACTTTTTTTACTACTAATATCAATATTTATATATGCGTTTGGAGAGAGAGAGAGATCTAGGTCATTAGACGGACAGTGCCGGCCCGGGTGGCCGAGCGGTTCTAGGCCCAACAGACTGGAACCGCGCGACCGCTACGGTCGCAGGTTCGAATCCTGCCTCGGGCATGGATGTGTGGGGTGACCTTAGGTTAGTAAGGTTTCAGTAGTTCTAAGTTCTAGGGGACTGATGACCTCAGAAGTTAAATAGTGCTCAGAGCCATTTTTGATGGACAGTGTAGGGCGATAATTTTGGCGATTTGTTTGTGCGTTAGTGGGCGAGCTCGTCGATTTCCCTGCTGTAGCCTGTAGGCCGGCTTTAATAGTAGTTGGTATATCCAGTCAACATTGCTGATATGCAGGGGCTTGCCGACGTTTGTCGCTTGTTGGTGTATGTTAGCTTGCTGTAGGTGGTTATGCCCTAGCTAGTAGTGTCTTGGCCACTTATGCTTCCACCTGTAATTGTGATCATAGTTTTCCAGAGTATGGATGAAAGGATTGTTCGAGTGTCTCGAGTTCCTGTATTGTTGGTATGAATCTATTTATTGTACAGAAATGAATGTAGTATGTTTCTTTAAGATTTATGGAGACTCCGTTTTCAGCTATTAGCTTATTTTCTTTGTAATGGGTTTATTGTAACACTACTAGCAAATAGTATAAGTTCTGCTTGTTGAATTATGAGTGTAAGGACATTCACATCCACAAGGAATAGCAGTGGACTAAGAACTGAACCATGTGGGATTCCCTTTATGCAATTTTCTTCTTTTCTTCCGTCAGTCATTAAAATTTTCTACCTTTCCGACATTGTCTCATTTATTCAGCACAACCATGTGCATACACAACACCGTGCACACTCTGCACAGTTATATGACAGTATGATGTTTGAATAACATATGTGCACACACCACGTAGCGGGAACTTCGGGAACTCATTGCGTTAGGCGGGAATAAAACTTGAAGATTACTGCCTTCAGTGCTGTATCAAGCATTTCTGTAAGTTATTTACCATTTTCACAATTAAATGTTACTTTCGTGTAATAAATTTATAAACACCTGTACAGGGTGTTTATACTCATTCAGCCATCGATGGACTCGATCTTCCTATCATTTGTAAAATGAGATACATCACTACTCGTCGGACCTCACTACGCTTCACCAGTCACTTAATGCCCAGTTTCTTTTATGCTCGTTCGGAACCTGATTGAGAGATACTTGCATTAACTGACTTCAGCAGTTCCTGTCGCGAATGAAACTGGCTGTTACTGACATGGCGTGATATGTATCAACGATCCTCTGTTCATTGGCCACTTTTACAGTCACTAGTCACTGAATATTGAGTTTTAATTCCACTTTAGAGCTTATCTTGTATTTCCGTCATTGCTTCTTCGGTTTGTAGGTTGAAGAGTAGGGACGAAAGACTGCATCCCTGTCTTACAACTTTCTTTAATTCGAGCACTTCGTTCTTTGTCTTCCAATCTTATTGCTCCCGGTTGGTTCTTGTACACATTGTATATTACCCCCCTTTCCGCGTAGCTTACTCCTATTTTCCTCAGAATTTCGAAAGTCTACCAGCATTTTACATTGTCGAACGCTTCATCTAAGTCGACGAATGCTATGAGCATGTCTCGATTTTTCTTTAACAGTGCTTCCTTCATCAACGTGGGAACTGCCTGTCTGGTGGCCTTGCTTTTCCTAAGCCAAACTTATCGTCATTTCTTTTAAATCCTCTTTCCATTCTTCTATATATTAAACTTGTCAGCAGCTTGGACAGATGAGTTCGTGAGCTGATTGTGCTATAGTTTTCCGGACTTATTTGCCCTTGTTATCTTTGGAATTTTGTGGAAGAGACTTTTCCGAAAGTTAGATGGTACGTGGCCAATCTCGTAGATGCTACACAACAACTTGAATAGATGTTTCGTTGCAACTCCGCCCAATAATTTTAGAACATCCGGTGGAGTTTTATTTACCTCTTCTGCCTTTTTAACTTTAAGTCTTCCAGAGGTGTTTTAAATTCTGATTCTAATACCGGACCCCTATGCCATCCCTACCGACTCGAATTTCTTCTCGTAACACGTCACCAGGCAAGTCCTCTCCCTCGTAAAGGCGTTCAGTCTCATTTACCATCTGTCTGTACTTCCTTCCGTGTTTAGCAGTAGAATTCTCATTGCACTCTTAATGTTACCACCTTTGCTTTTAATTTCGCGGAAGACTGTTTTGATTTTCCTTTATGCTGAGTCAGTCGTCCCGACGACCATCTCTTTTTCGATTTCTTCACATGTTTCCAGCAACTAATTTGCCTTGATGCCCTGCATTTCCAACTTATTCCACTCTTAACGGACTTATGTTGCTGTAGTACTGTCTTTCTCTGAAAATTTTTGTAATTCTTTCTTTCGTCGCTCAATTGAAGCATTTCATCAGTTACCCAAGATTTTTTCGCAGTTACTTTTCTTGCATATACGTTTTTCTGCCCAACATCTGTGATTTCCTTTGTTAGAGATGTCCGCTCCAATTTAACTGCCTACCCTGGTGTTCCTTAGCGTACTCTCCATATCCACGGCGAACTACATAGGCGTCTCGTGGTTGCTCAGTATTTCAGTATCCAACTTCCTTCCGCACTGATAGTTTCGGACGATTCTCTTAAACTTCAGTCCACTCTTTCATCATTACTAGGTTACATTCTGTGCCTGTATCAAGGGCTGGACACGCATTACTCCCCAATAGCTGACTTCAGTCTCTGTCTGACTGGAATGTAAACCAGGTGGATCCTTCCCGTGTCTCTCGGTCTTTTACAAGTACTCCTCTAGTGATTGAACACAGTATTGGGTATTACCATCTGAAATTTATTGCAAAACTCAATTCTTCTGTTTACTCTCTCATTTCTACTGCCCAGTGCCCATTCTCCCGTAACCCTTTCTTATGCAGTCGCGTTCCATCCCTCATGATTATTAGATATTTCAAAACCCTTTAGATACTGAATTACCCGTTCCGTATCTTAATATATTTCTCTGCCACCTTATCTACTGACCATATGACTTGGTTATGTATAGGTAAATTTTTCGTCGTTGGTTAGCTGTCGAATGATGAGAACAAGCATATCATTGAACTGCTCACAGTAGCTCATTCTCTGCTGTACCTTCCCATCCACAACGATTGCTACCTCCGTTATACCATTTTCTGCTACTGTTGATGTTTTTCTATCTTCGTCTAAACATAAATCCTTGTCTTTTTTTTTCATTTCACTTCACTGACACCCGTTACATCTACAGAGAGATTTTGCATTTCCTTTTTCAGATTTTCTAGCTTTCCTGCTACGTTCAAACTTTGGACATTCCAGGCTCTGACTCTAGAATGTTGTACCATCGTTGATTATTACATCTCATCTCATGGTCACTTCCCTCTTTGCAGCCCCCTCCTGAATATCAAGTTGGGGCTAATCTGGAATATTTTGCCACTGGAGAGATCAGCATGACACCGTTTCCAATTATAGGCCGCATATCTTGTGGATTCAAGCTATGCGTCTTTGATACAGTGGTTTCCATTGCCTTTTCCATCATCATGCCGTTGATCATTGCTGATTCTTCCGCCTTTTAGGGGTAGTTTCCCACAGCAAAGGGCAAGAGGGTGCCCTGAACCATTGTCCGCTGCTCCGACCTCTTTGACATGGCTGTCTTAGCCCCTATTGCTAATAATTTTTATTCAAAATGTAAGCAGTGGCACGGTTCGAACCAGCAACCAAGAAGATTTTGATTATTTGTCAAAGACACTTCCCCAGACAACCGAAAGGATGTCAATTGGAACATTTGCTGATGACATTAATTTCCTCAATGAATGCGAGAAAGAATTACAGGATCTGTTGGATAAAATGAACATCCTAATGGGTACAGGATACGAATTGAGAGTAAACTGGAAAAAGATGTAATGAGTTGTGGCAAAAATGAGAATAGCGAGAAATATGCAAGATATATTAACGATTCCCCTCCTCCATGTTAATTCTAGCAAACTCAATGAACTTTTTGTCTTAAACCAGTGAACAAGTGGCTCTGAATTTTGCACTACATGGTCAGTTAGCTTTTCACTACAAAGTTACAACGCTATGTTAAGAAATTTTTAATGGGTTTTGTTAACCAATTCTTTTAAAGTCAGCAATTTCTTCTCTAAAAATTTTGCAGCTTTTCTCCTGTAACTACTTACGTATAAAATATATTTTTAAAATTTGTTACAACAATGAACGAAATGCACAAAACAGTGTGAAAAATTTTATTGTATCTAATGTTAACAACTTTCGAGAAAATGTTCCTTAAATATGAAAATTTGAAAGTTACTGGAAATGGCTTCTAAAATTTGCTAATACATTCCTGCCCTTTATGATGGATCATGAGTATTCTTCTATATTTCTGATCTTAGCCTTATTTTCATAGGTTTCTTATTCCCTTTTGCCGGATATTGTAAGCTTTAGTCCCTTCTTGCCACACCCTTACAACATCTTCATCCATTAGGGGCACTGCGAAAATTGTTTATTTATTTTATTTAAATGTAAAGTTCTATAGTACAAAATTGAGTAGAAAATCTCCAAGGTCATGGAACTTGTCAGTACATGAAATGACAACGTAGAAGTAATTACAGATCAAAATCAAATGTTTAAGAACCCAAATATAGTCAAACCATAATTAAACGCAATCAACAATACAACAAGAATCAGCTTAATTTTTCAAGGAACTCCTCGACAGAATAGAAGTAACCCATGAGGAAACTCTTCAGTTTCGATTTGAAAGCGCGTGGATTACTGCTAAGATTTTTGAATTCTTGTGGTAGCTTATTGAAAATGGATGCAGCCATACACCGCACACCTTTCTGCACAAGAGTTAAGAAAGGCCGATCCAAATGCAGGTTGGATTTCTGCCGGGTATTAACTGAGTGAAAGCTGCTTATTCTCGGGATTAAGCTGATATTGTTAACAAGAAATGACGCTATTACCACTACATGGAATATTATTAGAATTAGAAAATGAAACTTCTGCATCATATTTTTCACACTTCAGTATCATTTTACGCGTCAGACCAATGTGTGAAATAATTTTCAATTCAACTCATATTTCTTTGCTAGCTTGGCACAATACATTATGTTTCAAAATATTACAGAGCGAAGAATGTCAATTATTTCGTTCACATCATTATATATATATATATATATATATATATATATATATATATATATATATATATATATATATATATATATAACTTCGCCAAAGCCGTTTCCAAGCCTGGTTGAAAAAGGAGAAGGGGGAGGAATAACTCCTCGTTAAAAAACATTGGTTCACCTGGCCAAGGTGATAGTACCTCGTGAGAGTCCCTTGCCAGGGAAACGGTGAAGACCTCAACGGCAGTGAAGGCGGCGATGAAGATCATCAGAACGGCGGAACTGGCGGAAGAGGCAGGCTTTTGTATAAAAGCACCAGGCTGTAGCGTCTGTTCCCACAGTGGGCGGCTGCAAAAGGTGTCTGTCCCACATGTTAGTGGCGGCCTCACTTATAATTCTAAGCTAAATGCTTGAATTTTTATCATCGAAAGGTTCAACTACCTTTCCCCAAACCAAACTTTAACCTAAGACATGATGATAAATTTCAAAATGAAAACTACTCCAGGAAGTAACCAATCTTCCATCGCTATTCATGGCGGTGCAACTAGGCCTTTGGATTCTGGAGAGCCTAGAACATCATGTAAGGAAGAGTCAGAGCTTCCTAGTACTTCTTCAAAGATAAGACCCAAGAAAAAACATCTACTGGGGACTCTGAATATCAACACACTTATGAAAGTTGAAAAACTAAAACACCTAATGGACACTCTCAATCAACGCAACATACTTATATTAGCTCTTCAAGAAACATGGTATCTGGATGAAAATGCATTTGAATCAGGTGGATACAGGATCTACAAAGGAAAACCAGCCTTTAAAAATTCCAATAATACTACTATATTAGGGACCACATTTATGGTCAAACAGCAACTTACGGAATCAATAACTAATTTTAGCTCCCCATCAGAACGAATTTCATTTCTGACGTTCAAGTCAGGCAATAAACGCTAGACTATTATAAATGCACATGCACCTATTAACCAACATAACTGAACAAATTTTGACAAAATGGAAGAATTTTGGGAAATGCTTGAACACGAAACATCCATATTACCAAAAGAACATATAAAAGTTTTAGTGGGAGACTTTAATGCACAAGTTCGCAAAGAAATAAAATTTGAATCAGTAGTTGGAGATTATCCAGCACATGCAAGAACCAACAGATATGGGGAAAGACTCATAGACTTTTGTAGACGGTTTAATCTAAAATTAATGTCCACATGTTTCAGGAAACTTGCAAGAAAGAAAAAAACGTGGGTATCACCTAATCCAAATCAAGATGAATATCAGTTGGACCATGTGGCAATAACGACTCGCAACTACAAGGAAATCTGACAGAAATAAAGGCCACGTTCCAACCAAACAAACCTAAACCAAACCCAACAAGATTTCCAAGAGTAAACACTAAATTTCTCCTGAAAAAGGAGGACAAATTCTGTCATATACTAAACACAAGAAAAATGGATAATTGGGAAGAAATTAAAGAAACAATGATAGAGTCAGTTAAAGAAATGGGACAGCCACGAAGAATACCAAAACACAGATGGAGGAACGAGCTGTGTGATGAAGCAATTGACAATCGACTAAAGGCATGGAAAAAATGGAACAGTAATAAGAAACACGAATGCTGGGAAGAGTTTAAAGAAGAAAGGAAAAAGACAGCAAAAATCATCAGATCAGTGAAAAGAAATATGACAAAGACAGATTAGAAGAAATGGATTCTGATTTCAAAAGGAACAACACTAGAGTCTTCTATAAGACTTTCAGAGAAGTTTTAACAGGATTCCAGTCACCAAGTTTACATTTTAAAGATAAAAATGGAAAAATGGTTTTCAGCAATAAAGAGAACTGCCAAATCTTAGCTGAATACTTTGAAAATCTATTAAATTGTGAGGAGCCTAATGACAGGTTACAATTTCAAAAACCACAACATGGAAATCCACCGTCGGAACCACCTACAGTAGAAGAAATCGAAAAGATTATCAAAGCATTGAAGAATAACAAAGCACCAGGTGAGGATGGGATAGTGGCAGAAATGTGGAAACTAGGGGGCTTATCCGCATGTCAGAAAATTCACAAAGTAATTAAAGACATTTGGACAAAAGGAATCATACCCAGTGACTGGAAACAAGCATTGATCCACCCTCTCCATAAAAAAGGAGACAAAATAGACACCAACAACAACAGGGCCATATCCTTGTTTCCAGTGATATACAAAATACTCTCTAAAGCACTTTTAAATAGAATAGAGGAACAAGCAGGACCTAATATAGGAGATTATCAAGCAGGATTTAGAAAAGGTAGATCATGTGCAGAACAGATTCTTAGTTTAAAAACAATTTTGAGAGTGAGAGCTATACAAAATAAAAACACAGTAGTTACTTTCGTAGACTTCAAGAAGACCTACGACTCAGTTGACAGACAAACACTATTCCAGATACTTTATGAATCAGGGATAGATGAAAACACCAGAAGACTTGTTGAACACACGCTCACAGATACAACATCAAGAATTAAGTTTGAAGGCGAAATTTCTGAACCATTCAAAATCAAAACAGGAGTTCGACAAGGTGACGGACTGTCCCCAATTCTCTTTAACTTGGTTTTAGATAAAGTAGTAAAAACATGGGAAAACACATTAAAAAACAGAGTCACAAAGAGTATAAGCATGGGCCAAGGAAAGAACGAATTTGAAGTAAAATGTTTAGCCTTTGCGGATGATATGGCATTGATAACTGAAAACCGAACAGACGCAACAGTTATGCTTGATATGTTACACGAGATTGCTGAAGAGACTGGGCTAAAAATATCCTACGAAAAAACCGAGTATATAGAACACATACATAATACAGAAAAGTTTATGAAAACAAAGAACGGAAAAATTAAAAGAGTTGATAGATTCAAATACCTGGGGGAGTGGATCCAAGCCAATGGACTGGATAACACAACAAATAAAGAAAGAATAAAAAGGTTGGAATTAACATATAAATTAACACAAAACTACTACAATAAGAAATCAATATCCATACAAGCAAAGATTAAACATTATAATTCTGTTATTAAGACACAAGCAACATATGGATCAGAGTGCCTAACATTGAATAAGAAAGGCGAATTAAGAGAACTAGAAAAAAGAGAGAGAAAAATATTAAGAAAAATTCTAGGTCCTGAGAAAACCAAAGAAAATAGGTGGATTAAAAGGAGAAATGAAGACCTATACAAAAATACAGAAAAGATCACAGATGCAATGAGGAAGAGATGGCTAAACTTTTATGGACATTTAAAAAGAATGGAAGAAACACAGATTACAAAGAAAATTTTTAATTACGTTAGTAACCTGTAAAACACTATAGGATGGATAGAAGCAATAAAGAAAGACGCCAACAAAATAGGTGTTCCAGAAGAAATAATACGTGACAGGGATAACTTTAGGCTAGTTATAGAAAACGCAAACTATGAAGAAGATGCGCCAAAACCTCACCCCAAGAGAGTGTGGACAGATGAGCAGAGACGAGCAGTTGGCGAGAAAATGAAGAAGTACTGGGAAGAACGGAAGAAAAAGAAACACCATAAGTCTTAAGTTGTATGCGGTCCATAGCTGGTCAAATTCATATATATATATATATATATATATATATATATATATATATATATATGGGAAGAGATACCCCAAAATATAATACCATACTCTATAAGCGAATGAAAATAAGCAATGTAGACTAATTTTCGTGTCGAACGTACACTTGCTTCAGATACTGTTCGAATAGTAAAAATAGCAGCATTAAGACTCTGAACAAGATTCTGAACATGGGATTTCCACGACAGTTTACTATCTATCTGAACACATAGAAATTTGATCTGTTCAGTTTCACAAATCATATGCCTATTTGTGAAATTAAAACGTCGGGTTTTGTTGAATTGTGTGTTAGAAACTGTAATAACTAAGTCTTACTATGATTTAGAGTTATTTTATTTTCTATAAGCCGTGAACTTATGTCATAAACTGCACTATTTGAAACGGAGCTAATATTGCACACAATATCTTTTACTACCAAGCTAGTGTCAGCAGCAAACAGAAATATTTTAGGGTTACTCGCAATACTAACGGGCATATCATCTGTAAAATAAGGAACAGGAGTGACCCTTATACAGATCCCTGGGGCTTCCTCCATTTGTCTGTACCCCACTCAGACCCCACATCGCAGCCATTCTCAACACTGTGAATAATGACCTTTTGCTGTCTTTTGCTAAAGTAATAGGTGAACCAAATGTGAGTTATTCCCTGTATTCTGTAATCATCCAACTTCTGGAGCTATATTTTGTGATCAACACAATGAAACGCCTTAGTTAAATCAAAAAATAACCTAGCGTTCGAAACCATTTGTTTAACCCATCCAGTACCTCACAGAGATAAGAGAATATAGCGTTTTTAGTTGTTAAACGGCTTCTAAAGCCAAACTGTACATTGATAGTAAATTGTGTGTTGTAAAATGACAAATTATCCTTACATACACAGCCTTTTCAATAACTCAAGCAAACACTGGTGGCGTATAAATAGGTCTAAAGTAGTCTACTTTATCCCTTTCTCTCTTTTTATAAAGAAATTTTACTACTGAGTACTTTAATCGTTCAGGAAACTGACCATTCCTAAAGGAAAAATAACAAATATGGGTAAATACAGGGCTAACATGTGCAGCACAGTACTTTAATATTCCGCTAGGTACTCCATCATATCCATGAGGTTCCTTGCCCCTCTGTGATTCGATTATTGACTCAATCTCCCCCTTGTCGGTATCACAGAGGAGTATTTCAGACATCAATCTCGGAAAGGCATTTTCCAAGAGAGTTATATGATTCCCTGCAGCGACTAAATTTTTATTGAATTCACCAGCACTGCTCGGAAAACGATTGTTCAATACTGTGCATATATCTGATTTGTCAGTAACAGGAATAATTTTACTACGAACTGAAATGAAATCGTCAAACTTGTGCTGCTAACCAGACACTTCCTTCACATCTCACCATATGGTTTCAATGTTATCCTGTGAATTATCTTTTCTATTTGCGTACCACATACTATTTGCCTTCCTAATAACATTATAATTGTGATTTGTCAAATTATTTACGTGGTGCTCCGATATACCATTAATTTCAGAGTCAACATCTATAAGCAGTTCACTAACTTTGTCTATAATATCTCTTACATTTTGATGAAATATGCTAATTCCTTCTCTACTTGGAAAAATGACGTCCACTGAAGGTGATTGCTCAGTTAGAGGGACTTCCTTTAAGCAGGTATACCTTACAGCTGACTTCAATCTGAAAAACGTGCAACTCTAACACCAACTACCATTTTACCATGAGGGATCCAACCACCACCCACTACACTGTCACCTATAAGCTTTTCCAGCCTCCTCCTCCCATACCTATTGAGGTGCAGACCATGCCTAGTGAAACCCAATCTACTGATAGACTGTTTTGACTGGACATATAACATTTCAGCAGATCACAATTGATAATGTTTCCACCATAGTTTGGTGCCACTGCATCATATACTCAAAACAAACATTCTCTTTGAAATTCTAATCCAAACTAGATGGTTCACACTTTCATGGGTATTTTGTGTTTACCTATGAAGGCAGTTTACCTGGCTATGATAAACGCGGAATAGTAGCTTAATTACATAAATTACAACAGTTAGCAAACTGTTTTTATGATTATTTGATTTCCTGATTGGTTTTTACACACTGAATCATCACGTGTGGGGCTCAGTGAGTGTCGTGACTGCTCATTTGTTGACACAGTACGAAAAAGTAATATCCCTACTGCTCTCGTCACATGTATGTTGCCTAATTGTGCAATCATAATACCTGTGCACCCTATCAGCTGTGTCATCCGTCAGCCTCTCTCTCCCTCTAAGGGTCTTACTGTCACTAAGCTTCTAGGATCCTAATGTCTGCTTCAATTTGTGCAAGCATGCTGTAGGCGCTTCTGCACATGTCCTATGCATTCCTGCTTTTAAATGTGAACTCCTCTGCCATAAATTCTGAGTTCCTCTGCAGTTTTGTATCCCTTCTAATCACCATCCGCTTCATAGTTCGTACATTGTTCATTATACCACTCCTCCTACACGGAAACAATTCTTGTCACTCTCCGTACCTCCTTCGCTACACTAGTGCCATGAAAATTTGCTTCACAGGTTTCACGATGTGTTTCCTTTGTGTTGCCATCATGTCGACAATGTCTTGAGAGAATAGCAACATCAATAATTTTGCAGTTATCACTACTGCCAGGTGTCAATTATCCGTTTAGAAATTTATGAAATTTCCATTGCAACGATCCATTTAATGCTACAGTTAATTCTCAAGCTTCCAGCATCTGTCACAGCTTCCTCAACTGCATTCTTCAATGTTGTGTATGTAACATTTTTAGCAGAAGACCACACCAATTTATTATAAAATTCAAGCTTGGTTTGTCGTTTTGGCAGGTTCATAATTCCACATAACATTGTTCCAGCAGCACCGCAACGCGAGGAATACACTAGCCTAACGTTTATGACATACACATTCTTTCCACTATTACCATTACAAGAAATACTATTAGAATTAGAAAATGAAACTTCTGCATTACATTTGTCACACTTCAGTATCATTTTACGCGTCAGACGAATGTGTGAAATAATTTTCAACTCGACTCATATATCTTTGCTAGCTTGGCACAATAGATTATTTATCAAAATATTAGAGAGCGAAGAATGTTAATTATTTCATTCACATGATTATTCTCATTTTTGCTATCAACAAGTTTCTTGCTGAAAAATATTTCTCACACAGATTAGGAGTGATTTGTGAAACAAACTGAACAGCATATTCCTTAGAAACAACGGAAGATTTCTTCTTCCACTCGTTGCAGCTTTTCTTATAAAGTCGATCACTAGAATGGAACATATTCATATCCATAAACTTAATACGTACACCAGTTACTAACAGAATTCTTCTACTACACAAAATCGCACCTGTAAACAACGAACAAAGAGAAGATTTCACAAGTCAGCAAACACTTCATGCCGTTTGTGTCCATGCATATGCCCGTTCAATTGTTGCAGAGATCAAGGCCTACAATGTTTGAAAAAAAAACACTGCCAGATTCTGTGAAAAAATCCTTGTTTAAAGACAGCGAGCGGTGCCGTCAAAATTGACACACCAATTCGCCGCTACCACTTATGGGTCACATCAAAACTGAAACGATAAAAAACAAAGAATTACTTTATAATGTTGAATTTCGAATCGTTTTATTCAGAAAAATCCAAATGATTTTATAACGAAAAAGCCTAAAAATTGATAATTTTATGATTTTCATCGTTCCGTTTCCTCTTAACATCAAAACTGAGGATCACGAATCAGACGAAGTTAAGGAAGGCTGCTATCTCGGAAACAAAATCACGCTTGGCGGACAACCAAAGAGGACATGAAAACGTAGACTTGCACAGGCAACGAGGGCATTCCTGGCCAAGAGAAATCTAACATTGGCCTTCATTTAGGAAGAACGTACGTTTAGAGCATGGCATTGTATGGTAGTGGATTATGGACGGTGGAAAGATGAGAGCAGCAGAGAATCGAAATGTATGAGATATGATGCTACAGCAAGAATGCTGAATATGATATGGACTGGTAGGTAGGGAATGAGGAGGTTTCCCGCAAAACCCGTGAAGAAAGGAAGTTATGGAAGACACTGAGAAGAAGAAGGGACAAGATGACAGGACATGCGTTAAGGGGCTCCGGAACGCCATATACTTGCAATGTTAAAATAACGCTTATAAATTACATCTTTACTCACAAAGTATTTGAGGTAGGAAGTTGAACTTTTTACAGATTATTTATTGGAATATGGGCTACAACTTAACACAGGGATTTTACAAAATTTTAGTTCAGTTATTAAAGATGATTTTCTTTTCAATTGTAATGAAAATTCACAACATTTTTTTGCAATTTTTTATTTATATATTCAAAAATATACAGTTTTTTTGGAAAAAGGCTGTGTTAAATTATGCAGAAGGTACTGTGTAACATTTACTGAAAGTTTGAAACAAATATGTGTGGAAGATCCGTAGAAAACATGTAATTAGTATGAGAAAATAAAAGTTTTGGGAATCGAGCGACAAAGATTGGATTAACTTTTTAGTGCATTCCAGGTCCATAGGATGGATTATCTTCATCCTCTGCAAACTCCTCCTCCAGCTTCCTCTTGTTCCTCCTCCTGTTTACTCTTGCTTGTATTTCTAGACTCTTTACAGCCCTGTCTGCAGCCCGAAGGCGTTCCTTGTCTAAAGCAAGCATCGCTCGTACCATGTTAGAACCTATCTTCATTCCCATATTTCTAAATACCTTGCACCTTACAATGTTGCCATCATTGAAAGTCGCAACAGCATCATACACACCAAAGTGAAGTGTTTCTATTCCAACAAATACAGTCTTGGGGATTCTCGACCATATTACACTATTTACACTTTCATTGGGGTTTTGAGTTTTTCCGTGAATACACTTTTTCAACAGTTCAGGTGCTGCTAAGTCTCTGAAAATAGGTTAGCCACAACACATACTTTATCTCACATCACTAAAATGTACCTGATGAACACGGACGTTAATTATAACACCATTTGACAGCAGTTTAACAGCGCCACAGTGGGTCACGCCCATGTAGAACACATTTCAAAAAAAATTTAAAAATAGTTGTACTCTTCGGAATTGAATAAATTATATATCTATTAAAAGGTAATAGTCTGCAGATTCAGAAAACGCAAAAAAGTAAAAATTCAACTTTTCATGATTTTGAGCTTTTCCGGAGCCCCTTAAGGCATCAGGGAATAACCTACACGGTAAAAGAGCGAACTGCAGAGGGTAAAATTTATAGTGGAAGACAGAGATTTGAATACCTTCAACAAATAATAGAAGGTGTAGGGCGCTAGCACTACTCTGAGATGAAGAGGTTGGCACAGGAGTGGATTTCGTGGCGGGCCGCATCAAACCAGTCAGAGGACCGACGAAAAAAAATCTATTCATACGCCGTGTAATGTGGGTGCCGTGGTAGGAAATTCCTTGCAGATAGGTTCAACAGTCTGCGTTGATACAGCAACAAGTTGGGAAGGTACGTTCATTGTATAAGTGTGGGTACGTACGAACACCGTGCCTTTCTACCACTCTGTCACGTCTGCACGTCGTCCAATCTTGTTCCGCTGATGCCATAGAGCCCAGGGGCACACAGGCGCTCTTCAGTGACGTGACTTTCGTCGGCGGTGGAAGTTCACATGACCGTCTGGCGCAATTTCCACGGCATCTACAGGCACCTGTGTGCTCTTTTAAAGGGATGGTTAATATATTTTGGTTGATGAGCTCGTTAAACCTGAGATGAAAGGTTTTGTTGGACAATGTACCGTGTTCAGATACTAGCGGTGCTGGCTGGCAGATGACAAGGATTCCAGATCGAGAGCCAGTCCGAGACAGTTTACATTTCTCACGAAGACTAAATGCGCCTCACTCTCTGCTCAAAGTGAATGATGTTTATCGGCGAAATCACGCTGCTCATTAGCTGGAGTGATCGGAACATTTTCGTGTGTTCGATGCTCGCAAAGAGAAAAATAATGAGGCCACCGACGAACGCTCCTTACTAAAAGAGGGAATGAGGCGGCTCCGGCCTCCGTCTTTTCACAGTATATGTCTCCGTTGTAAAAAAAACCCGTCCAGGAACCTGATGCCTCCACGCAGATACAGTGGGACGATGCCAGCGCGGCCACCTTTCCCGGCGAGAGCATCGTCTGCAAACTTGTCGCTCGAGACGCGCGGCCACCGACAACCCGTTCGTCCAGCGCTTAAATATAGCGCCTGCCAGTCTTCTTATCGCGGACAGACAACTTGACCCCCTCTGACCTTCTGCTCTCGAGCCGAAAGGCCGTAACAGCAGCAGCTTTAAAGCTGTCACGTAGCAAAATAGCGTCCGCGTCGGATTCTAATGGATCTGTCGCCGCAGAAACAGATGCGCGTCCCGGATAGCCAGCAAATTGCCCGAGCACTCCGTTCCCCGGCCACCGCCATTTGCCGCGGAAGTGGCATCATTAAGGTCAGGAACATCGCGCTATCAGCTTGACAGCTCATTTGCGTAATTTGTTCCGCAGGGTAATACACTGACTCAACCCGGACTCCACCGACAAAATTTCGGATTCAGAGACATCTGAGAATTTTGGTATAACGGCGGCATATTCTCCAGTCGTTAGTTACAGTAATAATGTAATAATTACTCATTCCATTTGCTTTCTAAATTATCGCTGTTTCTGTGAAAACACCTTCATAAGAGTGAGAAATCCTCTACTACGAAACCACCGAAATCTGTAATAAAAACACAGAGTAATGCTACAACACTCAGACTGTGATGTGTTTGAGGTCATTGTGGGAGCAATTCGGTATACTGTTACTGCGCCGCTCTTCCACTGCATTCAGCGAAACCGTGCACGAGGTGAATATTGATGAATTCTCCAATCCATTCTTCTATCCATACTTAGTGTATCTCCATTAATGTACGACTAACATGGCGGAATAACAAATCGGATATAGAACCCACAAGAACTGAATGCTCTCTTGAGGGCAAAGAGTAAAGAAGGCACTACTTCTGTCAACAGTACGTACCTTGGCCGAAAGGAATAGGTTCGTTTGCAAACAGGATGCATAGCACGTACCGTCGACAACTGCATCGTTGTGCAGATATTTTCGACAGCGACTACGAGGGTTATCAGGAAACTAAAGTTGCAAGTAGACTTGGCCACTGTTTCTATGTTTCGATACAGTGTATCGATACCTGGAACTGTTTCAGTGTTTCGGAACGGCTATGGTTCACTGTTTCGAAACAGTGGTGTTTCATTCCGCCCTTGTCTCGGATCTCGAGCCAGACACAGAAACTGTATCGTTGTTTCAAAATAAGGCTGTTTCAGTCCACCTGCGCCTGGAACGGACTAATTGTATTGAAACAGTGATGTTTCATTCCGCCCTGTGCCGGACGAGACTCGGGCTCGGCACAGGTACTGAAACACAACATACCACTTCATGAAACACTTTCAAGAGTGTCGAAATCTTTTGACAAGCAATAGCATGAAGCTCAAGATATCCGAAAATAAAGCTTCGTTTCTAGCTGACTGTCCTATTCCGAAATGGCGTAACATCTGCTTTATAAACACTAACCAAACAATAAAGCAACGCATACTATTTGCATTCAAAATAATAAATATGTGAAAATCATTCAGTCAAATTACACTTTCTTTATAACATACGCTTCTCTGTTCATGTACAGTAATCATATTAAGAAACGCAAGTAAGACTACAACATTTTAAATAAAAAAAGGCGTAGAGTGACAGTTATTAGACATGTATATAAATTTGATGTAGGTATAATTGCAAGCAATCTGTTTGACATATCACTGATAGTGTAATGGTGAACGGGAAGCATCGTAAATTCATAGTAACGGTTCGAAACACCTTGAAACACAAATTTTTTTTCTGTTATATTTTGTTATTTATTCGAATTATTTGGCGTTATTTGTGAGTCTATAGTCACTGTGTCTATTATCCACAATGATTCCCTTTGTGTGCATGGAAATTAGCAGGATGGGTATATTGGCCATACTAATGGAATGTGGGAATCCCAGTAGCATATCTGTTATTTCTGCAGTTTGCTCCCACCTCCAGTTCCGTTCGTGGTGGTTCTTCTGTCTTCACCTAAGGCTTCCCTCAGCCAATTGAAAAGTATGAAAGTCACATGACACAAAAGCAGCGCATTTGCTGCAGGAAATACGAAACTGCCAAGACGCCTAAGTGATGGTTTCATACTTTCTGCGATATGATTAGCGCTCTCGCACCTCATTTGTGTTTATATGGACATACTTATACAGTAGACATTCAAGATGATAAAACGTATAGGTTTATTAGATTACAAAACAAACTGTTTCACTGTTTCGAAACACCGTATCGAAACATTACATTGTACTGTTTCATTTGTTTCGAAACATTTACGTGTTTCAGTTTGCCCATCTCTAGTTGCAAGGCATGTCCGTCGGGGAAGTAACACTGGCGCGTAGCGGGGAGCCAGCGAAATGAACGAGCGTTCCCAACAATCAGTAACTCGTCTATTAGAGTTGTGGTGACTGTTAGAAACGAGCGTTCTCATTCCGGTTCCCGCGAAGTGCGCGCTGTAATTGGCTACTTAAATGCTAAAGGGCATGAACGCCGCTGTGATCCATCACGAAAGTTTTTTCAGTTTATGGAGAGGAATTAATTTCAAGGCAACATGTGACGAAATGGGTATGGAATTTCAGTTATGGAAGGACGGAAATTCACGATGAAGGTAGAAGCGGAAGGCCGTCTCTTATGACTGATGATGTGGTGCAGAAAATTGAAAAACTTCTTCCCTGTGATCGCCGTTCGACAACTGACGATCTGCATGCAGTTTGTCCACATATTTCACGAACGTTGGTCGTGAAATCGTAACTCATCGACTATATTACCGCAAGTTGTGTGTGTGACTGGTGACCAATATGCTTATCGAAGCATAAAAAACGGACAGAGTTAGTGCCGCTCGCGAATTTTGTGACCGTGTTGAGACTGAAGGCGAGGCTTTTCTCAACACTGTATTGACAGGAGATGAAACTTGCACTTATCAGCATACTCCAGACAACAGACGAAAATTAGTGCAGTGGCACCATACTCATTCAACTTCTGCCAAAAAATTCAAAAATAAGAAAACAGCGAGGAAAATCATGGTATCAGTGTTTTGGGACCGAAAAGGGGTTATGCTCGTCGAGTTTTTGGAAATGGGTGAAACAATAAACGCTGGAGGATCTTATGAGATCGTGAAGAAACTCCGCAGAGTTATACAAAACAAACGTCGCGGCATGCTGACAACAGCGGTCTGACTCCTCCATGACAGTGAGCGTCCGCACACCGCTCGTGCAACACAAGAGTTGTTGACTTCGTTTGGTTGGGATGTTTTAAGCCACCCCTTCCACAGCCCCGAACTCCATCAAGCGACTGTCATCTGCTCACTAAACTGAAAGAACACCTTCGTGGAAAACACTTTTCCGACGACGACGAGGTGAAAATTGAAGTGAAGAACGCTGAAAAAGGCGACGGGAGACGTCTGTGACACAGGAATCAAAAAACTCGTCCCAACTATGACGAAATGTATTGAAGTAAATAGTGATTATGTGGAAAAATAATGGAAGAACTATAATGAAATGCACGTAAATTTTATTAAACTACATTCATTTTTTGTACTTCAAAAAATTCTTACAAACTTACTTTCCGGCTTAGCCTCGTACAACGAGTGAACGGAGTAACTTCGTATCCAAAGAAGACGCACAGAGCGTACCGTTGACATTTTCATTGTTTTGCATACCTTAGCACGAAGTACCGTGAGTGAATGGAACAAATTTGTTTCAACAAGACGTACGGCGTGTAATGTAGACAGCTGCACTGTTGTGTAGAAATTTTCGACAGAAATTATCATGAGTCAATTAAGTAAGTTTGTTTCGTAACAAGACTTACAGCACATACCGTTGGTTTCTGCGCTGCGGTGCAGATATTTTTCATACTAATTATCTTGAGTGAACAGTATAATTACTTCAGCAAACATGATGTACAGCGCATGCTGTTGACATTCGCACTGTTTTTCATGTAATTTTGACAGCAAATACTCCAGATGCATGGAATAAGTTTGCTTGCAAGCAAGAAGCATAGCACATACCGTCGACATTTTCACTGTTATGCAGATGTTTTGAACAACAAGTACCTCGAGTTAATGGAATACCTTTACTTCCAAACAAGACACCTAGCTCATACCATCGACACTATACTATTATGCAGACAGTTTCGAACAACAAGTACCGCGAGTGGCTGGAATCCGTTTGTTCTAAACAATATGTACAGCGCACACGGTCGACATTTCCACTGTTGTGGAAGTATTTTTAGTGCATTAGAGATGAGAAGACAATTGAGGTTAAGAAATCAAACGAATTTTTTTTTTTACTCTGTAATGGTTCATTGCGGACCTCGGTTGCCTTATAACTAAATAACGAAAAACCATCCCTGAATTACTTCCGTAATATCGGTGGGCTCCAGACTGACTCAGCGCAGAGGAAGAAAAAACGGAATTGAAGATGGGTTACAGGAAAAGCCACCTATGAGGCTGCTTCAACGGTACAATTCGTGACGGATGCTAGAGTTCGGAAATATCAGGATATTTGCACAGGATTTTTGTCGACGCAGATGAGGCATTTGACAACATAGAGAGCTGCAAAATGTCTGAAATCCTCAAAAATTTGGCGTACACTGTAAAGAAATACGAGATACGCACTGAGATGACAAAAATTATGGGATACTGATAAGCACATATACAGATGGCTGTAATGTCGCGCACACAAGGTATATAAGGCAGTGCATTGGCGGAGCTGTCGTTTGGACGCAGGTCATTAATGTGAAAAGGTGTCCGACGTGACAATGATCGGACGACGGATCTTAATTGACGTTCAACACTAAATGGTAGTTGGAGCTAGACGCATGGGACATTACATTTCGAAAATCGTTAGGGAATTCAATATTCCGAGAACCACAGTGTCAAGAACACAATTTCAGGCATTACCTCTCACCATGGACAACACAATGGCCGGTTGGACCCTAGATGACTGGAAAACCTATTTCAGTTGATAAGAGCTGATTGTAGGCTTCGAGTGTGGCGCAGACTGCACCAAGCTATGTAACTTAAGTTTTCAATAAGGCACTATTGAGGCTGGTGGTGGCTCCATATTGATGTGGGCTGTGTTTACGTGGAATGGGCTGGATTCTCTTGTCCAACTGTACCGTTTCAGACCATTTGCGGCCATTTTTGTGGATGACAATGCGCCGTATCACCGAGCCACAGCTGTTAGCAGCTGGTTTGGAGAGCATTCTGGACAATTCGAGACAATGATCTGGCGACCCAGATCGCCCAACGTGAATCCCATAGAAAATTTATGGGACACAACCGAGAGTGGTCTGTGCTCAAAATAGTGCACTGGCAACATTCTAGCAATTATGGACGACTATAGAGACAGCATGGCTCAATATTTTTACGGGAGACTTCCAACGAATAGTTGAGTCCATTTCACGTGGAGCTGCTGCACTATGCTGGGCAAAAGGAGGTCGGAAACGATATTAGGGGGTGTTCTACGGCTTTTGTGTATACAGTATGGACCAAGAGGGAACAATAAGAATGCAGGACGAAGAAAGAAGTTTAAAACATGTGTTTGGTACCAGGGCGCAAGTCAGGGATGCAAAGTTTCTCTGTTACCGCTCCACCTATAATCCACAAGTAAAACGATAAAAAATGGTTCAGAGATGGAATTAAAGTTCGCGGCGAAAGGATATCGATAATCGGATTTACTGATGAAATTTTTAAGGTCTGTGAAGGTGAGGAATAATTACTGGATGTACTGAAGGGAGAAAATAACCTCTGGAATATAGTGTATAGCTTGACGGAGCATCAAATAAAGACGAAAGTACTTAAGAGTAGAAATAAGAATATCGACAACATAACAGCTTAGAATCACTTATTACTCGAAATGAGGGAGTTCTGATACCTCGCAAGCAAATTCTGCTTGCCTAGGAGAAAAGTCATAGAATAGTATAGGCAAAGAAGGCAGTCTTCGTCAAAAGATGTCTACTGGTACCAAAAATAGGTTTTAACTAAGTAAGAAAAATTTTAGAATGCAAATTTGATGAACAGCAGTCAACGTCACCCGTCCTGTAAATATCGCATCTGACTATATTCCTGACATATAAGCGACTTCTGGTCAGTAACTACCTTGGCAGCTTGAACTAACAACTGTAAACTACAAATTTTCATACGAGCAGTCAGTTCTGAGCAGGCAAGCTTAAGAAATGTTTCAGTGTTGTGTCACAAATCGCAGTGGAGCTACGAACTGAACATTTCCGAATCAAGTGTTCAAGAATTGCTCCAGATGAAGAGAAAAATGTGTGCAAAGGTTGTTCCACACGCCTTAACTTAAGAACAAAATACAACGATGCGGGGATGCTTGCCGCAGCTTTATTGATTTAAAAATACGGACAGTTTTTTCCTGGAAAAATCATCACTATTGACGAGACTGAATGATATCAGTACGAACCTGTCACAGAGTGCAGAATGAATCCCTGATGGTTTGCCAAGAAGAAAGTAAAATTAAAGTTTCCGCTCTGGCCCGATAGACCACCGTGTCATTCTCTGCCAGTGTCATAATGGGATGTGGTACAGAGGAGCGTGTGGTCAGCACACCGCTATCCCGGTCGTCATCGAGTTTCTTGTCCTTGGAACCACTGCTAATCGGTCGAGAAACACCTCAGTTGGCCTCTTGTCCCACCAATGAGAAATCCTTGCCAGTACCAGGAATCCACCCCGGGCACCCGGCATCGCATGTAGGCACGCTGTCCCCTCAGTTACAGAGACGGACAGGAAGATCGAAGAATGTGTGAAAAACAGTGGAATAACAGCCAAAAGAAGGGCTTTTCTGACAGTTTCAAATCGTTGTACTGATGTGCGGCAAGACTATATCAAACCCCCGACGCCTTAATAACACTAGGAGGTGCATTCCGGTTCTAAGGCCTCAGACTTTTTTTCTCCGGACTGTAAAGAGATAGAAACATGCGCATTGTTTTAAAATGAGGCCACGTTCATTGTCAATACGTCCCAGATATGGCAGCACCGTACGGCAGATGGAATTTTACCGCCAGCGGCGAGAATGAGAAGTTTTAAATACTTAAAATGGCGACGTTATCCTTACTTGAACAGCGTGCATCATTCGTTTTCTGAATTTGCGTGGTGTGAAAGCAATTGAAATTCATCAACAGTTGAAGGAGACATGTGGTGATGGAGTTATGGATGTGTCGAAAGTGCGTTCGTGGGTACGACAGTTTAATGAAGGCAGAACATCGTGTGACAAGAAACCGAAACAACCTCGGGCTCGCACAAGCCGGTCTGACGACATGATCGAGAAAGTGGAGAGAATTGTTTTGGGGGATCGCCGAATGACTATTGAACAGATCGCCTCCAGAGTTGGCATTTCTGTGGGTTCTGTGCACACAATCCTGCATGACGACCTGAAAATGCGAAAAATGTCATCCAGGTGGGTGCCACGAATGCTGACAGACGACCACACGGATGCCCGTGTGGCATGTTGCCAAGCAATGTTGACACGCAACGACAGCATGAATGGGACTTTCTTTTCGTCGGTTGTGACAATGGATGAGACGTGGATGCCATTTTTCAATCCAGAAACAGAGCGCCGGTCAGCTCAATGGAAGCACACAGATTCACCGCCACCAAAAAAATTTCGGGTAACCGCCAGTGCTGAAAAAATGATGGTGTCCATGTTCTGGGACAACGAGGGCGTAATCCTTACCCATTGCGTTCCAAAGGGCACTACAGTAACAGGTGCATCCTACGAAAATGTTGTGAAGAACAAATTCCTTCCTGCCCTGCAACAAAAACGTCCGGGAAGGGCTACGAGTGTGCTGTTTCACCAAGAAACGCACCCGCACATCGAGCTAACGTTACGCAACAGTTTCTTCGTGATGACAACTTTGAAGTGATTCCTCATGCTCCCTACTCACCTGACCTGGCTCCTAGTGACTTTTGGCTTTTTCCAACAATGAAAGACACTCTCCGTGGCCGCACATTCACCAGCCGTGCTGCTATTGCCTCAGCGATTTTCCAGTAGTCAAAACAGACTCCTAAAGAAGCCTTCGCCGCTACCATGGAATCATGGCGTCAGCGTTGTGAAAAATGTGTACGTCTGCAGGGCGATTACGTCGAGAAGTAACGCCAGTTTCATCGATTTCGAGTGAGTAGTTAATTAGAAAAAAAATCGGAGGCCTTAGAACTTGAATGCACCTCGTATCTTTACTTTCCTCTATTTTTCATTAATGCAGGCTGGAAACTTTCCGGCCTGACTGGTTTGTGTTGGTGGATCATACACCGTATCAAAGCTCAAAAATAAGGATATCGTAGCATTTGAGATTTGTTGTCACAGGACACTGAACATTATGTGGATAGATAAGACATGAAATAAGTAGGTTCTCTGCGTAATCGGTGAGAAAAAGACTATACGGAACACGCTGACTAGAAGAAGAAACTGTAGGATAGATCTTGTGCTGAGATATGGGGAAACTTTCATGTTTCTACCGGCAGCCGTAGGAGGGAACAATGGAACGGGAACACGGGGATCGTTGTTTGTACGGTGAATAGTGCAATTCGCCTTCTTCCTTCTTTTTTTTTTTAATCTTTCTGATTATTTCACCAGCCGGTACAGTAATTTGGAAAATGGGTTTAATTATAAAGTCGCCTAATAATTCTCGCCGTGAAGCAGCTTTGCGACAATAGCAATATACACAAGTGGAAACTATGCCACAGAATATTAAGAATACGTGAGTAATATTTAACACCAGACAGGCTGCAACAACGAGAAAAGGCGCGTACATTCGTGACGGAGTGGGCTGTCTAATAACTGCTGCATTTGGGGATGATGGTAAGAAAACATAATTATTGTAAAAGTCACACATTTGATAAATACGCGGGAGAGGTAGACGCACGTATTTTCTTAGATTTACCTTTCCTTGTGGCCTGGTTACAAAGAATACAAGTTATGGTGGAAATAAGACTCAGATAAAAACTATAAAAAAGAGAATGGGACTTCGTTAGCAAAAGAGAAATAATGAAGATTGCAGGTATTAGTATCGCGGCAAATGACCAAATTAAAATAAAAGGAAAATGGCGGCCACAAAGGAGGAAAAGTGCATGTTCAAAAACCACAGTTTTTGTACTACCCCGTCGGTAAGATCGCCACTAATATTTGTATCCATCTCGTATACATAATAACAATATTGGTCCAGGAGAATGTGTTATTACGCTTCCATAAATAATGATAAACGCGGAGATTTCGTTTTGACTTAGACTGGTGATAATTCAAATAAACTTTCATAAATATAGTACCAGGTTTCTCATATACGTCTTCACTTTATGACGAGCAAGGACAGAAAAGAATACTACTACCAAATCCAATAACTGAAGAGTATAATTATATCATTGTCTCACAGAGTTTATCAGTGCTCTTAATTATCTCTGACTGGTCGATCGATATCTGCCAAATATTTTACATTTTGGTATATAAAGAAATATTGAAAAAGCATATGCACTCAGTTCCCTTGAGGGAACTGCCCGTGAATTTAGTTCATTTGCGGGCAATGAGGTCAGTCACTTTGTCCAAAGAGGTAGTTCTATCACTTTGCTTTCACAAGTTCCGCTTACACTGTGCGTGTCTATTTTACACTTTCCGTTTCACGTATCACAAGGTACAGTACCGTTGTCAATTCAGGCACTTAATAATACAGCCTATTTACATAATTCTGTTTGAATATATAAAAAAAATCTGTACATTTCATTTCATATCGTAACACTTTGCCTTACAAACTACTTACAACAGAAATATTATTAGGTCAAGGCAATCTCTCTCTTTCCTTTCTCTTTTACATGTTAGTCTTTCATTATTGTTTCGTGCACTTTTCGTGGTTATATACAAATACATTTCTTACAGCAATTTTTCATTCACAAAATTACACTTTACAACATTACATTTTACAGTTACATATGTATGCAGTGTAAAATAAAAATATAATTGTTCAAGGACGTCGCTAGTTTTGGTCTGGGAATTCCAAGTTATCTCTTTAACTTGGGAAGGCACCAGGCTTGTCTGTAATAGTACCTTCTTTCGTCATAGTGGCTGTCTTTTCCACGTATTCCTTTTCACTACTTTGGTTTGTTCGCATATATCCCAGTATATTTCCCTTCATTGGCTTCCTAGGTGTCTCATCAAGAACAAACGGTAAGCATGTAACAAAACAAAATTTACAGGGATTAATATTTAGTCTACTACGTAAAATAAACAAAGTGCTGTTCAGTTTTTTGATCAGAGAACATGGGGGTAGCTTTTTATTTGTTCGTTGAGCTTGCATCATGAGCGGCAGTGGTATGTCCTATTACTGAACGGGTCATGTTGTCTGTTTACATCTTGTTGCTGAGGTGAGCGTCCACAAGGAGCCATGTTTTGCTGAGATTCAGATCGTCCACTAGTAGCATTAGGTGCGCCGATAAAGTGTCGGTTTTGGTTAAGCAGACGCAACAATGAGTTGCTACGCGCCGTTACAGCGTCCCGTAGCCACGTCGCGATGAGGCAGACGGGTCGCGTGTGTAAATTGTGCAAGTGAGCAAAGGGCTTTGTGCAGTGTCCGATGCATTTACGGGTTAACTACACTGACTTCCACTTCGTCGTGCGTCTTGGCTGTCGAGGGTGGCCACAGTGCACCAGCTACTTTCACTGCGCCGAAGGAAAGTACCATACATCCTGGTGCCGAAAGACCCGTATCGTAGCAAGCTTCCTCAATCCAGGAAGTTTCACTGATTCGTAAGAATAAATTAGGGATAAAAGACTGCACTCACTTGCACAACAGCTCACATGTAGATAAAACAACTAAATGAGTCACAGTGACTGGTAACTACATTTCGTCGTTCTTTAGCCGTTGATAAATTATAGCTCATGATACCACTTGTAATGTAACAGTACGTAATGCCCACATTAATTATTTGCTATATGGAACTCCTGTTACAAATCAGACTGGAAACATACTGCTTTATTTTAAATCGTGACACAGATTGATATGTGAATACGGCCTTAGAAAATTGCGTGCCTCTGTTACAGGAATCCACTGTCGCAGTATGATTCTACTCTTGACAGAACACAAGAAAACACGTTTTCAAGGGCGGCAGCACTTAATCAATTCAGAAATATAATACAAATCCACTTTTCTTCGAACAGTAAAAAAATAAATGACCGCACTAATCAGTGCGTAGAGAAATTGCTTCCAAGTGAGACAAAATATGTCTTTTAACTATCCGAGAGTACTTGTGGGGGTGTCTCTCCTCTACGTCACCCTCACTTACGTAAACACGCATGGGACAAGCACAAAAATTGGTAAATAAATTAAGCTAAATATAAAACAAAGTTCTACACCTAAAATTGCATACACTCAAAGGAAAGAAACAGAACTAAAACACTCACACGTGGTACGAAATACTATCGTAATAGTGAAACTTGGTTGGTAAGTATTCAATGCAGTAGCATGTCTTTGTAATGTATTTATTTTTTGGAGTGTGTCTCCCTCCTCGCTGTTTTAACATGTATATCTCTTCGTGATCACTCAGGTCTGTGTCACCCCTCAGATGCCCACAAAATATTTTCAATCCACAACAAACATAAGACAAAAAAATTAAGATATTCGTCTGTCTGACAACATGCCAATGTGATATTTTTTTAGAGCATAAAACCCCCATATCCACATCCATAAATGAATGGAAGTGCCGTGTACTGTCAGAGCTCGTGCTATATTTTATAACCTTTCCTTAAATAATAGTGACGTAAAAGTTGCTTCGCTGGTTTTTAGACGTTAGGTGAAGTCTCGGAGCTGCATCTGTAAATACTTGTGTTTCCAACGATTCTGGCTAGTGTTTTACTCAGGATGTGCTTTTGCTACTTACATGCAATTTATTATATATGTAAACGACGGTGTCGTGTTTACATAAAATCGCATGGCATGTTTATCACCATAAGCGTGTGCAACTATCTGTACCACTACCAAAACACATGCATATTCTATGAACGTGAGTGTAGTTTGATGCATATTACTAAGCCTAGATCCGTGGGTAAATGTTATTAGAAGCTTCTTTCTTTTTCAACAAAAAAAATTCGATTGATCACCAAAAAACACTTACCATAATTAATGCAACTTGTCTTGTAACAGAATATTTACTAGTTCCGTGCAGTGGTAACGCCGATAAAACCTTCCTTAAAGCTACAGTATGTACTCATGCAATATCCTGCCTTAGAGAGTCTGCCTTATGCCTAAGTTACTCCTGCTCACATACTTGATACATAAGTCGTGTAAAAAAATTATTTACAAACTAACTGGCTTCGATACTAGGTCTGTGCTTTTTTTTGCGCCAGCCCGTACGTGCAAACTTAAAACTAAAGAAGTACCAGTGTGATTAAGAAGACTTTCCTGCAAGTCGAGCTCATACACATTGTGCTCAAATGCTAGTCACCAATTCTTTATATTGTGTCCTAGATATATAGTGTATGGCATCCACAAACACTTCCTATGTGAAAAAGATTGGCATTACGTAAACAGTTCACGATGCTGTATAATATTTGCATCATTACCTTAGCCACAAAATATCTCTTTCATAATCCTAGCGTATAAATAGTGTTCATGTGCATAAACTTAGATGTAAAAGGTTCTTAAACACAATGAAATTCCTTCAGATCTCGATGTGCATGCAATTCTTCTATTTTCCCATTGTGTGGGTACGCAATCAGGTAGCATCCAGCATGAGGAATATGTACTATGGTGTACTGTCCTGCATACTTACTTTGCCATTTCGTATATATTTTAGCCAACAAAGACGATTTAACATGGGACTTAAGCAATATCTTCTCTCTTATTCTGAATTGTGAAATCTTACGTTATTTGCTGTCAAACTGCTTTTTTCTGCGTCTGGCGTTGTTGATCCGAGTCGGCGCTTGTCTTACCTTGTCCTCCATGCTTAATTGTTCCCTAGGTATAATCATTGCCCTCCTTTTTGTTATGGATTAAATCGTACGGTGTAACAGTAGTGTCATAAATAGGCAAATTGTTTACTACCTGTTCGAAAACATTTAGTTATTCGGTCCACTTTATTTGGTTACTTGCTACATAGGTTCTCATGAATCTGTTATATTCTCTAAACACTCTTCAATGGGATTAGATTGCGGGCTAGAAATTAAAATTTGTCGGATCTGCTGTTCCGTTAAGAATTGTGTCCAGGCGGGCCAAGTAAAATTTGTTGCATTGTCGGATAATATGGCTTGGGGTTTTCCAACAGACGTAAATTAATCATGGAACTTGCGATTAGTTATAGCCTTGGTTGCGGTAGATTTGGTTGCATATAGTTTAAAATACTTGGAGAAAACTTCGAATACACCAATAATGTATTTATCACCTACTCTAGCAGATGGCAGGGGGTCCAGTAGCATCATTACAGACCAACCCTGGGGGGGGGGGGGGGGGGGTGTTCTTAGGTATGATGGAATTCTATTCCGTTTAACTATTGTGGTTTGAAGGCTTAGCCTTCTGGCAAATAATACAAGTTTTGAGAATCTGCTGCGTGTGTTGAAGCGTATTTGGGAAACAACAATACATATTTAGTTTCTCACAACACTTAACGGGCACCATAATGTCCCCAAGTGAAATCTGTGTGCCGTATTAAATTCTCTTGATGTGCCTTACAGATACAACCACACCTCACACCGCTGTCAGTGTTCCCCCTGAAAAACAAAACGTCAAGGTAAAGTTGGTAATGCTGCCGGGCAGCGGTAGGTGGGCCATTTTTAAGATGAAAATTTACTTTTTTCCATCGCTGATCTTCTTCTTGTAACTTTGCCAAGTTATTGCACATATCCAAAAAATATTTTAGACTCCTTTACAAGCATGATTTGAAATCCAGTGTCCTGTTCAGCTAATTCTTCAAAATCGGGTAAACCTTCGGGCAGTCGGGATAAATCATCCGCAGTCATGTTAACCTTGCCGTTGATATGTAAATTTCGAAAACATATGATTGCAAAAACAGTGTCCATCGCGCTACGGGATTATGCACCAGTTTACAAATGAGCAAAAAATCTCAAAGCCTGTTGATCGCTGTATACTCTTACATGTTTGCCATACAGACAGTAGGCACAGCGAAATTTTTTAAATCCCCACACGACTGAGACAGCCTCTAATTCTGTTCTTGAATAACTTCGTTCGCATTTCGAAAGTCTCCTGCAGGCAAAACTGATTACTTTGATGTCATCGGTTCAGCTGAAAGAGGCAGGCACCTAAAACGGAAAATGATGCGTCGGTGGCGATGCAAAAGTCACGGCTGATATCAGGGAGGCCTAGGATGTTAGAATTTATCAGAGCGTGTTTTATTTCATTGAAATGATATTGGCATTGTTTGTCTCTTTTCAACGATCCTAACAAAGCAGTACTGTTAAGTAGTTGGTTAGGCACAAAACAACGAAAGAAAGAACATAAACCCACAAACGCTTTAAGCTGCCGTTTCGTACATGGAACGAGAAAAATTATTTGCCATCAACTTTTCAGGGCTGATTTTATTCCCGCAGGTGAGATTATCGGGCTAAGAATTTAATGTTTTTCCTCACAAACATAGTCTTCTTGGTGTTGGCCGTCACTCCAGCTGCCGAAAATCTGTCTACCATTCTTTCAAGTAGGTCTAAATTTTTCTCCAAGGTAGCGGTGGCGATTAAAATATCGTCCATGTGGACGGTGAGCTTATCTAATAATAGATCGGGGCCTAGAACCGTGTCAAGCGCAGTTATGAAAACTCCAGCACTGACATTTAACCCGAAAGGCAAGACGCAGTACTGGTGAGATCTACTGGCAAAAATAAAAGCTGTGTACTTTGTATTCTCAGAAGTCAATGCTATTTGCCAGTAGGAGCTCTGGAGATCAACCGGGTTCGATTTTCGGCTGGGTCAGGGATTTTCACCTGCCTCGAGATGGTTGGGTGTTTGTGTTGTCCTCATCATTTCATCATCATTCATAAAGTGGCGAGTTTGGACTGAGCAAAGGTTGGGAATTTGTACGGGCGCTGACAATCGCGCCCCACAAACCAAACCTCAACCGGAGATCAACGACAGACAAATACTGAACGCCATGGAATCATTGGATTTGTTCCTCCATATTTTCTGGCCAGATACAAAACAGTAACAATAATCTTATTAATCTCCCGGGCGTCGAGAACAAGCCTCACATTGTTGTCAGCTTTCTTCACTGCGAGTAGCAGCAGGCTATAGTATGGTGAGAGTAAAGTTTCTATGATGTTCGAGGATTACATTCGTTTTATTTTTTGGACTAATGCTTCACGTCGGGAACATGGTATAGAGTATGTTTCCAGAATGAGATTTTCACTCTGCAATGGAGTGTGCGCTGATATGAAACTTCCTGGCAGATTAAAACTGTGTGCCCGACCGAGACTCGAACTCGGGACCTTTGCCTTTCGCGGGCAAATGATCTACCAACTGAGCTACAGAAGCACGGCTCGGTAGCTCAGATGGTAGAGCACTTGCCTGCGAAAGGCAAAGGTCCCGAGTTCGAGTCTCGGTCTGGCACACAGTTTTAATCTGCCAGGAAGTTTCATATCAGCGCACACTCCGCTGCAGAGTGAAAATCTCATTCTGGAAACATCCCCCAGGCTGTGGCTAAGCCATGTCTCCGCAATATCCCTTCTTTCAGGAGTGCTAGTTCTGCAAGTTTCGCAGGAGAGGTTCTGTAAAGTTTGGAAGGTAGGAGACGAGATACTGGGAGAAGTAAAGCTGCGAGGACCGGGCGTAAGTCGTGCTTTGGTAGCTCAGATGGTAGAGCACTTGCCCGCGAAAGGCAAAAGGTCCCGAGTTCGAGTCTCGGTCGGGCACACAATTTTAACCTGCCAGGAAGTTTCATATCAGCGCACACTCCGCTGAAGAGTGAAAATCTCATTCTGGAAACATCCCCCAGGCTGTGGCTGAGCCATGTCTCCGCAATATCCTTTCTTTCAGGAGGGCTAGTTCTGCAAGTTTCGCAGGAGAGGTTCTGTAAAGTTTGGAAGGTAGGAGACGAGATACTGGCAGAAGTAAAGCTGTGAGGACCGGGCGTAAGTCGTGCTTCTGTGGCTCAGATGGTAGAGCACTTGCCCGCGAAAGGCAAAGGTCCCGAGTTCGAGTCTCGGTCGGGCACACAATTTTAATCTGCCAGGAAGTTTCATATCAGCGCACACTCCGCTGCCGAGTGAAAATCTCATTCTGGAAACATCCCCCAGGCTGTGGCTGAGCCATGTCTTCGCAATATCCTTTCTTTCAGGAGTGCTAGTTCTGCAAGTTTCGCAGGAGAGGTTCTGTAAAGTTTGGAAGGTAGGAGACGAGATACTGGCAGAAGTAAAGCTGTGAGTACCGGGCGTGAGTCGTGCTTCGGTAGCTCAGATGGTAAAAAAAAGAAAAAGATGGTAGAGCACTTGCCCACGAAAGTCAAAGGTCGCGAGTTCCAGTCTCGGTCGGGCACCCAGTTTTAATCTGCCAGGAAGTTTCATGGTATAGAGTATGTATTGTTGCAAAAGGTGTCGTGGAGGCGGACATCCATGCGGTATTGATAAGTTTTAAAAACAACAGGTCTTTTGTCGAATACACGTGCGTGATTAAACAGAACATTTCTGAGTTCTTCCGTTTGCCCTCAATTTCTTCAGATTCGACTCATTGACACCACTGCCCTGTTGAATTATGGCAATGAAACGGATTAATTTTTCGGATCTGAATATGTATCGTCTGACAAGGTTTCCCATTCCTACCTCTCACTTTAATCAGCTGTATAGCACAGTATCGCCCATTGATAGACAGTTGACATTTCCCTGACTCTAAATCGATATTAGCACATTTGTCTCTCTAAAATCCATATCAAAATACGTCTTTGGGCTAACCCTTCTGCCACCAGGAAAAAGGACTGGAGAATGATCTCATCTCGACTTGCCACCAATGACACCTAGAATTCTGCAGTTCTGCACTACTTGTTACGGTCAAATTCCTTAAAGAATTCTTTCGATATGACGCTGATTTTCGCGCCAGTGGCGAGACGGATTCTGGTTGGAACTCTTCCTACTATTGTCTGTACCCTTTCCTGTACGATACCCTCTTCCTCGTACAAACAGGGAGAATCTTCTTCTGACAACACGTCACGTATGTCGTTCCCATCTTGATATCGCTGTAAATTACTGCCCTGAGTGCATGGATGGCCCCCATGACTTTCCATGGCCAACATTGGAGAGTTTAAGGTGGCCACTTGTAGTTTAACGCTACGTTACTTTCGGTTTGTGTCTCGTTTGTTCCCTCAATAGTATTTACGGCTGGTGTGTTACTCGTGCGTTGTGCATCACTTTCGTTATTTGATACAGAATTTACAGGAGTAAAATTGTTCTGTGCCTGGAACTGGAAAGGTTGGCTTGCTGTTGGATATTGCCAATGCACGTTCCTGATGGCGTCCTCTTGGGTAAAATATTCCGGAGGTAAAATAGTCCCCCATTCGCATCTCCAGGCGGGGACTACTCAGAAGGACGTCGTTATCAGGAGAAAGAGAACTGGCATTCAACGGATCGGAGCGTGGAATGTCAGATCCCTTAATCGGGCAGGTAGGTTAGAAAATTTAAAAAGGGAAATTGATAAGTTAAAGTTAGATATAGTGGGAATTAGTGACGTTCGTTGGCAGGAGGAACAAGACTTTTGGTCAGGCGAATACTGGGCTATAAATACAAAGTCAAATAGGGGTATTGCAGGAGTAGGTTTAATAATGAATAAAAAAAATAGGAATGCGGGTAAGCTACTACAAACAGGATCGTGAACCCATTATTGTGGCCAACATAGACACGAAGCCAACGCCTACTGCAGTACTACAAGTTTATATGCCAACTAGCTCTGCAGATAACGAAGAAATTGAAGAAATGTATGATGAAATAAAAGAAATTATTCAGATAGTGAAGGGAGACGAAAATTTAATAGTCATGGGTGACTGGAATTCGGTAGTCGGAAAAGGGAGAGAAGCAAACGTAGTAGGTGAATATGGATTGGTGGTAAGAAATGAAAGAAGAAGCCGCCTAGTAGAATTTTGGACAGAGCACAACTTAACCATAGCTAACACTTGCTTCAAGAATCATAAAAGTAGGTTGTATACATGGAAGAAGCCACGAGATAACGACAGGTTTCAGATAGATTATATAATGGTAAGAGAGAGATTTAGGAACCAGGTTTTAAATTGTAAGACATTTCCAGGGGCAGATGTGGACTCTGACCACAATCTATTGGTTATGAACTGTAGATTAAAACTGAAGAAACTGCAAAAAGGTGGGAATTTAAGGAGATGGGACCTGGATAAACTGACTAAACCAGAGGTTGTACAGAGTTTCAGGGAGAGCATAAGGGAACAATTGACAGGAATGGGGGAAAGAAATACATTAGAAGCAGAATGGGTAGCTTTGAGGGATGAAGTAGTGAAGGCAGCAGAGGATCAAGTAGGTAAAAAGACGAGGACTAGTAGAAATCCTTGGGTAACAGAAGAAATATTGAATTTAAATGATGAAAGGAGAAAATATAAATATGCAGTAAATCAAGCAGGAAAAAAGGAATACAAACGTCTCAAAAATGAGATCGACAGGAAGTGCAAAATGGCTAAGCAGGGAAGGCTAGAGGACAAATGAAATGATGTAGAGACTTATCTCACTAGGGGTAAGATAGATACTGCCTAAAGGAAAATTAAAGAGACCTTTGGAGAAAAGAGAACCACTTGTATGAATATCAAGAGCTCAGATGGAAACCCAGTTCTAAGCAAAGAAGGGAAAGCAGAAAGGTGGAAGGAGTATATAGAGGGTCTATACAATGGCGATGTATTTGAGGACAATATTATGGAAATGGAAGAGGATGTAGATGAAGATGAAATGGGAGATATGATACTGCGTGAAAAGTTTGACAGAGCACTGATAGACCTGAGTCGAAACAAGGCTCCGGGAGTAGATAACATTCCATTAGATCTACTGACAGCCTTGGGAGAGCCAGTCCTGACAAAACTCTACCATCTGGTGAGCAAGATGTATGAAACAGGCGAAATACCCACAGACTTCAAGAAGAATATAATAATTACAATCCCAAAGAAAGCAGGTGTTGACAGATGTGAAAATTACCAAACTATCAGTTTAATAGGTCACAGCTGCAAAATACTAACGCGAATTCTTTATAGTCGAATGGAAATACTGGTAGAAGCCGACCTCGGGGAAGATCAGTTTGCATTCCGTAGACATATTGGAACACGTGAGGCAATACTGACCCTACGACTTATCTTGGAAGCTAGATTAAGGAAAGGCAAACCTAAGTTTCTAGCATTTGTAGACTTAGAGAAAGCTTTTGACAATGTTGACTCGAATACGCTCTTTCAGATTCTGAAGGTGGCAGGGGTAAAATTCAGGGAACGAAAGGCTATTTACAATTTGTACACAAACCAAATGGCAGTTGAGGGGCGTGAAAAGGAAGCAGTGGTTGGGAAGGGAGTGAGACAGGGTTGTAGCCTCTCCCCGATGTTACTCAATCTTTATATTGAGCAAGCAGTGAAGGAAACAAAAGAAAAATTCGGAGTAGGTATTAAAATCCATGGAGAAGAAATAAAAACCTCGAGGTTCGCCGACGACATTGTAATTCTGTCAGAGACAACAAAGGCCTTGGAAGAGCAGTTGAACGGAATGGATAGCGTCTTAAAGGAGGATATAAGATGAATATCAATAAAAGCAAAACGAGGATAGTGGAATGTAGTCGAATTAAGTCGGGAGATGTTGAGGGTATTAGATTAGGAAATGAGACACTTAAAGTAGTAAAGGCGTTTTGCTATTTGGGGAGCAAAATAACTGATGATGGTTTAAGAAGAGAGGAAATAAAATGTAGACTGGCAATGGCAAGGAAAGCGTTTCTGAAGACGAGAAATTTGTTAACATCGAGTATAGATTTAAGTGTCAGGAAGTCATTTCTGATAGTAGTTGTATGGATTGTAGCCATGTACGGAAGTGAAACATGGACGATAAATAGTATGGACAAGAAGAGAATAGAAGCTTTCGAAATGTGGTGCTACAGAAGAATGCTGAAGATTAGATGGGTAGATCACATAACTAATGAGGAGGTATTGAGTACGATTGGGGAGAAGAGAAGTTTGTGGCACAACTTGACAAGAAGAAGGGATCGGTTGGTAGGTCATGTTCTGAGACATCAAGGGATCAGCAATTTTAGTATTGGAGGCCAGCGTGGAGGGTAAAAATCGTAGAGGGAGACCAAGAGATGAATACACCAAGCAGATTCAAAAGGATGTAGGTTGCAGTAGGTACTGGGAGAAGAAGAAGCTTGCACAGGATAGAGTTGCGTGGAGAGCTGCATCAAACCAGTCTCAGGACTGAAGACCACAACAACAACAACAACAGGATACATTACGTTAGTACAGCAGTGTACCGCTAATCCGAACCCCGGTAATCCGAACGTTCGGTTAATCGGAACATGAAAAATGTTAGTCTAAGTATGGAAAACTGTGCTGTAAACTGCTGTACATACACACTATTTAAATTTACACAGTACAGTAAACATGTATCAGAAAAATTGGCAAGAAGGATGAGGTTTAAACAATGCATAACAATGAAAGAAAAGCTGTCAAACTTACTAAAATAGAGCGAACATGTTATCCATACATTTCAGATGAGAAAATCTCAGTCATTGTTTTTTGTCGCAACGAAGACAGTCTGTTAAATGACGCATAGTTGCGCCTTCGTCTCATAAACATCAAATCAGCAGGTGTAGCAGTTGGTTCTTTTGCTCCAAATAACCTATTTTCTTAGACATTCCTGTGCGCATCGCCATGAATAGTTGGACGGGAACGTGAGTTCGAATTGTTCTAATGTATCACAACTTTCTGCCATTTCCATCGTCCAGAGCGCGCCGTCTCCTTGTACATAACCAGTAACAGATTGTATTTTCTGTCGTTCTGACAACGCTTTAACGAAAAATTTCTAAATGATTTAAAGAAGATAACAGGGTGAAAAGATTTAGGTTCAGATATAAACACCTAAAATTGTCAATGTTTTATTAAGCTCTCCTCAATAAAACTGTCGACAGATTTGGTTCTGCTGCTTGCTGGTGTGTTTTTTGCATTTTGTAATCGTTGATTGCCATATACTTCGCATCTAGGAGAATACAGATTATCACCGGTAGCTGGATAATCGCTTCACGCACTATTCTCATTACCTGGAATTGCGTTATCAAATTTCTCTTCCTGTTCCTCGATGTCTAGGTGCTGTTCTTTGACAGTATTAAGTTGTCTGGTAGATTGTTCCTGAATCTGATTTTTCCAATCGGGTAAACCATGTGATAATGTCTTTTGAATTTGTTCTATGTCATTCTGTATTTGTATGTGCATTGTGTTTTGCTTACCATAAACTTATTCCATGGGGTCAGTTATAGCTTTTCCCAGTTTGATTTCCAAAGTCCGGTTTATGTGTACATCTTTTTCCTGCAAGAAATCCTCGAAGTGTTGCCTCTGTTTTTCGCCTTCTCGTCTATCTGTGTAGGTGCCTGTTGCATGTCTGTAGTAAGTGTGGTCTGTTGTATCTACATATTTCTGAAACCTTTAGTGAGTTTCCTAATCTGATCAGGTACCTCCTTTACAGTAGATTTTACGTTTTCAATCTCTTTATTCATACTGTTAAGATCTTGTCATACTACTTCAATTACCTGATCAACTACTTCGGTTTTGAGTTGTGTAATCTGTGCTGTAAAACTATTTTGTATCTCTGTGAGACTTTTTACATCAGTTTCCACACTCCTGGAAATTGAAATAAGAACACCGTGAATTCATTGTCCCAGGAAGGGGAAACTTTATTGACACATTCCTGGGGTCAGATACATCACATGATCACACTGACAGAACCACAGGCACATAGACACAGGCAACAGACCATGCACAATTTCGGCACTAGTACAGTGTATATCCACCTTTCGCAGCAATGCAGGCTGCTATTCTCCCATGGAGACGATCGTAGAGATGCTGGATGTAGTCCTGTGGAACGGCCTGCCATGCCATTTCCACCTGGCGCCTCAGTTGGACCAGCGTTCGTGCTGGACGTGCAGACCGCGTGAGACGACGCTTCATCCAGTCCCAAACATGCTCAATGGGGGACAGATCCGGAGATCTTGCTGGCCAGGGTAGTTGACTTACACCTTCTAGAGCACGTTGGGTGGCACGGGATACATGCGGACGTGCATTGTCCTGTTGGAACAGCAAGTTCCCTTGCCGGTCTAGGAATGGTAGAACGATGGCTGCGGTCCGGTCCCAGGTCGACGAGCACGTGCACCTTCCGCCGACCACTGGCGACAACATCGATGTACTGTGGAGACCTCACGCCCCACGTGTTGAGCAATTCGGCGGTACGTCCACCCAGCCTCCCGCATGCCCACTATACGCCCTCGCTCAAAGTCCGTCAACTGCACATACGGTTCACGTCCACGCTGTCGCGGCATGCTACCAGTGTTAAAGACTGCGATGGAGCTCCGTATGCCACGGCAAACTGGCTGACACTGACGGCGGCGGTGCACAAATGCTGCGCAGCTAGCGCCATTCGACGGCCAACACCGCGGTTCCTGGTGACTCCGCTGTGCCGTGCGTGTGATCATTGCTTGTACAGCCCTCTCGCAGTGTCCGGAGCAAGTATGGTGGGTCTGACACACCGGTGTCAATGTGTTCTTTTTTCCATTTCCAGGAGTGTATTTTACTCATCTGTGTAGAAACATTGTCTATTCGTGAATTTAAACTGTCTATTTGACTGTGTATCTGCATTGAAACGATGCTTTTTTGAGCGGTCATTTGTGTATTCATTTTGTATTCCAAACTGCTCATTTGAGTAATCATGTTATTTTCTAAACTGCTCTTTTGTGCATTTATGTTGTTTCCCAAACTGCTCGTTTGTGTTGTGACATTCATTATTTGAGTGTTTACGCTATCAGTTTGTGTTGAAACATTCACTATCCGCATAATCACATCGATTTGCACTGTCTTTAATCGTTGCAGAAAAACTAAGTTGTGCTGTATGATGTATCATGCAACGTAACTTGCTGTGACAGTGCGAGAGAGAGAGACAAAGATATTGTTTATTACTCTGTGGCGGTCAGCGCTCACATAATTATTCTTAGGATATAGTTTTTTGTTTTGTTCTTGTTAAGAGTAATTTTTGAGGAGAGGAGAGCCATTCTTGTGATGTAAAAATCGACGGCATTGCGAGTTTGTGATTCATATTGTAAAATATAAGTGCATATGGAAGGAAATCAGTTAATAGAACAATAAAAATATTGTTCATTTCAAGAAGGTACGTCTTATTATACACCCAGCGATATACTGCTATTGTGATCTACTAATATCCCACAGCTGAGAACAGTTCCGACGGGAGCGTTCAGTTCTAGTGAAATAGTTCGATGTTTTCTTCGGAAAAGAAGTCACTTCATGGATCATTCAAATCCACAATAGTAACTGGACATTTCTCAGAACTGAAAGCAATCTGATTGCTATGCAACAGAGCCCCGAAGAATATTTCTCCGTACTTTGGTTACCACTTTCAGCTCAACACGATATCTGCAGCATCTGGAGCAGATTTCTACAACAGCGGAAGAGTGTAATCGCTATCAGTTTCACACACCGCCCTGTGTACGCTGTATGTATTTACCCACAACAGTGAACAAACAGTTACTCACACACATAGAAGTCAATACTAGGTGGTGTGGAGAACCATTTCAGTATAAAGGCCCTGTAGAGCTAAATAGTAATTAGCCTAGTAATAAGAGGAGTCCTTATAAAATGTCTACCGTTAGACAGGACACGATCCTGATACAACACTCATAGTGAACATGAAATATAACCATGTTAGTAATTTAGTAATTAATGTTTCATTGTGTGTATATATGTCTAGTTTTATAGAGTAACTACATTATGGTCCTTTGTATGTTTCATGCTAACTGAACGTGCGGGAGTATTTTGTGAAGAGAACGAGTACGCCGTCCCAGCAGCCGAGCAGAAACTTCAAAAAGGCCAGAACATTTGAATTACTAGCTTTCTTGAGCATTTATGCATTTAGTTACCTTTCAGCTATTAATTTTCTAAGTATAAATAGTGTTGCTATATTACTTTTACTAGAATTCCTGTATTTCAGTAGATATAGTAAGACAATATTTTATGTGTTATCTATGTACTGTGTTTGTGTCCCATTGTAAAGTGTACATTTACAGCATTAGGACATTAACGTTTTTTTGGGTGTGTAAAAGTTCAATAGTCACTTTTGTAGGACTTATTTAGAGGAGAAACTGTCAATTGCTCATTTACATGGTGATAACTAGATCTATGTTCAAAGGCAATAAGCAAGCACGCATCACAATGCCACAAAATGAATTAAATAGTGTGAATGCATCGTCAACTAGTGCCACAGAATTTAATACCACCGTAGTTAGTGATATGTCGATTACGGCTGAGCAACCAGCAATAATTAATGCGCTCACGTCGTCGACACAAACGGTTGCTAGTTCCGACATTCATATGTCGAAAGAAGTCCAGAGAAGTATGCAGCAACCAACAAACAACATGAATTTCATCTCTGACACAGACGCGTTCGAAAACGAAATGACTGTACCGAAAATTGTGTCTGTACAATCCTCATTAAGCCCAGTGCAATCGCCAATTGCTGAGAATACCGATTTGTTATCCCAGCTGATGTCAAGTTTGACTGTCATAACACAAGGGATTAAGGCATTGGAAACATCGCAATCTAATTTTGCAAACGACATGAATCGTAGATTCCAGGTATTGGAGAGTGCGCAGTTTAATTTGGCTCAGGAGCAATCTAATAAACTAAAAGAAATAAATGATAAGATTACTGAAAAATTCCAGAGTTTGGAAACAAAGCAGAGTCACTTGATTACCAGTCAGGCACAACACATAGTTACACAAGAACAACAGTATCAGGAATTAACAAACAAATACAAAGACATCTTATGTCGTCAAGATACACTAAATCATCAAGTGCAGGAAGTTATTCATGTACAGAACACTATTGCGCAAGACGTGAATACAATTAAGCACGATAACGAGCAAGCTGTCATTGAGCTTACTCGGAGGATAGACACTCTCAGTCTCGAAGGCGAGAAACACATACAGAAACTTTTCAATGAACATAAGATCGCATTCTCTAAGGACATTGAAGATTGGGCGAAAGAGCAAACCGAGACAGTGCGAAATTATGTTGACAAAACCTTGAAAGAAACGGTTTCTACCGTGCAAGTTAACAACGAAGCTGCACAAGAACAACTTAAGGCAGAAGTTAAAGAGATTAAGGAGAATATAGGAGATGAATTTCCTGCTTGGAAAGCAAAGATAGAAAATACATTAAAAGCATGCCAGCAAGGTCTAGTTAATACTAGAGGGGCACATACTACTTGCAGTTTATCAAAGGCAGACATTATTCCTGATGAAACCAGTGAAACCGAATCAATGCAACAATATCCATGTATTGGTGCATATTTACGTAATCAACCAGAAACAAATTATCGAGATTATCATTCGCCGCGAAGTAGCCACCAGAATACACCTGTGACCATGAATGAAGAAAAAATGCTTAAATATCGTCAATTCCAGATATTTATTCCCGAAAGGAAGTCGATCAATCCCGTGGTATTTATCAAGCAATATAAAGGGATATTGCCGCGAATATGGACTGAGCAACAAAAAATTATGTACGTTGCAGGATTCATACATGGAGATGGATCGATGTGGGCGTCAGAAGCATCCGATTGGTGTCAAGATTATGACCAATTTGAACGCGCTTTCTTGCACAAATATTGGAATAAGGGAGTACAAGAAAGACTACGTACGGAAGTTTTTGACCCACAACCTTTTTCTTTCAAAAATGGATCTTTAAGAAAGTATTTCGAGAAGTATCCCGACGCAGGATATCATTCGAGTATTAAAGGGCAAACTTCCACTTGAAGTTAAGGAAAAACTTCTACATATGCCTGAACAACATGTGGCAGATTTTCTAGCCACATTGGATTCAATAGACATTCTGTTCGAAGAATCACGTGTGCGCTATAACCAGCCAAGTTACCAACCTAACAAATATAATAGTAACAACAAACAGTATGGAAACAAACCTTTTGCACACAATTCACCAAACCCACAGGTGAATTATTTCCAGAACAACGTGAAATTTGGTAACGAAAATCCCGACCAGTGTAATCATGACCAACAATGTGAACAAACATATAAACGGAAATGGAGGAAGAATAATAAGAAGAGGAAAGGATACTATCAAGAAGGGAATTATCAGCAAAAACGCCGATATCAGCAACCAACCCAAGAATATCACAACCAACCACAAACTTCAGGTTGGATACCAAATGATAATGCAAATGAATGGAGAAATCAACCACCAATAATAACCGACGTAACGGAGCAGACATCTACTAATAATGGACAATCGTCAAACTAAACTCGACTGTCAGAAGCCCCGACGGTGCAGTCGAGGAAATTTTCAGGGGCGAAAATTCAAGCGTCAATTTCTTTCGGTACAATGATGGCAAATTATTAATAGAAGAACTTCAGAAAGATATGATGCCTTGTCAAGAGGAACATATCACTGAACCTGTTGCGAAAATTCAGGCGGCAATTGAAGGCATTACTGTGCAAGTTACTTTAGATACAGGAGCAGCAGTAAATGTCGTTTCTGAGAAGTTATTTCAAAGAATACTTCAGAAAGCAAATCCACCGATTTTTCATGTTCAATGTTGTAGAATTGTAGGTCCTACTGGTCATAAGTCTTCTCAGGTTAAAGTGCAGACTCAACTCCAGTTAGATATAGGAAATGTAGCTATAAATTGCACGTTCCTTGTAATAGAAAAATTGGTTGAGGACTGTATCCTGGGTATAGATGAATTTAGAGAGAGAAATTGGCATATCGATTTTTCTCTAGGCCGTGCCAGTTTTACAATAATGGATCAGAAACATCAAGTGAATCTTCTCAGGGAATATAGTACCCATGGAAAGTATTGTCAGGGACGAAAGCTGCAAATAAAGTGGATACATAGCAAACCTGTACGGTATTACCAAATTAATTACTTGCAACCAGTTTTAAACCCTGAAGATATGGTATATGAAAAGGTACAAGAACCTGAATATTTGCAACAACACCAAAGAAAGCAATTATATGATCTTCTACAGGAATATCATGAAGTCTTTCAAGAAAGACCTGGTGTAATCAAGGGATACACATGCCATTTAGATGTGATACCACACCAAGTTTTCTGCCGTATTTTTTATCCAGTACCGTGGCACCAACGAAAGGCAGTTGACGCGGAAATCCACAAGATGCTCGAATGTGATCTGATCGAACCTTCGACGAGTCCATACTGTAGTCCGCTTCATGTTGTCTCGAAAAAGGGAGGAAAAGTTCGTCTCGTGCTAGACGCACGGCAGATAAATAAGATTATCGTGCCCGTGCGAACTCATCCGGAAAATATCGATGAGCTAATTCAAAAGTTCGAGGGGATGAAATACTTAACAAATATTGATTTGAGAAGTTCATTTTGGCAGGTGGCTCTAGACGAACCATCAAAAAAGTACACCGCATTTGTACATGCAGGTAGAAGCTATCAATTTAAGGTTTTACCTTTCGGGTTAAACGTGAGCTCAGGAGTTTTTATAAATGCACTTCGAAGCAATTTAACTTTGTTTGTGGACGACATGCTCATAGCTACGACCACATGGGAGGAGCACGTTGATTTATTGAGAAGAGTGTTAGAACGTTTCAAGGAAGCAGGCATAACCGCAAATCTACAAAAGTCCCACTTTGCTCGAGATAAAATCAAATTTTTGGGTCATCTTATAAATGGAAAAGGCATCTTACCGGACTCCGAGAAACTAAAGGCAATCAAAAACTTTCCACTTCCAACAACAAAAAGGCAGTTAAAGGGCTTCCTCGGAGTTGTCTCTTTCTTCAGGCGTTTCATTCACGACCACTCTATTAATGCAGAACCGTTGTACAGCTTGTTGCGCAAAAATACTCCGTGGGTGTGGACGCAACGATGTCAGAATGCATTTGAAGCAATAAAACATGCCTTAGTCAATTCACAAATATTATATCATCCAGATATGAGCCAAGAATTCGGTTTAATGGCAGATGCTTCGGAAATTGGAATAGGTTCATGCCTCTTCCAAGTAAGGATGATAGACAGAAAATCAACTTTCTGTCCAATAGCCTTTGCTAGCCGACTCTTAACTGCTTGTGAAAGAACATATACGACTACCGAAAGGGAAGCATTGGCCGTAGTCTGGTCATTTAAGAAATTTTACTATTACTTATATGGAGCGAAGACAACAGTATACTGTGACCACAAAGCGTTAAGTTTTTTGCAAACATGTAAATTATTACATCTAAGATTAGCAAGATGGACGCTCTCACTCCAAGAGTTTCAATTTGAAATTAAATACCTAAGCGGACAGGATAATTTCATCGCTGATGCACTGTCTAGAATGCCAGATGGAGATTTGTCAACTATCAACATCACGGACAATCCGTCCGAATTTAATGTTCTTATAATGACTAATAGAATATATAGGAAATATTTTCTTGACATGTGTAAGAACATGGAAAAAGGATGTGAAGAATGGAAGGGTGAAAGGAATGTATCCTCATCACTTGTTAAAGCAATTTCATGATGACTGAAGATTCGGAAGATTGAAAATACTATTCTTATCAAATAATATTGATTACAAAATTTTCATTAAACCTATGAATCATACTTAGGATAGTTTCTTTCTTTTTGCAATTTAGTAGTTAGTTTTTCTTTTCAGGCATAATGTACGAGAGATATGCAGACATTATATATTTGTTTTCCACTGTAAAGCTAAGTTTTCTTTTCAGTATGCAGAGAATTTAGCTATAGTATGAATGATTTCTTTTAAAATTTTTTTAATTTTTATTTAGTTGATAGTAACTTCAATCAGGTTTCACAATGCATAATGACCATGGGTTAGTAACTCAAATGTATCTGGTCTATGGCAAGATATTTTTTCTTGTGTCAATTTAACAATCTCAATGTATGTTTGTGTTTGTTTTTTTTTTTTTTTTTTTTTTACTCGCTGAGCTGAAGTCATGCTGTTCGGAAGGGGTAACCCGTTCTCAGTTTTAAAATGACGCATATCACTTTGTTTCAATCTTTTGTGATGAACATTGTCTTTAGAATTGTACTATTGTTGTAAGATACCTGTGTATGTAAATTATGTTATATCAATTGTTGCTCGCGAAGTTACCAACTGAGCGAATGCCTTTCAGTTACAAGCACATCAACAAGTGTTAAAGTCCATCTGAAAGATGACGAGCATAAGTTGACACGGCAGCTCCAGTTGGATTTGTGTATAGTGCATTCTAGGGTTGTTGATAGAAATGAAGAACACCTTACGACTTTCGAATATTTCGAATTCAGGACAGAGAATTAGAAAGAACTTTAGATTAGATTCTATTTCAGCTCAGCATAGATCAAACACCTTTTCCACGGAACTTACACTGACTCTTATTTTCATGTTAACCATATGCGGAAAACCATAATACCCACGAGGAGACGGTGAAATGGGAATAGAATTCAATCAGTTACCCGGAGATGACTGATAGAAGGGAATCGTAGATGGTCGTAAACCAACGCGTCGACGGTTCACCTCAAGACACAGAAGATTAACAGTGTTGTGTTTCTTTTGTGAACAGTGTTTAAATTCATTCAACAACAACAAAAAAATCCATATTGTAAATATTTTTTTTATTTTCCATTGTAATTCAATTAATTATCTTTGCAAATGAGAAATACGAGGATGGTAAATCTACCCCGAGGTTTTCCATGGTTTTCCTTTGTGGGGCTTGGCCGAATGGCTAGATTATCCGTTTGAGACATCCCAAGGCGAGTGACAGAAGCTTTGAGTGATGATAAAAGAGGTTTCTGATCACATCTCATGCCATCCTCGACAAATGAATAAAAGCAGCGTGTAAGCTATGAATATATGCTGCTTCAGGAATTCAGCACAGCCTTTGTCAGCAGTATATGCACCCAAATCTATAATTTTTAGATAGTCATTCACTAATACCAAATATCATAAGGAATACAGTGGACATTATTACTCTAGTGGACTATAATACAGCGTCATAAACAATCATCGATATAGTGTTGTGTGAACGCTCGTGTTTGTTTTTGCCCAAAAACGTTCGTCCACAAGAGGGGCGTATATGATGTATCATGCAACGTAACTTGCTGTGACAGTGCGAGAGAGAGACAAAGATATTGTTTATTACTCTGTGGCGGTCAGCGCTCACATAATTATTCTTAGGATATAGTTTTTTGTTTTGTTCTTGTTAAGAGTAATTTTTGAGAAGAGGAGAGCCATTCTTGTGATGTAAAAATCGACGCCATTGCGAGTTTGTGATTCATATTGTAAAATATAAGTGCATATGGAAGGAAATCAGTTAATAGAACAATAAAAATATTGTTCATTTCAAGAAGGTACGTCTTATTATACACCCAGCGATATACTGCTATTGTGATCTACTAATATCCCACAGCTGAGAACAGTTCCGACGGGAGCGTTCAGTTCTAGTGAAATAGTTCGATGTTTTCTTCGGAAAAGAAGTCACTTCATGGATCATTCAAATCCACAATAGTAACTGGACATTTCTCAGAACTGAAAGCAATCTGATTGCTATGCAACAGAGCCCCGAAGAATATTTCTCCGTACTTTGGTTACCACTTTCAGCTCAACACGGTATCTGCAGCATCTGGAGCAGATTTCTACAACAGCGGAAGAGTGTAATCGCTATCGGTTTCACACACCGCCCTGTGTACGCTGTATGTATTTACCCACAACAGTGAACAAACAGTTACTCACACACATAGAAGTCAATACTAGGTGGTGTGGAGAACCATTTCAGTATAAAGGCCCTGTAGAGCTAAATAGTAATTAGCCTAGTAATAATAGGAGTCTTTATAGCTGGTGTTGGTGCAAACACCGAATCAGGTATAGTTTCAAGCGTAGGTGAAGTATCACCTACCGCTTGTGATTCAGTACCACTTGTTGCTGCGACCGTGGTATCACTGTCATGAATATTCCCTAGTTGGGGGTTAACTACTGGTTGAGGCATTGCTCCACCATCGGATGTATAGTAGTAGTTTGTGAACTGAAGCTTCACCATGTCTATAAATATTCGTTGTATGGTGTACGACCAAGTTTCACAACTGCAAAAATTCCGCATCACACGTAAACAAACCACAGACGACATCGCGCTGCTTGTAAAAATCACGGCTGTAAAATATATCTGTGATTGAACAATAGACAAGCAATTGACAAACTCGCGCGCAACGACTGAAATCCGTCCGCCATCTTGTGAAATCTTTATCTGCCATACTATACAAAATCTACAAAAACTACTGAAATGAAGAATTTTGAAAAAAATGCACGCTATGTAATGGGTATCCCAGAAATGATACACTAATACCATATTTACTTCCAACCAAAGTGTAATAGTGCTGTCACTCTTACCTTTGTTATCTTGCGTAGCTTGGTTGACTGGATGATGGTTTAAAATTTTCCTGAAATTTCATTTTTCCAACAAATGTTCAGGGTAAATAACTTTCAATTTTATATACTGGTAGTGGTGCTAGTATCGGTATTGGATAGTAAGCAGTTGGCATAGCAATAGTTGTAAATACAGTAATGGAAGTGGAAAAAAATACTTAAAACTCTCACACTTAATTATGTGACTGGTTATTGGTTCAATAATGGTCATGGCACTCAGTCGCCACTGTAATTCGCTTCTCCGTTGCTTTTTTAATCCTTCTGAATATTTCGCCAGCCGGTGATGTAATTTGGAAAGTGGGTTTTATTATAAAGTAGCGTAATAATTCTCACTGCGACCATAGCAAGATACACAAATGGAAACTATGCAACAGACTATTAACAAAATGTAAGTAATATTTAACACCAGACCGGCTGCAACAACGAGAAAAGGCACCTACATTCACGAGTGATAGGGCTGTCTAATAACTGCTGCAATTGGGGATGATGGTAAGATATTGTAATTATTGTAAAAGTCACTGACATTTGATAAATATACGGGAGAGACAGACGAACGTATTTTCTTAGATTTGCCTTTCCTTGTGGCCTAGTTGCAAAGAATATCGGTTATGGAGGAAATAAGAATCAAATAAAAATTGTAACAAAAGGAATCGGTCTTCGTTAGAAAAAGAGAAATGATGAAGATTGCAGGTTTAGTGTCGTGGCAAATGACCAGATTAAAAAAAAATGAAAATGGGGGCCATAAAGGGAGAAATGGGGATGTTTACCTACCTCCACTTTTGTGCTGCGCCGTCGTGAAGATAGCCGCTGCTATGTGCACCCTTCTCGTATACATAACAATAATATTGGTCCTGGAGGATGTGTTATTAGGCTTCCGTAAATAATTATAAACGCGGAGATTTCGTTCGTTTTGAATGAAACTGGTGATTATTCAAATAAACTTTCGTAAATATAGTACCAGGTTTCACATATACGTCTACACTTTATGACTAACAAGAACAGAAGAGAATACTACTACTAAAGCTAATAATTGAAGAGCGTAATTATATCACTGTCTCCCAGAGTCTAACAGTGCTCTTACTTATCTTTGATTGGCCGATCGATATCTGGAAATATTTTACATTTTGGTGTGTCAATAAATATTGAAAAAGTATCCTCACAATAGTAGAGAACGCTAGGTTCAAGTGCTACTCTGCTAAAACTGGTACTGAAGAGAAAATTGTGATTCATAAGACTGATGGCAAAATGAAGATGGAAAAATCAGACAGCGCGTAAAGCAAATCAACACTGTGTCCAAAAGCAATCTGCCGTGTAGAGAATTCAGTAATGAAGAGCAAAAACTACGCGTTCCAGATGACCAGTCTGGACCAGCTCATTGAAGACGGCTCTAAGAGGCGTCTGGTAACGGCAATAGCCTGCAGAATACTGTATAGTATAAATTCATGCTCCAAAAGACTGTACAGCTTAACCTTGCGTTTCAAATTTGCAAATATTATACGCTTCCTCCGTCAGAATTACACCCTTTTTGGACCTCACAACGGAAAAGTAGCCGCTGGAGACTGGTCTGTCGCAAGGAGTATGACATTTACTTTTCTCAAAATGTGTACTGATAAGCCAATCACACCTCCCACCATCTTTGTAGACGATTTTGTACTGTCTGCACAGGCGATGATTTTGAAACAATGGAGGAATTTTCTGAAACTGAACTTGGTGATTTCGCTGTACAGTGTAAGAGTACTAGACCGAAAACCAAGCCACCCATACCGAAAATATGTACTTGACATTCACCTGACAAATACAGAAACTACACCTGACAAATACAGAAACTACACCTGACAAATACAGAAACTAAAAGGAAATTGAGAGTCAAGCGGAAAGACTCTGAGTTTCAACACTGCTTCATGGAGTATTCTTGAACAGTACGCTTACATGTAAATACGACTGTATGGTCGAAAACCAGAAAGTAGTTCCCAGAAACAACATGAAAAAGGAAGCTGCAGCTACGACATGTGCTGCACACTCAGAATACGTTCACCAGCCCTTTAAATTCAGCATTCAGCTGCAGAATATCAAGCCGAGAACAACTGACAATGATGATAACCTAGTTCCTATCATACCATGTAACATAATCCATGAAGTGTCGTAAACAGGGAGAGTTGTAAGGTGCAATGTGATGAAGACAGCGTTACTCATATGCACTGGCTTCAGCCAAGCACACAAAGACAGAAGTCAGGAAGAAATTTCTGGGCAGTACAACGAAACCATGCGTATAATACCTTGATTAGATCTTTCTCGAAATAGACTGACTACTTCTAGAGCTGGATCTCACATAGAGAAACCCAACCGTATGCCGGAAGTCTCTAAGCACACCAAAGAGCGCAATAGGATGAAGAGAAGTATCGGTCTACGGCAAAATGGAGGTTGATTGAGGACCACATCACTCTGTGTAATAGTAGTGGGTCACAGCACCTGTGCTCCTGTCCGCACTGTATTCGACAAATTATACGATGGAGGATTTTCTTTTGGCCAGAAGCAACGCTGTCGAGCTTCCAAATATGTCGGTTGAAATAAAATCTGTGACTGCGCTTCTCTTTATCACGTATCATTTTGTTCTAGTGGGTTTATACCTGAAGTCTGGTTAGATTTGACGAGAGTCCCCACGATAGCCTACTCGGTGTAAGTATTTTCATCTCTGTACAACAACTGCAACCTACATCCTTCTGAGCATGCTTATTGTAGGCAAACTTGAGTGTACCATAATTTTTACTCTCTATACTTTTCTCGATTACCAAACTGTCGATGATTTCTTCCCTCAAGAAGTGTCCTCTCAACCATCCACCTCTCCCACTTTAGTAGAGCCACAAATTTACTATCCCGGCAGTTCATTTCAGTACCGCATCATTAGTTACCAATGTAGCCACCAAATCACCTAATCTTCAGTAACCTACATCGCCAATTTCTCAACGTTTCTGTTGTCTTCTTGTCTCCACATGTTTCACTTCCATACAAAGCTACACTTCGTACAAATACTCTCAGAAAAACTTTCTTGTATTAAAATACAGGGTTATTACAAATGATTGAAGCGATTTCACAGCTCTACAATAACTTTATTATTTGAGGTATTTTCACAATGCTTTGCACACACATACAAAAACTCAAAAAGTTTTTTTAGGCAATCACAAATGTTCGATATGTGCCCCTTTAGTGATTCGGCAGACATCAAGCCGATAATCAAGTCCCTCCCACACTCGGCGCAGCATGTCCCCATCAATGAGTTCGAAAGCATCGTTGATGCGAGCTCGCAGTTCTGGCACGTTTCTTGGTAGAGGAGGTTTAAACACTGAATTTTTCACATAACCCCACAGAAAGAAATCGCATGGGGTTAAGTTGGGAGTGTGTGGAGGCCATGACATGAATTGATGATCATGACCTCCACCACGACCGATCCATCGGTTTTCCAATCTCCTGTTTAAGAAATGCCGAACATCATGATGGAAGTGCGGTGGAGCACCATCCTGTTGAAAGATGAAGTCGGCGCTGTCGGTCTCCAGTTGTGGCATGAGCCAATTTTCCAGCATGTCCAGATACACGTGTCCTGTAACGTTTTTTTCGCAGAAGAAATAGGGGACGTAAGCTTTAAACCGTGAGATTGCACAAAACACGTTAACTTTTGGTGAATTGCGAATTTGCAGCACGAATGCGTGAGGATTCTCTACCGCCCAGATTCGCACATTGTGTCTGTTCACTTCACCATTAAGAAAAAATGTTGCTTCATCACTGAAAACAAGTTTCGCACTGAACGCATCCTCTTCCATGAGCTGTTGCAACCGCACCGAAAATTCAAAGCGTTTTACTTTGTCATCGGGTGTCAGGGCTTGTAGCGATTGTAAACGGTAAGGCTTCTGCTTTAGCCTTTTCCGTAAGATTTTCCAAACCGTCGGCTGTGGTAAGTTTAGCTCCCTACTTGCTTTATTCGTTGACTTCCGCGGGCTACGCGTGTAACTTGCCCGCACGCGTTCAACCGTTTCTTCGCTCACTGCAGGCCGACCCGTTGATTTCCCCTTACAGAGGCATCCAGAAGCTTTAAACTGCGCATACCATCGCCGAATGGAGTTAGCAGTTGGTGGATCTTTGTTGAACTTCGTCCTGAAGTGTCGTTGCACTATTATGAGTGACTGATGTGAGTGCATTTCAAGCACGACATACGCTTTCTCGGCTCCTGTCGCCATTTTGTCTCACTGCGCTCTCGAGCGCTTTGGCGGCAGAAATCTGAAGTGCGGCTTCAGCCGAACAAAACTTTATGAGATGAGTTTTTCTACGTATCTGTAGTGTGTCGTGACCATATGTCAATGAATGGAGCCTTTCTTGATATTGCCATTCTGTATTTTAAATCCTTTCTACTTCAGAAATCATCTGTTGTGTTACTGTTTAAAGAGCAAAACTTATCTACTATTTTTAGTCGATCAGTATTATTAAGACCATCACAATAAAATTTCTAGGGCTACTGAGTGCATCCATTTTAATGCGAAATAAACGAGGATGAAATACGTATGATTTTTGGAATACCAATGAAGTATTCACTACTGTGTTCGAGCTTTGGGCCATCGAGGAAGTTACAGTACAAATAGTAAGAGGTGAAATTCCCGGTCCTTGAAATGTGAACCTAGTTGGGCAGTTAGAAGACCTCCCAGTTTTTAATCTTATGTAGCTCCTGCTTGTCTATGTACGTTTCATAACGAACCGATTGTCTGAGGTCACCACGTAACTTTGTGAGCAATTACATCAAATTAGTGGGTTATTTGTGAAGCCAATCTGACGCAGATCTGGAACAATACGAAACATGGATCTGTAGCACACTATTTAAGGTGAACAAATGAGGCACATAGAGACTGGATTGATATCTGTAGTACAAAGCATAGTCAACTGAATTTTAGTATAGGTTACAATTATATTCTGAGTGTGAACCACATACAAAGCTAAGGAGGCGCAGTGGATACGTGGCTGGCCTTACATTTGGGAGGAGACGTTCAGCTGCCATAACAAGGTTCAGTTTCTCTCTATCGAAATTTTTGTTTTCTGCTAATTATATAAACATATTAAGATGGATGCTTCCTATTCCTCTGAAAGAACTTGGTCCGACAAGAATTCAAATTTTTAATTGATTGAGAAACGAAATGCTCTGAATAATACTTGTCTGTATCTTGTATCACCTCTTCAAAAGGGACACGGAGATAAGTGTCTATGGTGTTCAGCAAAAGCGTCAAGAAGTGCAAGTGGGCTCATGACTCCATACAGTCTACCGAGGGGTGCTATTCGAAAAAGGAAGTTCAGTTATTATCGGAGTCCTCTCATTTTCTGTAGTTCCTGTTCCGCAATGATTCACATTTCTAGTGTTCCTGTGACACACCTTAATCTGTCCAGAGAAGAGAACATAATAACCACCGCTGCCAGCAGTCGTGTACAGGGGCTACATTCCTGCCAATCTTTCTCCAATATCGGGAAAGGAACATCCAGCATCTGGTAGCCCCAATACACGACCATGTTCAGGCTTAGTGAGCTGGTAATATTGGTGTCTTCGTCAGTTAATGGTATACTTGACTAACATCAACTCACCACATCTGGTCTCAAAGGTACCTAACACTCACAACCGTAGCGCATATTTAAAGCAAACGCAGTTTACATGCACCTTAAAATCATTGAAATCTGCGTGCCATACTACCGTAGCACACCACTAGAAGAGCTTGTAATCATCCCGTATAAATAAAAAAATATATAAAATAATGGTGTGTAACCTTTCTGAACAGAAAATAAAAATGAAAATAACCAAATTTTAATAATTAAATTTTGACGTGAGCAGCTCTACGCTATGGCCCTGTGAAATCAATCGTAATATGTCCGATTACTGAAAAATTCTTACCTCGTGATGGTGTCGCCGGATAACGCTGTCTATATATCTGCTCATAAATGTAACAGCTTAGTGCAATGCTGGCCTATCTATTAATACTGGATAACATTTGTCTGCGATCTGAATTACTAGAAAAACTGACTTTACTTTGTGACACAGCAGCATATCTGGTCGTTTGGTAACTAAAGAGCACATGGCTATAATCTGGCAAAAATTCTGGAATATTTTCATTATTCCTTTTTGATCGGGACTGACAATGACTTAAGGGGAATCTATACTTCTATAGTTGACTGGTAAAAACAATTTTATTCTGAAACTTTTTTACGTTATTGGTAAACGTCTACAATCCATTACACAGGAAAACTGAATATATTACAAATCTGGGTCCACTAGTGCTGACGAATCACAAAACAATAGATTGAAACAAATTCATATTAACATCTCAGACAAGTAACTTAACTACTCGCATGCCAAAAAAATAATAAAATTTACCTTACAATGGATAGTTGACTTAATTACGCTGTTGATTTTTCATTATATTAACTATTATTCATTTGTTCATCATCATCATCTCATTCCACGGTACCATTTGGCTCTGCGGCTGATCACAATTATTATTCAGTTCCATATAATAAAATTTTAAAATTTGATCTGCACTGTGACTTTAGCAACTACGAACTATAAACTGCGCTGTTACAGCGACAGACTACAACTACACTGTAGCAACGAGCGACTGCAACTGCGGCAGACAGCTCTGACCTGCCACTCCATTACAGCTCTCTTTTGACAGGGGCATAAATATTTCATGTCTCGGGCAGCGCCTGTGAATTGTCGTTCTAGCAAGTAAGCAATACATCCAGATTACATTTGCTCCAGCAGGGTCTCGAACCCCCTACAAGCTATAATAAAATGTTGCAGCCCACTGATAGGGTGGAGTTGTGCTGGGCCATTTTGATTTGGCTCTTCTTATGGTGTGCGACGGTACTGTGACGCAAGGATTTCAGCGTGTACGGAGACTGCAGACATCTAAGCCTACTAACAAACGAACAAAAAATTAATTACATACATTTATTTTTTCCAGGCGATAATTAACTCTTTATATGAATACAGCTCGTAAGAAAGTGTAGATAAACAGACAGAGGAGAGAAAGCAGATACGACAACACACGACGAAATTTGGCGACTCGTGGAGCGGTAGTAAAGGTCAAGATGGAGCAGGAACGGAAACAGATACGTAATCGCGAAAACAATGAGCAGACGCCTCAGGTGTGACCGCTGAGAATGTGCGTGACTTATAACAGCAATGAAGAGGGCAAATAAAGTTTCCAGAAGACTTGTCAGACGAGGTGGGGCACGTGGGCGTCTTGAGGAAGACGTAAAATATCTGAGAAAAATTATCGAAGATCTGAAAGAGGAACGTATATAGGTTCATTTGGTGTGCATGGGTATATATATCGCAGAGCTGATGAAAGCTGATGTAAGGCTGTATAAAATACACTAATAAGACGATTCGAAGATCTAGAATTACTAATGTTCATCACGCAGAAGGACTTACAAATATACGTCTGATATATGGCAGAACAGCGTCAATCGGATTGCCCTATTAGTACTACAAGATGTAAAGATATGTTAAGAGAAATAAGAGGTGTCACAGATAAAAAAAAGTCGATCTTCCACATCCGTGGAGGACAGCCCTGGTGGCCATTGATAAATCGCTTCTGATTACGATAACGCCTGTTCCAGAACAGTCTCCATACATTCTTTCCGCTTTCTGGACACTCAGTCCTGCTGAAACACAGCTTCACAATACATTTACATTCTTATCATGTTTGTTGTCAATCAGTCAGAAATCGTAAGCAACAGTAACATTCAGAAATATTATACCAGATCGAGAAATCGCACTATATTTCACTTAGCTTTGGTGCGGTGCAGAAAGGACAGAGGTATTCGACAGTAAAGTCTTTGACCATACACTCAGTAATGAAAATGATTTAATAGTGTAGATAACCTCAAACACAAATTGAAATCATATCTGCTTGACAACTACATCAACGCCGTAGAAGAATGTCTTAATGGAATTGTTGATTATACGGTGTCGTGTGCGTGTGTGTGTGTGTGTTTGCGGAAAAGAGAGAGGTAAGAAATGTTGACCATAGATAAGTATAAATCGCGGTAAGTAAAAAAAAAAAATAAATAAATAAAATAAAATAAAAATAGTTTCAGAAAACTATATAAATGGCCAGCACATTGGATAATTGTTTACTGGGGAATTGTAAGATTATTGTAAAACTCATTCGTTCCACGTAACGGAAAAAGATTGCAGTTGTAACCCAGACACGAAGCAGCTCCCTTTAAGGGAATTAAATACACTCCTGGAAATTGATATAAGAACACCGTGAATTCATTGTCCCAGGAAGGGGAAACTTTATTGACACATTCCTGGGGTCAGATACATCATATGATCACACTGACAGAACCACAGACACATAGACACAGGCAACAGAGCATGCACAATGTCGGCACTAGTACAGTGTATATCCACCTTTCGCAGCAATGCAGGCTGCTATTCTCCCATGGAGACGATCGTAGAGATGCTGCATGTAGACCTGTGGAACGGCTTGCCATGCCATTTCCACCTGGCGCCTCAGTTGGACCAGCGTTCGTGCTGGACGTGCAGACCGCGTGAGACGACGCTTCATCCAGTCCCAAACATGCTCAATGGGGGACAGATCCGGAGATCTTGCTGGCCAGGGTAGTTGACTTACACCTTCTAGAGCACGTTGGGTGGCACGGGATACATGCGGACGTGCATTGTCCTGTTGGAACAGCAAGTTCCCTTGCCGGTCTAGGAATGGTAGAACGATGGGTTCGATGACGGTTTGGATGTACCGTGCACTATTCAGTGTCCCCTCGACGATCACCAGTGGTGTACGGCCAGTGTAGGAGATCGCTCCCCACACCATGATGCCGGGTGTTGGCCCTGTGTGCCTCGGTCGTATGCAGTCCTGATTGTGGCGCTCACCTGCACGGCGCCAAACACGCATACGACCATCATTGGCACCAAGGCAGAAGCGACTCTCATCACTGAAGACGACACGTCTCCATTCGTCCCTTCATTCACGCCTGTCGCGACACCACTGGAGGCGGGCTGCACGATGTTGGGGCGTGAGCGGAAGACGGCCTAACGGTGTGCGGGACCGTAGCCCAGCTTCATGGAGACGGTTGCGAATGGTCCTCGCCGATACCCCAGGAGCAACAGTGTCCCTAATTTGCTGGGAAGTGGCGGTGCGGTCCCCTACGGCTCTGCGTACGACCCTACGGTCTTGGCGTGCATCCGTGCGTCGCTGCGGTCCGGTCCCAGGTCGACGGGCACGTGCACCTTCCGCCGACCACTGGCGACAACATCGATGTACTGTGGAGACCTCACGCCCCACGTGTTGAGCAATTCGGCGGTACGTCCACCCGGCCTCCCGCATGCCCACTATACGCCCTCGCTCAAAGTCCGTCAACTGCACATACGGTTCACGTCCACGCTGTCGCGGCATGCTACCAGTGTTAAAGACTGCGATGGAGCTCCGTATGCCACGGCAAACTGGCTGACACTGACGGCGGCGGTGCACAAATGCTGCGCAGCTAGCGCCATTCGACGGCCAACACCGCGGTTCCTGGTGTGTCCGCTGTGCCGTGCGTGTGATCATTGCTTGTACAGCCCTCTCGCAGTGTCCGGAGCAAGTATGGTGGGTCTGACACACCGGTGTCAATGTGTTCTTTTTTCCATTTCCAGGAGTGTAAACGCAAGAGAAATGAGAAGATGGATATGAATGAAATCGATAACGATGCGATGATGTGATGTGACACTACAAATGCTTAAATTATTCTGAACCTTTAACGTAATGGATATGTCGTACCAATTAAAAATTTGTTGTAGAACGGGAGTCGAACCTGTATTTACTGCTTTCCAATTGCAGTCGCCATACTCGTTAGGCTACCTGAACACAACTGACAGTCGCAAGACCGGCAACAAAAGGATGTCGGAGAGAAATAAAAAAATGTTAAAAAGTGTGTGAATTCCTAAGGGACCCAACTGTTCAGGTCATCGGTCCCTAGACTTACACACTACTTAAACTAACTTAAAGCTACACACTACTTAAACTAACTTAAAGCTAAGGACAACACACACACCCGTGCCCGAGGGAGGACTCGAACCTCCGGCGGGAGGGGAGAGAATAACTTCTCGTTAAAAATCCTTTGTTCACTTGACCAGACTCCAGTGGTTTGTAAGGGCACCTTGCCAAAGTTACAATGCAGACTCCAACGATCATTCAGGCATATAGGAGCACGCGCTGCCTGGCTTAACGAGGAGAAGCAGCAGCCCTCGTTCTTATGTTAGTTAGCATGGAAGCTGAAGCGGAAAGCCTGAGAGGGCAGCTCCGTCAGCATTTTTACGCCGCACGTCGCTCTTATTGCGACCAGGTGACGCCTAAATTACTAACAAATCAATTAATCAAAAAGCGGGTAGGTCTAAACGTCAAAAGGATAGTGGGAAAAGGACATCGAAATGCAATAAAGGACACCCTTCAAATGATAACATGGAACATAAGATGTGTACTAGGTTTTAAGGACACAGACGTCATCTAAAAATTCTGAATGGAAGAAGCCACCATCAGTGTTGAAACAGAAACAAGAAAGAAATCAAGTGGTACCAAGGGTACAGGCCGGAAGAGTAAAATAGGCTATTACAAGTTCATACGTCAGAGGATGGTAGCTCGTTCTACGGTTGATATTGAACATTTGTGTGTGATAGCTGTGTATGCTCCGGAAGTACGTAGAGATAAAAAAATAATAATATCTTCTGTGGACAACTGCAGCAACTCGTCGATTAGCACAATAAACGCGAGCACTTTTTGATAGCTGGGGATGTGAATCCTAGAGGGAGAAAACACCAATCCAACGGATATGGAGAAACACAGTATCAAAAAGTACAGAAATTCAGACTTCTCCACATTTAAAACTCTGAAGATAATGAACATCTTCTTTCGTAAGAAAGACATAAAAATGTGCATGCAGCATAAGAGGAAGTAGATCTCTTATTGATTATGTGCTTATGTATCTGGTAACCCTAGAAAAACCACAACTGATTGACACACATATTTTTAGAGGACATGATTTTGCTACAGATCACTGTAGATTCTAAAATTCTAATTTGGGCCAGTTGGAGAAAATAGAAGCAGAAAAATAGTCCTAAACTGTAAAAAATGTAAGTTACACATCGTTAAATTGGAAAATTATACATCTCCATCAGCGAAGAGTACTGTAAGAGCAAGAGATACCATTGGAGAGGAATAGCAAACCATTAGAAATGCGGTTTTGGGAGCAGGTGATGAGGTTCTTGGAAAAAAAGCAATATGCTGTAGGAATAAATGGTTAACACTTCGCAATGAAGAGTAGACCATCCAGCGGAAGAAGAAACTGCATGTAACGTTTACCTAAAATCACACTCCCAGAAACATTTGCTACTATGTGGCAGGAAAAGAAATATACCTACAAATATAAATCGAAAAAAGCAACAATAACCATGGGAACATTTCATTACTGAAACTGAAAATGACATTCATGGACGACAATTAGTAGCACACAAATTAACGACAAAAAAACGCGAAAGATACAGTGTAAATAAATATAACGACGTCATAATGACTGGAACAACTTTCTGGGTTGACGATTCAGCAGCGGAGGAATTCTATGAAAATTATTCGAGCAACAGAAACATAGACCTCATCGAAATGAACGAATTAGATGTAGGAACGTAAAAATTTAAGAACAAAAGAGCAACAGGGAGAGAAGCAATACATGCCGCCTTTCACAAAAACGTAAATATTTTAATGAAGGACCCTATGCAACATCTCATTAACTAGCGTGGACTGCGGGCAAGGTACCTGAAGAATGGAATGCGGATAAAATTTCTTCCATATTCCAGAAAGGCAGCAGAAGCGATCCAAACAACTAAAGAGGAATTAGTCTAGTTAGCAAGGGCTTTAAAATTTATAGCGTAATCTTAAATAATAGTCTGCGACCTATCTGTGATTCCGTTTGAGTAGAAGAAGAAACTGGTTTTAGAAGATGACGATCGTGCATTGCTGGTACTTTTTGTACAAAACATCTGGTAGGTAGGAGGATGTGATTTAACTCAGAGACGCTCGTAACGTTTGTAAATTATGAAAAAGGTTTTGACAAAGCCAATAGACATGTATTGTGGCGGATTATGAAATAGGTTTCCCAATGTATCTAATTGACTCTGTAAAAGCTCTATACAAAGAGACAAAAATTATAATGAGAGCTTGAGATAACTTGCCTCAAGACTTAGCAACACAGGAGTTAGACAACGATGCGACCTGCATCAGACTTCAGTCAACATCTACATAGACGATCTAATAAAAAAAGTTTGCAAAACAAAATATCACCTATAGCATAAATATAGGCAGAAAGAAAAGTATCAGTACTATGCTATACACAGAAGATCCGATATTAATTTAAGAAAATGAACATAGTTTTCACGGAGCCAGATTTTATATGAACTTGGTAGAATCGAAACACAACTTAATTATTTCCACTGAAGAAAGAAAGTTTATAGCATCTGGAGAAATTCGCCTGTAAGATCTAAAATTATGTAATACTGGAAGAGGTAACCCAACTTCTGTTTATCGGTTGTGCCGTAAGTTCGACCGACAATGAAATTGAGGAAAAACTCGTAAAACAAGTGGAACAATTAGAAACGCACTAAAAAGTGCCACCAATCAGACGCGGATGAAGCTTTACAAAGTCATCGCAGAACCAAGATTTCCCTATCTACCTCCATCTGCCTACTTTCCCATTGGGTAACAAATATGAACAAGGGCAACGCAGGAGAAATGAGATTTCTTCACGGTGTTGCATGGTACACCAGGGAAGATCGCTTCAGAAATTTAAAAAAATTAGAAATGAACTGCAAGTCGTGACGCTGAAGTCATGGGAAATTCGAAAATACAACATGAAAAATGGTGCGAAATGGAAAAGTAGGCAGAAAATTCAAAACCAAGATGGCAGATGGTGGAAAATTAAAAAATTCAAGGTGGTGAAAAATTTAAAAATTGACAGGAAATTTTAAATGAAACAACAAGTTTACTATTACGTCACTGTCTATTTATATCCACGACGCGTTTCAAAGTTTTAAACCGCCATCAGGTCGATTTACGTTTGTTAGTATGACATTTGTGTGTGTGTTGTGTTACGATTTTTTTTTAGGAGCTTGTGGCACTGTCTAGTGTAGAAACAAAACACTATTTCAGGTCATGGTTTTGGGTTTCTTTCGACAAAACATTAAACGTATATCTAACGGTAAAAATAGAATACGAAAATCAGAGTACCTTCAGTGGTCACAGGTTACTTTCGCTGGCGTAACACATCACATGTCTACTGTCATACTCTGTAAATAAATATTGCGTCTGAAAACAATTGCTTGCAAGGATCGTACAGCAGAAAAGAAAAAATTATCACAAACTACAGAGAATATACATGGTAACAACATTACTACAGAATACATTTTAAAGGATTTGGGGGTATTTGTATTGAGGTGTCGAATACATGGGTTAGAATAAATACTTCAGGTGCTGTAGAAATCAGATTTTGACAAGTTGAAATAGCTTAAACTTCATACTCTTTTATACAATCAGCTGAAATGTTACAAACTTTAGGTACAATGATCACAGGGCTACAGTGCTAAAATTATACACAAATAACTATTTTTGGTTGAGATGATGTGAAAGGCTGGAGGCAGAGGTAGAGGAAGAGAAAGAGAAAGTGAGAGGGAGAGAGAGGATGGAAAGAGTGATTGTATGAGAGGGGTCTTAAGATACATCTGTTACTTGTAATAAATGCCTAAAGTTTGAGGTAATACGTTGGTAAATGCGTTAAAATATGCAGATCGATGTACAATTTGTGTCAGTAGTTGATGTACATATAGTTTCACGCTGACAAGGGGTAGAAGGTGTTGGTGTCATGATATAGCCGGTCGGAGTGGCTGTGCGGTTCTAGGCGCTTCAGTCCGGAACCGTGCGACCGCTACGGTCGCAGGTTCGAACCCTGCATCGGGGATGGATGTGTGTTTGATGTCCTTAGGTTAGTTAGGTTTAAGTAGTGTTAAGTTCTAGGGGACTGATGACCTCAGATGTTAAGTCCCATAGTGCTCAGAGCCATTTGAACCATTTTTGTCATGATACATCTGTAAATGAGATCAATCTCTTGTACACTAGGCGACTATCATGGTAACATAACTAGATATTTACGGTAGATATTAAGGTGTGTGTGTGTGTGTGTGTGTGTGTGTGTGTGTGTGTGTGTGTGTGTGTGTGTGTGTGTCTGGGGGGGGTCTGGTGACCAGCGGAAGTGTTTAAACTCAGAAGATTGCTCCTGGAGCTTCTCTGTAGCAAATTATGGATGTGTGGGGTGTCGCATTGTCCTACTGGTATTGCCCAAGTCCGTCGGAACGCACAATGGACACGAATGGATGCGGACAATCAGACAAGATGCTTACATACGTGTCACCTGTCAGAGTCGAATCTAGATGTATCAGGGGTCCCATATCACTCCAACTGCACACGCCCCACACGATTACAGAGCCTCCACAAGCTTGAACAGTCCCCGGCTGACATGCAAGGTCCCTGGACTCATGCGGTCGTCTCCATACCCGTACAGGTCCATCCTCTCGATACAATTTGAAACAAGAATCGTCCAACTAGGAAACATGTTTCCAGTCATGAACAGTCCAATGTCGGTGTCGACGGGACCAAGGCGAGGCGTAAAGCTTTGTGTCTTGCAGTCGTCAAGGGTACATGAGTGAACCTTCGGCTCCGAAAGCCCATATCGATGATGTTTCATGGAATGGTTCGAACGCTGACACTTGTTGATGGCCCAGTATTGAAATCTGCAGCAATTTGCGGAAGGATTGCACTTCTGTCACGTTGAACGATTCTCTTTACTCGTCGTTGGCCCCGTTCTTGCAGGATCTTTTCACGGCCGCAAACGGGTAAATCCTCACTTCATCACTACCTCGGAGATGCTGTGTTCCGTCGTTCGTGCGCTGACTATAACACCACGTTCAAACTCACTTAAATCTTGATACCTTGCCACTGTAGCAGCAGTAACCGGTGTAGCAACTGCGCCAGACCCTTGTTGTCTTACATATGCGTTGATCGTATCTGTACGCCTTGCAACGTACTTTTCAGAAGAGATCTCCACCCCCTCGTACTCTTACGGATTTGTGGACCGTCCTGCAGGATTCATGGTATCAGTTCCCTCCAGCACTACTTCAGACGTTAGTCAAGTTGATGCCACGTCGTGTTGAGGCATTTCTGCGTGCTCGCGGGGACCCTACACGATATTAGGCAGGTGTACCAGTTGCTTTGGTTCTTCAGTGCATGTCATGCACAGGCCACCGCTGTTTAGGAAGGCCAGTTCATAAGCACCGATGCTCAAGAATCTTGACGGCAGATATATCTAGCAGTCCTTAAAATGAACCAGCACTGTCGCTCCAGTATTGGTGTTAGGAATCTCATACTCAGTACTGAATAATACAGCCCCTTCTCCAGCTGAGACAGCCTCACAGAGCACACTGTGCGACCAACGAACAGACAATTCGCCACGATTTGTTTGTATAAGCGTGTGCACTAGGGGTAACAGAAGAGAGAACAAGCATAGGTAACGAATGATCTGTTACCGTTTTGACGCAAATAATCGTCACGCCATGTAGTTAGTACCACGATACAAAACTGCGAAGAATTATTTTATGCACTGTCTTTGAGGGAGGACGCAAAATGGACAAAATTTAAGTTTTTACGAACTTCTAAACATTCTGGAATAGCTGTTAATCAGTACAACGAAGAAACCAGTCCAAAGTTGCAAATTTCATTTGTTTTAGCCACTCGATGGCTAGTTTCTGGCCGGGACCCATTTTCAAATCATTGTAACATAATCAAAAGTGGTATTTCAAAAAATGAGAAAACCATGTCAAAAATGTGCGAACGAACAGTTACAGTGCATATTGATCTGTATGCGCTGTAACTGTTCGTTTGCACATGTTTGTTACGATGATTTGTAAATGGGTCGCTGCCCGAAACTAGTCGTCGAGTGAATAAAAGGTAAATTCATCAAATTTGGACAGATTTTTTCGTTGTGAGAATTTAAGTGTCTGAATTCGTATGTGGGCGTGGATAAAGTACGTTTAAAGTTGAATTTCAGTTTCAACTTTTCTTAGCATTAGTTCAAAATTTTGAACGAATACCAACGGCATTCAATAAGTAATGCAACACGTTCTTTTTCTGAAAGCTGGATGATTTTATTCAGCATTGCAAAACACCATATCATTCCCTACTCTTTTGGCTTCAAAACCCTATTTTTCAATACGATCTCCGTTCAATACAACGGCCGCAAGCCACATACCGTGAGGGCTTGTATCTGCGCCTGGTACCCCAAGTCGGTGGGCAGGAGTCACAGTTGTGTTTGGCAGGCTGGACACGCGGGAGACCGGACACGTTTGTGCGATCTTCCTCGAAGATGATAGAAGGCTCGCTCACTGACTCACCGTGCTTTTGTTCGCTGCCACGCCTCCGTAGACATTCTACAAGCGCCTATGAATATCTGGTGCTGGATTTCCGCCAAAAGAAACTCAATGGCAGCTCTCTGCTAGGAACGTACCTCCTTTACAGACGCCATTTTGAAGCTTATGTAGAGCGCCGCCACTTACCGGAACTTATCGAACTGTAGGAGGTGAAGCGGCAATATTCTACGATGTCTCACAACAAATGCTGCATTTTTTTCAGCCGAAACTGGCCGAGAAAAGTAATGCGTACTTAATAAAATCCGTTATATGTCAGGAGGAAGATACCATGACCACTTTCGTTTGTCATTAGAAAATCTCTAGTGATACATCACTCGCTTGGTTACAGTTAGCATGAACGTAACGGTGGTCAGGTGTTTCATGTATTCTTGATCAGCATAACAGATATGTGTTCGCGCTTGCCTGCTTTCAAGGAAAATGACTGTGCTGTTAGTTTTTAATAAAAAGGAATACAAAACTTGTGCTTATTCCTGCCTGATAAAAGCATCTCGTCACTCACATCTCCAGTTGGAACTTTTGTGTGCTCCAGAAATTTTCTATCAGAAACTTTCCAATTTCTCCATCGCTCATGAAGCTCATGTCATGAACAAAAAAGCAGAAGTAGAACAGAAAGCAGGCGAAAGCTTTCTGTCACGCTAGGGAAGTGAAATTCCCTTAAAAATCGACAGCCAACGGAACACAAGCGCATCTCAGCCAAATGCAATTAGTTCGCGCTCGCCTGTCAAAAGAATTATTGGTTTAATCACTCAGACGGTTTATAATCTTGACTGTGAGTAAGATTCGCACTCTGGAATGCTTCTAATGCGTGAGTGTAGAATTTCATGTGGTTGTCTACAATACAAATAAATATTAATGTTTTCAGACTGGTTTGATCCGGTTCGCCGTGATTATTCTTAAAATGTAAAACAGACTGATACCTCCTGCTCGCTGCCCTGAGATAACATGAGTGTACTCATGCTATCGAGGTCACGTTGCTTGGAAACGAGGAAGAAAAAGAGGAGAACTCGCCTGTCGCAACGTGCTTGGTGGGAAAACCTGGGATCGCATGTGAAATAAGAATGTGCATGCGCAGGTTCTGAACATCGAAAAGTGTAAAAGTTTATTAACGGACGTAACAACGCAGGCCGCCTACCAGAGAGTCGCAATGTGTGGCCATGTATTAAAGCGTAAAGCATCTAGAGAATATTCAGATTTATGTTCGGGAATTGACTTGCTGGTAATTGCCAATGTGTTCGAAAATTTTCACGGGCCTTGCCTTAAGGCATTGTAATTGGTGTCCTGTACATTACATTATTTCACCTGGCTTGGCGTGGGATTCTGTTCCGAAACTTAGTAAACCGAAATAGCAGCTTATAACCAATTCCTAACGGCTCCAGTTTGTTCTAAGAGGTATTAGAGGTGGAATCGGTCATTGTTGTTGCAGATATGCAGTTCCCAACGGCAAAATCATGACCGATTATGATGACAAACATTACGTATGTCTCTTCCATCATATACTCGTATCGTGATGTCAATGGCTTGTACAAAAGGACGATAATGAATCGTTTGGTGTCCAATTTTGAATAATGTCCCACACAGAGAGTCCAAATTTTTGTGGGACAAAAGATACCAGTCAGCTTTAATATGGGTACGTTTTAGAAGTAGAGCGTATTCACGATTCACATCGGATTTACTCTTCTGTCTGGACAAAATGCCACCACCACCAGTATGCAGGAAGTAATTATTTTGGATGTTATAAGATAAGAAAAACAATATTATTCACAACAGAAATTTGGAACAGTGTTTATAATAAAAATTTGTTCTCAAAAAAAGAGATTCAACAAATTTTTATAATTTAGGCGAGCTACATTAAGATTAACGCACGAACACGAATAACTGAAAGAAACGATTTTTTGAATTTGTTCAGACCGATGAATAATTCTGTGTTTGGAGAAACAATGTAAACTGTGCAAAAGATGCAGGGCATAAGACTAGCAACATCCTGGGGAGACGGATTTAGGCCAGCTGCATTAATTGCAAAACCAAATTTACAAAGAAGCGTTATTTGTACAGAAAACTTAGTCGCCATTGACTGGGCAGACAATGCAGTCTTCTATAAACCCATTGCATTTGGTCATTTTGAAAATCTTGAAAACACTTTTAGTCGACTTTCACTACACCTACATATTAAACCAATTTCCGGCAAAACATCTAAAACTGAGCTACAAGGAAACCGATAGGTTAAGCTGTTGTTGTTGTTGTCTTCAGTCCTGAGACTGGTTTGATGCAGCTCTCCATGCTACTCTATCCTGTGCAAGCTTCTTCATCTCCCAGTACCTACTGCAACCTACATCCTTTTGAATCTGCTTAGTGTATTGATCTCTTGGTCTCCCTCTACGATTTTTACCCTCCACGCTGCCCTCCAATGCTAAATTTGTGATCCCTCGATGCCTCAGAACATGTCCTACCAACCGATCCCTTCTTCTAGTCAAGTTGTGCCACAAACTTCTCTTCTCCCCAATCCTATTCAATACCTCCTCATTAGTTACGTGATCTACCCACCTTATCTTCAGCATACTTCTGTAGCACCACATTTCGAAAGCTTCTATTCTCTTCTTGTCCAAACTAGTTATCGTCCATGTCTCACTTCCATTCATGGCTACAAATACTTTCAGAAACGACTTCCTGACACCTAAATCTATATTCGATGCTAACAAATTTCTCTTCTTGAGAAACGCTTTCCTTGCCATTGCCAGTCTACATTTTATATCCTCTCTACTACGACCATCATCGGTTCTTTTACTCCCTAAATAGCAAAACTCCTTTACTACTTTAAGTGTCTCATTTCCTAATCTAATTCCCTCAGCATCACCCGACTTAATTTGACTACATTCCATAATCCTCGTTTTGCTTTTGTTGATGTTCATCTTATATCCTCCTTTCAAGACACTGTCCATTCCGTTCAACTGCTCCTCCAAGTCCTTTGCTGTCTCTGACAGAATTACAATGTCATCGGCGAACCTCAGAGTTTTTACTACTTCTCCATGAATTTTAATACCTACTCCGAATTTTTCTTTTGTTTCCTTTACTGCTTGCTCAATATACAGATTGAATAACATCGGGGAGAGGCTACAACCCTGTCTCACTAATTTCCCAACCACTGCTTCCCTTTCATGCCCCTCGACTCTTATAACTGCCATCTGGTTTCTGTACAAATTGTAAATAGCCTTTCGCTCCCTGTATTTTACCCCTGCCACCTTCAGAATTTGAAAGAGAGTATTCCAGTCAACATTGTCAAAAGCTTTCTCTAAGTCTACAAATGCTAGAAATGTAGGTTTGCCTTTTCTTAATCTTTCTTTCAAGATAAGTCGTAAGGTCAGTATTGCCTCACGTGTTCCAACATTTCTACGGAATCCAAACTGATCTTCCCCGAGGTCGGCTTCTACCAGTTTTTCCATTCGTCTGTAAAGAATTCGCGTTAGTATTTTGCAGCTGTGACTTATTAAACTCAATGTTCGTTAACTTTCACATCTGTCAACACCTGCTTTCTTTGGGATTGGAATTATTATATTCTTCTTAAAGTCTGAGGGTATTTCGCCTGTCTCATACATCGTGCTCACCAGATGGTAGAGTTTTGTCATGACTGGCTCTCCTGAGGCCATCAGTAGTTCTAATGGAATGTTGTCTACTCCCGGGGCCTTGTTTTGACTCAGGTCTTTCAGTGCTCTGTCAAACTCTTCACGCAGTATCTTATCTCCCATTTCATCTTCATCTACATCCTCTTCCATTTCCATAATATTGTCCTCAAGTACATCGCCCTTGTATAAACCCTCTATATACTCCTTCCACCTTTCTGCTTTCCCTTCTTTGCTTAGAACTGGGTTGCCATCTGAGCTCTTGATATTCATACAAGTGGTTCTCTTCTCTCCAAAGGTCTCTTTAATTTTCCTGTAGGCAGTATCTATCTTACCCCTAGTGAGACAAGCCTCTACATCCTTACATTTGTCCTCTAGCCACCCCTGCTTAGCCATTTTGCACTTCCTGTCGGTTTCATTTTTGAGACGTTTGTATTCCTTTTTGCCTGCTTCATTTAATGCATTTTTATATTTTCTCCTTTCATCAATTAAATTCAATATTTCTTCTGTTACCCAAGGATTTCTATTAGCCCGCGTCTTTTTACCTACTTGATCGTCTGCTGCCTTCACCACTTCATCCCTCAGAGCTACCCATTCTTCTTCTACTGTATTTCTTTCCCCCATTCCTGTCAATTGTTCCCTAATGCTCTCCCTGAAACTCTCTACAACCTCTGGTTCTTTCAGTTTATCCAGGTCCCATCTCCTTAAATTCCCACCTTTTTGCAGTTTCTTCAGTTTCAATCTGCAGTTCATAACCAATAGATTGTGGTCAGAATCTACATCTGCCCCAGGAAATGTCTTACAATTTAAAACCTGGTTCCTAAATCTCTGTCTTACCATTATATAATCTATCTGAAACCTGTCAATATCTCCAGGCTTCTTCCATGTATACAGCCTCCTTTCATGATTCTTGAACCAAGTGTTAGCTATGATTAAGTTATGCTCTGTGCAAAATTCTACAAGGCGGCTTCCTCTTTCATTCCTTCCTCCCAATCCATATTCACCTACTATGTTTCCTTCTCTCCCTTTTCCTACTGACGAATTCCAGTCACCCATCACTATTAAATTTTCGTCTCCCTTCACTACCTGAATAATTTCTTTTATCTCGTCATACATTTCATCTATTTCTTCATCATCTGCAGAGCTAGTTGGCATATAAACTTGTACTACTGTAGTAGGCATGGGCTTTGTGTCTATCTTGGCCACAATAATGCGTTCACTATGCTGTTTGTAGTAGCTAACCCACACTCCTATTTTTTTATTCATTATTAAACCTACTCCTGCATTACCCCTATTTGATTTTGTATTTATAACCCTGTAATCACCTGACCAAAAGTCTTGTTCCTCCTGCCATCGAACTTCACTAATTCCCACTATATCTAACTTTAACCTATCCATCTCCCTTTTTAAATTTTCTAACCTACCTGCCCGATTAAGTGATCTGACATTCCACGCTCCGATCCGTAGAACGCCAGTTTTCTTTCTCCTGATAACGACGTCCTCTTGAGTAGTCCCCGCCCGGAGATCCGAATTGGGGACTATTTTACCTCCGGAATTTTTTACCCAAGAGGGCGCCATCATCATTTAATCATACAGTAGAGCTGCATGTCCTCGGGAAAAATTACGGCTGTAGTTTCCCCTTGCTTTCAGCCGTTCGCAGTACCAGCACAGCAAGGCCGTTTTGGTTAATGTTACAAGGCCAGATCAGTCAATCATCCAGACTGTTGCCCCTGCAACTACTGAAAAGGCTGCTGCCCCTCTTCAGGAACCACATGTTTGTCTGGCCTCTCAACAGATACCCCTCCGTTGTGGTTGCACCTACGGTACGGCCATCTGTATCGGTGAGGCACGCAAGCCTCCCCACCAACGGCAAGGTCCATGGTTCATGGGGGGGAGGGTTAAGCTATCACATTAAAACTCCAGATATCTACGAGATGTGAGGAGCGATGTTCACACAGGATTCAAAATGTCAGGCTTCGCAGCAAGTAACAGATACAGTATTTCTCAGGTGAACAAAAAGAAGTCTGGTTTATGAAAAATGAATTTAATGGCGATCATGTTACACAATTTGTTGCTCTTCGAGCAAAAATGTATGCTCCCGAGACTGATGCTTAACGCGTATTGCACAGAGAAAAAGGTAGAAAATAATCTTTTCGTAGTAGGTTAACCATAGATGATTACAGGCACTGTGTCGTGGTTTCATAAGGAAAAAATGCAGTACTCTTCGTAATTCAATCAGTAAATCAATCAAAGCAACAGTTCATTTCTGCACTTAAACAACATAAACTAAATTTATCCGCACAGGACGACAAACGTCATATACATCTGGGTAAGATAAATAAAGTAATTTGGGCTCACTACCACATGAAAAATGATAATTAAGGACGGGGCGTGAGTCGTGCTTGGGTAGCTAAGTTGGTAGAGCACTTGCCCGCGAAAGGCGAAGGTCCCGATTTCGAGTATCGGTCCGGCACACAGTTTTAATCTGCCAGGAAGTTTTATAATTAACTTTATTCTACAACAATATAAATACTTGTACCAAATGTAAATAAAGTAATCCATAATCTAAATATCTAAAAAAAAAGCAACTCGTAGATTGTAACTTAAGGTGAACGCTGCCTTTATGATGCATGCTTTTTGATTTCAGTTTAGTGACTCAGTGTAATTGTTCGGAAATCGAAAATTGCTGAGTGGGAAAACATTGTATGTAAAAGATATATATGAAAAAATACATTTTATAATAACTTTTTGTAAAATGTATATTTTTTCCTTGCCATTCATATTCATTCTGTTTGTGCTTCACACAACGTAAGACCGGTTACCTGTCAGGCACTCTCTCTCTCTTAGCTGATCCAACCGGGCTTTGTCCTATGAGACAGGTGAGATATCGAGAGGTAATTCCCTATCTTTCCCTCCCTTTTTCTCTCTCTCTCTCTCTTCCTCTCTCTCTCTATCTATCTGTCCGTCTTACTGTCTATCTAGCTACCTACCTATCTCCCACTAGTGACTAAGCATAATTATTTGTAGTTTATCTGAACATGGCACAAGAAGTTGAGCTCAAAGTTCAGTGGGTGGGAGCAACTGAGGAGTGTGTGAGATGAAATTTAATGACAGGCAGAGAGATAGGAAAAATATTTAGGAAAATGAAATTTAAATGACGCTACTGTTATATTACTGTTGAGCAAATTGTTACAGTCTTGGGGAGATTTGTTAAAATTGTGGTGCGATTCGTTCTAGTTTTGAGGCAAACTGTTACGATCTTTGGGCAATTTATTACAAGTTTAGAGCTGTTTGTTGCAGTTTAGGGTATAAATTTGTTAAGTTTTATGCAAGCTGATACAGTTAAGAATAGTAAATTGATAGAGAATGGGAGGAAAGTTGATACAACAGTTTAAGGGCAGTTCGATACAGTTTAGGGGGGAATTTGATACAATTTGGGAGCAACCTAGTACCTTGACGAATGCTGCAGGCTCTGGTAGTTGACCCAGAATGTAAAACATTGTGCACACATAGGAATGGAAAGGCACTACTGTGCAGCTATACTATTGATGAGAAACTGCTGAAAACAGTAGCCACCATAAAGTATCAAGCTTAGCAGGAAAAGCAGAGGCCAGAGTAAGATTAATGGGAATAATCGTATGGATATGTAACTCATCCATGAATGAAGTGGCTTGTAAGACAAGAGTCATGAGTATTGTTCATCGGTATGGAATCCTTATCAGGGACGACTGATAGAAGAGACAGAGAAGATCCAATAAAGAGTGGCGTGTTTCATTAAGGATCGTTTAGCTGTTGATAATGTTACCGAGATGCCTAACAAACTTCATTGGCAAATATTACAAGACAGGACTTGTATATCGTGAAGAGGTTTACTATCGAAATTTCACACTCAAATCAAAATAAGACGTCCATCGAAGGAACGGTTGTCTAGTAATGAAATCGGCTAAACGGTAGAGTAGACCAACCCCAGACAACAGAACGTCCTACAATAGGGGCAGAAATTTAAAGTTTGAAAATGTGGAATTAAAAAGATGGTAATTCTTAAATCAGGAATATAATTACATAAGCTCACCATTGGGAGAACTCCGTAATGCGGAGTGAACATGTGTGGCAGTAGCATACGGTGCTATTTAGGCCGAAAAATAGATCAGATAAAAACCATAATAAAATAGGAAACGCTAAACAAAAATTGAGCATTGACTGTCAATAAAGACTGGTTGGGGGGAAAAATAAGTTATAGAGAAACAGACTAACCAAAAGACGCTGAAAGATTGAAGAAGGTCGATATTAAGGAACTTACCAAAATGTGAAACTCAGTAGCAAGGCCGTAGACACGGAGGAAGGGAAGGCGGGGTCCAACACGCCGCCCACCCCGTTCCCGATCTATAAGTTACTTTATATTTTTTAATTTTTTATTGGAACGAGAGTACAGAGTTTATAGAAGCCCGTCTCCCATATCTACTACAACAAAGACTGCAAACCCCACATAAAGCTCGTCTAAAGGCTAAAGCCAATTTTAAATTTTACTTTCCTTGCATTTGCTTTAAACATACTTACTCAAAATGAATATTAACTGTTTCCATGACTATAAGGCTACACGACGTGAATGCGGCTCGGTTATTACAATTCTCATATAAATGTAAAGTCAGCAACAAATGAAAAATAAAGTGTCCATATTTGAAATATGTAATAAATTTGTTTAGTATTCGTCCAATTCCAGTGGGAACGCCTGAAGAGGGATGATCGCAGGAAACGTGCCACGATATCCAGACGTAGATTGGAAACTGGAGAAAAGGGCAGCTACACGAGGATTCCACACTGGTGCGAGTACGAGAAAGAGGTAGCGCGAAAGAATTACGATCAACAGAAAACTCTGAATTTAATCCCTGTTGATCCATCGTGATACGGACAGAGGCCGATGAGATATTTGCCAACAAAAATCACCAAACAGCCGTATGTTTTAAGAAGTTATTTCATTTAGACGACCAATTTCGGGATCTTATTACTGTCATCTCCAGGCCGCTATGCACTCCACATATAAATAGTCAGATATATCGCTACTTGCATAACTGGAACTATCAATACCTGGATTCCGCGAATTCCAAAAACGAATTCGTGGAATCGAGATATTGATGGTTCCGGTTATGCAAGTGTCGACATATCTGACTGTCTATACTTCGAGTGCGTGGGGCCCTGGAAACGGTACACTACTGGCCATTAAAATTGCTACACCAAGAAGATATGCAGATGATAAACGGGTATTCATTGGACAAATGTATTATACTAGGTCTGACATGTGATTACATTTTCACGCAGTTTGGGTGCATACATCCTGTGAAATCAGTACCCAGAACAACCACCTCTGGCCGTAATAACGGCCTTTATACACCTGGACATTGAGTCAAACAGAGCTTGGATGGCGCGTACAGGTACAGCCACCCATGCAGCTTCAACACAATACCACAGTTCATCAGGAGTAGTGACTGGCGTATTGTGACGAGCCAGTTGCTTGACCAGACGTTTTCAGTTGGTAAGAGATCTGGATAATGTGCTGGCCAGGGCAGCAGTCGAATATTTACTGTATCCAGAAAGGCCCGTACAGGACCTGCAACCTGCGGTGTTGCATTATCCTGTTGAAATGTAGGGTAGAGCCACGGGTCGTAACACATCTGAAATGTAACGTCCACTGTTCAAAGTGCCGTCAATGCGAGCAAGAGGTGACTGAGACGTGTAACCAATGCCACCCCATACCATCACGGTGGGTGATACACCAGTATGGCGATAACGAATGAACGCTTCCAATGGGCGTTCACTGCGATGTCGCGAAATACGAATGCGACCATCATGATGATGTAAACAGAACCTGGATTCATCCGAAAAAATTACGTTTTGCCATTCGTGGACTCAGGTTCGTCGTTGAGTACACCATCGCAGGCGCTCCTGTCTGTGATGCAGCGTCAAAGGTAACCGCAGCCATGGTCTCCTAACTGATAGTCCATGCTGCTGCAAACGTCGTCGAACTGTTCGTGCAGATGGTGTTGTGTTGCAAACGTCCCCATCTGTTGACTCAGGGATCGAGACGTGGCTGTACGGTCCGTTACAGCCATGCGGATAAGATGTCTGTCATCTCGACTGCTAGTGATACGAGGCCGTTGAGATCCAGCACAGCGTTCCGTATTACCCTCCTGAACCCATCGATTTCATATTCTGCTAACAGTCATTGGTTTCTCTGCCTCGTGATGACTGGGTGTGTGTGATGTCCTTAGGTTAGTTAGGTTTAAGTAGTTCTAAGTTCTAGGGGACTGATGACCATAGATGTTAAGTCCCAGCAGCTTATTACGCCGCTCTTCAGCCTACAGAATCTGTTTTAAAAAGATGAAGATAATAAAAAAATACTAACAGTTGGCGATAAAATCGGTGACTTAAAGGTAAAATGGCAGAAAATTCTGGAGCTTAAAACATAAAACACAGGGTTGATGATGCTAATAAATACACAGGAAGCAGAAAATAATAGACAAACAATTAAAAAACACGGCGACAGTCTGGGTTCTGTTCGCAAGAGATATAAAATGCACACCCAGCGATAGCATGATTTCAGTTCGCAACACTGTGGAAAGACGCACAACACTGAACACTCACATAAACACTGCACTAAAAAGTTGGCACAAATAAGACATACCACACCCGAGAGCAGGTGGGGGGAAACTTGTCAGATGACGGGAAAAAAAGGGGGGGAAGGAGAGGAAAAGTGAAGGGGGAGGGGGTAAAGTAGCCAATGGAAGATGAGGATCCATATGAGGGGTGGGGGGTGCTGAGCAGACGTGCCAGGGAGTGGTGAAGGCAGAGAAGGGGAGTACAAAAGGACTCGAGGGGGGGGGGGGAGAAAGGAGATAGGGAGAGGGTAGGCGAGGAGAAAACACAGGATGAAAGGGGGGAGGAAGAGGGAGCCCAGGGAAAGGACGGAGGAAAGGAGGCGGGTGAGGATCAGAGTTGATAGGAGGGATAAATGGAGGGAGAGAGGGCACCATCCGGGAGGGGGAGTTGATGGAAGCCACCTTGTGAAATTAAGTCCCATAGCGCTGAGAGCCATTTGAACGATTTGAACAGTCATTGGATCTCGACCAGCGCGAGCAGCAATGTCGCGATACGATAAACCGCAATCGCGATAGGCTACAATCCGACCTTTATCAAAGTCGGAAACGTGATGTTACGCATTTCTCCTCCTTACACGTGGCATCACAACAACATTTCACCAGGCAACGCCGGTCAACTGCTGTTTGTGTATGAGAAATCAGCTGGAAACTTTCCTCATGTCAGCACGTTGTAGGTGTCGCCACCGGCCCCTACCTTGTGTGAATGCTCTGAAAAGCTAATCATTTGAATATCACACTATCTTCTTTCTGTCGGTTAAATTTCGCGTCTGTAGCACGTCATCTTCGTGGTGTAGCAATTTTAATGGCCAGTAGTGTATTAATTAGGTGCCGAAAGTGATCGTCTAAATTAAATGAATTCTGGAAACATACGGCTGTTCGGTAATTTTTCTTTTGTAAATTCAGAATTTAGGCCGAAAAGGATGTATCCCAACCAGTGAAGCGGGTTACTGAGAAGAGAGCTTGACGCACAAATGAAGGGTCCTACATAGGCACCAATTTATCGGTCATACCCAGCCAACCGTCCAGCTGAAAAAACTGCTCGGTCGGTCGACCAAACGCGTACGCACTTCCAATTTCTCGGCGAGCATTTCCACCGAACAACTTGCTATGAAGGAATTCGAACCGAGACGTCCCGATATGGCGTGCTGTGGCTGTTCGGTAGGCGCCTGGCTCAAAGCAACTGCATCTCGTGCTGTAGCGGCTGCCATGTGGCGTCGCAGTCGGTGGTCCCTTCCCTTCGCACGCATTGCGACATGTCCTTCTCGTTTCAGTGGCTGCTCATTACTGCGTAAGTCTCGGCGGCTGGGAATGGGACGTGTTCTGTTGTGTCCGTGCGTGCGCCGCCGGCTAATGCGCTATCTGCGTAAAAACAGCGCATTGCAGCTGCGCAGGCGCAGACACTGCACACCGCGACTGAATACCGACAGCTTCGTCGCCTCGCCATCCGGCGCTGTAACACCGGCAGTACTGAACTCGTTTGATAATTTTTTTCCTTCGTTGAGTACCCTGTCCACGATGTTATTCAATCTCTGCATAGCGTAGACAATAAAGGATATCAAAGAGAAGAAGAAGATAAAATAAAAAGAAAAAACAGTATGAATGTTATCGATGACATAATAATTCTCTCAGAGACGGTAAAAAGCTTAGAGAACAGTTTAAAAGAAAGGTTAGTACCTATACAAGAGTTTATAGGAGGACCATAAAAAAATTTAAAACTTGGGTGATTCATTTTAGTCGAATTCATTTTAGTCGAATTAAATTAAGGGATGTTGAATGATTAGGGAATTGTAAATAATAAGTTACAGGGTAGTTTTGCTGTTTGGGACTCAAAATAACTGGTGACGGCCTTTCCGTTTGGGAATGGGAGGAGGTGTGAGTGGGTGGTAAGTGTAGTGAGAACAAGGCTTGAATACAGTAGTCAAATAGATCTACGTTGTTGTAGGTATTGTAGTGTCCCTTAGGCGAGTTTTACGGACAGTGCGTATGCAATGCACATAAGAAGCTTGAATAAAATAAAACAAACAAGACTTAAAAGGCATTTGTGAAGAACTGTAAAATTAATATTTACAAAAACCTGAAACGTAAATATTCTAATGAGAAAATGACCTTATCGCTCATAATTAATATTGCAGTAAAAATATATACTGAAATAAAATATTTATATTTTTGTGTAAGTACATATAAGATGGACAAAACAAATCGTTCTTCTTCTGCTTCCTTTGTTATATGGAGATTGTGTGTAGCGCTTAACGCTTGTAGATGTTTTCATTGTTGTCTCTTCCTGACGATGTTAATGTGTGTATGTAAATTATTGCTTAAAATAGATGTATAAAAATAGCTCATGTTATTATTTCAAGATAATGCAAGCACCTCATCTTAATATTTCACTTGAAGACGGAGATCAATTAGTATTTTTCAGTTGCTACGACGCCCAAAAGCAGTTATCGCTGACTGGCAACAATTGGCCGCCATTACGCGGTAGATTTAAATATTATGTGATTTTGCAATTTTCATTCATAGCAGACGCTATGAAATCATTTGAAATCCTTATTTGATTCTGAGTATTTCAGCACTTCAAATTTGCGAGAGGTCAGATATCTTCAGCGACACCATTTGGGGCAGATATGTGAATTGTGGCCTGGACTTTATTTTGTGAATCTTGCAGGGAGCCTGGCGCTCATCTAAAATAAAATCTTTGGCCTCCTACAAAGTATTCATCTTATAATATTCTTACCTACGCAATGAAAAAAATTAGTGTTAATTCTCATCGCACATAGTTTAAAGTAAGGAAACATACAGAGGCGAAAAGGCTAGCAGAAGATAAACCAGCATGGAGGGCTGCGTCATATCACTTTTCTAGACTGACGAGCACAAAAACTGTGGTGTCACCGCCAGACACCACACTTGCTGGGTGGTAGCCTTTAAATCGGCCGCGGTCCGTTAGTATACGTCGGACCCGCGTGTCGCCACTATCAGTGATTGCAGACCGAGCGCCGCCACACGGCAGGTCTAGAGAGTCTTCCTAGCACCAGTGTGCCAATTTAGCGACTTTGTCGCTAGAAATGGCGACTTTTGCCTTTGTCTTAGCGACAAAAAAAACTTTTTAGCGACAAAAATTATTTAGCGACTTATCTGGCGACTTTTGGAGTACTGACGACTTTTGAAGTACAAATCAAAACTATTTTGGGCCAGTATTTTCATTAACAAAACTAAGATTTCAACTATAGAATGGGTACTACACTGACTTTGTTCTAGATTTACTAAGTTAAATTAAGTTCTTAGTAGATCATGTAGCATTGTTCAGCATTCAGTAAACCTGAATGTGGGAAATGCCTACAGAGTAAGAAAACCTTGACTATAGAACAATTCGTTATTCATTACCCACTAGCCTTTTATCGTCGATAGCGTATCGATCTATAATTCTTCAACTTTTGAACTCCCTTTATTTTTCGAATTGACAAAAAACATACTTAATATTAAGTATAATAAAATACATTTCTGTCCAGCAACTTCTAATTTTTCGAAGTTTTAACTCGCAGTCAAATTATTACCACATGCACAGTGGTAAAGCAAGAACAATTTGGTGGGGGTATCTCGTTTTAAACAATGAACAATAGGACTGATATCGAGTTACCGAGTGATTAGATTGTTTCATGACCTCTAGTTCGCCCGAGTTTTAATATATTTTCAGTGATTATAAACTGGTGAAAATTATGTTGTGGTGTCTAACATAATGGATTTACCGCAGAAGAAGAATCAGTACGCTCAAAAATATCGGGATGCGTGGGAAGCAGAACCTGAATTGAATGGGTGGCTGAAACCAGTCTTTGGAGACTTATCCAAGGCAAGTTGTCAAGTATATGCAACACTTTTATGCTAAATTGTGTGATATTAGAAAGCGTTCGAAAACTATTAAGCATAAACAAAAAATTGATTAAAAAAAAACATCTAAGCTGTGAAAATTCTTCCGAAAACTACAGTTAGAATAGCAAGCAGAGCGGAAGGCGCCCTTTCTTTACTTATTGCTGAACATTGTCCTATTTTAGCTGTAGATCATTTAGGAATACTGTGCAAGAAGGTATTTTCCGGTGATAAGGGCGCTATAAACTTCCAATTACATCGTACAAAGTGCACTAACATTATAACTGAAGTTTTGGCTCCATATTTTACACAATCATTGGTTGAAGATACAGGTAACCAAAAATACGGTGTACAAATAGATGAATCCACAGATGTATCAATATCTAAAATGCTAGGTATCGTTATACGGTACTATAGTGTAAACAACCAAACCATTAGATCAACGTTTCTCAAACTTGCTGTAGTAGAAACTGCAGATGCAAGAAATCTGGCTGCTGTTCTTGTGAATTCTTTGAAAGATCTCAAACTTCCAATCGCTAATATGGTAGGCATTGGCACAGATAATGCTTCTCCAATAATTGGAATAAACAATGGGCTTTTCGAACAACTCAAGAGAGAGTATGGTATTAATCCGTTGCATTTGTCACTCTTCGGCTTGCAGTTTCGCACGCCTCAGTGAATACCATACCTAGAAACATAGAGTTTCTTATACGGGACACCTATAATTGGTTCTCCATTTCACCCAGAAGACAAGAGGAATATAAAAAGGTTTATGAGACAATAAATTGTGGAAAACAGCCACTAAAAATTTTGAAGGTCTGTGCAACACATTGGCTTTCAGTTGAACCAGAAACACGAAGAATTCTGGAGCAGTGGGAAGAACTAAAGCTACATTTTTCACTTGCCTTGGTTCAAGACAATTTTTACACTGCCGATCTTTTCTACAAGATGTATTGTGACGACTCAAATCATCTTTACATGTTTTACCTTAAACATGCTTTAAAAGACGTACAAATAGCAACAAAAGATTTTTAAGGAGAAGACAATGACCCGACTAAATTACTAGATGCACTTGTATTTCTCATGCAGTCACTCGGACAAAACATAGTTTTTCCAACTGTTGATTTGTTGACAACACCGTTCCAAGCGAACGTATGTACGCAAATCCGAATCTTGGCTTTATGTTTGAATATAAATTGTCTGAGTCAAGTTCGTTTGAAGAAAATAAATTTTATTTGAAGAAGAGATGCATTCAGTTTAGTCTGAAACTCATAAAAGAAATTCAACAAAGACTGCCAAGTAACGTTACGATCCTGAAAAAATGTCAATGCTGAATGTTGAAGAAACACTAAAAGTGAATAAAAATAATGCTGTAGCGGATGTAGCCAAAGAATTGGGTTTTAGTGGCGATTTCATAGACGGTGTGCTGCAAGAATGGCATAATATCAACTTCATTAGGTGGAATAACACTACTAACACTGTTTGATTTTGGAGTGAGGTTTTGCAGTATAAAAATGCCGCAGGGGAGAATCCTTTCTCTTTGATTTCACAGCTAGCAATAACTGTTCTATGTCTACCGCATTCAAATGCAGAAGTAGAAAGAATATTCAGTTCTATGAACATTGTAAAAACTAAACAACGTAACAACTTATCGTTAAAGACAATTAATGATTTGATAATATTGAGAGACCAGCTGAAGAAACAAAATAAACATTGTGGCATCTTTTGACATACCGTCAGACGTATTGGAGCTTATTGGAATGAACAAAAGCTACTCTTTTGCGACAAAACCAGTCAAACTGCAACATCATCTTTTGTGCGACGTTCAACCTCGACACCAACTACAGTTCTGTCAGAGCATGAAAGAGAAGAGTTATTCGATCTTCTGAGTGACGACGATGAATAGCTCACATACCGGTATGTATATATTTTGTAACCTAATTTGAGTTCTTGCTTTCTTTTGTTACAAATATAGTTGTATATTTCTAGTATATTTGACTACTGTAATTGAAACAACAATTTATGTGTTGCGTCAAATATGATAACATGTTTAATTAAACGTTAGGGTATTTTATATGTATGTTGTTGCGATGCGTCATTTAATTAAGACAATATAGCAATTACGTATGAGACAATATATATTAATATTTTATTACCCTCCCCCCCCCCCCCACACACACACTGGCTTATTGCACCATTCAGAGCATGAAATTTTCAGTACATCCCTAGTAAAATCAGTTTTAGCGACTTTCTAGCGACTTTTGATATTGAATCTAGCGACTCGGGTTTTTTAGAGTTGGCAACACTGCCTAGCACTCGCCCCAGTTGTACAGCCGACTTTGCTAGCGAGGGTTCACTGACAAATTACGCTCTCATTTGCCGAGACGATAGTTAGCATAGCCTTCAGCTACGTCATTTGCTACGACCTAGCAAGGCGCCATTACCAGTTACTATTGATGCTGTAAAATATGTACCGTCAAGAGGGATGTTCACCAATTATGGATTAAAGTTAAGTATTCCAGCAGCTACGTACTATTTTTGCTACTATAAATTCCTTGTCCTGTTCCAGACCTCACGCCAGCTTGCGTGAGCTTAAACGCGTGCCTTTCGGCTTCCTTATAGTGGAGTGGCTGTCTTGCCAATCCACAACAAAAACAACATCAGTAACCTGTACAATCATGTTTTGTTTTCGTCGGTGGCAGTACTGTAAATGCAAGACATTTAATCCACTCTATGTATAAGCCAAAATCATCAGTTTTTCAGTCGTCAAACATTTTACGCAACAATGACTTGTTTGAAATGAAATCAATTATAACAAGGAGAAACGACATTCTGTTATACCGTAAACTTCTTGTAAGAAACGCGAGTAGAACTAATGTCAAACTTAACACTGTAGGAAGTAGAAGAGCGTGTACTATACTCTAAAACTGTTGTTTTTTACATAAATACATTGGTCAGATATGTTGTTGTTGTGGTCTTCAGTCCTGAGACTGGTTTGATGCAGCTCTCCATGCTACTCTATCCTGCGCAAGATTCTTCTTCTCCCAGTACCTACTGCAACCTACATCCTTCTGAATCTGCTTGGTGTATTCATCTCTTGGTCTCCCTCTACGATTTTTACCCTCCACGCTGTCCTCCAATACTAAATTGGTGATCGCTTGATGACTCAGAACATGTCCTACCAAACGATCCCTTCTTCTAGTCAAGTTGTGCCACAAACTTCTCTTCTCCCCAATCCTATTCAACACCTCCTCATTAGTTATGTGATCTACCCATCTAATCTTCAGCATTCTTCTGTAGCACCACATTTCGAAAGCTTCTATTCTCTTCTTGTCTAAACTATTTATTGTCCATGTTTCAATTCCATACATGGCTACACTCCATACAAAGACTTTCAGAAACGACTTCCTCACACTTAAATCTATACTCGATGTTAACAAATTTCTCTTCTTCAGAAAAGCTTTCCTTGCCATTGACAGTCTACATTTTATGTCCTCTCACCTTTAATCATCATCGGTTATTTTGCTCCCCAAATACCAAAACTCCTTTACTACTTAAAGTGTCTCGTTTCCTAATCTAATACCCTCAACATCACCCGACTTAATTCGACTACATTCCATTATCCTCGTTTTGCTTTTGTTGATATTCATCTTATATCCTCCCTTCAAGACCTATCCATTCCGTGCAACTGCTCTTCCAAGTCCTTTGCTGTCTCTGACAGAATTACAATGTCATCGGCCAACCTCAAAGTTTTTATTTCTTCTCAATGGATTTTAATACCTACTCCGAATTTTTCTTTTGTTTCCTTCACTGCTCGCTCAATATACAAATTGAATAACATCGGGGAGAGGCTACAACCCTGTTTCACTCCTTTCCCAACCACTGCTTCCCTTTCATGCCCCTCGGTTCTTATAACTTCCATCTGCTCTCTGTACAAATTGTAAATAGCCTTTCACTCCCTGTATTTTACCCCTACCACCTTCAGAATTTGAAAGAGAGTATTCCAGTCAACATTGTCAAAAGATTTCCCTAAGTCTACAAATGCTAGAAACTTAGGTTTGCCTTTCCTTAATCTAGCTTCTAAGATAAGCCGTGGGGTCAGTATTGCCTCACGTGTTCCAATATTTCTACGGAATCCAAACTGATCTTCTCCAAGGTCGGCTTCTACTAGTTTTTCCATTCGTCTGTAAAGAATTCGCGTTAGTATTTTGTAGCCGTGACTTATTAAACTGATAGTTCGGTAATTTTCACATCTGTCAACACCAGCTTTCTTTGGGATTGGAATTATTATATTCTTCTTGAAGTCTGAGGGTATTTCGCCTGTCTCATGCATCTTGCTCACCAGATGGTAGAGTCTTGTAAGGACTGGCTCTCCCAAGGCCGTGAGTAGTTCTAATGGAATGTTGTCTACTCCCGAGGCCTTGTTTCGAGTCAGGTCTTTCAGTGCTCTGTCAAACTCTTCACGCAGTATCATATCTCGTATTTCATCTTCATCTACATCCTCTTCCATTTCCATAATATTGTTCTGAAGTACATCGCCCTTTTATAGACCCAATATGTACTCCTTCCACCTTTCTGATTTCCCTTCTTTGCTTAGAACTGGGTTTCCATCTGAGCTCTTGATATTCATACAAGTGGTTCTCTTTTCTCCAAAGGTCTCTTTAATTTTCCTGTAGGCAGTATCTCTCTTACCCCTAGTGAGATAAGCCTCTACATCCTTAGATTTATCCTCTAGCCATCCCTCCTTAGCCATTTTGGACTTCCTGTCGATCTCACTTTTGAGACGTTTGTATTCCTTTTTTCCTGCTTCATTTACTGCATTTTTATATTTTCTCCTTTCATCAATTAAATTCAATATTTCTTCAGTTACCCAAGGATTTCTACTAGCCCTCGTCTTTTTACCTACTTGATTCTCTGCTGCCTTCAATACTTCATCCCTCAAAGCTACTCATTCTTCTTCTACTGTATTTCGTTCCCCCATTCCTGCCATTTGTTCCCTTACCGCTCTCCCTGAAACTCTGTGCAACCTCTGGTTCTTTCAGTTTATCCAGGTCCCATCTCCTTAAATTCCCACTTTTTTGCAGTTTCTTCAGTTTTAATCTACAGTTCATAACCAATAGATTGTGGTCAGAGATGGCACTAGCCCACCGTGGAATATGGAGCACAGAATTCTTATTCATCTATTGAGTAGGTAACTGCTAGTTCTCTGGGAAATAATTAAGTTTTCTGTGTCACCTATAATATTTAATATAATATACCTATAATATTTAATTCTTATCGACAGAGAAATGTTATCCGACAAGAATTAAAAATTATAGGTGACACAGAAAACTTAATTATTTCCCAGAGTACTAGCAGTTACCTACTCAATAGATGAATAAGAATTCTGTGCTCCATATTCCACGGTGGGCTAGTGCTATCTCTATTCCATCTTTCTGGCACGTGTAACCTTAAAGTCTAATTATTGTGGTACAAATTTCTGTATTTCTGTAGTATAGGACACCAAAGATCATTGTATAAGATACGGTCGCAACAATTATACTTCAGTAGTGTCAATGTGTCAAAGAAATAATGTAAAGCTCATCGCTAATACCAACAATGGTGTTTAGAAAACACAGTAAACTGAGATCAAATGTACCACTTCCGTGTGAGCCACGGTATGATTGGGTAATTACAGCTTCTCTCTACTTTAATAAATGTTTGCAGCATGGGGTAATAGGGAGTGTATTTTAACCAAGTTGATCTAGTGGTTCTCTGATCCCAAAGCATATCACCAATCGGAAATATACAACGGAAGCCGGTACTTCCGTTTACCTCAGGAACTGTAAGCGTAACAGAAGCAGGTACATGCCCAACACGGTTCGTAACATGAACTTATACAGAGTCAGAGCTGCAAGAGTGGTGAGGTGGAGGCAGGAGATTATACTTTGTCCATCGTAAATCGGCTGCAGACAGCCAATATTGCTGTTCAGCGATATTGTGCAACGTCAATCAATATGATATTCTTACCACAACGAACAATAATAATATGAAATGATATTGTGCAATATTTACTCTGATTCGAAATTTTGAACGATTAAGACGCTGCTGGCGTGATATTTGCTGTTTTTTTCGTAAGCAGAAGGGGAAAAAAAGAACGTGGATGAAATAAAGAGCGTCAAAAACTGGTGGATTTTGTTCTTAATGATATAAATTTTTGGAAAAAAATCTTCTCTATTAGCTGCAATGTACCGCTGTCTGTCTTTAGTGACCAAAATCGTTCTTCATTATTCAGTTACGATATGATGTTTCACCTTGTTTGGACTTATTTTGTTTGGTACATAAACACAATTGCGCACACAAAGAAGCCCAGAGGCGCGAGCGCCTGGCCAGGATGTTGTCAACACTGCTCACTGGCGGTGTGATACTTCACGGGTACAGCTGTTGAGAAGTTTTTGATCTGCTCTGTATCACTGTGAAGCTTCTCAGCCTATCCCACACACGGTCAGTATTAAGACAGTTTCTGAAATACTGACCTCCTTGGTGCCGCTTTAAGTTAACTCCAAAAAACAAAGGCCTGCTCAGCGACTGGGCAGTGAGCGCAAGCAGCTGCACTGGCTGCACCACATGCTGTGACGCGCAGCCTCAGCATCAGTGACTTCGTCAGTATTCTAGCTTGAGTGAAGTATTCAGGCACGCTAAGCCAGTGAAAGGCTTCATTATTTTTGCCAATCACCAAGTTAAATCTTTAACTCTTTTAGTTCCTGTTTCAGATCTCATCGGACAATGTCATTACCTGTCCCATCAGCCGTGCTCATATTTTCGCGCAAGTACAAGGTGCATTCAAGTTCTAAGGCCTCCGATTTTTTTCCAATTAACTACTTACCCGAAATCGATGAAACTGCCGTTACTTCTCGACGTAATCTCCCTGCAGACGTACACATTGTTCACAACGCTGACGCCATGATTCCATGGCAGCGGCGAAGGCTTCTTTAGGAGTCTGTTTTGACCACTGGAAAATCGCTGAGGCAATAGCAGCACGGCTGGTGAATGTGCGGCCACGGAGAGTGTCTTTCATTGTTGGAAAAAGCCAAAAGTCACTAGGAGCCAGGTCAGGTGAGTAGGGAGCATGAGGAATCACTTCAAAGTTGTTATCACGAAGAAACTGTTGCGTAACGTTAGCTCGATGTGCGGGTGCGTTGTCTTGGTGAAACAGCACAAGCGCAGTCCGCCCCAGTAGCTGAGTGGTCAGCGTGACGGATTGCCGTCCTCCGGGCCCGGGTTCGATTCCCGGCTGGGTCGGAGATTTTCTCCGCTCAGGGACTGGGTGTTGTGTTGTGTTCATCATCATTTCATCCCCATCCGGCGTGCAGGTCGCCCAATGTGGCGCCGAATGTAATAAGACCTGCGCCAAGGCGGCCGGACCTGCCCCGCGAGGGGCCTCCCGGCCAATGACGCCAAACGCTCATCATCATCATCAGCACAAGCGCAGCCCTTCCCAGACGTTTTATTTTGCAGTGCAGGAAGGAATTTGTTCTTAAAAACATTTTCGTAGGATGCCCCTGTTACCGTAGTGCCTTTTGGAACGCAACGGGTAAGGATTACGCCCTCGCTGTCCCAGAACATGGACACCATCATTTTTTCAGCACTGGCGGTTACCCGAAATTTTTTTGGTGGCGGTGAATCTATGTGCTTCCATTGAGCTGACTGGCACTTTGTTTCTGGATTGAAAAATGGCATCCACGTCTCATTCATTGTCACAACCGACGAAAAGAAAGTCTCATTCATGCTGTCGTTGCGCGTCAACATTGCTTGGCAACATGCCACACCGGCAGCCATGTGGTCGTCCGTCAGCATTCGTGGCACCCACCTGGATGACACTTTTCGCATTTTCAGGTCGTCATGCAGGATTGTGTGCACAGAACCCACAGAAATGCCAACTCTGGAGGCGATCTGTTCAACAGTCATTCGGCGATCCGCCAAAACAATTCTCTCCACTTTCTCGATCATGTCGTCAGACCGGCTTTGCGAGCCCGAGGTTGTTTCGGTTTGTTGTCACACGATGTTCTGCCTTCATTAAACTGTCGCACCCACGAACGCACTTTCGACACATCCGTAACTCCATCACCACATGTCTCCTTCAACTGTCGATGAATTTCAGTTGGTTTCACACCACGAAAATTCAGAAAGCGAATGATGCATGCTGTTCAAGTAAGGAAAACGTCGCCATTTTAAGTATTTAAAACAGTTTTCATTCTCGCCGCTGGCGGTAAAATTCCATCTGCCGTACGGTGTTGCCATCTCTGGGATGTATTGACAATGAATGCGGCCTAATTTTAAAACAATGCGCATGTTTCTATCTCTTTCCAGTCTGGAGAAAAAAAAGAATCGGAGGCCTTAGAACTTGAATGCACCTCGTAATATGAGAATGACGAAAGTGTGTGAAGCTGCTTCGTGTTCTCTAGAGAAGCATTTTTTTTGAGTCATCATTCTTCTGCTTCTAATTGGTCTGATGCGGTTTGAGACCGGCAGCGAACTCGTCTCCCCTTCAACTCAGTGTAGCGCTTGCAGTCTATGTCCTTAATTATTTGCTAGTTATAGTCCAATCTCTGTCTTCCTTTACAGTTTTTACCCTCTACAGCTCCCTCTAGTACCATAAAAGTTATTCCCTGATGTCTTAACAGATGTCCTATCATCCCGTCCCTTCTCCTATACTCCATTCACCGAAACAACAGACGTACTGTAAACACGGCAAGGCGCGTGACCACAGCGGTGCCGTCGAGGGGTGTACAAGGCAGGGGCGTCAGAAATAAAAAAATTTAAAGTCGTGTTTTTTATAATTTGGAGCCTGAACTTGATAAAGTGATCCGAGAACTACCTTCCGACACCTTTTTTTTACATTACATTAAAATTTATTTTCACTGAAAAAGAGAAATATTTAAGCTTTCTGGAAAAGTTGTTTTTTCGCGTTACTCTATATTTATCACGCCATATCTCCTAAACTGTGTGTCGCACAGCAAAATAATTTTATAATTGCCTTCAGTACTATATATTGATGACGTCTGCAAATTTTCTGCCCAATGGAGTCAGTAATAGTGAAGTAATAAATTAAAATCTCACGTCTGATGCAGAACTTTTACCAAATCATCATCCGGAATATAGTAAGCGACAAACTTTTCCCCTTTGAATTTTTCTGTGGGGGTGTAAGCGAGAAAAGTTTCATAAAGGTTTGAATTTAATTTTGTAGTTTGTTCGAATGCGATGGATGCAACCGTTTGTCCTTTACGAGCGACGCATTGTTTGGTTCGCAGGCGCGGCGCTCAGTCAGTGTGGCCGTCTCAGTTACAGGTGTGAGCTCGTTAGTGGGTGTTGTACAGCGGCGGTTTCAGGATATCTTAAATTCATCTGATTCTTGAAAGATTAGTAGTTCATTATTAGAGTAAGTATATGTGTTTGTAGTCACGCTGAGCATTCACCGTTTTGCGCATCCAATAGCATCGCATGGTTTCTTATTTTATATATTCACTTATTTCATTAGCATCACATACAGCTGTCTTCATTATGTCATCCACGGATGACGAGGTCGACGTGTCAGTTCTGAGTCTACCAAAGAAGCAAGCAAAGAAGAAATCATTAAGTTCTCCTGAGAAGCACTTGGTGCTTAACGTATATAAAACGGAACTGTTACATCCAGAGCAGTCGATGAGTCGCATTGTTTCGAAAACAGCTGCAGCTACAGGTGTTGGACATTCTTCAATGTATCGTGTGATGAGTGAGTACAAGACCACACACTCTTTGAAGTCTCCCAAGAAAGGAAAATTACGGCAGAAACTTTCTGAAAGTGTTGATGACTGCGATAGAAATGCGATACGAAAGAAAGTACACGATTTTGTTTTTTTTCGTTACGAATTGCCAACAATTGATAAAGTGCTTACAGTCGTGAAGGAAGATGCAGATCTGGGCACTTTTCGGAGAACTACATTTTATAAGTTATTGAGAGAAATGAATTTCAAATATGTCCGGCGTGGGCGCGGTAGCATGCTTATAGACAGGGATGACATGATTTTTGGAGGGGGCGTTATCTTCGAACCATTAAACGGTTGAGAGATGAAGGCAGACCCATTTACTATTTGGACGAGACGTGGGTCAACGCAGGGCATACCCGAAGTTACGTCTGGGTAGATGACACTATAAATTCTTCAAAACGAGCGTTTCTGTCCGGGTTATCCACCAGAAGCAAGGGCCCATCAAGTAAAGGGAAATGTCTGATTATCGCACACATTGGCAGCAAAGCAGGGTTCGTTGAAGGATGTGTGTGGACTTTCGAATCCAAGAAAAGTGGAGATTATCATGAGGAGAAGTGCGCCGAAACCTTCGAGAAGTGGTTTCAAGATGTTCTTCCTCGGCTTCAGGTAAAATGCGGTTATTGTTCTTAATAACGCGCCGTACCATTCTCGGAGAAAAGAGAAAGTTCCCAGTGCGAATTTCAATAACCACGAAATAACAGAGTGGCTAAAATCTAAAAACATCGAATTCGAAGACGGTATGTTGAAGAAAGAATTTTTAGATATAGTTAAAAATCACAGAACAGTGCACAACGAATATGCAATAGATGAAATGGCGAAGAATGCAGGGAAAACTGTTCTCAGAATTCCTCTGTACCACTTTGAATTAAACGCCATCGAGTTAGTGTGGACAGAATCAAAGGGTGTGTAGCAGCGAGAAACAAAACATGCAAAATGCCGGAAGTTAAAATAGTGCTAGAAGAAGCAGTAAGAACAGTGACTGCACAAGATTGGAGCAAGTGCGCCCTCCATGTCGCAGAAAAAGTGGAAACTCAAATGTGGAAATTAGACTGCATTGTAGAGGAGAGAGAGGAGCGGTTTGTTATAAACCCCAATGAAAACAGTTCGACAGAGTGAACCTTGTTTCGTCCTTTATCATTATTATTACTGGTATTGTTATTAAAATTAACAATTAATTGTGTTTGAATGGAGCGTTTTGTTAGCAACCTGAATGAGAACAAAACTGCTTCGACATAATGAACTCAGTTTAACATTATTTTAACATTATTGTTAAATTTATTTCGAACATTGTTGCCCAGGTTTCTCACGGTCCGCTGTGACAGCTCGGCAGGCAGCTGAACGCCCGCCAGCCGCAAAGCGTGCGCCAAGGATTTCCCACACCCTTACGTAGCGCGTGAACACCGAATGCTTTCTCTAGAAACGAGCGTAGTCACTCACGTGACACTGTTTGTTTCGTCCCAGCTCTCGGTGAATAGACTGTAGTCAGGGTTTTCCATATATTCTTTTACTCTCCGATTCTCCAGATATACTCCTCATTCATTACCTTATCAGTCCAATTAATTTTCAATAATCTTCCGTAGCACCACATCTCAAATACTTCGATTCTGTCCTGTTCCGGTTGCTCGAAGGTCCATGTTTCACTACAATACTGTGCTCCAAACGTACATTCTCAGAAATTTCTTTCTCAAATTAAGGCTTATGTGTGATAGTAGTAGGCTTCCCTCGACCAGATATGCCCTTTTTTGCCATTGCTAGTCTGCTTTTCATGTCCTCTTTGGTCCGTCCATCATGGGTTATTTTGCTGCCTACGTAGGAGAATTCCTTAATCCCATCCACTTCGTAGTCCCAAATACTGATGTTAAGTTTGTTGCTGTTCTCGTTTCTGATTCGTCTCATTCTTTCATCTTTCTTCGACTTACTCTCCGTCCACATTCAGTACTCATTAGACTGTCCATTCCATTCAGCACAGTCTGAAGTTCTTCTTCCCTTTCATCGACGATAGCAATGTCATCAGCGAATCTTGTTGTTAATATTCTTGCACCGTGAATTTTAATCCGATTTTTGAATCTTTTATTTACTTCCATCATTGCTAGTTTGATCTATAGATTGGACAGTAGCGGCAAAAGGCTATAGTCTTGTCTCATACCCTTCTTAATCCGAGCACTTCGTCGTCCAGCCTTATTAGTCCATTTTGTTTCTTGAACGCATTGCATTTCAGCCGTCTATCCCTGTAGCTTACCCCTATTTTCCTTAGAATTTCGAACATCTTGTACCATTTTACACTATCGAACGCTTTTTCCAGTACAGATCCTTTGAAATTTTTCTTCAATTTTCCTTTCATTATCCAAGGCAACATGAGACTTGCCTCTCTCGTGCCTGCTCGTATATCACGCCAAAAACAGTTAACTGATCCTGATCTAACAGTTCCTCAATTTCATTTCCAATCTTCTGTGTGTTATTCTTATCAGCAAGCTGGATGAATAAACTGTGTTGCTGATTGTGCGATAATTCTCGCACTTACTGGGTGTTTCTGTGTTCGGAATTGTTTCATGTTGTTTCCGAAAGTTTGATGGTATATTGCCGGTCTCACACACTCTACACACCAACGTGAATAGTCATTTGGTTGCCACTTCTCTGAATGATTTTAGAAATTGAGTTGAAATGTTATCCATTCTTTCTGCATTATTTCATTTTATGTCCTCGAAACCCCTTTAAAATTCTTATTCTAGTACTAGATCCCCATCTCTTGTATATCTACTCCTCTTTCTCCTTCTATCACGTCAAGTCTTCCTCCTCACAGAGGTCTTCAACGTACTCTTTCCACCTATTTGCTCACTCTTCTGTTTTTAGCAGTGGAATTCCTAAGGCTCTCTCAATATAATTACCCTTGCTTTCAGTTTCACGGAAGGTTGTTCTGACTTCTCTATATGCTGAGTCAGTTTTTTCGACGTTCATTTCTTTTTCAGTTTCTTCACGTTTTTCGTACAGCCATTTCTCCTCAGCTTCCCTGCACTTTATCGTATATGTGTAATTTCAAAGTGTCTTGTATTTCTGTAATCCTGAATTTTCCTTAACATTTTTCATCATCCTTCTTTCGTCAATCAACTGAAATATTTCTTCTGCTACCTATAATTTCTTTGCATTTACCTTCGTTGTACCTATGAATTTCTTTCCAATTTCTGTGCTTGCCCTATTTAGAGATGTTCATCTAAACTGCCTACCGAGATATCTATGAGCGCAGTATCTATTGTCTCAGAGAACTTTAAGCATCTCTCTTCATTTCTTAGTACTGCCGTATCCCACTTTTTTCCACATTCATTTTTCCTAACAAGTCTCTTACACTTCGGTCTAAGTCTCTTCATCATTACTAAATTGTGATCTGAGTCTGTATTTGCTCCTGGGTATGCCTTTCAATCCAATACCTGATTTCGCTATGATGTAACCTAAATGGACTCTCGGTCTTTTCCAAATATACCTCCGCCTCTTGTGATTCTTGAACAGATTCAGTACTAGTAGCTGAAATTTATTGTAGAACTCAATTAGTCAATCTAATCTCTCATTCCTACTAGCAAGGCTCACGATGTCTCTTTTATTACTTCGCCTACAACCCCGTTCCTGAATTACCTTTTCAGAATCCTTATATACAGTGATTTCTCTCTCTCTTCATCTTCCGCTTGGAGCGTGTGCATGTATACCTGAACTATTGGTGATGTTGGTTTGCTGTCTATTCTGATAAGAACAACCCTATTTTGAACTATTCACAGTAACTACCTTCCTATTCCCGTTATTCCATCTTCTGCTGCTACTGATATTACCCTATATTCGTCAGACTAGTTCTGCTTGTTTTCTTTCCTTTTCACTTCACTGAGCCCCACTATATGTAGATTTAGCCTTACAATTCCCCTTTTCAGATTTTCTAGCTTGCTATCACATTCAATTTTCTGACGTTCCACACCCCGACTCGCAGTTCAGTCTTGTTGTCATGGTCACCTCGCTTTTGGCAGTCCTGCCCCGGATATGGGAACGGGGCACTAATCCTGTAATCACAGGCCACGTGTCCTGTGTATTCACTTATGTGAATTTGATGCTGTGGTTCTGCATACTCATGCCGTTGATCATGGCTGCTTCTTTCGCCTCTATGGGCCAGTCTCCCATGCCAAGAGCAGGACAGGGCACTGAGCCTCTTTCCGACCCTCCGTCTCCTTTGGCAACGCCTTCGGCAGAACGGGTTGACTTCTTGTATCGAAAGTCTGCGGCAGCCGAGAGAAACATAGGCGCGAAAACCACAAACTGCAGAAATAACAACGGGTACTCTTAGTCGGGTGCATTATGAGTGGAAAAGAAAGAAGAAACAGGAGACACAGATAAACTGTCCGCTCCTGTTAAGCCGAGAAAACGAGAACCTTGTGTTAGGAAAATGTTATATGTTTGGGAAAAGTGCCGTGCGGTCGAAGGTTCATGCGTTATTTCTTTAGAATTCAGGCTCCTAAAATAAATAAATACGGTATACTACCTCGTTTTTGTTACAAATTCTACTAATTGGAATTTGAAGTTACGCTGTTTGCCTGCTGTTCGTCGTTTTTCCGAATCGCATATACAGGGTGTTTGTCGGTTTGTTGTTCAGCTATTACTATTCCTTAGTGCTGCAGCCGTAAGCTAATCATTGACTGGCGTGTATGACAGAGGTGGGCAGGGCAGGGATGCGCAGCTAAGATTTGTAACCCCTTTACACCGGATCGAATGGAAGCGAATACGTGCTGAAGCGCTTTCTCTGGCAAAATCGTCGGTGTTCACTGCCGTTCTTTCGTATCTGTAGACAAGGGTTTACACTAGACGGGACGGAAGGCGAGATAACAAACATAACCTATGAACGATGCGTTACTGTTTTTTGGCGCTAACAATCGGCACCCGAGATACAATAATGTATTGTTAAAGCTTTCGATTCAAAAGTTCGGTATTCAGGAGTAAATTTAAGAGCAAAAGATTTATTATGGACGACCAACATAATCTGAAAAAGGGATAGCATTTACACTCTGGTTATTAGCAACTGCAGACATTTGCGTTAGTGGTGGTTTAGCATTTCAGAAGCTGCTCTATATCAAATAGAGTCTGACACCTACAGTGACGTATGCGAAGCCCTTCAAGAATTTTACTAAAGTGTTTATTAGGAAGATAATGCCAGTAAAATATGATTAGCGAAATGTAAATACGACCTTAGACAAGAACTGACAAAATCTGCTACATACGTTGTTAGAAGAGAGGTAGGACGATCAAGGGTAAATCTTTTTCATTGATCATCAAAAATCTTTAATATATCTGTGATACAGTGGGGTGAACAATAATTTGGAAACACCCAAACCATTACATATTAACGTGCCGAAAACGGCGTGGTAAAACCGTTAGGAATTCAAATCAGCTTCCAGTCGTCTCGGAATGAGCAAATTCAGGTAATGTATTATTTTCAACGGAAATCTTCCTGCAAACTATTGGCAAGCTTAGGTAACGTTGATGGAGGGGAATAGCTATCATGCACCCTTCACTATAAAGTAGACCACATAGGGTCAATAACATTGAGATTTGGTTACTGGGGATGGGTCATGTCATCCATGTGCTCACAAAACCAGTCCTCGACGAAGCGAGCTGTGTGAACGAGGGCCCTGTTGTCTAGAGACACAGGACCACCCCTGAGGAACAAACGTTGTATTTTTGGTTGGGTCTCATCAATCATAATGCAACTGCAGGAATGTGACCTTGCACAGTCCCCATGGAATCTCATGATATGGCTGCAGAATTCACCACCTGCTCCCGGCCATGTTTCATTGGACATTAACTAGGTCAGAGGTAGGAAAAAGTGTGAAACCAGACTCATCCACAAAAATCCACTCCCTAGTCCAGGTTTCATGGCTTCGGCAGCACGTTGCTCTGTTACGGGCGTTTCCATAACTGATGAGTGGATTTGGAATTCCTGCTCGCCCTGTAATTTTCCGGTTCTGGAGCTCCCGTCGTGCTGTTTTGGTGCTGACAGGGTTCGCGAGTTCAACATTCAGCTCAGCAGTGACTATTGCAGCTCTCGTCCCCTCCTTTTTTGTGACAACCCTTTCAATGTCCGTCTGTCACAATAACTCAGCACGCACTTCCGTCTGCCTTATGACTCAGCGAATGATGTTTTTCCCCCTAACCCTGTATTCGGTATAAATCTTCCATACGGTGCCTCTTGAAACCCCAAACATTTCGGATACCTTGGTTACAGAATCACCCACCACAAGAGCTCGAACAATTCACCCAGGCTCGGATCCACTTGGCTGTGACATTGTGCATTCACACCTAACCAGAGCACTGACCACAAAAGAAAAATATCGATACTTTCAAGTGTTCCCACACATTCCTACCTCTGTTCATATAAGGGTGTGTAATGCACCCAGAGACATCGTCGAACATCATCGTTTTCGTCGTCCATGTGATGGTTGGGGAGGCATAATGTTGCATGGGCGTACTAACCTCCAAACCTATGAACACACTACACCTAACGATCAACGTTATTGTGACACTGTACTTCTTCTCCAAGTTCATTTTTAGGGAGGTGCATTCCACCTTTACTTCACTTTTCGACCCTTGCACAGGTGGAAGAGCTCTTGCAACGAGAGGATATGTGCCCAGTGGACTGTTCTGCGCATTCCCCAAAGTTAAATCCCATAGAGCCATAGAACATACGTTGGATGCATTGAGAGGGGGTATTGCTGCACGTCCACGTACACCAATGACAATGAAGCAGTCGTCAACCGCGCTGGGCGGAGAAAGCGCACACTCTACGTCAAGAAGTCATTGCCAACCTTGTGACCGGATGGGAGCACATTGCAAAGCATGGACTGTCCTCCGTGATGGTCACATACCGTATTGAGAAAGTTGTCCTGCCTTTAGTAATGTCCAGGGCAACATCAGACACTGCGGTAACTTCAGTGTAATTATTGTCATTGAATACAAGTGTCATTTTTTTTCTTCTCACTGCACATTTCTTTCAGATACGTTCTGTACTCTGCTGTAGCAGGTTTTCCTATGCGCAGTCCACTTTTCAGCGAGCTGTGTTACTTGACAGTGACACGTCATGCGAATGTTACTTTCGTTATCAAGTTTTGCACACCAGTGTAAGTAATTATTCATCTAGTACACAACTAACACAAAACTGTTCGTTAGAAAATTTACCCAACAAAAATATTAATAAGAAGAAGAACACTTTCCGGACGCACGAATACAGTAAATATCGTTTCCGTTAAACATCTCTAATGTCCTTCTAAGCGAAATTAGTTACAACCCCACTTACAACTCTTTTGCTGTGCAGACGAGAAATGTATGCCTATACATTCTGTGTGAGCGAATTCCACATTTCACAGGTACACTCACACTATTACAGGAATTGTAAAGCTCAGTTCATGGGGACTAGAACTGTCTTGTCTCTTCTTTGGAGTCGTTGCACTAGAAACAAAAGTTCAGGCTAATGATTGTTCATCAGTGAGAAAGACGCACAGACGCTGTCACTGTACTAGCAGTGGTCAGATAGAAATATCTCTATGTGTAAAGAGATGAGTAAGACTTCTGTACTCGACACAACAATGGGCACAAGCGGATACTTCAAGATAAAAAGGGTCATTGTGGCAATATGGCCACTGTAATGTTTTTTTTATTTATGGTAAGGGCATGGGACGAAACTGCTGAGGTCATCGGCCCCAAGGCTTACGCACTACTTAATCTAGCTTCAACTAACTTACGCCTAGGACAACCCACACAGGCATGCCCGAGGGAGGACTCGAGCCTCCGATGGGGGTAGCCGCCCCTTTAATGTGAAGTAAGCTGCACACAGGCGACAATATGAAATAAAATGGGGTCTTTGAGTCAAATGCAGTAGTTTTTCACCTTGTGTGTGGTAGAATGAGACAGAAGAAGAAGGTTTCGGACCTAACTTCCCATAAAAAAGTAATCTCTGTTGTTGGGAAACGAGTGTCACATCAAACGGAGGCACGGTCTTGCGCTCTTCGCGGTCTTCGCTCAAAGTAGTAGCTCGTGATAATATGTTTCCGCTGACCAGGATGCCCTGTTCAGCTGTGGAGGCTGCTGACAAATCCCGAGATAGGCTGACACACGCTTGGCTAGGACTTGGCAGTAGCAGCCTGCTCCTTTACTCACATCAAAAGCGGCGTGATGCAGAAGTCGCCTGAACTCTTGGAAAGTGTGCCTTCCGGCCAGCTACCCGCTGTGGTCCACTGCAGCTGGTGACAGTGATCAATGGGAAGTGTTCTTCAGCGCTTTCTACAGTGGCAAGCCTACAGCTACTCTGATGGTGGGCGGTGGCGTTATTCTGCTCAGTACAGCTCCATTCAGATCACCGCAGACCCAACCCCCTTGAGTGAGTTTGAGAGCCGTTCGCTGCTGGCGTAGGTCTGTACCAGTCGACTGAACTATACCTGGAAATCTCCACGAGATACTCCCTTTTGCTATTATGAGCGTCATGCATGCCTGGTCATATGAGTGATCTGTTAGAAGTATAGGATTACAGAGAGAAAGAGAGAGAGAGAGAGAGAGAGAGAGAGAGAGAGAGAGAGAACTTGTTGAGAGGGAGAGAAAGAGTTTTATTGAGAGAGAGAATGAGTTCGTTTCTTGAGAGAGAGAGAGAGAGAGAGAGAGAGAGAGAGAGAGAGAGAATGTGTGGCGAGTGAGGTGTTTTGAAAACGGATGAGCTAAATAGAGAATGAAATTTATCTTAAATTCTACCTGAGATGACTGAGGCTCCAGGATGACTTTGAGATTCTCTCGTTCGTAGGCGACACTATAATCAGAATTTTGAACCCTTACTTTCACGTTGATAACAACACAGAAAAATAAAAACCGAAGTTCACAGTAGTACTAAAGTGTACAAGATAACAGTAACGACTGTAAACGGTAGTAAGAAACATACCCTAATAAGAGGTTTCATCACACAGAGTTTCAAAGTTTCAGAACATACCTTTTATCAACTTTCATAATTTCATCTATACATTTGAATTTTTGTTACAATTCCTAGTCTAATTAGAAAAACATTAGTTATGTATCTGCTTGACTCCTCTCCTGTCTATGCTACGTCTCCTACATTTTTAGGGCACATGCTGAAAGAAAAGAAATCTACACAACTGGAACTATTCAACTATACCAGATCGAAATATCTCTTAATATTGTAAGTAGGCTATGTAAGTAGGCTGTTTATGTTTTCTTATTGGCAACGTTACGTAGCGCTCCGTATGAAAATCACTGGCTGTGCTGTGTGCAGTCTGTGGCTTATTGGCAACGTTACGTAGCGCTCTGTATGAAAATCACTGGCTGTGCTGTGTGCAGTCTGTAGCTAGTTTGCATTGTTGTCTGCCATTGTAGTGTTTGGCAGCGGCAGCTGGATGTGAACAGCGCGTAGCATTGCGCAGTTAGAGGTGAGCCACCAGCAGTAGTGGATGTGTGGAAGGAAATGGCGGAGTTTTGACATTACATATATTATGACTTTTGATGATATTAAGGTAAATACATTGTTTGTTCTCTATTAAAATCTTTTATTTGCTAACTATGCCTATCAGTAGTTAGTGCCTTCCATAGTTTGAATCTTTTATTTAGCTGGCAGTAGTGACGCTCGCTGTATTGCAGTAGTTCCAGTAACGAAGATTTTTGTGAGGTAAGTGATTTGTGAAAGGTATAGGTTAATGTTAGTCAGGGCCATTCTTTTGTAGGGATTATTGGAAGTCAGATTGCGTTGCGCTAAAAATATTGTGTGTCAGGTTAAGCACAGTCTGTCAGGTTAAGCACAGTCTTGTATAATTGTTCAAAGGGGACGTTTTATATGGCGACCCTGCCAGGATTCGAACCTGGAATCTTCTGATTTTTTTCTTGTAGTTTGTGTATTTAGTGTAGCTTTTGTTTATTGCTAGTGCGTAATTATAGAGAGAATTTCCTTGGTAGTTGTGGTTCTTCATTGTTGCACAGTAAAACAGTTGTGGCATGCATGTAGATTTGCACCAAGTATTTCGCAGCTGCGCTTGCAATTAACTGGATATTATTTTCAGTTCTATGTTAATGTGTTCTCTTATTTTTGCTCTTCAAATTGTGTCTTTTTGTGTTATCGTGTGAAATATTGTGACAATAATGGCGTGTGAAAAACGTAATACTAGGCTCCAAAGTAAACTGAGAAATGAGAGTGAAGACGAAAGCAGTGTGTTAGCGCCACCGTGTAATGAAGTAACTAATGTTCAAAGTAGTAATTTGGTAATTGTTCATAGGGAAATGGAGCGGGCGGCAAATAATGGCGTAGACAGTGAAACAATTAGTGAACAGGGAAGCATTATCGATCGATCGGTCGGCAACAGCTTGCCTCAGGAATCCGAAATGACAGGACACAATCTTGCAAATACTGTAGATTCAGGTTTTGCGTCCCTGCCGTTTTCTCAAATAAGTCAAGACACATTTTCTGCTTGTCAAAATGTGAATGTTGCCGGTGCAAATTCACTGCCGAAAAGCACTGAGGAACATGTTTCAGACACCAGTGCATTGTTATTACAATTAATGCAACAAATGGGACAAAGACTACAAAAGTTAGACACAACTCTTGAACAAAATCAGAAACAAATGGGACAAAATCTTCAAAAGTTAGACACAATGGAACAAAATCAGAGACAAACACAGCAAAAGCTTCAAAAGTTAGACACAATGGAACAAAATCTTCGGAAGTTAGACACCACACTTGAACAAACACGTGAAGATTTAACTACTGAGTTACATAACATTGAATCGAAATGTCAGAAAGTCTGTAATGACGTAAAAACACAAATTTATGAGCATTTTCAACCTATTTTTTCGCGGCATGAAAATGCATTACAGAATCACGAAGCAGCTATAAAAGTTACATTTCACTGCACACGTTTCTGTTGGTCATAGTATATGGACAATATGTGAGAAGCAGAGACTGTTAGTGTTTGCACGTGTGTTGATAATTCAGCAAGGGCTGGATAACAGCATTGCTGGTTCTAAGGACAATTCCAAAAACTTTGTGAGTGCACAAGTGGTGGTTATGGACTTGCTATATTCTCCGCAAGACTCTTCAATGGTGATTGTGCACCTGCACAGTCACAACAGATGGCTGCTGGCCATCTCTACAAGGACTACAGTGGGTCTGCATCTCTGATGACCCACCAATACCAATATTTCTACTAGGACTACAGTGGGTCTGCACCTCTGGTGACTCACCAATACCATACTCTCTACCAGGACTACAGTGGGTCTGCTCTGTGATGACCTACCCACCAATCTTCTTCAAAACGTCGAATGACTCTGCTGTGGGTTTGCTCTGTTGTGGCCCATTACCTGTCAGCATGTCAAGAGTCAGCACTGCTTTCCATTGGAAGGACAATACTACTTCTTCAAGACTGCATGGAAATCCACTACTTCCGTGTTCATTGTCTTTTACTGCTCAGACTTTGAGAAAAAATGAATGATCAGGACTTTCTTTATGGACTGTGAGAAAATTTTACTGTGAGAAAATTTTAGCTTTTGACCAACATTGTATTAATAAGTGGTTGCATTTGATATTTTTCTTACTGTAATTATGAAAAATTTTTCAAATCTGTATTGGCCAGTGCCCAAAACAATTTGTAAAATTTTTTGTGGGGAGCATGGGGGCTATGTAAGTAGGCTATGTAAGTAGGCTGTTTATGTTTTCTTATTGGCAACGTTACGTAGCGCTCTGTATGAAAATCACTGGCTGTGCTCTGTGCAGTCTGTGGCTAGTTTGCATTGTTGTCTGCCATTGTAGTGTTTGGCAGCGGCAGCTGGATGTGAACAGCGCGTAGCGTTGCGCAGTTAGAGGTGAGCCACCAGCAGTGGTGGATGTGTGGAAGGAAATGGCGGAGTTTTGACATTACATATATTATGACTTTTGATGATATTAAGATAAATACATTGTTTGTTCTCTGTTAAAATCTTTCATTTGCTAACTATGCCTATCAGTAGTTAGTGCCTTCCGTAGTTTGAATCTTTTATTTAGCTGGCAGTAGTGGCGCTCGCTGTATTGCAGTAGTTCCAGTAACGAAGATTTTTGTGAGGTAAGTGATTTGTGAAAGGTATAGGTTAATGTTAGTCAGGGCCATTCTTTTGTAGAGATTATTGGAAGTCAGATTGCGTTGCGCTAAAAATATTGTATGTCAGGTTAAGCACAGTCTGTCAGGTTAAGCACAGTCTTGTATAATTGTTCAAAGGGGACGTTTTAATAAGACCCATTACTTCCTTATATTACTCCCTGGTTCCGTCATATGCCTCGGTCCTTCTGACCATCCACTGTTCTCCTCTTCATCTCTTTTTCGGTAATATGTCCTGCAACAGTTTATATTGGTGTGAAGGAAAATAAGGGATAAAATGATAAGTGACTTTAATATCGAATTTGACAGTATTAGTCTGTTTCCAAACACACACTCATATCCCACACTGGTTCTTCCTTCGCTTACACTCTTCCGGATCGCCACGAACGACAAGTAACTGTCTTCACTTTAACTGAATGTACAGGACATGTGTGGAGCCCAGCCATGTTCTGCCGCTTCAAGGTAGGATATAGGATATTCTGTTACACTTCAAAAACTTGATATCTTCTATAAAAGCAGCAGTCCCAGAATAATCGTAGCACTCGGATCAGTAGTTCATTGTTCCTGAAGTGGGCCTGTAACATAAATGGTGAGGTAGCTGAGGCTCTCAATTCTAAATGATACGGTAAGTTCCAAATAAGGAATGCCAATAGTTTTTCTTTTTCTTTTCGACACACGAAGAAAAGGAAGCCGTAAACTGCTAGTAAAATGTGATGCATATGTTAGATTACAAAATCACACATTTCACAATTCGTGTTAGAGATGATCAGAATCTTCCTACATTAGTAGTTGTAGTAGTGTACTATTCTATCTTACGGCAGGTCTTGTCATTGGTTAAGCCTCTTCCACTTTTCTCTGTCCATAGCCAGTCTTACCATTTCTGATTTCTGAATATTTGCCTCCATTGGTATTGTCATCTTGTTTTTCCTCTTCCCCTTTTTCCCTCCTCAAACCATGTCCAATCCTTGTCTTTCCCTCATCACATCTCTTACGTCGTGTCGCATCTACTGTAATCCCAGCCAAACTACGGAATGAATCTTGGGAAGGACCGTTGCGGCTGAGCTATGCAGACTACTATCGATTCAGGTGCCAACAGTAGATGTGAGCTTTGACTGAATGCCACGGAGCGGGTAACAGAGAGCAAGCGTTGAAAGCTCGGGATGTGTGGTCTGTTCTACTACATTTTGCCTACCGGAATTTGTACGTACGAATTGTTCATAAAATAGCCATATAAACGATGCACCTGTGCACGTACTCTTATTTTACTCACTTATTTTGCTGTATCGATTGTTAAAACCTCATGTCTACAACATAAATGTAAACGTTGAACTGATTTCGATCGTCTGCTATTTTGGTTCTTCTGTTGTTTCGAATAATCATGCCAGAATCTTCTTTCAGTGTTATCTTGGTAAAATATCGAGCTCATTCTGCTACGCTCCTGTAAAGATTCCTACGATAATCGTATGTAAGTTTTCTTAATACAGTGCAATGTGAACATCGTTCTGACTTTCAATTATATTTAAAGACCATTTCTCAATGTTTTTTAATGTTTAAGATGCGTTCTCAAAGAGGCGCGGCGGGAACAGATGTGTCGACGGCACGTTATTAGTTGACGTTAATGACCGAACACTCATCGTGTTCGCTCATTACTTTTCATTCCGTATTACACAGTAAGTCCAAAAATCAAATGGTTCATATGGCTCTGAGCACTATGGGACTTAACATCTATGGTCATCAGTCCCCTAGAACTTAGAACTACTTAAACCTAACTAACCTAAGGACATCACACAACGCCCAGTCATCACGAGGCAGAGAAAATCTCTGACCCCGCCGGGAATCGAACCCGGGAACCCGGGCGCGGGAAGCGAGAAAGCTACCGCTCGACCACGAGCTGCGGACACACAGTAAGTCCCTGCGATACCTTTGCCGGTCAGTTCTTATATATTGGTTTCCTTTTTTTTTCTTGCATCATTCGGTCATTCACCCTCTAACAGTGATATTGTCGTACAGTCTACGCCAGGTGGAACAGGCTCCAGCGATTAATTGAGTTTGATGGTGGTTTTAATACCGTATACATTCCGCTTCTCGATGAAATCGCAACGAAGCGCTAAGTCGTACATATTGCGGACAACAATACATGCGCATCCATCACCTGGTGACTCCTGCGCCAATTGCAATTGTGTCGAATCTAAGAAATTTCAGTTTAAAAATCTATTTAACAGATAGTAACGCATTATTCTGGCGCCCAGTCTTGGGCCAGACAATATAATATGCATTGTAGTAATCTGTGTTTACTTTTTGGTTTCACGTACCATATTATGAGGACGTAAAAAAAATGAAAAGAGCTAATGTAATTGTGAAGAACTGGACGTTGATGAATTGAAATTGGTTGACCGACTAGAAAAGAAATATTTGCAAAAACAGACATAATGTCTTGTGGGATAACAGCAATCACTGATTTTATAATGTTACTTAAAATCCGTCTTGATTGCAAAAATTTTTTTATTATTCATATGACCGGTTTCGGTTCATTCAGAACCATCTTCAGATCTGTAAAAATAATTATACTAATTTACTATTTCACGGAAGCAAATGTTTTTCATCCTATCTAATCAACATCAAATGTACCAGAACGTACCTGATGTTTCAGTTACAAGAGTAACCGGTCCCAATCCAGCAACTTTCACATGCTACTCTGCCAACCAATTTTATGTGACGTAGCATGTGAAAGTTGCTGGATTGGGACGGGTTACTCTTGTAACTGAAACATCAGGTACGTTCTGGTACATTTGATGTTGATTAAATAGGATGAAAAACATTTGCTTCCGTGAAATAGTAAATTAGTATAATTATTTTTACAGATCTGAAGATGGTTCTGAATGAACCGAAACCGGTCATATGAATAATAAAAAAAATTTTGCAATCAAGACGGATTTTAAGTAACATTAGAAAAGAAATAGTTTTAATAATTCTGGGCTCTCGCAATTATAGTGCGTTTAAAATTAGTTGCGACTTTCAACGTTTGGCTCAGCGGCAGGGACGTGACGCCGTTGCTCAGATGACACCAATGGCGAACCAGCTTTCCCTACCACGTCGCCAGCAGTTCGGTTGGTTGCCATACCGTGGGTAAACAGTACGTCGTGGTGTCGCGCATTAGAGGCATCTACGTTCATTCTCTCTCGTTGTAAAGTGAAATTTTCTGACGTTGAAGTGTTCTACAGTCGTCACGTATTCTGAACGAGTGTTTCGTGTTGGCGCTGCATTAATAATAACAGGGCAGTACGTCTGAAAACACAAGATTCACGATAAAAGTGGATGTTAAAGAACACATTCATTGGCAGTGAAAATAATATTATGCTGCAAAATATTCCTCCAAATTCGACAATAATAATGGACAGTGCACCATACAACAGTGTTGTGATGTATTTCTCAATAATTCCTATGTGGGTTGCGTGGGGGGGGGGGGGGAGGGAGGTGGTATGGGACCTCAGCACAGCCCTGGGACAATGAAATTCCTACCAACATTCGAAATTCACACTAAATCAGAAATTCCCTCCAATAAAGTAGGTTTTGGGGAGGGGGATGGGGGAGGTAGCTGGGGCCCACATGCAGGCTGAGAAAAAGAAGTCATTAGGCAATCAGTCCCCCCCCCCCCCCCACCCATGAACCATGGACCTCGCCGTTGGTGGGGTGGCTTGCGTGCCTCAACGACACAGATAGCCGTACCGCAGGTGCAACCACAACGGAGGGGTACCTGTTTAGAGGCCAGGCAAAAGTGTGGTTCCTGAAGAGGACAGCAGCCATTTCAGTAGTTGCAGGGGCAACAGTCTGGATTATTGACTGATCTGCCCTTGTAACACTAACCAAAACGGCCTTGCTGTGCTGGTACTGCGAACGGCTGAAAGCAAGGGGAAACTACAACCGTAATTTTTACCGAGGGCCTACAGCTTTACTCTATCGTTAAATGATGATGGCGTCCTCTTGGGTAAGATATTCTGGAGGTAAAATATTCCCCCCTTCGGATCTCCGGGTGGGGACTACTCAGGAGGACGTTGTTATCAGGAGAAAGAAAACTGACGTTGTACGGGTCGGAGAGTGGAATGTCAGATCCCTTAATCGGGCAGGTAGGTCAGAAAATTTAAAAAAGAAATGGGCAGGTTTAAGTTAGATGTAGTGGGAATTAGTGAAGTTCGGTGGCAGGAGGAACAAGAGTTCCGGTCAGGTGAATACAGGGCTATAAATACAAAATTAAACAGGGGTAATGCAGGAGTAGGTTTAATAATGAATAAAAAAATTAGGAATGCGGGTAAGCTACTACAAACAGCATAATGAACGCATTATTGTGGACAGGATAGATACGAAGCCCACGCCTTCCAGAGTTGTACAAGTTTACATGACGACTATCTCCGCAGATGACGAAGAGATTGATGAAATGTGTGTTGAGATAAAAGAAATTATTCAGATAGTGAAGGGAGACGAGAATTTAATAGTCGTGGGTGACTGGAATTCGATAGTAGGAAAAGGAAGGGAAGGAAACGTAGTAGGTGAATATGAAATGGGAGTGAGGAATGAAAGAGGAAGCCGATTGGTAGAATTTTGCACAGAGCATAACTTAATCATAGCTAACACTTGGCTCAAGAATCATAAAATAAGTTGGATACATGGATGGAGCCTGGAAATACTGACCAGTTTCAGATAGATTATAAAATGGTAAGACAGAGATTTAGGAACCAGGTTTTAATTTGAAAGACAATTCCAGGGTCAGATATGGACCTGGATAAACTGACAGAACCAGAGGTTGTAGAGAGTTTCAGGGAGAGCATTAGGGAACAATTTACAAGAATGGGAGAAAGAAATACAGCAGAGGAAGAATGGGTAGCTTTGAGAGATGAAACAGCGAAGGCAGCAAAGGATCGAGTACGTAAAAAGACGAGGGCTATTAGAAATCCTTGGGCAACAGAAGAGATACTGAATTTAATAGATGAAAGGAGAAAATAAAAAACGCAGTAAATGAAGCAGGCAAAAACGAATGCAAACGCCTCAAAAATGAGATCGACAGGAAGTGCCAAATGGCTAAGCAGGGATGGCTAGAGGACAAATGTAAGGATGTAGAGGCATACCTCACTAGGGGTAAGATAGATGCTGCCTACAGGGAAATTAAAGAGACCTTTGGAGGAAAGAGAACCTCTTGTCTGAATATCAAGAGCTCAGATGGAAACCTAATTCTAAGCAAAGAAGCGAAAGCAGAAATGTTTAAGGAGTACATAGAGGGTCTATACTAGGGCGATGTTCTTAAGGACAATATTATGGAAACGGAAGAGGAAGTCGATGAAGATGAAATGGGAGATATGATACTGTGTGAAGAGTTTGACAGAGCACTGAAAGACCTGAGCCGAAACAAGGCCCCGGGAGTAGACAACATTCCATTAGAACTACTGATAGCCTTGGGAGAGCCAGCCCTGACAAAACTCTACCACCTGGCGAGCAAGATGTGTGAGACAGGCGAAATACCCTCAGACTTCAAGAAGAATATAATAATTCCAATCCCAAAGAAAGCAGGTGTTGACAGATGTGAAAATTACCGAACTATCAGTTTAATAAGCCACGGATGCAAAATACCAACACGAATTCTTTACAGACGAATGGAAAAACTGGTAGCAGCCGACCTCAGGGAAGATCAGTTTGGATTCCGTAGAAATGTTGGAACACCTGAGGCAATACTGACCCTACGATTTATCTTAGAACAGGGCTTCACAACATACGTGCTCGCGGAGCAAGCTGTGAGCAGCAAGGCGCGAGCACGGAGCAGCGCGAGCACGCTACCCCCACTACCGGACCAGAGCTGAGAATGGGGAGAGTCACGTGGGGCACACAACAGCTGCCGCCAGTCAATGTAAATCTGCGGCCACCTGCAGGGATATCACTCACGAATTATTACTGCGACAAATGAAACAAATAAAGGAGAATGTACACGTGCCACATAATTTTATTAGCTTAGTGTATGCCTGTGCATTCGTATTAATTTGTGAACTGTTACACAATAAAAGGTGTCACTGAAGTGTGGGGTTCTCGGTTATCTTGTACTTTTTGCCCTTTACAATTGTGTCTATGTTCGGAGTAATTGTTCTTGTGCATTGTAGGCGCAGCGTGCAGTTTAAATTTCGATCAGACAATGCTTTTCTCAGGCGCGTCTTGTTACATTTCATTGCAGAGAACAGTTGTTCACAAACATACGTGGAACCGATCATTGATATTATTGTAGCTGCCTGTTAGTGCAAACGAGGAAATCTATCCTGAGGGAAGACTCTTTAGAATTCCAAAATGTTTTTCTTGTTCTGAAACTTGTCTCTGTATTCTCTGTCACACTGCAGGTCAATAATTTCTAGTTGCAGCTCAGGACGAATCTCTTAAATACTCGCTGAATATGGAGAGGAGAACAGATGAAAATCACTGTCTAATGCTGTCAGATCTTGAAAGTGTTGATCAAATTCATCCTTAAGGGCATGTGAATAACGTTCACAGTCTTTGTGAACATCTTGCATGGATGATAATGTAGGAAAATGAGCTAGATTTACTGTTTCCAGCTGACTCACCCAAAGTTTCAATTTCATTTTAAAAGCTCGTATTCGATCTATGAAATGAGTAATTAGCAGATCTTTACCTTGTAGTGAAATGTTCAAAGCATTCAGATGGCTAATTAAATCTGCTAAGAACGCGAGATCACATTTCCATGAAGGCTCTTTCAATTCAGGGACACGCATATTATTTATTTCCATGAACATATTTATCTCATCGAATAGGCAAAAAAATCGATTTAATAATTCGCCACGACTAAGCCAGCGGACCTCGCTGTAATAAGGCAGGCTACCATACTGGCTTTCTACATACTCAAGAAAGGTTTTTAATTGCCTGTGTTGTTGCCATTGCTTCCTTATATAGTTGGTTGTACGAAAAACAACACTCATCACATTTTTTAGAGTGATACTCTTTGCACATAAGTTTTCTTGGTGGATCAACCAGTGAACGCCCCTTATTTCATTCGGCACGGTCAGTTTTTGCATTTTCTTCTTCAACAGCGCGACGAAACCTGATTTTTTCCCTGTCATCGCTGGTGCACTGTCTGTAGACACTGAAACTAAAGAATTCCACGACAATTCTATATTTTCAACACTTTCTTCAACACTACTTAAAATATCACCTCCGGTTTTAGTGTTCTTCATGGCTACTACATCGAGGAGCTCCTCCCTCACCTGAAGATCTCTATTAACACCTCTAATAAATATGGTAAGCTGCGCTGTTGCTGTGATATTAACACTTTCGTCGAGAGATAGAGAATACGCCATAAAATCTTTAAGGATATTTGCAAGCTGGGTCTGGACGTCGTCTGCCATGTCCTGTATGCGACGCATAATGGTCATGTTAGATAATGGCACAATCCGAAACTGTTCAGCTTGAGATGGACACAAATGTTCCGCGGCAACTACCAAACATTCTTTTATTAAATCGCCATCAGTGATGGGGAGCAGGGATTTTGCTAAAAGCAAACCAATTTTGTAACTCACTCTGAGAGCTGTCTCAGTTGATTTTTCTTCGACGTCCAGATCTTCTTCGGATAGCTTCCTCTTAAGTTAAATAACTTCCTGTGCACGATCTGGTCCATCACATTTTCCACTTCCGTAGTCTTTCGCATGGTACGACATATAATGTCACTGCAAATTAAATTTCCTAAAAGAATTCAGCGTATTGTGACTTACTAAACATTTTGCAACACCATCTTTTTCTGTAAACAAATACAATTCCTCCCAATGGGGGTTGAACTACGAAAGCATGGTTGGGGTTACACAACGGCGACTTGACATGATTCTTAACCAGCGAAGTGACTGTTAGAGCTGATCGTAGTACTTATAAACGTTACACAGTCGGCGCGAATTCAATAGGCACGCTCTGGCCCTATCCAAACGTGCGCGCGCATTTCCCCTCCCTCCCCTCCCACCCTACTCCGCGACCTTGCACCTGCTCGCGAGCACGTGCCTGAGCAGACGCGAGTACTCGCGCTCAAAACCGGCCAGTTGTTAAGCCCTGTCTTAGAAAATAGATTAAAGAAAGGTAAACCTACATTTCTGACATTTGTAGACATAGAGAAAGCTTTGGACAATGTCGACTGGGATGCTCTCTTTCAAATTCTGAAGGTGGCAGGGGTAAAATTCAGGAAGCGAAAGGCTTTTTACAATTTGTACAGAAATCAGATGGCAGTTATAGGAGTCGAGGGGCATGAGAGTTGAAGCAGTGATTGGGAAGGGAGTGAGACAGGGTTGTAGCCTATTCCCGATGTTATTCAATGTGTATATTGAGCAAGCAGTAAAGGAAACAAAAGAAAAAATCGGAGTAGGAATTAAAATCCATGGAGATGAAATTAAAACTTTGAGGTTCGCCGATGACATTGTAATTCTGTCAGAGACAGTAAAGGACCTGGAAGAGCAGCTGAACGGGATGGACAGTGTCTTGAAAGGAGGATATAAGATGAACATCAACAAAAGCAAAACGAAGATAATGGAATGTAGCCGAATTAAATCGGCTGATGCTGAGGGAATTAGATTAGGAAATGAGATGCTTAAAGTAGTAAATGAGCTTTGATATTTGGGGAGCAAAATAACTTATGGTGGTGGAAGTAGAGAGGATATAAAATGTAGAGTGGCAATGGCAACGAAAGCGTTTCTGAAGAAGAGAAATTTGTTAACATCGAGTATAGATTGAAGTGTCAGGAAGGCGTTTCTGAAAGTATTTGTATGGAGTGTAGCCATGTATGCAAGCGAAACGTGGTCGATAAGTAGTTTAGACAAGAAGAGAATAGAAGCTTTCGAAATGTGGTGCTACGGAAGAATGCTGAAGATTGGATGGGTAGATCACGTAACTAATGAGGAGGTATTGAACAGAATTGGTGAGAAGAGAAATTTGTGGCACAAGTTAACAAGTAGAAGATACCGGTTGGTAGGACATATTCTGAGGCATCAACGGATTACAAATTTAGTATTGGAGGGCAGCGCGGAGGGTAAAAATCGAAGAGGGAGACCAAGAGATGAATACACTAAAAAGATTCAGAAGGATGTAGGTTGCAATAGGTACTGGGAGATAAAGAAGCTTGCACATGATAGAATAGCATGGAGAGCTGCATCAAACGAGTCTTCGGACTGAAGACCACAACAACAAGAGGCAATCAGTTTCAAAAATGATTAATGATGACGCCTTTACTGTTCCGCGCATTAAGCGTTTGCTGAAACAGCCAGATAATCTGCTCATGGATACAACTTTGAGCTAGTTCCGCCGGTCTTGAACAAATACAGTATGTGGGCAGCAACACACCACAAGTTGAGCCTAATGGTTACGTATTCGAATAATTAAGTGGAAATGATATGTAAAGTCAAACGCTTAACAATTCTGATTTGCATAAGACATCCTGCGGGATACTGACATCCGGCGGATGTGGGAATTTAAGGTGCCGCTGGACAGTGGCTAGATGAAAGCCTTGCCTGAGATCTGTATTGAGTGAATCCTCTCGCTAAGCAGATCGCCCCGTCTCACTTAAATGTGATGTGCACAGCGGGAACGCCGTGAAGTTACTGGCCTGAGGAACGAGTCGTAGGTGTGATCCTCACCAAAATTAGTAATAATTAAATGAGTTAAGGGGTTCATCTAACTACTGAAATCGAAGATGGCTCCACTTTGACGAACATTTATTACTGTAAAAAGCAAAAGGAAAACTAAAAATTATTCGTGAACGGAATAATAACATCACCAAACCAAAAGACAGAGGAAAATGTGGACAATAGAGCCCATACAGTACATTCAGTTAACAAGAGACAGAGCCGAGTGGCTAAGTTTTCTGGAAACGGGCAGGAGAAATCATCTCGTACTAAACTTGCATTTCGACAGAATAAGCACACAGTTCTGCATTAGACGAGATGATTGCATCGATAAGTGTGGGGTAAAGAAAAACACATGCAGGAACTTGACTACTTATATCATGAGAGGGTCTTCGCGCAGAATTTAATTTGAAGCAAGATCCTGTCAGCTTTAGATTCACGCGCCAGCACTGACATTATCCACCCACAATCACACTGACAGCATCAACCTACAATGATGCTGAGGTACAAGAAGATAAGTAGTGGCAAAATGGTTCAAATGGCTCTGAGCACTATGGGGCTTAACATCTGAGGTCATCAGTCCCCTAGAACTTAGAACTACTTAAACCTAACTAACCTAAGGACATCACACACATCCATGCCCAAGGCAGGATTCGAACCTGCGACCGTAGCAGTGGCGCGGTTCTGCACTGAAGCGCCTAGAACCGCATGGCCACCGCGGCCGGCCAGTAGTGGCAGAGGCCGAAATTGAAGTCGTAGGTGCAGTCATACTCTCTGAGTAGAAGTGCCCACAGAACTCTCGCGAAGGATCTCCAGAAAAGCGACCAGAACGAGAGTATGACCAAGAACGACGTTCCTCAGAGATCTGTGTGGAGAAGACGGCAGAAGCAGCCTATTCGTCACCCTGCAAGATTGTTAGACGAGCTCCCAATGTGCACCTAACCTTACCATCCTTCCTCTAAAAACTTAATTTATTCGCTAGACAGTCTCTGAGTTTTGCAAGCTTAAACAAGACGTTAGCTCTCACTCTCGATACATGCAGCTCATAACAATGCAAGCAAACTCATGCTTGGGAAGATGGCGCCCCAACATTCTCTCGGTCTCCTACTTCAGATATCGAACAATCATAGCGTCTCCCATTATGTACGACAGTGGGGCAGTTCAATAACCTCCGAGTCCTCCCGTCAGAAACACGCTGTGGCAGTGCTTCAAAAATCGGGCCGAACATTCCGGAAGTTCATCACTAACATGAACCTGGGGATGAAATTTCACCAGTCAGCCGCCTGTAGCCTGTTCGTTTATCACAAGCGTCTTGACTGTTGACAGCAATTTGGGTGAATAGAATAGACTGTTCAAGAGCTGTACGACGGTTGCCCTCATATCTTATATACAACCGGAAGTGTGTAATGATCAGTATAATGAGATAAAAATCGAAGAATGTAGTATCACTGGTCTCCAAAGGATCGGTATTAGTCCCATTATTTTTCTCATTGCTGTATGTGTTAATGATATGTCGACAACTATCTCACACTGCTGATATCGTTTATCTGCTGACGACCCGTCAGTTGGGCCTATGCCTCAGATCAACAACCCTTTGCACAGCCATACATACACGATTTATCAGACTGGTTGCAGAACATAGCTTTGAAAATTAACCCATCTAAAACGTAAACAATCTTAGTCGCTAAAAAAAGACTTGTTACTCCTGAGTTCAGAGAATTTCTTAATCCTAAACAGCACAAAGGTAATATTTCTTCTTCTGGAAAACTTTGGGTGTAGTTCTGGGCGATCACTTAAACTGGAGTGTCCACACAACTGCAGTCTGTAAGAAGGTGCCAGCATCACCTCATTCAATACAGAAATAAGAAAAGAGAATTTTCTCTCGAGCTTAACCAGAAACTCGTAGAGTAACGAACAAACCCCATCTTTGATTACGGTGGCCCAATTCTCCAACGACTTCCATATGAGAAGTCACGCCGACCGTCTTGAGTGCAATACATCTGTGAGCTGTGCTATTTCGACTATATTATTCCCGACCATGAATAATTATCATAGTTGCTTGCCGATAAGTCTGTAGATTACCATATCCCACGTTTACTGTATTGTCAAAATCAGTCATAGCACTCCTTCCCATTCATATACAACCCTTACTACACTATCTCAGTAACAGAACAGGAATACCCACTCCTCTGTACCACTACATAACACTGTCACGTTCTCTGAACAAATTTGTGTATCAGGAACCCGAGTTTGGAACAATGTTCCCCAGAATATTAGAGACATTAAAATCCTTTCAAACTTCAAAAGAGCTGGCCGTGGTGGTCTAGCGGTTCTGGCGCTGAAGTCCGGAACCGCGGGACTGCTACGGTCGCAGGTTCGAATCCTGCCTCGGGCATGGGTGTGTGTGGTGTCCTTAGGTTAGTTAGGTTTAAGTAGTTCTAAGTTCTAGGGGATTTATGACCTAAGATGTTGAGTCCCATAGTGCTCAGAGCCATTTCAAACTTCAAAAGACAGATATTTTTAAGTCTTGCTAAAAGTTCAAGATCAATAGACATCCCTAAAAGGCTTAGAAGTAGTCCCTTTAAAAAATTTAAAAAGCAGAAATAGATATTTTACAGTTCTTCGAAAACAATTTAAGAGAGAAAACGTCCCGCTTCCAAACAACTAGGCAACGGTGGTGGCTACCAGGAATGCAACAAATGCAAAAACAGTGACAGCAAGCAGGACTGTAGTGGCTTAAGCGTTTGCTAGAATGGCAATAATTCCAAATGTGTGTGATGAATTAAACTTGCAATAGATTTTAACTCTGTGAAGTTTAGGAACTATCTGAACACTTGAATCCATCCTATTTGCTCAGTTTTGAGGCTTTATTCCGGGAGGGGAAGACAGGGAAAGGCAAATTTAACGAGGAGCAGAATATTAAGAAGATCGCCAGGGCAGCGCGTCGCAGTAAGCATAAGAACTTGTCAGACGTCCCCCAACCGCAACTCGGCACGGTCTAGCGGTCCCATTGAGGTCCCAGTGCCGGCCTCTACACAGAACCACGTCCGCTTCCTCTCTCTCCATCAACTCGGTCGGCTGGTGAGGCACACCGGAACAATTCTTCGGCCGATCGGACAACCAGGAGCTGCATCAGCATGCAATGTGGCCAAGTAGCCTAGCCTGCAAAACTGACGACCTGATATTAGTGCTAGATCGACGTAAACAGGAACCACGTGAAACACAAGAATAATTCACCACTTGAACCTTCTGCAAATTTTTTCCCCTTTTCTTAAAAAAATTGGCCAACATTTAAATAACTTAATCCCAAGAAATATATATAATACACGTCATCAGCTGAGACGACCGACCGACCAACCAACCAACGGTCGATCCCGATGAAATCACAGGCAAGGGAAACGGTTGCAAGTGAATCGCCACCTGACAGCTTGTTACCAGGAGCTTCGAATGCAAGCTGCAAACCGAAGTGGAGAAGAATAAACATGAAATCGACCCTAGACATCCTTTGTTCGGACATGACCCCCGCCGGCCGTGGTGGTCTAGCGGTTCCAGGCGCTCAGTCCGGAACCGCGCGACTGCTACGGTCGCAGGTTCGAATCCTGCCTCGGGCATGGATGTGTGTGATGTCCTTAGGTTAGTTAGGTTCAAGCAGTTCTAAGTTCTAGTGGACTGATGACCACAGATGTTAAGCCCCATAGTGCTCAGAGCCATTTGAACCATTTTTGAACATGACCCTCAACAGCCAAGATTGAGGTCAAGAAGATGCTTCCTACAGAAAACTATGGCAATTCGTTCATCTCCCAGAACGCGCAGAGAGGAGCTTTGGCGTGACTCCCTATCTGAACGCTCAAGGAGGAAACAGCCGAAGGTTCACACCTGTCACACGTGACCTGGAAGACTTTGAACAGACGGCGAGCTGGGGTGTCAAGGTGCAAAACCAACCTCAGGAAGTGGGGCTTCAGTAATGAGGAGGAAACTTGTCAGTGTGGTGACGTACAGGCCGAACAGCACCTGCTAGTCTGCAGGAACCTACCGGCTGCATGCGCTATCTGTGATCTTTCTGCAGCCAGCGAAACTGCTGTGAAAACCACCGAATACTGGACCCGTCGAAAAAGTATTATCATCTTGCTGCTTGTTTGTATATGCACTCCTGGAAATGGAAAAAAGAACACATTGACACCGGTGTGTCAGACCCACCATACTTGCTCCGGACACTGCGAGAGGGCTGTACAAGCAATGATCACACGCACGGCACAGAGGACACACCAGGAACCGCGGTGTTGGCCGTCGAATGGCGCTAGCTGCGCAGCATTTGTGCACCGCCGCCGTCAGTGTCAGCCAATTTGCCGTGGCATACGGAGCTCCATCGCAGTCTTTAACACTGGTAGCATGCCGCGACAGCGTGGACGTGAACCGTATGTGCAGTTGACGGACTTTGAGCGAGGGCGTATAGTGGGCATGCGGGAGGCCGGGTGGACGTACCGCCGAATTGCTCAACACGTGGGGCGTGAGGTCTCCACAGTACATCGATGTTGTCGCCTGTGGTCGGCGGAAGGTCCACGTGCCCGTCGACCTGGGACCGGACCGCAGCGACGCACGGATGCACGCCAAGACCGTAGGATCCTACGCAGTGCCGTAGGGGACCGCACCGCCACTTCCCAGCAAATTAGGGACACTGTTGCTCCTGGGGTATCGGCGAGGACCATTCGCAACCGTCTCCATGAAGCTGGGCTACGGTCCCGCACACCGTTAGGCCGTCTTCCGCTCACGCCCCAACATCGTGCAGCCCGCCTCCAGTGGTGTCGCGACAGGCGTGAATGGAGGGACCAATGGAGACGTGTCGTCTTCAGCGATGAGAGTCGCTTCTGCCTTGGTGCCAATGATGGTCGTATGCGTGTTTGGCGCCGTGCAGGTGAGCGCCACAATCAGGACTGCATACGACCGAGGCACACAGGGCCAACACCCGGCATCATGGTGTGGGGAGCGATCTCCTACACTGGCCGTACACCACTGGTGATCGTCGAGGGGACACTGAATAGTGCACGGTACATCCAAACCGTCATCGAACCCATCGTTCTACCATTCCTAGACCGGCAAGGGAACTTGCTGTTCCAACAGGACAATGCACGTCCGCATGTATCCCGTGCCACCCAACGTGCTCTAGAAGGTGTAAGTAAACTACCCTGGCCAGCAAGATCTCCGGATCTGTCCCCCATTGAGCATGTTTGGGACTGGATGAAGCGTCGTCTCACGCGGTCTGCACGTCCAGCACGAACGCTGGTCCAACTGAGGCGCCAGGTGGAAATGGCATGGCAAGCCGTTCCACAGGACTACATCCAGCATCTCTACGATCGTCTCCATGGGAGAATAGCAGCCTGCATTGCTGCGAAAGGTGGATATACACTGTACTAGTGCCGACATTGTGCATGCTCTGTTGCCTGTGTCTATGTGCCTGTGGTTCTGTCAGTGTGATCATGTGATGTATCTGACCCCATGAATGTGTCAATAAAGTTTCCCCTTCCTGGAACAATGAATTCACGGTGTTCTTATTTCAATTTCCAGGAGTGTATTATTGGATCAGTGTCATAAATACTATTGTACATATTTAATTTTGTAAATTTGTTATGTGAATCAGTACTTATTAGTTATTGTAATTATTTTATGTCTTGGACTCGAAAAATAAATAAATAAACCAAGAGGTTGTTTCGACGGATGGCAACACAATATGCGACATCAGAAACACCCTTTCGATGGAAAACCAACAGCCACCAGGCTCTCGCGTACTGAAGCCTTCTGTCACTTCCCGCGCAATCGACCAACCGTCGTCCCGACCGCTTTTCCTCAGAACCCCAATTTTCACCCAGTGCTGTCCAAACGAGACTCGCACGCCGCGAAAATTCGGCACCCGCCCACTGTGCGGTGGCAGCGCCACAAAACCACCAGAGGAGAAACCAAGCGAAGGAAGTCTCCTGGAAGAGAAATGGATACATGCCAACACTGCTCACTGCCTACTGAACAATAGTTATTAAGTCACATTCACCTTCACTTTAAGCAGTTGGCTACACTCATTCGTACTCTTCGATAATGTAGATATATGCCCAAACACAACTAAAATAGTCACGTATCACGTTAAACAACGGAAAAATACGTGCGCAGTATTTTAAAAAATTCGTTCCGCCGATACCAGCGTTGACATCCCCTGCCCCCACTCAGCGGATGTATAGCGAGCGGGAAACTGAAGTCTCAACCAAGGACATCCATTTTTTTTTTTTTTGGTAGAAAGCAACGGGATATAATACGTTGCTTTTGTGCGTAACAGTTTTGCCGTTGCGTAACAGGTGGAAATGTAATCGACAGGTAGCACCATTGAGTTACAAAACGGCACTATCTCGATAGAAAAGCGTTGTACCAAAAACATAAAAAGAGACGCTGTGTGACAAACGACTCTGCGTTTTGCTGTTTTCTCCATGTGGCTGATTTGAAGCTTCCTTCATTATTTGGCTTCATCACATTGCGTGCACATCGCCTCTCATTTCTCAATTACGTTTTTTTTTCGTAACATTACTGCGTTGGCTGGCCGGTGTGGCCGTGCGGTTCTAGGCGCTTCAGTCTGGAACCACGTGACCGCTACGGTCGCATTTTTGAATCCTGCCTCGGGCATAGATGTGTGTGATGTCCTTAAGTTAGTTCGGTTTCAGTAGTTCTAAGTTCTAGGGGACTGATGACCTCAGAAGTTAAGTCCCATAGTACTCAGAGCCATTTGAACCATGACTGTGTTGTAAGGTAAAATGCAGGGTATTACGATAGGAGAGAGAATTTAAATGGTCTAGACTTATGGAGAGTGTGGCAGTAATGTGGATAATGCCATAATCCTTTATGCTAAACGTTTTTGAAACAAAGTTCGATCAAGAGCTTCACTTTGATGAGTTATTCCACACTTCTACGTCGTATAACCAGGAAAAACGAAAAGTCGAAGAATAGTTGCTGGAGAGAATAATGAAACTTCGATACCAGCTAGTACTCGGCAATTAAGCAGTGAATCGGAACTTAGTCAGACTACCAGTTGTCCATTTTTGGAACGTTGACAGTAACATCTCTTTCATACTCCCTTCCTTCGGGAACTTCATGAGAATGATTTCCAGAACCGAGTAACTTTTTGCCACTGGTCACGTCAGCAAACGCAGAAAGAGCGCAAACTCTTTGCTGGAGTACTGTACTCTGAGGTGCTGACCTTCATTTACCTTAGTATGATTAATCGACACCACACGCATTGTTGGAATGTGGAAAACTCACGTAAGTTACTCCATGTTGAACATCAGCGGTCGTGGTACGTGAATATTTGGTGTGGAATAATTGGTGACAAATTTGTTACTCCATTCTTTATCGATGGATGCTTAAATACTGGTAAATATCGAACATTCTTGGAGGACGATCGTGCAGTACTGCTTACACACTCTCCGTTGTTCTAGCTACAAACAAAGTGCTAGCACATTATTCCATAGCAACATGGGAGGTATTAGATCGCGTGTATGCATTGATCGGGAGGTAGGCCAGTGCCTAGCCCTGCAAGATCAAAATGGTTCAAATGGCTCTGAGCATTATGGGACTTAACACATGAGATCGTCAGTCCCCTAGACTTAGAACTACATAAACCTAACTAACCTAAGGGCATCACACACACCCATGCCGTAGCGGTCGCGCGGTTCCAGACTAAAGCGCCCAGAACCGCTCGGCCACACCAGCTGGCCCTGCAAGATCACCACACTTTTGTTTGTAACGTTACTTCATGAGCGATGTTTATAATGAAGTTTGAACAATACATGATAACATGATTTACGATATTATCAATGCATATCAGTAGATTACATCGGAAACACTTCTCAGTTGTGTCAAATCATTCCATGTGCGGAAAAATAAATGCGTCCAAGCGAGAGGCGGCATACTTGAGCACTTACTGTGTAATAATAGTTCTTACAAAAAAGCACTCCGTTGGTGAGTGGTAAGAAACCACACCTCAAAAGAGCACCCTGTTGATGAGAGATGAGAGGACACATCTGAAATTATCTTTTTTCACAATTACCGAACAGTCTGGTTTCCTTTCCTTTCTTTAATCCAATGAATTTTTCTAAAGAAAATACCGTTCTGCACATCAGTTATGTTATTTGATGGTGGAGGAGGGGCGCCCAACATTATTATCACCAGACAGCATTTTAAAAAATCTGAACACGTAATTATCTGTTTTCTAATCAGATGGAATTTTTTGTGGTATTTTGTTGCCTCAAGATAAAAAATTCATCGTGTATATCAAAGCACAAGTAATATAAATCGATATACGTACACATAATCAAAAATCATTTTCATCGTGCGTAACAATAATCTCGAACATTTCCGTAAATGATGGCACACAAAACCTATGTAATAATAAATTACAAAATACCAAATAAGATTTACATCCTTCACGTGGAGTTCAAAATTACATAATGTTTGCGAGCAATAAGAAACTTTACAACTGATATTAAGTGATTAAGTGTTCACACCTCTCTTTAGTGTTAATGTGTAATCAGTCTGGCAGTAAACTGTTCACTGTTAAGGCCAACAGACGAGTCCTTGTTAAACAAAATTACAAAACACGCATCTTATCATGTACTGGTCAGTTCCAGTATGAAAAACTCACTCACGAAATTACCACAGATTCGAACTTTCTTTGATCTGTTCAGTACGTGAGATAAGTTTGCACTAGTGCGCAACGAAGTTAAGTATAGAATTTAACTTTCACTAGCTATGTTCACTGGCCATTCAGAAATACACGTAATTACCGGACGAACTTGGGAAATTCATCTCTGCACAAAGTTTCTCTTACTTATTTTCGTCACCCATCAGTGTACTTCTCTTAGCAAGGTATTCACATTGTTTATGGCTGAAACCTATCTGTCTTTAGTACCGTTCATTTGGGTTATTTTGTCACTACCGTTCATGTTTATTGTAGCTGTGTACAAATTTATACTATCTCATGATTGTTCAGTCCTTCAGTGATGTCACAATGTTCATGATAACGTAAGCAGGTTATATTGTCCTTCCAGTTGCTCAAGACTTCCAATATTATTTATTGCATGATCGTGAGATGCATCAGGTTGCCCATTCCCAGTTAGGAAACAGCCTTGTTTTGACATAAGATAGTGTTCATCCCTAATTTAAGTATTCCTTTGGCGTGTGTAAATTGAGCTCTCATCCACTGTGCTTTGGTTCGTTGGTCACAGTTGTCGTAACTCAGTGGATGGTACAGGCGAAAATGAGTTCATCGAGTTACACGGGCAACACACAACAGTAAAGCAATCGTGCAGGCCCCAGGTGAATGTCGTCATTTCGTACATCAGATCTGCCGAAACAGGTCTAGTTGTTGTCAGTGCTGGGGAGCAGCTAAATGACTGCTCGTGTTATAACGATGGCAAGATTCCAAGACGGCTCCCTGCAGAGTCGGCTTTCTGCTACCGACAAATGGTCGTGTGGCCATGTAGACAGTGCTCGCATTATGTTTGTCCCCGGTCTGTCGGATTTGGTCATCTGAGTTTAAAATGGTGTTGTGCGACACGTGACTTTGGCATTACGCCAAGCTCACTCCAACTACGTCCGCAGTCGCTAGCTCTGGTGTGCCTCAGTCCCCTTAATGATTACCTCGTCCTAGCTGTCTCTCATTCTCGTGAATCTCCTCAACTCTAGTGCAGTCTTGAACAGTGTTACAGAAACACATTGGAAACAGGTAATAAAGTACAAAGTCCTCCCTCGGGTATGGGTGTGTGTGATTGTCCTAGCATAAGTTAGTTTAAGTCACTTTAAGTAGCGTGTAAGTCTAGGGACCGATGACCTCAACAGTTTGGTCCCTTAAGAATTCACACACATTTGTCGGTTTGTTTATTGTAACACATCTCTTTTTCACTTATTTTGGTATGAGTTTCCTCCACTAGGTAATACATCCAGCCTGTTAACAGCAAAGTAAAATACACAAAACTTAGTGTTTCCTACTGTCACAAGAGTTATGTAGCCTCACGCAATAATTTGTGTATCTTACTAGTACTCTACCTAATACCCTAGACTCTATAACTGGCTCATAATAAAAATCGCTAGTAGCTCAGTGCAACCTCACAACTGATTCAGTATAATCACAAAAGTTAGAGGCTGGCTCTCCAAAACATCGTGTTCAGCGCTACTTAGGGACTAGCATAACAAAAATCATCATCAATAAAATTTGAGTAGCATCCTCATCATAATTATGTGTAGTTTCATCCAATGTTTTTTTCCGCTGGTTCTTCGTTTGGCACCTCCTGCTCAATCTACGTTACTCCACCTGATGATGATTAGAATTATCCCATGCACGGAGATGCTAAATTCAATCTTACGGCTCGTCATTATGTGGATCAGACTGCCTCTCCTTCGCAAATACACCCTTGCTTCCAGCGGGCGACAAACTTTGCGTACTGTCTCTGCGTCTTCTTACGAATCCCTTCAGTACTTAAACATTTTGATATGAGAAATATGTTATCTCTCCTTAGACTTGAGGCTTCGCACGTCTCCAGTCCCTCAACATCATCGTTCACCATCCAATCCTTCCTGCTTGCATTCTTCTTTCCTCTGCACTTCCGTAAAGAGAACTGTCGAATTACCCTTTGTCGCGCAGGCCGGTGTGGCCGAGCGGTCCTAGGCGCTTCAGTCTGGAACCGCGCGACCGCTACAGTCGCAGGTTCGAATCCTGTCTCGGGCATGGATGTGTGTGATGTCCTTAGGTTAGTTAGGTTTGAGTAGTTCTAAGTTCTAGGGGACTGATGACCTTAGATGTTAAGTCCCATAGTGCTCAGTGCCATTTGAACCATTTTGAACCCTTTGTCGCAATATGATAAGCTTCTTGATCACTCGTTGTACACTTGCCGTTGATCGATTTTTTCTCGTCTACGCTGTCGCGAGGCCACTCATCTACGCCTAGGTCTGCGAGAACTGACTCGACAGCCGTCAGCGGGAATCCAACACGCAAATGAAAGAGGCATCGGCTGGTGTGGAACAGTACGACTGTAAACATGTTTAATAAATAACTGAACTTTGACAATGTTTTACCAGCGCTTCACAGGTACACAACAGCTACTCTGACTTCATGCGGAGGAATCTCCGCTCGGCCTTCCTGTGAACTGCTGTCGGAAGTGTGCAGAGGATTTGGTCTCGGAGGTGTTCGATTCCAGCGCCTGGTATTCAGACACAGGGGTCTGCCTCTACAGCACTCATACTTCGCAGCAGTAATCGCAACGATATGAACACAAAAAACCATTTTTCTTTCTTTGTGATATGGCAGAATATAGGCGTATTGATGGACGTGCTACGACAAAAGTATGTTTTGTCGAACCAACGGAGGCTATTTATTTATCGGACTTCAGAGGTAACTGTAAAGATACGAATTTGGTACCTGTAGGATGTGCTACTTTTTTAATTTAACGAGTCATAGTGAGCCACGTACAAAGTGTGTACCGGTAACCTTTTCTACTTGTGGACGTCATGGTAATGCTGCACAGGACTGTAGTAAGTTTCGCTGGGCGATGATCAGCCAAAAGAAGTAATCGACTCTCGTTTCGTACAGTGTAAGTCGCATTTTTCCTGTCCGGTTTATGTTGATGCAGATATTTTTGGTATACATTTTAGACTGTGTAAACTGCACAAATATGCTAGGAACAAGGTTACTACAAGTGATAGTATAGACACTTTCACGGATTATGTGTCAGAATTGTTAGAGGAAAATTCTCAACAGAAGTTATGCCATGAGTAATTCGACGCACAGTGAGGGAAGAAATTAACAGCAGGGTTCTCCGGCAAAACAACACAGGACGTCTCGGTATTCATTAATGATGTATTGGCTACAGCCAGAATGTGCAATTGGTCAGACGAAGTTTCTCGGCGAATCGCCAGTTTACGCCTTACGGGTAAAAGCAATATTTACGTTATGTATCATGACACACTGACCATGTCAACTACAGTTGAGTAGTTAACGGAAGGTTCCCGCCAGCGATGTCATAAGAAAAACAGTGCCATGCTTTTTAGGAAAAAGTTGAGTGGGTAGACGCCGAGGGCAAATGAGACTTTAGAGACTTTTTCAGACTGAATCCGTAAAATAAATGCGCAATCATGTGAGCTGACAGGAAATACGGAGGCGGATCGCATCATATTCCGGAAGTCAGAAAACAGCTCACTCGATATGTTTTTGCGAGGAATTGCTCCGGAGTTTTCACGAAGAGTTAGAATGGAAAATCCAGAGGATTTGGCTGCAGGACTGCATATTGCCACGCATCTGGCGAAGATAGACATTGCTATACCGGTACGCGCTGATATGCGGCTCTTTGCTCCTGAAAGAAATTGTTAGCATTGAGGGAAGAAGGGACATTTGAAAACGCAGTGCAGCCAACCACAGAAGTGGGTGGTTTGTTCATAAGGCAAACGAGTGTGGGGACAACAAGCAAAGTGAAGGAAATAATGAACAGAAAACGTTAAACACAAACAGGGGTTTAGTCCCGTCAGGAAACATTCCCCATAAGTCAGAGTACGGTAGGCACCAAAGCAGAAGCGGATTGTTATTTGATGTGTTTTGTAAATGGTAAAAAATGTAAACTTCTAAAACTTTCTGGCAAAATAAAACTGTGTGCTAAACCGAGACTCGGACTCGGAACCTTTGCCTTTCGCGGACAAGTGCTCTACCAACTGAGCTACCCAAGCACGACTCACGCCCCGTCCTAACAGCTTTACTTCTGCCAGTACCTCGTCTCCTACCTTCCAAACTTTACAGAAGCTCTTCTGCGAAACTTGCGGAACTACCACTCGTCAAACAAAAGGATATTGTGGAGATATGGCTTTGCCACAGCCTGCGGGATGTTTCCGGAATGAAATTTCCATTTTGCAGTGAAATGTGCGCTGATATGAAAGTTCCTGGCAGATTAAAACCGTGTGCCGTACCGAGACTCGAACTCGGAACCTTTGCCTTCTCGCGGGCAAGCGCTCTATCAATAGAGCTACCCGAGCACGAGTCACGACCCCTCCCCAGAACTTTACTTGCGCCAGTGCCAAACATTTTGTGCCACACAGTGGAACGGCTGTGTTCTGGTTTTGTTTATTCTTTGATTTACTACAGGATAACTTGAATATATGGTTCCTGGCGGATTAACGTTGAGTTGCATGTTGTAGCCTCAGAAGCTGCTATATTTATTCGCCGTTGCTCCTGTGAGCGCATGCTGTAAAGTTTATAACTGGTTTCACGAGTTTCGTGTCGCTGTATTGAGATATAAACAGGTTATATCATCGAATGATTGCCTACTCAACGTGTTTCAACAAAATTATGACCCCGAAGCGATTACCTGCGTAATATCACGGAATTAATGAGTGCTCACGAAGGAGACTGACAAACGACTGACTCACCGGCTATAAGTAATTTTGCCGTATAGCGACTGGCCGTACGGCTATGAACATTCTGGCCACACAATCAGGCTTTGTGCTTTGCACAGGTGGAGGCAAATATTTTCTGTTCCGGAATTTCGACAGACGCTACTAAGTTTGCGGTGGTGGTAGGTCAAATAGACCAACAGTACGCCGCGGAAATGTTGTTGTTGTTGTGGTCTTCAGTCCTGAGACTGGTTTGATGCAGCTCTCCATGCTACTCTATCCTGTGCAAGCTTCTTTATCTCCCAGTGCTTACTGCAACCTACATACTTCTGAATCTGCTTTGTGTATTCACCTCTTGGTCTCCCTCTATGATTTTTACCCTCCACGCTGCCCTACAATGCTAAATTTGTGATCCCTTGATGCCTCAGAATATCTCCTACCAACCGGTCCCTTCTTCTTGTCAAGTTGTGCCACAAACTCCTCTTCTCCCCAATTCTATTCAATACCTCCTCATTATTTATGTGATATACCCATCTAATCTTCAGCATTCTTCTGTAGCACCACATTTTGAAAACTTCTTTTCTCTTCTTGTGTGAACTAGTTATCTTCTATGTTTCACTTCCATACATGGCTACACTCCATACAAATACTTTCAGAAAAGACTTCTCGACACTTAAATCGATAATCGATGTTAACAAATTTCTCTTCTTCAGAAACGCTTTCGTTGCCATTTCCAGTCTACATTTTATATCCTTTCTACTTCGACCATCATCAGTGATTTTGCTCCCCAAATAGCAAAACTCCTTTACTACTTTAAGTGTCTCATTTCCTAATCTAATTCCCTCAGCATCACCTGACTTAATTCGACTACATTCCATTATCCTTGTTTTGCTTTAGTTGATGTTCATCTTATATATTCCTTTCAAGACACTGTCCATTCCGTTCAACTGCTCTTCCAAGTCCTTTGCCGTCTCTGACAGAATTACAATGTCATCGGCGAACCTCAAAGTTTTAATTTCATCTCCATGGATTTTAATTCCTACTCCTTTTTTTTCTTTTCTTTCCTTTACTGCTTGCTCAGTATACACATTGAATAACATCGGGGATAGGCTACAACCCTGACTCACTCCCTTCCCAACCACTGCTTCCCTCTCATGCCCCTCGACTCTTGTAACTGCCATCTGGTTTCTGTACAAATTGTAAAAAGCCTTTCGCTTCCTGTATTTTACCCCTGCCACGTTCAGAATTTGAAAAAGAGTATTCCAGTCAACATTGTTAAAAGTTTTCTCTAAGTCTACAAATGCTAGAAACGTAGGTTTGCCTTTCCTTAATCTTTCTTCTAAGATAAGTCGTAAGGTCAATATTGCCTCACGTGTTCCAACAGTTCTACGGAATCCAAACTGATCTTCCCCGAGGTTAGTATTTTGCAGCTGTGCCTTATTAAACTGATAGTTCGGTAATTTTCACATCTGTCAACACCTGTTTACTTTGGGACTGGAACTATTATATTCTTCTTGCTGAGGGTATTTCGCCTGTCTGATACATCTTGCTCGCCAGATGGTAGAGTTTTGTCAGGACTGGCTCTCCCAAGGCCGTGTGTAGTTCTAATGGAATGTTGTCTACTCCCGGGGCCTTGTTTCGACTCAGGTCTTTCAGTGCTCTGTCAAACTCTTCACGCAGTATCGAATCTCCCATTTCATCTTCATCTACACCCGAGATACATGACGTAATTATCTCAGACTCCTATGACCGGCTTGAAGCAGAATTGATCCAGCGAGTGTCAGCATCGCAGGAAGAGGGAATCCGACAGGTTCTTACCCAGGAAGACATTGGAGACAAAAAGCCGTCAAGTACTTGGAGCAACTACGAAGATAGGAGAACGTGGAAACCGTACCGGACAACTTAGTGTGCACGATAAAGAGCAGTAGTTTATGGCCGACCGTGAAAGGAATCATACACTCCTGGAAATTGAAATAAGAACACCGTGAATTCATTGTCCTAGGAAGGGGAAACTTTGACACATTCCTGGGGTCAGATACATCACATGATCACACTGACAGAACCACAGGCACATAGACACAGGCAACAGAGCATGCACAATGTCGGCACTAGTACAGTGTGTATCCACCTTTCGCAGCAATGCAGGCTGCTATTCTCCCATGGAGACGATCGTAGAGATGCTGGATGTAGTCCTGTGGAACGGCTTGCCATGCCATTTCCACCTGGCGCCTCAGTTGGACCAGCGTTCGTGCTGGACGTGCAGACCGCGTGAGACGACGCTTCATCCAAACATGCTCAATGGGGGACAGATCCGGAGATCTTGCTGGCCAGGGTAGTTGACTTACACCTTCTAGAGCACGTTGGGTGGCACGGGATACATGCGGACGTGCATTGTCCTGTTGGAACAGCAAGTTCCCTTGCCGGTCTAGGAATGGTAGAACGATGGGTTCGATGACGGTTTGGATGTACCGTGCACTATTCAGTGTCCCCTCGACGATCACCAATGGTGTACGGCCAGTGTAGGAGATCGCTCCCCACACCATGATGCCGGGTGTTGGCCCTGTGTGCCTCGGTCGTATGCAGTCCTGATTGTGGCGCTCACCTGCACGGCGCCAAACACGCATACGACCATCATTGGCACCAAGGCAGAAGCGACTCTCATCGCTGAAGACGACACGTCTCCATTCGTCCCTCCATTCACGCCTGTCGCGACACCACTGGAGGCGGGCGCACGATGTTGGGGCGTGAGCGGAAGACGGCCTAACGGTGTGCGGGACCGTAGCCCAGCTTCAGGGAGACGGTTGCGAATGGTCCTCGCCGATGCCCCAGGAGCGACAGTGTCCCTAATTTGCTGGGAAGTGGCGGTGCGGTCCCCTACGGCACTGCGTAGGATCCTACGGTCTTGGCGTGCATCCGTGCGTCGCTGCGGTCCGGTCCCAGGTCGACGGGCACGTGCACCTTACGCCGACCACTGGCGACAACATCGATGTACTGTGGAGACCTCACGCCCCACGTGTTGAGCAATTCGGCGGTACGTCCACCCGGCCTCCCGCATGCCCACTATACGCCCTCGCTCAAAGTCCGTCAACTGCACATACGGTTCACGTCCACGCTGTCGCGGCATGCTACCAGTGTTAAAGACTGCGATGGAGCTCCGTATGCCACGGCAAACTGGCTGACACTGACGGCGGCGGTGCGCAAATGCTGCGCAGCTAGCGCCATTCGACGGCCAACACCGCGGTTCCTGGTGTGTCCGCTGTGCCGTGCGTGTGATCATTGCTTGTACAGCCCTCTCGCAGTGTCCGGAGCAAGTATGGTGGGTCTGACACACCGGTGTCAATGTGTTCTTTTTTCCATTTCCAGGAGTGTAGCATCACAGACTGACACATCAGTGGATGTGGTAGCAGATTTATCAGATAAAATCCAGGACCTGATGACGCCGGCTCCTGTCAGCACTTTCACCAACCAGTGTACAATATGGCTTCGCGCCGCGCGGCTACACCGCGCGGCCTGAAAGCGCCTTGCCACGGTTCACGCAGCTCCCTCCGTCGGAGGATTGAGTCCTCCCTCGGGCATGGGTGCGTGAGTTGTCCTCAGCGTAAGTTAGTTTAAGTTAGACTAAGTAGTGTGTAATTCTAGGGACCGATGACCTCAGCAGTTTGGTCCCCTAGGAACTTAACCAAAAAATACTGCTTCGCGCGCACGCCACAACGCCTTGGCGGCCATGCTTGATCTTTTCACGCAGCAGGTCGGCGAGCTACTATCTCGTCGTGACTCAAGCAACGAGAGAGGATGGAATCGATACCGCTGACGTTCACACAGAAGATAAACAAGGGCCTCGTTTACAACAGCACCTGAGCAGCAACGTATACAGGGTTATTACAAATGATTGAAGCGATTTCACAGCTCTACAATAACTTTATTATTTGAGATATTTTCAAAATGCTTTGCACACACATACAAAAACTCAAAAAGTTTTTTTAGGCATTCACAAATGTTCGATATGTGCCCCTTTAGTGATTCGGCAGACATCAAGCCGATAATCAAGTTCCTCCCACACTCGGCGCAGCATGTCCCCATCAATGAGTTGGAAAGCATCGTTGATGCGAGCTCGCAGTTCTGGCACGTTTCTTGGTAGAGGAGGTTTAAACACTGAATCTTTCACATAACCCCACAGAAAGAAATCACATGGGGTTAAGTCGGGAGAGCGTGGGGGCCATGTCATGAATTGCTGATCATGATCTCCACCACGACCGCTCCATCGGTTTTCCAATCTCCTGTTTAAGAAATGCTGAACATCGTGATGGAAGTGCAGTGGAGCACCATCCTGTTGAAAGGTGAAGTCGGCGCTGTCGGTCTTCAGTTGTGGCATGAGCCAATTTTCCGCGGGCTACGCGTGAAACTTGCCCGCACGCGTTCAACCGTTTCTTCGCTCACTGTAGGTCGACCCGTTGATTTCCCCTTACAGAGGCATCCAGAAGCTTTAAACTGCATATACCATCGCCGAATGGAGTTAGCAGTTGGTGGATCTTTGTTGAACTTCGCCCTGAAGTGTCGTTGCACTGTTATGACTGACTGATGTGAGTGCATTTCAAGCACGACATACGCTTTCTCGGCTCCTCTCGCCATTTTGTCTCACTGCGCTCTCGAGCGCTCTGGCGGCAGAAACCTGAAGTGCGGCTTCAGCCGAACAAAACTTTATGAGTTTTTCTACGTATCTGTACTGTGTCGTGACCATATGTCAATGAATGGAGCTACAGTGAATTTATGAAATCGCTTCAATCATTTGTAATAGCCCTGTATGTTGGTATCACTAAACATTCGGCGAGCAAGCATGCAGATGCACAAACCCCTGCACTTACCCAAATTTTCAGCGACAGTCGGAAGTAGACGCCTCCTCTGATTGCTGGTCAGTGTCTCCATACTGGTTTGTTAGTTATCAGTGGTCCAGCTGGAAATATTCAATAGACACCAGATCAAATTTGTGAATTTATTCACAGACAATTTAGCATAGAAGACGAGCACTTATACCTAACCGCTGTGAACAACTCTGCCATAATGATGTATGGCATCCTGTGGCTACAATTAGACGTGGGTTTTCGTCAAGGTTTCACGTGGGATTTCACCATCACGGATATTGCCGAACCCATTATTGGAGCAGACTTTCTCGGCTATTATTTTCTATTGCTGGAAATGTAGAATATGCGCCTGTTAGATAATACCACTTTTCCGAAAGCGTGTGGGTTTCGACGGGATACGCAGACATCCAGCCCTGACATAACGATCTGACGCGCCCCGGAGGTAATGCACGACACTGTTGATCATATGAAGGTAACATATGCACCTCTCCCTCCCCCCCCCTCTCACATTCATCTTGCAGACCGCGAACTTTGACTCTACACTGGCTGGTGATCGCTAAGTCAGAATTTGACGGTATGATATGTGAGGGAGCCATACGCCCAACCAACAGTCCCCAGTCCTCGTCGGTACATCTAGTTCCAAAGAAACGTGGTACTTGGCGTGTGTACGGCGAGTACAGAGGTCTTAATACCACAGCAATATCGTACAGATATGGTTGCACCATTACATTTGTGCATGGAGTGGAGCCAATATTTTCAGTGTATTACACTGTGCTAAAGCGTTCACACAAATACCCGTTGTGGAACGGGATAGCTTGAAGACAGTTATGATACCCCGTTTGGACTCTCGGAGCATTTTTAAGACGTTTGGTCTCTGTAATGCCACACAAACATGGCAAAGGTTTATTGACTCAGGGTTACTGGTTCTGCCTTTTTGCTTCGCCTATCTTGACATTCTAAGTTTCTGGCCACGTCAGAGCAGCATTGTGAACATTTAATAGAAGTGTTCAAAAGGCTGGAATGACATGTTGTGGTCCTCAATGCAGCTAGATGTATCTTCAGTCCGATTTCCTGGATCAAAGAATGTCACCAGAGGCATCACCACCGTTACCGAAGAAGCTAGAAGCAATTCTGCAGATCGCACAACCGACCACCGCCAAGGAATTACGCCAATTTTTGGGCACATTAAATATCGGTAGATATTAGGAGCATTAACTACAGCGCTCTCTGGCTGAAGAGTAAGGACAAGTCACCCATATTGTGGGCCTTGACATTTGAAGCAGCCGTAAAGAGCGTCACGGAGAATGCACTGCATTTGCACCGCCGAGCCTAATGTGCGCTTGGCACTGGTAGCCGACGCTTGTCAGTCGGCCATTGGCACATATGGTGCAATGACACGTGGCAACCACGCAAGCTGTCACCCTCGCAATGGAAATGGAGTATGTATGACCAGGAACTTCTAGCTGTTCACTGGGCTATTAGATACTTCAGGTTGCAGCTGGAAACCAGAAGCTTTTGTCATATATTTTGATCACATACCAGTGACACACCTTTCATCAGAACACCATGAACCCTTCGGCAAGGCACGACAACCACTCATGTTCATCTCACAGCTGAACACTGACATTCAACACATCTCTGGTATTTACAATGTGGTGGCCGATTATCTCTCTCAGGTCGGCAGCATCTCCACAGCGATCACTACACTACGCTTCCACAACAAATAGACCAGAGACTACTAACCGTAGCGTCATCAGCGATAGACCTCCAGCTGCCCGTGATTCCCGGAACCATCGTTAAACTGTATTGCGAATTTTCCACCTCAAAACTTTGGCCTTTCAAACCGCCGCCTTCACAAGAGACGCTTTCCCGACTCTGCACTGATGACAAATCGTTATATTTGGCCAGGGATGTCAAAAGCGCTGCTGTGAATGGGAGAGAAGTTGCCTTAAATTTCAGCGCAGAAAGATTCACCAACATGTGCACACATCTGCAGGGAACTTTTGAGAGCACGAGCTCCCGCTTCGCTCATGACCACATCTATGTCGTCAGGCAATTACCACCAGCCAATGGCCGACGCTATCTACTCACAAAGATAGACCGTTTCCCCCGCTGGCCAGAAGTGGCAGCGTTGAACAATATTTCAGTGGAAACGTTACCTTCCGGTTTTGTGTTGTTCTGGATTCTGCAATTCGGTTGTCCGCTGCACATCACGACGAATTGTCGGTGGCGGTTTGAATCCTATGTGTTTGCCCAAGTTGTTAAATTTTGTGGCACAATCCACCAAAAAACGACAAGCTACTGCCCGCTCAGCAAAAGGATGATTGAGAGATGGCACTGTTGAGCAAAAGCAGCACTGATGTGCCGTGACACCACGTGGACTAAGGTATTTCCCATATTGCTTTTCACCCTCAGAAACGTTTATAAAGCGACTTACATGCTTCATAATCTGAGCTAGTGTACAGAGAAATGTTTCGTTTATCAGCTGAATTTGTTGACTCGAGCGGCCGGCCGTTGTGACCGAGCGGCTCTAGGCGCTTCAGTCCGGAACCGCGCTGCTACTACGGTCGCAGGTTCGAATCCTGTCTCGGGCATGGATGTGTGTGATGTCCTTAGGTTAGTTAGGTTTAATTAGTTCTAAGTCTAGGGGACTGATGACCTCAGATGTTAAGTCCCATAGTGCTGAGTGCCATTTGAACCCTTTTTTGTTGACTCGTGCACTCAGCAGCCAGTGGACCAGTATCAGTCACACTTTGTCCGTCGACTCAAAGAACACGTAACCCGGATCAGGCTCCACCAGTGTTGCGAACACGGAACAGACTCTACCATTTTCCATCAGGACCTCAGTACCTACACCCATGTCATCCTATGCACAGTGGGCATCAAATGGTGTCTGCATCCTCCGTACGTAGGTCCACCTGGCGTACTCGCAACGGAAGGCAAATCATTCGACTTTTCAGTAACGTGAAATCGAGCACGGGGCCCATCAAAAGGGTCGATTGGCATGTATATTTCAATAAGCACTCCCATAAGAAGTTACAAGACTCCAGTCTCGTCTAACAGTCGCCCCATTAGCAACACCACCATCGCCAGCGCTGACTCCAGCACCAGAAAACCCGCCAGCAGAACGCACCACAAGATTCGGCAGACTCGTTTATATTCTTGTCAGTCTTTAGGGATAGCGCTCAGCTACCACTGAGAGGGATGACGTAGTGATCGTTTGCAGTTGCGGGGTGTTGTGTGACACGCGTCGGGTGCATGCGTTTACAAACACTACGCTGTCAAACATTTCGCAGCAGACACCAGAGGCGCTGTATTCGATACATATGTTTTGGTTTTGTTTATTCTTTACTTTATGCTTTACATGTTTTTGAGTCTTCTAAGCTTAGTTATTAGCGCATAGCTACGGGCTAACTTGAATGTACTATTCCTGGCCGATTAACGTTAAGATGCGGATTGTATTCTCAGAAACTCTTATCTTCTTCGTCACGATGTCCAGATTCGCCGTGTTGAGATATATGCAGGATTACATTGTCGACCGACAGCTTACCCGGCTTGTACCGACACGACAATATTGAAAATATCAGGAGACACGTTATTAGAGACAACACAGATTTATTGCAGTCAGTGATATTTCCCAAATGTTATGATTGTCATTAGTATCTTAGACAACTAATCCAGTGTCTATTCAGCATTAATAAGTGAAAATTATTTATTTTGCGAACAACAGATGTTATATGAATATCAGGGCTCCCAAATTTCCATTGTTGTTGTGGTCTTCAGTTCTGAGACTGGTTTGATGCAGCTCTCCATGTTACTCTATCCTGTGCAAGCTGCTTCATCTCCCAGTACCTACTGCAACCTACATCCTTCTGAATCTGCTTGGTGTATTCATCTCTTGGTCTCCCTCTACGATTTTTACATTCCACGCTGCCCTCCAATACTAAATTGGTGATCCCTTGATGACTCAGAACATGTCCTACCAACCAATCCCTTCTTCTAGTCAAGTTGTGCCACAAACTCCTCTTCTCCCAAATACTATTCAGTACCTCCTCATTAGTTATGTGATCTACCCATCTAATCTTCAGCAATCTTCTGTAGCACCACATTTCGGAAGCTTCTATTCTCTTCTTGTCTAAACTATTTATCGTCCACGTTTCACTTCCATACATGGCTACACTCCATACAAACACTTTCAGAAACGCCTTCCTGACACTTAAATCTATAATCGATGTTAACAAATTTCTCTTCTTCAGAAACACTTTCCTAGCCATTGCCAGTCTACATTTTATATCCTCTCTACTTCAACCATCATCGGTTATTTTGCTCCCCAAATAGCAAAACTCATTTACTACTTTAAGCGTCTCATTTCCTGATCTAATTCCCGTAGAATCACCCGATTTAATTCGACTACATTCCGTTATCCTTGTTTTGCTTTTGTTGATGTTCGTCTTATATCCTCCTTTCAAGACACTGTCCATTCCGTGCAGCTGCTCTTCCAGCTCTTTTGCTGTCTCTGACAGAATTACAATGTCATCGGCGAACCTCAAATTTTTAATTTTCTCTCCATGGATTTTAATTCCTACTCCGAATTTTTCTTTTGTTTCCTTTACTGCTTTTTCAATATACAGATTGAATAACATCGCGGAGAGGCTACAACCTTGTCTCACTTCCTTCCCAACCACTGCTTCCCTTTCATGTCCCTCGACTCTTGTAACTGCCATCTGGTTTCTGTACAAATTGTAAATAGCCTTTCACTCCCTGTATTTTACCCCTGCCACATTCAGAATTTGAACGAGGGTATTCCAGGCAACATTGTCAAAACTTTCTCGAAGTCTACACATGCTAGAAACGTAGGTTTGCCTTTTTTAATCTAGCTTCTAAGATAAGCCGTAGGGTCTGTATTGCCTCACGTGTTCCAATATTTCTACGGAATCCAAACTGATCTTCCCCGAGGTCGACTTCTACCAGTTGTTCCAATCGTCTGTAAAGAATTCGGGTTAGTATTTTGCTGCCGTGACTTATTAAACTGATAGTTCGGTAATTTTCACATCTGTCAACACCTGCTTTCTTTGGGGTTGGAATTATATTCTTCTTGAAGTCTGAGGGTATTTCGCCTGTCTCATACATTTTGCTCACCAGATGGTAGAGTTTTGTCAGGACTGGTTCTCCCAAGGCTGTCAGTATTTCTAATGGAACGTTGTCTACTCCCGGGGCCTTGTTTCGACTTAGGTCTTTCAGTGCTCTGTCAAACTGTTCACGCAGCATCCTATCTCGCATTTCATCTTCATCTACATCCTCTTCCATTTCCATAATATAGTCCTCAAGTACATCGCCCTTGCATAGAGCCTCTATCTACTCCTTCCACTTTTCTGCTTTCCCTTCTTTGCTTAGAACTCAGTTTCCATCTGAGCTCTTGATATTCATGCAAGTGGTTCTCTTTTCTGCAAAGGTCTCTTTAATTTTCCTGTAGGCAGTATCTATCTTACCCCTATCTTACCCCTAACCTCTAGATCCTTACATTTGTCCTCTAGCCATCCCTGCGTAGCCATTTTGCATTTCCTGTCGATCTCATTTTTGAGACATTTCTATTCCTTTTTGTCTGCTTCATTTACTGCATTTTTATATTTTCTCCTTTCATCAATTAAATTCAATATTTCTTCTGTTAGCCAAGGATTTCTACTAGCCCTCGTCTTATTACCTACTTGATCCTCTGCTGCCTTCACTACTTCGTCCCACAAAGCTACCCATTCTTTTTCTACTGTATTTCTTTCCCCCATTCTTGTCAAATGGTTCATATAGCTCTGAGCACTATGGGACTTAACAGCTGAGGTCATCAGTCCCCTAGAACTTAGAAGTACTTAAACCTAACTAACCTAAGGACATCACACATATCCATGCCCGAGGCAGGATTCGAACCTGCGACGTAGCGGTCGCGCGGTTCCAAACTGAAGTGCCTAGAACCGCTCGGCCACTCTGGCCGGCCAATTCTTGTCAATTGTTCCCTTATCCTCTCCCTGAAACTCTGTACAACACCTGGTTTAGTCAGTTTATAAAGCTACCATCTCCTCAAATTCCAGCCTTTTTGCAGTTTCTTCAGTTGTAATCTACAGTTCATAACCAATAGATTGTGGTCAGAGTCTACATCTGTCCCTGGAAATGTCTTACAATTTAAAACCTGGTTCCTAAATCTGTCTTACCATTATATAATCTATCTGAAACCTGTCAGTATCTCCAGGCTTCTTTCATGTATACAACCTTCTTTCATGATTCTTAAACCAAGTGTTAGCTATGATTAAGTTATGTTCTGTGCAAAATTCTACCAGGCAGCTTCCTCTTTCATTTCTTACCCCCAATCCAGATTCACCAACTACGTTTCCTTCTCTTCCTTTTCCTACTATCAAATTCCGGTCACCCTTGACTATTAAACTCTGCCTCGTGATGGCAGGGTGTTGTGTGCTGTCCTTAGGTTAGTTAGGTTTAAGTAGTTCTAAGTTCTAGGGGACTGATGACCATAGATGTTAAGTCCCATAGTGCTCAGAGCCATTTGACTATTAAATTTTCGTCTCCCTTCACTATCTGAATAATTTCTTTTATTTCATCATAAAATTCTTCAATTTCTTCTTCATCTGCAGAGCTAGTTGGCATATAAACCTGCACTACTGTAGTAGGCGGGGGCTTCGTTTCTATCTTGGCCACAATAAGGCGTTCACTATACTGTTTGTAGTAGCTTACCCGCCCTCCTATTTTCTTATTCATTATTAAACCTACTCCTGCATTACCCCTATTTGGATCCGAAATATTCTTGCTGTCTAAAAGATTTTCTAACCGTCTACTAACTATAGTTCGCCTGGAGAATGGTTTTGTGTGAATTGGTTAATGAAATAATGAGTTAGAAAGATTGAAATTAACGGAATAAAGCTCTATACGGAAAGCTCAGCATTAACACACTAGTACTAAAAATTTTGCTGTATTCACGATGGCCTGCGAAGCTAGGTGTAGACTGAGAGTTCCCTGAAACCCTTCTTACGTAGCACAAAACGGCATTAAATATCTAAGATATTCATTAACAGCTAGTGGTCCACATGCTTGAACTTCAAATTACATTATTAACGGTTTTGTTCCCAGTAATTTGTATTCAATCCCGGAACCTATGAACAACACTCACTAGCCAAAGCTTTTGTGTCTCAACGAGAATCAAACACAGCACCATTCGTATAGCTCACTGGGCGAGAAGAAACGTGAAATAGCTAATTTTGATCAGTATCATTTGGCAAGGTTGAACTTGAAACTTCAGAAGGAAATTTTTTTTATTGTACCAAGACTCCAATTCAGCAACTATTACCCCTCTTCAATATACAAGAACGGTGCTTAACAGGGTTTCATTCACAAGTAAGCATGTGTGCGCGTGTTGAAACCTGAAATGATGTGACATAAAGTTTGGCATTTGATGGACATTAGGAGCCATCACCTAATTCTATTGTTAATGAAAAACAACCACTCGCTAGATCCGAAAATATTTACTAGTAGCGAGACCTTCATGAAATGACCAAATGAAAATTTTTTGTCTCTTCGGGATTCGAGCCCATCATCAAATCCTTTTGTTTTATGGCCACAAATAGAAGCTAAATATCTGTTACCTTGAGCAATAGCGATATTTGCTAAATGTGCTATAAAAAGATGGTTGGACGCGAACACACGACTATAAGTTTAAAATGCACGACGATTACCACTAGACCATGGCCTCACACAACCCAAGAACATCTCGGAAGTGGACAACACTTCCTCCTGACACTTGCGCATCTTACAGTGTTGCCAGATTGAGCAGATGGCCGGAGTTAATGTTGTCAGGGGCTGTCGGTTTTTGTTGGCCACCTTAAGTGAAGGACTCGGACTTATTCTGTGACGGTCGACCGGCGGTCAGTTTTTATGTCTAAGACTGTACATTGTAAATGCGCTGCACTCCATACAGGTTTCAAACAGCCCTATCAAAACGTCGTCTTTTGATGGTAATAACTCATCGTCATAATTGCATTCAAGTTGACCAATAATGTCTTACTGCACATTATTTCATAATACTAGATGTGATTGGTAAGTTTTAAGAATGGATCCGCTACTGCTTACTGGTTCGGCAGACAAGTATACAGAGGGTAGGAAGTGAGTCATTGCCTTGTGATTGAGTGCGGGTCTGTTAGGGCTTGTTGCCGGATTCTGTCTGCATGAAAATGGACGTAAAAAAGGAGCAACGAGTTTGTGTGAAAATTTGTTTTAAAACAGGGAAATCAGCATCAGAGACTTACGAAATATTAAAAACAGCTTTCGGAGACAATTGTATGAGCCAGTCAAATGTTTTTGTCTGGTTCAATAGATATAAAAATGGCTGTGAATCATTTGAAGATGACCCACGGTCCGGACGTTCTTCCACCTCAAAAACGAATGAAGATGTTGTGAAAGTTCTCGACTTAGTGCGCTCTGATCGTAGACTTACAGTTAGGTAGATGGCTGATGAACTTAATTTAAGTTCCTATGCAATTCAGTCAAAGTTAACGTAAGATCTGAACATGCGTCGAGAGTCTGCAAAATTCATTCCAAAAGTGTTGTCAAGTGACCAGAGACAATACCTACTTGAAGTGTGCCAAGAACTGATTAATCGGACTAAAAATGACCCAGATTTGTTAAATAGGGTAATTACAGGTGATGAATCTCGGGTATGTGGATATGATCCTGTAACCAAAGTACAGTCTTTGCAGTGGAAGACTCCAGGTTTACCACGACCGACAAACACAGCAAAGTTGGTCGAAGGTTAAGACAATGTTAGTGATTTTTTACGATTCTACCGTTTTTAGCATCATGAATTTACCCCTGGAGGACAGGCAATTAACGAGGAATACTACAAATGTGTCCTCGAGCATTTGCGCAAAAAGGTGCGGAAGAAAACGCCTGCATTGTGGAAAGACAGGACTTGGGTGTTACACCACGACAATGCTCCTGCTCATCATGCATTCACTCTTTTTGACCAAATTCAAAATTCCTGTGCTTACACAACCGCCTTATTGCTACGATTTGGCCCTGCGGACCTCTACTGTTTTCTAAACCGAAATTTTCACTGAAAGGCAAGTGATTGGAGTCGACTGAAGTCATTCAGGCAAATACGGAGTGTGTCCTTAACACACCTCAGGAAAAAAAATTTCCCGGGATGTTTCCAAAAGTGGAAACACCGTTGGATTCGTTGTGTTCAGTCATAAGGAGACTATTTTGAAGGAGATGCATCACAGTAGCATGTAAGTATCATCATTGTACAACTACAAACCCATTATTAACACTTTCCAATCACACCTCGTATTCCGGAACCTTGTGCTCAAAATTTTTCTGCGCTTAGCTTTTACTTATTGTGCATGGTCTCGTTCGAAGTACTCTCCTCCACAGTTGGTACGCCACTCCCAGCGCCGTTTACATTTCTGGGAGCAGTCTTGGGACGCTTACTGCTGGATCGCACGAAGCGTCGTCTGCGAATATTCATTTATCTCGTCTACCGCTGCAAATCTTCGTCCTTTCAACGGGGTTTTCACCTTTGGTAATAAAAGTTCACAGGGGCCAGGTCTGTTGAGTATGGAGGATGAGGCAGCACATTGATTTCGTTTATTGTGCAATAGTCACGCACTAACAGGAATGAACGTTCGGGTGCTTTATCGTGATGCAAGAGCCTTGAATTGTCTCGGCACGTTTCACACAGTTTAGTTCTCACATTTTCTCGCAGGTGTTGCAACACTTCCCGATAGTACCATCGATTAACAGTTTTTCCATGTGGCACGAATTCATGATGAACTAATCCTTCACAGTCAAAGGCAACTATTACCATTACTTTGACTTTTGACCCGATCTGACGAGCTTTTTTTTGGTCTTGGAGAACTCTTCATGACCCGTTGCGAAGTTCACCTTGGTCTCAAATGGTTCAAATGGCTCTGAGCACTATGGGACTTAACTTCTGAGGTCATCAGTCCACTAGAACTTAGAACTACTTAAACCTAACTAACCTAAGGGCATCACACACATCCATGCCCGAGGCAGGATTCGAACATGCGACCGTAGCGATCGCGCGGTTCGGGACTGAGGCGCCTAGAACCGCTCGGCCACCCCGGCCGGCTCACCTTGGCCTCAACTGCATAACCATAGAACCACGTCTCATCACCTGTCATGATTCTCTTAAAGAACATTTCGTTGTCATTTGCGCGATCCAAAAGCTCGTCACAGACTACCAGGCGAAGGTCTTTCTGGCCTTGACTCACGAGCCGTGGGACGAACTTGGTGGCAACACGATGCATTCCAAGTCGCTGTGTCTGGATTTCATGACATGATCCAACTGAAACGTTACATTCTTCTGCAATCTCTCTGGCATCCAGTCTTCGATTGGCACCCACAGTTACGTAGACGCTCCTGAAATGAGCGTCGTCGGTAGACGTCGAATGGCGTCCTGAACGGGGATGATCTTTCATTGCCGTCCGGTCATTTGTAAGCCGTGTTAACACTTCGTTACACTGAGCACTAGTCACCGTAGGCTTCCTGCATCATTTGGTGTGTCATTTCTTGAGTTTCACGCAAAATGTAATAAAGGCGCGTTGCTCCTCTAACTCTGCCATCTCGAAATTCGCAATCTGTGCGACACAACGTTCTACCGATCGTAGCACTGAACAATAACTAACAAACGCACAATAGAGAAACTTCCGTCTGCAGTGACGCCAACCGCACTTCGCTCCAACGCGCCACTGGCGTGAAAATACGAATGTTCCGGAATTTTTTTGAACAGATGTCGTACTTGCAAACACAAACACAGAATTAGAAAAGTAGCTTTGTTCGAAAAAGCATATTGTAATGGTCGCCTGGTCGTAGATCTTGCTAATTGCTATAATCGCACTATTTCACTCCCATTTACGGAGCTTGTTAGCACTTGATGTTAGGTTGGCGCCATGAAAATGCATTGTAGTAATCACTGCTGCTTGCTGGATCGCTGCTGTGTCTCGATGTTGATGCTGGCTCTAAATCTGGTTGTCTAGGGTTAAAAACATGAGGTCCCGTGTTTTTTATGTGCTTTTGATGATAAAGAATGAACGAAACCAACAAATATGTAAACTTCAAATATTTATTACTCTGGTGGCCATCTTAATTCCACTGTCCACCAAAGACTATGACATGTTCTTTGCATTGTTTATCCACCTCAAACAATAACACACAAACACACTGTACCAAAGTGACATTCCGACTGCTTCTCGACCCTTCTTGCTGCTCGTATTTATAACATTGTCAAAGAACTACTAAAAAGAGATATAGTTTACGAGTCACATGTACATCTGTTATCATAATTTGTGCAGAAAAGTTATTAATTTGCATCGAGTGACATAATTTAACATGTTATTAAAATGACAGACAGATTTGTTGACTTGACAGAATAATTCTTTGTTACAAAAAGTCCGTTTTCTAGAAGTTTGTCAATTGACTTCTCTAATTTGCATAAATAAGTAATTAACATGAATTATTAAGAAATACATTGGTTTTCGTCTAAAACAGGATTGATTTCGTGAATACTAAGTGAAACCGCTCCTAGTGAACAAATAGGTTTCACTGGGTGATTTTTATTTAAGGAGATCCAAAATACCTAAGTTCTACACTATTTTTCGTACTTCATATTAATTATTTAAGATGAACTCAGTGTTTTTACATGATGACATTTGCTGTATCAGTGATCAAGTGATATTAACTTTTGTGTGGGTTAGTTATTCAGTATAATTTAATGGGTTGACTGTTTATGGAGACATGTTACGCAATCATTGTTAACATACACAATAACTTTTCTATAATCATAAATACTCGTTAAACTGGTTGAATTTGGAGGGTATCGCATACTTCGGTACAGTAAAGCCTTTAATATGTTCCGTTATAATATGCATTTTACTTTGTCAACTATTTGAACTGTACTGATTGGTTGCAGCAGAAGCACTAAAATGCACAAACAGCTGTAATTATTAATGCGTCTAGTTTTGTGCACTATTTGCTTTAAATAAACTGACACTGGAAAGTTTCTCTTCGTAAGTTATCTTTTTCATTTATGATTCCCTCTGCAAATGATGAAAGGAAAGGACGCCTTGACAAGCCAAGTACGTAACTAAATCTCACTTGTGGCAAGTTCCAGGTGGTGCGACCTAATGAATTATGTGACGACCATTTTTGGAAATTCCCCCTTTATTAAGAAAGAGCAACTTATTATTTTGGACTCACAGTATTCTCCATCAATAAAGAATTCTTCTTATATCTTTCGTACTGTGCCCAGATATGTACTCGCTCACCCATTCAAAACTTGGCATGCTTAAATCGCGCCATTTCGAGAACGCTCTCCATTACGCTCTTGAGTACCGCCACTTCAGTACATAAGACTAGTAAATCTCTGTTTGCTATCGACTCTGCTAACGCTTGCGTCCAACCAGATATTGTCAACTATGAATCAGAATCTTGATGCAGAATCTTTGATGCAGCTCTTCGTGCCGCTCTATCCTGTGCAAGCTTCTTCGTCTCCGAATAGCTGGTGCAACTTAAATCCTTCAGATTCTGCTTATTGTATCCATTTCTTTTTCTCCCCTCACACTTCCCTCCAGTACTAAATTGGTGATCTCTTGATGTCTCCAAATGTGTCCAGTCAACCGATTCCTTCCTCTGGTTAAGTTGTGCCACAAGTTTCTTGTCTCTCCAGTTCTATGCCCTGAGAAAGGACTTCTTGACATTTAAATCTATACTCGATATTAACAAATTTCTTTTCTTCAGAAACGCTTTTTTTGCCATTGCGCCTCCCTATTTCGGTCATCATCAATCATTTTGCTGCCCAAACAGCAAAACTCATCTACTACTTTGTCTTGCTTCCTGATCTAATTCCCTGAACGTAACCTGGTTCAATTCGACTGCATTCCATTATTCTTGCTTTGCTTCTTTTCATGGTCATCTTATATTCTCCTTTAAAGACAATGCCCATTCAGCTCAACTGCTCCTCCAAGTCCTTTGCTATCTCTGACGGAATTACGATCTCATGGCAAACCTCAATGTTTTTGTTTCTTCGCCCTGACCTTTAACTCATACTGCTTGCTCATTGCACAGATTAAATTATATCGGCGACAGACTGCTACACTGTCCCACTTCCTTCTCAACCACTGCTTCCTTTCTTACCCCTCGACTCTTAGAACAGCCGTTTGGTTTCCGCACAAGCTGTAAACAGCCTTTCGCTCTCTGTATTTTACCCCTACTAATTCCAGAATTTCAAAGAGAGTATTCCAGTCAACATTGTCAGAAGCTTCCTCTAAGTCCGGAAATGCTATAAAGGTAGATTTCCTTACCCTAACCTACATTACGAGTACAAGTCGTAGTGTCGATATACCCTCGCGTGTTCCTACATTTCTCCAGAATCCACACTGATATTCACCGAGGTCGGCTTGTACCAGTTTTTCCATTCTTCTGTAAAGAAATCGTTCTAGTATTTTGCAGTCATGGCATATTAATGATTAACCATGCGTGTCGGCACCTGCTTCATTTCCAGTCATACTTATTGTATTGTTTTTTAAGTTTTAGGGTATTTCACCTTACATCTTTCAAACAAGATAGAAGAGTTGCGTCATGGCTGGCTGTCCCGAAGCTGTCAATAATTCTGACAGGATGTCATCCAGGCTTGGTGCCTTATTTGGACAAAGGTCTTCCAGTGCTCTGACAAATTCTTCTCGCTGTATCATAACTCCCATCTTCAAGTAAGATCTCTTCCATTTTTATAATATTGCCTTCATGTTCATCTCTCGTGTGTAGGTCACCTACGTACTCCTTGCAACTTTCAGCTTTCCCTTCTTTGCTTAGGGCTGGTTTTCGGTCTGAGGTCTTGATGTTCATACAGGCGCTTCTGTTTCCTCAGAGGAGTCTTTGACTTTCCTGTAGGCAGTATCTTCCTGTCTGCTAGTGAAATAAGCTTCTGATTCCTCCTTACATTTGTCCTCCAGGTTTTCGTGCTTATCCATTTTGCACTTCCTGTCAACCTCGTTTCTTAGATGTTTGTGTTCCCTTTCGGTTACTTCATTTGCTGCAATTTTGTATTTTCTCCTTTCATCAATTAAATTTAATATCTTAATTATTATATTACATATTTTAAATAGTAAATACAGAACAATTAATAAAGTACATAAATACAAAAAATTTACTTCGAAATTAGTGAATGAATTTACTGAAAAATTGTAGGCTATTGTGTTATTGTGCTGCAACCTAGTAACTGATCTTTTAGTTTGCAGTACTCTTAAGACAGGAAAATAAATACTGATACAACAATTACAAATGTTCAAATGTGTGTGAATTCCTAAGGGACCAAACTGCTGAGGTCATCGGTTCCTAGACTTGCACACTACTTCAACTAACTTATGCTAAGAACAACACACACACCGATGCCCGAGGGAGGATTCGAACTTCTGGCTGGAGGGGCCACGCAATCCGTGACATGGTGCCTCAAACCACGCTGCGGCTTGTAATTACTGAAGAGTTAGGGCACACAAATAATTTCTCCCTTCACCTTATTTATTATGTTTGTCTGGATATTATTGGTAAGAATGTTTTATACCCAATTGATAATTACAGAACGAGAATAAAAGTCGTTAGTGTACTCTTTAGGTAACTTGGCGCCTAGCCAGTGCAACACACAGCTGTTACAAGAGTCGAGGGATATGAAAGGAAACAGTGGCTGAGAAGGAAGTGAGAGAGTGTAGCAGTCTATCGCCGATGTTATTATGTTATTTAATCTGTGCAATGAGCAAGCAGTAAAGGAAACAAAAGAAAAACTGCAGTAAAAGGTAAATGTCAGGGCGAAGAAACAAAAACATTGAGGTTTGCCTTGACAATGTAATTCAGTCAGAGATAGCAATTCCCAAATTATGAGCCAGTTCAAGAGACACGTTGGGTGTGGGGCTGTGGAAATGTATTCCACCTGCCTCTGTTACGGTGCAGAATTGGCAACGTTATACGATCTGCTTGGCAAGCATGTCGTCGTAGACTTATATCCTGAGGTTGTATAGAATAATCATTCTAAATTAACATTTTTTTTCCTTTCCATTAATTTCTCTGAAACATTTTCACTTAAGATATAATATAGGGTTATGAAAATTATGATCAGATTTCAGGAAGATCGTCCCATCAAAATGTACAACTAATCTCATACAATGATAGAAGAAATCGCAACACCAAAAGATAATTAAAGTAGAGTAATGCAATTTAGGGAATACATTTGCCTAGGTAACAGATTTAATTGATCAGCATTGCAGTACCATAGAATAATGTAATCATGAGATAACCCATTGCAAATGTGAAACACCTGTATAACCGCTAGAATGTTGAGTGCAAGCATGCAAACGTGCATCCATTGTGTTGTACGGGTGCGGATGTCGGTTTGTGGGATGGAGTTCGAGGCCTGTTGCATTTGGTCGGTCAATACATGAACAGTTAATGTTTTATGTGGATGACGCTGCAGTTGGTGTCCGATGATGTCCCGTATGTTCTCCAGTGGAGACAGATCTGGGAATCGAGCAGGCCAAGGCAATAAGTAGGGTTACAATGGCGATATGTGGCGAGCGGTATCCCTCTGGAATGGCAGCACAACAGGTCGAATCACCAGAGTGACGTACAAATTTGCAGTCACGGTGCGTGGGATAAGAAACTGCACTTCAGACCGTAGCTTCATGCTTATGTCTAGTGTGTCTAGCTTGCAGAAGGGTTGGTTGCAGGCCCACAGCTGGCCTCCTTGCAGCCAACACAATGGCGCCGAGGCAGAACCTACCTTCATAAGGAAAGACAATAGAACTCCATCCTCTGCGACCGTATATTCTCATGACCACCAACTGCCAGCATTCACGAGGCGTTGATAATGGCGTCTTTGTCACCTTAAAAGCACTCTTGACTAATATCAGTTCACCATGCCCTGTCTCAAAGGTAACTAACCCTCGTAACTCTTATAGCCTGTATTTGAAGTGACACTGCTTGCCATGCTAGGGTGTGAATATGGATCTGTGCTTCTTGGCGACTATTGCGCATGGTAAATCTTTATCTCCAACTTTCATATCCAAGCCTACAGAGCTCGGAGGGCTGAAGCATTAGTTTACACTTTTCACCTATATGCCACACGGCAGTTTGGCGCAGGATACCCAGGTGCGATTATTTGAGAAAGTATTTCTAGTTCTTGCATTCGTCTGGTTCAAATGGTCAAATGACTCTGAGCACTATGGGACTTAACTACTGAGGTCATCAGTCCCCTAGAGCTTAGAATTTTTGATGATGATTTTTTTGGTTTGTGGGGCGCTCAACTGCGCGGTTATCAGCGCCACTTACAAAGGGAACCTCCCCATCGCATCCCCCTCAGATTTAATTGTAAGGTGGTACAGTGGATAGGCCTTGAAACACTGAACACAGATCAATTGAGAAAACAGGAAGGAGTTGTGTGGAACTATGAAAAAATAACCAAAATATACAAACTGAGTAGTCCATACGCAACATAGGCAACATCAACGAGAGTAGCGTGAGCAGCTGCCAAACTAAAGGTCCTTGGTTCAAATCTTCCCTCGAGTGAAAAGTTTAATTTTTAATTTTCAGACAATTATCAAAGTTCAGGCACTCACACATAATCAACTTCTCACTCCAAAATTCCAGCACATGTTCAGATTTGCTTGGACATATGCAGGACTTGACGGTCTACACACAGAAAAATTTGAAAACGTTAAAAACATATGTTTTGGCAGAGCACAGGGGAAATTGTGCAACTGTCAAACTGTTGCATTCATTTGTTGCAGTTTATATGACAAACTCTTATGTTTTCATCACATCCACAAGAAAACCTAAATCGGGCAAGGTAGAAGAGTCTTTTTACCCATTCGTCAAGTGTACAAGTTAGGTGGATCGACACATATTCCTGTCATGTGACGCACATGCCGTCACCAGTGTCGTATAGAATATATCAGACGTGTTTTCCTGTGGAGGAACCGATTGACCTATGACCTTGCGATCAAATGTTTTCGGTGGCCATTGGAGAGGCACGTCCTTTCTTCTACTAATCGCACGGTTTTGCGGTGCGGTCGCAAAACACGGACACTAAACTTATTACAGTGAACAGAGACGTCAATGAACGAACGGACAGATCATAACTTTGCAAAAATAAAGAAAGTAAACTTTTTCCTCGTGGGAGGACTTGAACCAAGGACCTCTCGTTCCGCAGCTGCTCACGCTAACCACGGGACCACAGCGCTGCTGAGCTCACATTGTCCTTGACGTTGCCTATGTTGCGCATGGACTACTCAGTTTGTATATTTTGCTTATTTTTTTCATAGTTCCACACAACTTCTTCCTGCTTTCTCGATTGATCTGTGTTCAGTTTTTCAAGAACTATCCACTGTGCCAACTTATCATTAAATCTAAGGGGGGTGCGATGGGGAGGTTCCCTTGTTACAACTACTTAAACCCAACTAACCTAAGGGCATCACACACATCCATGCCCGAGGCAGGATTCGAACCTGCGACCGTAGCGGTCACGCGGCTCCAGACTGTAGCGCCTAGAACCGCTCGGCCACTCCGGCGGGCCATTTGTCTGGTACCCAGGCCAAACCTCCTAAAAAGCTTGGTCAGAGTACGAGTATGGAATTGAGATCAACTTTTCCAATGTTAAAAAAAAAATAATTAAAAATGTGTCTACATGTCTCTAATACGAATATGACCATTAATTCGACACATTATAGTGTTAATACACAAGTCATGTTTTATGAGACACTTGAACTAACTTCGGTAAACTGATACCAAACCCACAAACACGCTTAATGTTTGTCATGAGAGATTAAAGCTTAAAGCAACAAAATTAGCTGACGCGGCTACAGTACTTGAAATAAACATGGGTGTAGGTCGTGCATATATGTATGTGAGGGGGGGGGGGGGGTAGGAGGGAGGGGGGAACCGATGCTATTTTTGATAAATATTCGAATACTGTTGAACACGGCGTCCATTACTGATAAAGAAGCTTGTAGAAATTTCGTAGCGCGTTATTTTAAACTTTCGACCATGGCACAAAAACGAAAAAAATCGCGCGCGCGCGCGCGCGCGTGTGTGTGTGTGTGTGTGTGTGTGTGTGCGTGTGGGAGGGGGGGAGGGAGAGAGAAGGTGAGGGGTCATGTAATATCAGATATGTAATCAATTGCGAGGTACGGAATTAAGTCGCTACTAGCGATGGGTTTGAACTTGAAATGACGAGTTACATTATTTTTCTTACCTGCATTGCAACCTACCACCTCCTCCTACTCTTTTTTGACTAGGAACAGGCGTTATGTATCGGTTCCTTTGACCAGTAGCGAGATGTACGCCTGTTCGAACTACAAATAACGTGATGAAATGTTCTTTGATGGCTGAGACTTGATTACCGGACATGTCTTCGCTGTTCACTAAACACGAAGCGAAGTTAACCACCGATTTTTTTTTCACCAGCACCTAAGAATGCCACATTTGAACCTGAAATTACATGACTGGAAGTTTTGTGTTTGACTGAGTGTCGAGACCGGAACCTGTCGCTGTTGCTAACAACAGGGGAACAAATGCTGGAAACCAAAATCGTTTTTCACCAGTACTTTGGCGTGTGCGTATCAAAGCTTGAAATAACATGATGAAGACCTGTGTCTTCAGGCCAATGTTAGCAACAAGACACGAAAGTTTCATGGAGACCTCGAGGGATTTTGAATCTAGGCGAAACAACGGAGTTACGGAACTCTACAATTACGAAAAGGGGCCCTATCTCGCATAAGTGAATACACGGATTCTAAAACCATTCCAGAAAAAATGGAAATAAAAAGTAAGTACTGAGTGTCCTCAAATGACGATTGTTTCACAAACTAAAATACAATTTCTTATTTAAGTTATCCTACGATGAGAGGGTTTCTGCCTACAACAACTTCTGCACCTATCATCAAACAACTTAAACTGACTCTGCTCCAGTCAGTACAAAAGGGACATCATGTTTAATGCTGATTTGGAACAAGGTGATATCAAATATTTTTGGCTTTGTTTTACCAGATATGAAGGGAGCGTGTTGGTTCCTCTAAAAAAGTATCACCTGACTTGGAAATGGAATCCTGATCTTGAGAATATGAAGCTAGAATCAGTCTAACAGACCAAATAACACCAAATGTGGTGGGCGCATGATTTTGTTGTAACAGAATATGCGAGTCACAGGATGCGAATTCTGTGCCGCTACGTGGCACTACCGAGAGGAAAGATCATTGTGTTCGGTATACAGCTCAGGGGCATTGTACTGCATCTGCAAAGTCGAGCAGTAGTTGGCTCCACGGTGACACAACGTTACAAATCGGTTAATTGGAGGACAGCTCCGAGCCAGACGAAGCCCTGTAGCGGTGCTTTCCACTGACCCCAAACCACTGCCATTTGCGACTTAAGTGGCGTCAAGCGTGAGCTCATTCGAGGGCAGTGTGGAGGTCTGTTGCATTTTCTTGTGAAAGTCGATTCTACTTCGGTGTCAGTGTGGCCTTGTATTGGTTGCAAGGAGGACGACGGCCTGCAACCAACCTTTATGCATGCTAGACACACTGTCTCTACACCTGGCCTGGAGTGCGATTTCGTATCCCACGCAAACTGTCTAAAAATTTGTATGTGAATCTTGTGCTTCAAGCAGTTGTACCCGCCATTCACGAATAGCATTCCACGGGGCGTTTTCATAGAGGATACTGCTCGCCCACGTATCGCTGTTGCGACCCATCATGCTCAGTGGAGTGTTGATATGTAGCGTGCTTGATTACCAGCTCTGCCTCCAATCGAGCACATATCGGACATCATCGGACAACAACTGCAGAGTCATCCAGATACAGCATTAATTACCTGTATTGATTGATCAAATGCAACAGACATGGAACTCCATCCCATAAATTGACATCCAGCACGCACACTTGTGAACTTGCATTCAACATTCTGGCGGTTATACCAGCCTTTCACATATGCAATAGATTATCTGCCTCTTACCTGTGATCTTGTAATGTTTATCAGTTCACTATCTTACACCGAGCGAGGTGGCGCAGTGGTTAGACACTGGACTCGCATTCGGGAGGACGACGGTTCAATCCCGCGTCCGGCCATTCTGATTTAGGTTTTCCGTGATTTCCCTAAATCGCTCCAGGCAAATGCCGGGATGGTTCCTTTCAAAGGGCACGGCCGACTTCCTTCCCTAATCCGATGAGACCGATGGCCTCGCTGTCTGGTCTCCTTCCCCAAAACAACCAACCAACCAACCACTATCTTACCTACAGTGCGTACGGCGAGAGAAGAGCTCTGACTGCGGCACTGTTGCACGTGATTCGCTCATCCAGGACGGCCAATCAGATGGTGAGCTTTTGTTTACGTTACCGTGGCAACGCCCCAGTGTTGCCACAGTGCTGGGCGACAGCTGCTGGCTCGCAGCCTGCCCGTGTCGAATACTGGCAACTATGCTGCCAGCTGTCAGAGCTCTTCTCTCGACGTACGAAGTATAGGCGAATGTATTCCCGAAATTTCATTGCTCTACATTAATTATTTTTTGGTGTTGTGATATTTTTTCCATCAGTGTATTTTGTTCTTTTGTGGTGACAACTAAGAACTGAAGGATTAGTGTCGTAATAAGAGTACTGTTAATTTTGTAAAACTGGAAGAAACAGTGGACTTATTGCATTAAGAGGGAATTCTAGAGGTGTGTGTCAGTTCTTGTGCATTGTACGCAGTGTCACTCGCTTGGCCAGTCTGCCCCTTGTGCAGAGCCTACATCAGATATTTTCTTTAGGTATAATCGCTTTGAGCGCACAGCTAGACACTGTAGAGTGGCCAGGTAGCTCATGATCAAGCAAAAGAAGTAGGTTGGTGCTGCTGGAAGTCGTGGAGTGTAATACCTGAGTCTGTATTAGTTTGGATGATTGATTCTGTGTCGTGGAAATGAGTACCGGTGAGGCAATGGCAAAATCAGAGACAATGTGTGTCAACAGTGAAGAGCCTACAAAGTCGCTGGTGAAGCGCGTAGCTCAGCTAAGTGCAGATTAAATGTTTTCAGACCGTAACCTACCAGCGAAAATTAGAGGCGTGAAATTCACAAGCTTTGGGAGTGGTTCTAGCTATTGCCAACCTTGTTTCTCCTATTTCTGGTAGGTCGTCATAGAAGGAGAAGCGAAGTCGTTTGTGCGGTGCAAAGGGGCGCTGCCCAATGCAGAGACTTATGATCAATTTGAAGAAGGATTGGAACAAAGGAACGAAGGTTTATGAAGCGGAACAGTGCATGGTTTTTCCGTGAACAGTTGAGCATGGTTTCCAGAGGGCACAATGAAGGGGATAGGATTACAAAACTGAATGTACACACTTACGAGCTAACGCAAAGTGGAGAAATAAACGAAGTATAGCATCAGGACACTGTGTTCTGATATGTTCCCGTCATCAGAGATGTACAGGAGGGTGCGCAAAGATCTCCAGAAAGCGGATGGATTAGCATTGGAGTTACGAGGAAAGCGATGTGGCAGTAGCAATAAGAGGTTGAAGGAACATGTTTTTCCGACAAAAATTTTTTAATTGTAGACGTGAACGACATGTGTAGAGGCCAGGCTACAAGCCCCGGAGGGGTAACAGCGAAAGCGCGGACTTCCGACTATTTTATGGAAACGATAGTAGGGGTTGAGTAGACGATCATCTGGGATGTAGGAATAATGGGCGACGTAGTCTTGGGGATTAAAAGTGCATGTTATACATAAGAGGGAACCTCAGAGCTGACGAAATAACTTCCTGGTAAATACAAATGCAGTAAAAAAGAAAGCTGAAGCGGAACGTGCCATAGCGAGTGTGATAGGTGGTAGGGAATGTAAGGATTTAGTGAACACAGGGCACGTGATTCAGTAGCCTCAAGAGAGTTAGTACTTAGGAGGCACCTGAACTCACCATGTTACAAGGGGAAGATGTCAATGTTGACTTGTCGTGAGGTGCATCAAAAGTACAGGACAATCCAGTCAGATCGCGAACAGTCACATTATAGCTTAAATCGCTAGACTATGTTCGAGTGACATTGGATGACTGTAGGTGAATGTGCAGCCTGACTTATCAAGTGATATGTTGTGAATAGTGGAACGAAAACGAGAGAGGGACGGAAGCCAAATAGTAACTATCAATGTGGATAATTTTGGCGCCGAGAATGCTAAGTTGTTGAAGGGAATGTTAGTTACGTTGGAGATTCCGGTCGAAGAAGATTGCCACACCAGAAGATGTAGTCTATCAGGGGACAGAGGATGCTGCTGGGACGACATTTCGTGAAAAATTGTGGTATTTAAAGAGGACAGAAAGAACACAGATGGAGAACCTGCTGCTAGAATTTCAAGGTGGCTTTTTCCACAAGGCCTGTTTCCTGCTACACCAGTAACGCAAGACAGGATTCCGACAGGGAACAAAGCACTAGTGTATCAGAGATAAAACGGAATACCACGATCTCGGCAAGCAATTATTGAGGAATTTATTAATCAGTAATTGGCTGACTGTATAATAGAAGAGAGTAGCAGCCACTAAAGACCAAATAAGTATAAGGAGGGCTCGAATAAATATCGATTTTGTTGCGACTGCCACAATTAAATAGTAAGACTGCGGCAGTGTCTACCCAATGAGGACTGAAACCGTGTCAGTAACCCGACAGCATAATTGTCTTTTCGAGGGAATCGTAGGAGGGTAGGTAACAACTGAGGCAGCTTATTTGACACTAAATACTGAGAAATGTCACTTCGCGCTAGTAGAAGTCAGCTAATTAAGCCATGTGATTACTAAGGATGGTGTAAGAACTGATTCTAGATTCGTGCAAGAACTGCAAGATTTTTTGTAGCAGGAACAACCACAGAGTGGTATCCGTTGCAGGGTCTGATGCACGATCGCAGTACGTTCGTCAAGTGGTTGTCGGATACTGCACGACCGCTTACACTATTAGTGTACAAGGGTATTAATTTTCTGTGGCCGGGGTAATGTCAGGGAGCGTTTATTGAATTAAAAATAGGTTTTAATACTGTGTTCAGTGCCGGTGATTCCAGATTTCAGAAGTAGTTTATACTGGCATGTAATGCTTCAAACCATGCTCCTGGGTGCATTTTCAGCCAAGAGGTCGATGGTCAAAAACATTATATCGCCTTTGCATCGAGACAATTGAATGCACCGGAGAAGAAATATTCTACAACAAACAGTGAAATGGTTAGCTTTGCTTATGGTGTAACGTACTTCTGGTGTTACCTGTATGGACGAAAGTTCAAGGTAGTGATGAACCATGCTGCTTTGAAGTAGTTGCTAGGTTTGAAGGACCCAGCCAATGTGCTGATGAGATGGGCATTAGAACTCAACGAATTTGAATACATAGCAATCCACAAAGCAGTGTAGAAGCACGGAAATTCGGATACGTTAAGTAGGAAATTAGCAATAGTACAAATGCTTGTGGAATTGCAGACACCACAGAGCTCTGACAAGGAGTAAAACGGTATAACGAGCAACAGCCTTTTAACGAGAATGACGGATAGGTGAACAGAGAAACGAAATTAAGACAATGGGTAATTGTCCCAGCAAAGCCGAAGCAAGAAGTACTACGTGAGATGCGTGATGGCGTCTTATATGGCCGTGGGGAATGCAGAACGGCGAATCCGAGACTTATACAGAAGTACCATTAGAAAGGAAAGAAGAATGCTGTCGATCAGCACGTCAGAAACTGTTAGAAATGCGTGCAGCTTGCGGATTTGAATTTGAAGCAGGTAATATTGCAAGAGATATCAGAAAAAATGGAACAGTTAAGTTCTATTGAAGTGGATACGCGTCACGACCGTTCAGCCGATCACCAGCAGGTAATCGTTTTGTGCTGACGATAACAGACCATTTTTGTCATTACATGGAGGTGGTGCTGATGCTGGCACTGAATGCAAGGAAGTTAAGAACTAGTCCACTCCATCCGCAAGCTAACCGAAGGACGGAACAAGTTCATCAGACTGTTGGGAAGACGCTTCGTCAATACGTGACCACACGCCATGCGGACTGGGACAGGTGTTTACCCTTTGTAGTTAATGCGAAAGGACACACTAGCACAGGATTCTTGTCATTCGTCTTAGCGTATGGAAAGTAGATCCCATCGCCATTCGAGTCTGTCTGGGAATTTGCAAGAACGATGAATTAAGTGTGGAGAAAGGGCCAGCGAGCTAATACTAAGGTGTTGAAGAAGTATAGAGAGATCGTAAAAAACGAGGGGAGTGTTACACCAGTATAAAAGAGGCCAATGGGTGAAGTTATCAACTCAATAGACTCCAAAACGAGATTCTAAGGAGTTCGTCACACAGTACCAGAGCTTGTACCGAGTAACTGAAACCACTTAATCACTGAATATGAAGCTCCAGCTGCTGACAAGATCAAAGTGGTTCTTGTTGGGTGTCTACGACCATTCGAGGGACAGCAGAAGCAATTTCACGTGGTTAGGAATGAAAGTGAGGAGAGAGGCAAAAAGAGCAAGCGTAAGGATGAGCAACAAGAGAAGGATAGCCAGATATCTCATGCTAAGTATGTAATAGGGTTGAGAAAATAATTGTCTGTGTTCTGTTGTATGATTTCTGAATTTTTTTATGTATAGTTTAGGGCATTGCAGCTGTTTCAGGTAAGGTCATATGTTTGTGTCACGGTAGGATTTCTCGTTGGCATGCTAAGACGCGCTGATCAGAGACCGCACGCTTTTGAGGGCCCGTGGGGGGTGTAGGGGGATGATGTTGATCCCTGATCTTAGGTTGTTGTACAGGAGAAGGACCAGAAAAGAAGAACGCCAGTTTTGGCAGCCCTCAACGTCTTTGTCGAGGATGGAGTGGTGTCGCTGCGAGGTCATTACCTGGATATACAAGTTTTCAGGCAACCAGACGTAGTGTTACCCACCCGCAGATGATCACTGAGTTCAGTGTTTAATATGTGGGAGTTGCAGAACGAGGTAAAGAGTTTGGAGGAAGTATTTCCAGAGGTACAACAGTTACCAAGTCGGAGCGAAATACTGAGAGAGCTCTCAAAGAAGCACAGGATATTTCTTGGGGCACGTGCACGATTAAAGCAGCACATGAACGAAGTGATAAGAGTCAAGGACTGTAAAAAGGGACTGGATAGATGCTGGAGACCATATGTGGGACAAAAGACACAAGCAACACGAGTAAATTAAATGGAACAGTGGAAGCCGCAAAATGTTAGCAGAGCAAATAAAGTAACTATGGACTTGCATTTCAAGTAGATTGTGAACTTGAAGAGCGGTGTATTGATCAACACACACGTGCTTCGACAGCTTACTGCGGGTGTCATGGATTATGCCAGAACCTCGGCTAGCGCTTTAAACTGGAATTTAGAAGCAGTAAAAACATGGATGCGAGTACTAGATAGAAGAATAACAATGACAAGTGTGTTGCTGTCAATAGGGGATGGTATCTGGGATGAAAGTGATCTTATGATGTTAACGATATTACAAGAAGCCAGTCATCAAGCGCTACATGGACAGTTCAGTCCACTCTTGATGGTTCCTGAGTAGTATCTAATGGGTTGAGAAAAGTGCAAAGAGAGTTTCAATCAGAGTTAAAGTTAGTAGTCGAGTTGAGAAGCCAGAACTTGCCGTTCTACAGTCCTGGTGCTGCGGTGGACGTGATGACGAATAATGTGCAGTTGCACATATCACTAAGGTTACTGGTAGGAAGTAAGCGTGTAGTGTTAAGATGTTACACGGTGTACATCTACTGTGTGAAGGTAGCTGCAGTTGGAAAATAAATGCAAGTGAGAGAGAAAAGGGTACAGCTAATGGCGGAACAGGGGGAATGGCACGTGGTGACGACCGATGGTGGTCTTCAGCAACATCACGTCAGGCTAGTCACCTTAAAGCCAACACGGAAAGTTGCGACAGGTGGGAGCACAAACATCATGCTGTTATTTAGAGGTAAGGCAGAGGGATTTCGTGCCAAAAAGAGGTGACCAAACCAAAATCATATTATGAGAGAGTGGGCTTATTGGATGTACACAAAATTAGACGACGTGACGCTGATAGCTAGTTACTATGAGGGGGGAGGTTGATTTGGGGGAAGAGACCAAACAGCGAGCTCATCGGTCTCATCGGATTAAGGAAGGAGGGGGAAGGAAGTCGGTAGTGCCCTGTCAAAGGAACCATCCAAGAATTTGCTGAAGCGATTTAGGAAAATCACGGAAAACCTAAATCAGGATGGCTGGACGCGGGACTGAACCGTCGTCCTCCCGAATGCGAGTCCAGTGTGCCAACCACTGTGTCATCTCGCTCGTTAGTTTCTATGAGTGGGGATGATAATAGTTGTGAAGAAATGAATTGTCAGTCAAATGAGACAATGTATGATATTATGGGACGCACGTCTCATTTACCAGCTACCATGATAGTTGTTACTCTATTGAATGTAAAGCAGCCACAGCTAAATTGTCCAAGCCAACGTCTAGAGAGATCGTCCGAACGAGGCCTTACCCTCGTTAAAGATACCCCGGAAGCAGAAGGGGCAGATCATTGCAGAGCAATTCTTACGGCATGTTGAACAGCAGTGAGCTGATGAACATCAGGTAACCGTGATCCTGAATGCCGCAATTCCTAGCGCCAATAATCTCTAATTTTGCTCTGTCTAGCTTTTATGTATTTGAAATGCAGGTCCATGTGCAAAGGCGATTCAGGGGTAATTTTAATTCCCACAGACCGCATTCCCTGAGAAAGAGATAAAAGTTAGATTTATGAAATTACAGGGAAAGTAGATAATTGTACACTACTATGTTCTTGGTTTACTGATTAAGGGGAGATTTACTATCTTTGGCCCGAGAAAAGAATGTTCTTTGAGAATTTTTTTCTCGGCATGTGTTGTAGATATCAATGTAAAATTTGGTCATGTTTACTGATATTTCCTATACAAACTGGAATATTTTCGACCGAAAACGTTGAAGAGTAAAGGTGGAAGTGTCGTCGGAACGAAACAAAATTTCGATGTAGAATTCCACGAGCGGCATGTCACAGATCAGCCGGCTTGTCTGAAATCAAAATTGAGTTGACGTTAGGGAAGTATATAAGATTCTTTAGGAGCTATACCTAGCTTAAGTTATTGGGATCATAGGAAACCAAATGGCAGCAATTTGAAAAAAAATAGGGTTTTTTCATCGATTTTTAGACTTTGTCGGCCAAGTAAAAATGTTTATATTTAATGGATAGGAATAAAAGTCGTACAACTCTTAGACAATTTAGTTAGCTTCATCGGAAACAAAGAATCATGCCAATCGGTTCAGTAGATTTGAAGTTACCATACCACGCGATAAAAAAACGTCATTTCGGGAGAAACGCGTTTGAAGTTTTGACTACCTATAAATGCAATATTATGCAATCTGCTATTCCGGGTCCATAAACTAATCCTTCCTCTTCCTCATAGAGGGCGTTCTGCTCGATTTGGGCCATCCTGCTCTGCTCCAGAACCACTCGTACGGCCCGATGACAAGCTGTTTTCGGCCTCTTGAATTCGGTGGTCGTCAGAATGCTTGGCGAACTGACGCGAATTGATTCCTAGGGTGACGTCCATCGTTGCCTTGGTAGTCAGAATTCCTGAGTACCATTGGTTGAAGCTGCTCGCTGCCAGGAAAGTCGCAGTCTCCACAGTCTTCGCACCACAATGCAAATGCTTGGAGGCTAACTTCCAAACACACGCCTTCAAACTTTTATCTGAATTTTATGTGTTTCATCACAAGCACCGGTACGATAACTCGTCCTACGAAAGAAAAAAACTGGCGCGTGAAAAAGGCCGATTTCAGGCAGGTGCATTATTTTGTTCAACCACGAGTAACAAACATTTCCTTTCCGTATTCCGTAAAGCCGTTTCAGGGGTGGATTCTAAACACTCTTATGGATCCAAAACTACAATTTCAAAAAATTTATATTTTTGAACCAAAAGATAGTAAACCTCCCCTTAAGCGTAAAAGTGATTTCAATAGAGAACAGGGCTGAAACAAGACCAGAGGGACTGGGTCTTAATCCTGAAGGTGACAGGGTAGTCTAGCTACCGACTCTTTCATCAAAATTAATAAGAAGTAGTAAGGAATACAATATGAGGTATTTTATTAGCTGTAGTGTGACGACATGTGTGTCAGAATAACATATGCGTAAGCGGACTGCGGGATGAGGCTAGACGCAATCAGTGGAGAACTGCACCTCGCGCTGCTAATGACCATAGCAGGCAGGTCCGTGTCATCACACTAGGGCAAGTTTCTTGTTATGGGCGACATGACAGGTGCCACGGTTTACTGAACCAAATGCGCTTTGGAGCGATATAAATATGTCCTAACTGAGGCAGAAGTGTTCTTCACGCTGTGGTCCAGCACCACCACCCTGACAGTGAGATGACTGGGCATCGCCACAGAAGCCTGGCATTCGCGACCAGGCAGCAGCTGCCGCTGCCAGCACCAACACAACTTCCTCGCTGGGCTTAGTTGCAGACCACTTGCTGACGTGCCCTTCGCACCTGCCGCACCAGCGCTGAGTTCCCTTCCTGCAACTTATAAGGAGAGGTCCTTAGTGGTAGGATCGAATTTTTTAAACCATGTATATAATTTAAGACCCCAAGTATCACAAATTGCAGCCATTCACCCTGCTGGGCCCTGATTTGCGAATAATTGACGAAAAGTAGGTTTAAAAAGGTGTGTTACATAGACAGGTTGTGTGGTGTAGCGGATACAATACAAATGCTGATGCTTACACTGTAAGGTTTCCCCACGTAAACTAATAATAGATTCAGTATTAATTTTTAAACCTTGTAGTGTAACAGACTGCTGAAACTACCGATACCACCGGCTGGCGAGGTGTGCGGTGCCGTCAATCAACTTGAAGGAACAAGTGAACTTTAACTAAAAATGGTTCAAACGGCTCTGAGCACTATCGGACTTAACATCTGTGCTCATCAGTCCCCTAGAACTTAGAACTACTTAAACCTAACTAACCTAAGGACATCACACACATCCATGCCCGAGGCAGGATTCGAACCTGCGACCGTAGTAGTCGCGCGGTTCCGGACTGAGCGCCTAGAACCTCTAGACCAACGCGGCCGGCGAACTTTAACTACGTAAACATAAACATATTATTATTTTGTTACAAAACTGTTAATATGAGGCCAATCATGAGGTATATTGACACAGAACTATATTATAAACACTTTTCATTTTTCACTCTATGTTTTCATGTATGTATACGTGCGATGTGTAAAATTTCGATATACAACCAAAGTTGGCAGTACTGCACAGTTTGTAAGCTCTGTGAACAAGAGCCGGTGGTTGGCGGGTGTAGAGACAACCTACATCTACATCTACATTTATACTCCGCAAGCCACCCAACGGTGCGTGGCGGAGGGCACTTTACATGCCACTGTCATTACCTCCCTTTCCTGTTCCAGTCGCGTATGGTTCGCGGGAAGAACGACTACTGGAAAGCCTCAGTGCGTGCTCGAATCTCTCTAATTTTACATTCGTGATCTCCGCGGGAGGTATAAGTTGGGGGAAGCAATATATTCGATACCTCATCCAGAAACGCACCCTCTCGAATCATGGACAGCAAGCTACACCACGATGCAGAGCGCCTCTCTTGCAGAATCTGCCACTTGAGTTTGCTAAACATCTCCGTAACGCTATCAAGCTTACCAAATACCTCTGTGACCAAACGCGCCGCTCTTCTTTGGATCTTCTCCATCTCCTCTGTCAACCCGACCAGGTACGGATCCCACACTGATGAGCAATACTCAAGTATAGGTCGAAAGAGTGTTTTGTAAGCCACCTCCTTTGTTGATGGACTACATTTTCTAAGGACTCTCCCAATGAATCTCAACCTGGTACCCGCCTTACCAACAATTAATTTTATATGATCATTCCACTTCAAATCGTTCCGCACGCACACTCCCAGATATTTTACAGAAGTAACTGCTACCAGTGTTTGTTCCGCTATCATATAATCATACAATAAAGGATCCTTCTTTCTATGTATTCGCAATACGTTACATTTGTCTATGTTAAGGGTCAGTTGCCACTCCCTGCACCAAGTGCCTATCCGCTGCAGATCTTCCTGCATTTCGCTGCAATTTTCTAATGCTGCAACTTCTCTGTATACTACAGCATCATCCGCGAAAAGCCGCATGTAACTTCCGACACTATCTACTGGGTCAGTAGATATTTGGTGTTGAGACGACTCGTAATACGCTTGCTTTGAGAAGGTCAAGATAGCGGGAACGAAATGATGTATTGGAAAAGCTGTTACTTTGAAAATTATTGAATATCGTCACGATCAGCATTTATAAAATAAAAGTTGGAAGTTTAAATATGTGTCAGTTCTTACGTAGCAGAATACACACCCTGGACCTCAATTTGATTTCGCAAACAGCGGATGGCGAGATTCATCACTGGACCACGAGCGTGCAACAACAACCAATAAAGGTAACAAAGTTATATTACTCTAAATTCAAATTGTGATGATACCTTCCTTTCTCCATGTCTTCAACCCTGTATGTACTCTGTTGTTAGTGACAGGGACTTGTGGTCGACTAGACACACCAGGGAGACCACACAGGTTTAAAAATAATAATTTGTAGTTAAATATACTACTACTGATAATAATTACTATTTGTCCCCCGGAGAAAGAGGTGCATTACAACCTGCACCATTAATTTATAGCCGGCCGGAGTGGCCGAGCGGTTAAAGGCGCTACAGTCTGGAACCGCACGACCGCTACGGTCGCAGGTTCGAATCCTGCCTCGGGCATGGATGTGTGTGATGTCCTTAGGTTAGTTAGGTTTAAGTTGTTCTAAGTTCTAGGGGACTTATGACCACAGCAGTTGAGTCCCATAGTGCTCAGAGCCATTAATTTATAAATACCGCGTATTACAAACACGATTTGTATGAGGACAGAATACGAACTTTCTGAGGGAAATTTAGATGTATTGAATTATCCACATTGCTGGATATCAAATACACTACTGGCCATTAAAATTGCTACACCACGAACACAACGTGCTACAGACGCGAAATTTAACAGGCAGGAAGAAGATGCTGTGATATGCAAATGATTAGCTTTTCAGAGCATTCACACAAGGTTGGCGACAGTGGCGACATCTACAACGTGCTGACATGAGGAAAGTTTCCAACCGATTTCTCATATACAAACAACAGTTGACCGGCGTTGCCTGGTGAAACGTTGTTGTGATGCCTCGTGTAAGGAGGAGAAATCCGTACCATCACGTTTCCGACTTTGATAAAAGTCGGATTGTAGCCTATCGCAATTGCGGTTTATCCTATCGCGACACTGCTGCTCGCGTTGGTCGAGATCCAATGACTGTTAGCAGAATATGGAATCGGTGGGTTCAAGAGGGTAATACGTAACGCCGTGCTGGATCCCAACGGCCTCGTATCACTAGCAGTCGAGATGACAGGCATCTTATCTGCATGGCTGTAACGGATCGTGCAGCCACGTCTCGATCCCTCAGTAACAGGTGGGGACGTTTGCAAGGCAACAATCATCTGCACGAACAGTTCGACAACGTATGCTGCAGCATTGACTATTAGCTCGGAGACCATGCCTGCGGTTACCCTTGACACTGCATCACAGACAGGAGCGCCTGCAATGGTGTACTCGACGACGAACCTGGGTTCACGAATGGCAAAACGTCATTTTTTCGGATGAATCCAGGTTCTGTTTACGGCATCATGATGGTCGCATCCATGTTTGGCTTCATCGCGGTGAAAGCGCATTGGAAGCGTGTGTTCGTCATAGCCATACAGGCGTATTACCCGGCTTGATGGTATGGGGTGCCATTGGTTACACGTCTCGGTTACCTCTTGTTCGCATTGACGGCACTTTGAAAAGTGGACGTTACATTTCAGATGTGTTACGACCCGTGGCTCTACCCTTCATTCGATCCCTTCGAAACCCTACATTTCAGCAGGATAATGCACGACCGCATGTTGCAGGTCCTGTACGGGCATTTCTGGATACAAAAAGTGTTGGACTGCTGCCCTGGCCAGCACATTCTCCAGATCTCTCACCAATTGAAAACGTCTGGTCAATGGTGGCCGAGCAACTGGCTCCACACAATACGCCAGTCACTACTCTTGATGAACCGTGGTATCGTGTTGAAGCTGCATGGGCAGTTGTTCGTGTACACGCCATCCAAGGTCTGTTTGACTCAATGCCCAGGCGTATGAAGGCCGTTATTACGGCCAGAGGTGGTTGTTCTGGGTACTGATTTCTCAGGATCTATGCACCCAAACTGCGTGAAAATGTAATCACATGTCAGTTCTAGTATAATGTATTTGTCCAATGAATACTCGTTTATCATCTGCATTTCTTCTTGGTGTAGCAATTTTAATGGCCGGTAGTGTAAAAGAATTAGTCTCATTTAAGGGTGGGTAGTTGCGTAGCAAGGTTTTGGAGAGTGTTAAGTTAGTTAGGCAGTTGACCCTGATTTTTCCAACCTTATTAAATAATATGATCGCAACACTAAGTCAAATGCATGTTGTTTTGGATTTTTTAGAGGAGAGCAAGAGATAAGCATTTTTTTATTTATAAATCCACGACCAATTCAGTCTGAAAATTGGTCTGTGGACCTGCAACCTTGGACTGTCAATGACCACAAGATAAGGGTATATCTTCCGGAGTTACTGAGTTAAGAATCTGCTGATGGAGGCTTACATTTTGTAAACAAAACACAATGTAGGTGCATCTCATGTACACAACATCTACCTCGAGGTAATGGAAGGATAATATCACTCTGTACAACTCACAGGGTTCGCTCGATATCCAGGTGCAACTTTATGGCATTTTGTGAGACTTTTCTTTCCGTTGCTACTAGGCAGGGTCCAACAGGAAAGCGACTCTATTCAATGCTCGGTGCTCCAACTCGTGTTATCGAGTTAGCTCTTAGTCATCAACCGAGTGTTAAGGAAGCGAACGGCGAGAGGAAAAGAAGCACAATGGATATCTGTAGCGACGCTGCAGCGAGCACAAAACGAAGAAGAACGTGCCGGCCGCCGGCTGGTAACTTGGCGCCGCGAACCGGTTCGGTGTCGGCGACGGCCGGCGGCCACTCGGCGGGGGCAGCCCACCCCTGCCCAGGCTGCGCCTGCACGACTCTCTTAAGTGCACAGATTATTACCGGTTTTGCGAGTGTAAATGGCGCCAAAACGTCGGCGGAGTGTTCTATCGCTTCCTGAGGAAACTCACTTCCTCTGACGCCATTCACTCTCTGTTAGTGTGGCTCTGCGCACTATGGGACTTAACATCTTAGGTCATCAGTCCCCTAGAACTTCTACTTAAACCTAAGGACATCACACACATCCATGCCCGAGGCAGGATTCGAACCTGCGACCGTAGCAGTCCCGCGGTTCCGGACTGCAGCGCCTAGAACCGCAAGACCACCGCGGCCGGCTCCTCTGTTAGAAAGAGACTCGCTCAGTGTGTGTATACACCGAAGCATCCCATGCCTGACGCTGCGAAAATTTAGAAATCACGATTGCCCACGATGTATTACTATAACAAAGCAGTGTACGTGAATGTGAATCATACCAACGAAAACTTCTTTATAATCTGTAAGTCCTTTTACATGAATATTGAGGAGTTATGAACCTCTAAATTTGTGCATCGTATCCCTGTCGGTTTCTCTACAGTGGGCTCTTTCACAAAAAATGGCGGGAGAATAAACATTTCGTATAGCACATACACTCCTGGAAATGGAGAAAAGAGCACATTGACACCGGTGTGTCAGACCCACCATACTTGCTCCGGACACTGCGAGAGGGCTGTACAAGCAATGATCACACGCACGGCACAGCGGACACACCAGGAACCGCGGTGTTGGCCGTCGAATGGCGCTAGCTGCGCAGCATTTGTGCACCGCCGCCGTCAGTGTCAGCCAGTTTGCCGTGGCATACGGAGCGCCATCGCAGTCTTTAACACTGGTAGCATGCCGCGACAGCGTGGACGTGAACCGTATGTGCAGTTGACGGACTTTGAGCGAGGGCGTATAGTGGGCATGCGGGAGGCCGGGTGGACGTACCGCCGAATTGCTCAACACGTGGGGCGTGAGGTCTCCACAGTACATCGATGTTGTCGCCAGTGGTCGGCGGAAGGTGCACGTGCCCGTCGACCTGGGACCGGACCGCAGCGACGCACGGATGCACGCCAAGACCGTAGGATCCTACGCAGTGCCGTAGGGGACCGCACCGCCACTTCCCAGCAAATTAGGGACACTGTTGCTCCTGGGGTATCGGCGAGGACCATTCGCAACCGTCTCCATGAAGCTGGACTACGGTCCCGCACACCGTTAGGCCGTCTTCCGCTCACGCCCCAACATCGTGCAGCCCGCCTCAAGTGGTGTCGCGACAGGCGTGAATGGAGGGACGAATGGAGACGTGTCGTCTTCAGCGATGAGAGTCGCTTCTGCCTTGGTGCCAGTGATGGTCGTATGCGTGTTTGGCGCCGTGCAGGTGAGCGCCATAATCAGGACTGCATACGACCGAGGCACACAGGGCCAACACCCGGCATCATGGTGTGAGGAGCGATCTCCTATACTGGCCGTACACCACTGGTGATCGTCGAGGGGACACTGAATAGTGCACGGTAAATCCAAACCGTCATCGAACCCATCGTTCTACCATTCCTAGACCGGCAAGATAACTTGCTGTTCCAACAGGACAATGCACGTCCGCATGTATCCCGTGCCACCCAACGTGCTCTAGAAGGTGTAAGTCAACTACCCTGGGCAGCAAGATCTCCGGATGTGTCCCCCATTGAGCATGTTTGGGACTGGATGAAGCGTCGTCTCACGCGGTCTGCACGTCCAGCACGAACGCTGGTCCAACTGAGGCGCCAGGTGGAAATGGCATGGCAAGCCGTTCCACAGGACTACATCCAGCATCTCTACGATCGTCTCCATGGGAGAATAGCAGCCTGCATTGCTGCGAAAGGTGGATATACACTGTACTAGTGCCGACATTGTGCATGCTCTGTTGCCTGTGTCTATGTGCCTGTGGTTCTGTCAGTGTGATCATGTGATGTATCTGACCCCAGGAATGTGTCAATAAAGTTTCCCCTTCCTGGGACAATGAATTCACGGTGTTCTTATTTCAATTTCCAGGAGTGTAGAAGATGCTTCCTTTTCAAAATTATCATTGATCAAGTTATTTAACTGCCGTTTGTTCGCAATTTTTCTGGGTTTGATGGATATCACTAAATTGTAATTGGCTAAATTTATATGACCATGCATTAGGCGTATACTAGGCTTCGTATATGGTGTTACTACGAAATGATCACTGTGTCGAACTATTTTGCACGGCGCCGTTACTGTGTAGCAAGATTTAGAACTACGTGGCATGTAAGTGGCAAAATATAGATGTGACTTAATGCAGAGATTACTGTTTTTACCACAACTGTTAACTACAACGATTTCAATACTCTGATCTGCTGTGTCAGCTTGTTACTGAGCTAGTAAAAATGCGGACTTAGTGTCACCAACCATTTTAGAGTTGGAACGCGGTAGGTTTGAGTTTTCAGGAAATCACATTCAAAATCTGCCTATAAGATTTCTGAAAAATTGCGCAATGTATCAAACCGACAAATGCTTATGTATCTACCTAAACTGGAGAACTTGAAATGTCCCCTTAGTAAAATGATAAATGACTTTGCTTAAACTGACACACAATATTTTTAGCGCAACGCAATATGACTTTCAATAATCCGTACAAAAGAATGGCCCTGACTAACATTAACCTATACCTTTCACAAATCACTTACCTCACAAAAATCTTCGTTACTCGAACTACTGCAATACAGCGAGCGCCACTACTGCCAGCTAAATAAAAGATTCAAACTACTGAAGGCACTAACTACTGATAGGCATAGTTATCAAATGAAAGCCTTTGATAGAGAACAAACAATGTATTTACCTTAATAGTGTTCAAAAGTCATAATACATATAGCAGTTCATGAAATCCATTCTTACAAATGTACTGTTTCTGATGGACAATTGTCCAGATCATCCGCTCTCAAAACTCCGCCATTTCTCTGCCCACACCCAACACTGCTGGCGGCTCACCTCCAACTGCGCAACGCTACTCACTGTTAACAGCCAACTGCCCACTACAATAGAGAGTATTTCAACAATGCCAAACAGCCACAGACTGCACACAGCACAGCCAGTGATTTTCATACAGAGTGCTACGTGGCGTTACCAATATAAAAACCTACACAGCCTACTTACAAACTTTATGCAAATTACTTGTACAACTGAGATGAAAACATATTTTATTGCCAGAAAATTATGGATAAACCTCTAAGGAGGTCAAAATATTCTTCATTCTCCTTTAAATGAAAAGGAAAACGTAGTAACATCGTTATTGCTAAAAATAAACAACACAAATCAGACGTGAAAGTATGCTTGTTTTTTGCCTTGAGTTTGGTGTGAGCTAAAATAGTAGTAATTCGAACAATGATAGATGAGGTTTATTTTAGTTTTCGCCTCCTGGAAATTAAAGTATATAGTCCCTCTGGATACATAAATTGGGATGTCTGTAGGTAGAGCACGCTTTCTGACGATTCCTTATCATTATTTGCAACTTTATAATTCTTCCATCTTTCGTCACACTGAATACTGTCAGCACGAAAATATTCTGTATATGTGGGCTGATAATAAAAGGTTATGTACAGGGCATTCCTTGTAACTATATTAACGTTTTTGCGAGGAAAAGATGGCCGGAAACGAATAACATAGTTTGCGTGTTAATCTGTGCTTCCTTTTCAATGAAAATACGAAATAGGCCTATGGTCTATCCACTACTTAATCAGCTGCATTAAGAAGACAGTTTGTGGCTAATATTTCGTGGAGGTGGGGGGAGGAGAGGGGGTGACACGTCAGACACAACGAGGTTTTTGTGAGCTAGGCCTATACCGTGCAGTCACAAACTTTTGCTGTTAACTTGGATAAATTGGCAATACCAAGAACGTCAGGGGCGGATGCGCCGAAGTTTTGTGTAGGCACTGTATCGGGATTTGGCTTGGACACTGGTCATCGAGCAGTCGGAGGTACTAATTGTATGTTTTGGTCTAGAGTTTGCGTCATTCTCAAAACCATTTAAGGCGAATTCCAGTGTGTCTCCGTAAATTGATAAAAGACTCATCCTCTTTTATATTGTATGGAGCTAATAAAACACCTCTAAGAAAGGGAAACGTAGGTCGTTGTCTTCGTAAGAGGAAGCGTGAGTGAAACAGGAAACTGACCACATATGTTATGTCTGTTCTTCTGGATGTGTCCACAAGAATAGACACCATTTTGATCTTGTAGCTACTATGAATAAAGAAATAAGGGGATTAATGGCAGGAGATGCCAGTAGGCACTGATTTACATCAATGCGTTGCACATTTGCTTTGGACCGGAATTCGAACTTGAGCCTCCTGCTGAAAAGGTAGATGCGCTGACCACTACGCCGTCCGGGCACAGTGGTCATTACAACTGCAGGAAATAGCCTAGCGCATGCTACTGATGTAGTGCCCCTTCTCATTAGCTCATTACTCGTGGCATCTCGCCGCTTCTTGAACGAGTTTGAGCTTGGTGTGCATCTGCATTGAAGGGATCACTGGCCCTAATAGCCTAATTACATATGAGGTCTCTGTTCTTTCGGACACTGCATATATAATTAAGGCAATGATGGCCAATTAATCTTTTCAGTGCAGATGCACACCGAGATCAAACTTACAGGAGAATCGACGAGATACCTCGGGTAATGAGACTGCTGAGCAGGGACACTGTAACAACGTACTTGATTAACACTGCTGGAGGTGGAGCGCCACTTCGTGTGTGCGGAGAGCTCTGTGAAGAGTCGACAAATGAAAAGAGGAAGCATGAACATTATGAATCATAAAAGTTTAAGGGATGATTGTGTTCCTTTAAGGCAGATTGATTGGCCACATAGAAATATTAATTAATATATTGTGGTAGTTAAAAATTTGTGCTAGATTAGTACCCGACGCCAGATTTCCTGCCTATGCCGGGCAGCCGCATTATTTGAGCACGCTTTCTGATCTGACTCAACGTTTTATTGTCATTGATGCCCCACCCCTGATTTCCGAGGTTCACCATTCAGCGGACAGAATGGATAGATGACCGTTGTTTACATGCCACATATGATACAATCTGACTGCCAAAACATTGCGTCCACTACCCAGCGTCAGTTTGAATGCCGCTTGCAGGCAATGCGGCACGTGACACGGTAAAGGAAGTATGTGTGAGGACTAGGAACGAATGGGGAATCATTCTAGCTACAATACGGGTCGAGAAAAGAGACATACAATGACATATGCGACTTTAATGAAGGGCAGGTTGGCCGCACGGGATTAGCCGAGCGGTCTAAGGCGCTGTAGTCATGGAGTGTGCGACTGGTCCCGGCGGAGGTTCGAGTCCTCCCTCGGGCATGGGTGTGTGTATTTGTCCTTAGGATAATTTAGGTTAAGTAGTGTGTAAGCTTAGGGACTGATGACCTTAGCAGTTAAGTCCCTTAAGATTTCACATACATTTGAACATTTGAAGGGCAGGTTGGTACGTCCGAGCGCCCTCAAACTGACACTTCGGAAATGACGAAGCCAATCGACAGTTCACATGCCACTGATGTGAGTACGCAGGTTGTAAATAGCGTCTTTCAGGCCAAGATAAAGCCTCAGCTGCCTGCTTATCGTGTTATTTTCTGCCACATGTGTGTTGTATCATTACAGAACAATTTAGACTTGGAAACACCAGTGAGGAACTTAATTTGTTTTACGCTTCAAGTGCGAGCTTCACGTTCATTGTAGTCTAACAGTAACTGACAGTTATAAAACAGCAATTCGTACTGCCTGTTTGTATGTGTCAACAATCACAGCTTGCCTGCTTAGCGTAGTATTTTAGTCAACATGTGTTTTGTGCAGTAGTAGGCCTGGCCAAGTTCGTTCCTGCAGATAGCTTCATTAAGGCCTAATATGAAACGTCAGCTACGTGAGTAGCATCTTATTTTTAGCCACATGTCTTTCGTTCTGTTATAGAACAGTTTAGATAAGGAAATAACTTTGGGGCACTTAATTTTAGAGATCAGATTCACGTTTCAGGCGTTAATTTTGAGGGATATTTTGGACATGGAAATAACAGTGTAACACTTGACATTTACACTTCGTGTGTTTGTGTGTGTGTGTGTGTGTGTGTGTGTGTGTGTGTGTGTGTGAGTGTGTGTGTGTGTGTGTGTGTGTGTGTGTGTGTGTGTGCGTGTTTGTGCAGTTACGTATCTTTGATAAATAATACAAAAAATTTGGGTGTGGAAACAGGTGTATGTGGCGCGAGATCGGGCAGATGGTGGGGGGGGGGGGAGAGGGAGTCGGCTCCATTGTGTCTTACTCCAAGTCTGATAGTATATTCCGTTTATACTTGTTGATGAGTACTGCTCAACTTGTAAGATAGGTCACTACAGCCAAATTACACCAGTACTGTCAATATCCTTGTTTCGATATATGATCAATTGCTTTTGAACATGGTACAAAATTTAGATTGTTCAGATAATTTTAAACACGGCCAAGATGGTGGTTACGTACAGATAAGACAATATCATTTCAATGCCTGTTAAAACACTAGTTCGAGTTTCGCTGACTCGCCTTAATGACTAGTATTTCAAATTTCCTGTCCATAACGTCATGGAAAAGGTGACATGGCTCGTGACATCGTAATGATGCCATCATAGAAAAGGGCGCTTGGCTTGTTACATCATGTGTACGTGTCCTGTGCGACTAACGTCATATACTCAAGGTCAATGACCATGCGTGATATTGACAGGGATGAAGGACATAAAACTGCCCTAAAGTAACTGTAGCGATTCTACTAACTGGAATTCAGAATCAAAACCCAGAGGAGACAGCAGATACGTGGAATGAGCCCACTGAATGCCCCTACAATTGGGGCTTCTCTGACGTAATAGAAGAATAAATGGGAGCATAGATGGAAGACACAGCGGGTCGACGATTAGAGTCAGTTATGGAGAAAGAGCTTAGAAAAGCTTGCTATCTAGTAAAGCAGAAGAGACAGATAAGATTCCTTCAGATTTTCTAAAATCATTGGAGGAAGTGGCAACCAAACGATTATTGACGTTGGTCTCTATAATCTATGGGGCTGGACATATAACATCGGACTTTCGGAAATATATCATCCATATGTTTACGGAAATAGCTGGTCAAATACACTCCTGGAAATTGAAATAAGAACACCGTGAACTCATTGTCCGAGGAAGGGGAAACTTTATTGACACATTCCTGGGGTCAGATACATCACATGATCACACTGACAGAACCACAGGCACATAGACACAGGCAACAGAGCATGCACAATGTCGGCACTAGTACAGTGTATATCCACCTTTCGCAGCAATGCAGGCTGCTATTCTCCCATGGAGACGATCGTAGAGATGCTGGATGTAGTCCTGTGGAACGGCTTGCCATGCCATTTCCACCTGGCGCCTCAGTTGGACCAGCGTTCGTGCTGGACGTGCAGACCACGTGAGACGACGCTTCATCCAGTCCCAAACATGCTCAATGGGGGACAGATCCGGAGATCTTGCTGGCCAGGGTAGTTGACTTACACCTTCTAGAGCACGTTGGGTGGCACGGGATACATGCGGACGTGCATTGTCCTGTTGGAACAGCAAGTTCCCTTGCCGGTCTAGGAATGGTAGAACGATGGGTTCGATGACGGTTTGGATGTACCGTGCACTATTCAGTGTCCCCTCGACGATCACCAGTGGTGTACGGCCAGTGTAGGAGATCGCTCCCCACACCATGATGCCGGGTGTTGGCCCTGTGTGCCTCGGTCGTATGCAGTCCTGATTGTGGCGCTCACCTGCACGGCGCCAAACACGCATACGACCATCATTGGCACCAAGGCAGAAGCGACTCTCATCGCTGAAGACGACACGTCTCCATTCGTCCCTCCATTCACGCCTGTCGCGACACCACTGGAGGCGGGCTGCACGATGTTGGGGCGTGAGCGGAAGACGGCCTAACGGTGTGCGGGACCGTAGCTCAGCTTCATGGAGACGGTTGCGAATGGTCCTCGCCGATACCCCAGGAGCAACAGTGTCCCTAATTTGGTGGGAAGTGGCGGTGCGGTCCCCTACGGCACTGCGTAGGATCCTACGGTCTTGGCGTGCATCCGTGCGTCACTGCGGTCCGGTCCCAGGTCGACGGGCACGTGCACCTTCCGCCGACCACTGGCGACAACATCGATGTACTGTGGAGACCTCACGCCCCACGTGTTGAGCAATTCGGCGGTACGTCCACCCGGCCTCCCGCATGCCCACTATACGCCCTCGCTCAAAGTCCGTCAACTGCACATACGGTTCACGTCCACGCTGTCGCGGCATGTTACCAGTGTTAAAGACTGCGATGGAGCTCCGTATGCCACGGCAAACTGGCTGACACTGACGGCGGCGGTGCACAAATGCTGCGCAGCTAGCGCCATTCGACGGCCAACACCGCGGTTCCTGGTGTGTCCGCTGTGCCGTGCGTGTGATCATTGCTTGTACAGCCCTCTCGCAGTGTCCGGAGCAAGTATGGTGGGTCTGACACACCGGTGTCAATGTGTTATTTTTTCCATTTCCAGGAGTGTATGTGTGAGAGTTATCGCGCCATCACCTTAAGGTCTAGCTGCTGACTAGTATAACATACAGAAAAATGTAGAAGAAAATCGAAAATATGTTATATGACGAACCTTTTTGGTTTTCGTAAACGTAAACGCACCAAGACGCAATCCTGATGTTCCTGATGATTTTGGAAGCAAGGCAAAAGAAAAATCAAGACACGTTCATGGGCAAAAGTGTTTCACTGCGTCAAATGGTGCATGATGTATGAAATTCTAAGAAAGACAGGGGTAAGCTACAGGGACAGATGGGTGATATAGAAAAGCACAAGGAACAAGAGGGAACCATAATAATGGAAGACCAAGAACCAAGTACTCTGATTGAAAAGGCTGTAAGACAGAGAAGCAGCTATTAGCCGCTTCTGTTCAATCAATACATCGAAGAAAACATAACGGAAATCGAAAAGTTTCAAAAGTGGGATTAAAATTCAGGTTGAAAGGATATCAATTATAAGATTAATTGAAGACTTCGCTAATCGAAGTAAAAGTGAAGAGAAATTGCAGGAGCTGTTGAATGGAATGAACAGTTTATTAAGTACAGAATATGGATTTAAACTATAACGAAGAAAGACGGAAGTGATGAGGAGTAGCAGGAATGAGATTAACAATAAACTTAACACATAAGTTGGTGACCACGTAGTAGATGAAATGGAGGAACTCTGCTTCCTTGGAAGCAAAAAAATACATTACAGACGAATAAGGAAGACATAAAAATCAGACTATCACAGTCAAATTGGGCATTCCTTGCCAAAAAAGAAATCTGCTTTAATTATAAAAGGAATGATACTGCACGTTTGGAACACAGCACTGTATAGTAGTGAATCGTGGACTGTGAGAATAGAATATAGGGGTTCGAAATGTAGTGCTATAGAAGGATGTTGAAAATTAGGTGGACTGATAAGGTAAAGAACGACGAGGGCCTCTGCAAAATCGACGAAGAAGGGGAACATTGAAAAGAAGACGAGACAGAATAACAGGACACACGTTCAGTCACCATGAAATAACTTCTGTGATACTAGAGGAAGTTGTTGACGGTAAAAAAATGTAATGGAAGACAGACTCTGGGAAACATATAACAAATAACTGATGACGTGTAATGCAATTGCAGTGTGATGCAGAGTTTGGCAAAAAAGAGGAATTCTTGGTGAGGGGTATCAGAGCTTATCACGTTTCGATGTGATATAATGATCACATGTGATCACATTTTGTTTACTTTGAAGGGCACGATTTGGCCTCCGTCCTGATACTGATCAGAAGTCCTCATTTCACTGAGCTGGCGGAATCAGTATTTTGCGGATGCCACGTAATACAGCTAGATGTTAGCAGAAAATAAATGATAGTTACAAAGATGAAACACAGATGTTACACCGGGAGAAAATGAATGAATCAATGCCTGGACTCTGCGGAACCTTTGACCTGTTTTTCTGAGGTTGTTACAACTTATGGGCACTGATCAATAAAGTAAGGTACCGAAACGAAATGTTTCCGACCTAGATACAAATACCGACTACTCAGACTGTACCATATACTCAACATAATTCAGGAATTACCTGTGGAACAGAATCTGCTACCATACAAATAATACGAATAGCTATAGACAGACGTTAGCTGAATCACCTATATCAGATTTTTGTTACTGTTTTGAGTCGTTTATTCATGTGAGTAAGTTGAATTCAGAAGTGGTAATACTTGCGTAGTATGTATACCTCACCCACTACACAGAGTATTGTTCTGATGCTAAGCAGTATTAACTACAATTCCTTTACAAATTAATTCTGAGGGCAAGAAGAACCATATGCTGTAGATGAAAATTTATTTACTTCATTATCAACATTATTTGTCCGACAATGTCTCACCTCTGAAGAACAACTGTAGATGAGTCATCAAATACTGCTATCCTTAAGATCTTTATTGGGCTAAAATATTTCAAAGCCACAAATTTCCTTGCTGGAATGGCCTAGATCAAAAAGCTCACATCTGCTGGATGGGATGGGTATTACAACCACTCTTACAACAGAACTTTTGTTTACTGGTGGACAAAGCACCATTGTGAGAAGGCATCTGCTTGAATTTTTCTTTTGCAGTCCAGGTCTGTCGCTAAGCATTTTTATTAATAGCATGATATCCTACTTCATCATCAGGAAAGAAACAATCATAAAATTTAAAAAACTGTAAAATCTATGTAAACAATAATATGCCACAGATCACACTGTCACTTCACTGACATAACTGATCAGCGTGTACAAGTGGAACGAAGAGAGGAGCTTGATGACATTAACATAATTTAGATGACATTAACATAATTTATGTGTGGGGATGAGGCAGTTTAAAGAAGCCACATGTAATAATAAGCTGTCTGAGCTTCATTTACAGGTGGACTGGTTTATTTAATAGAAAAGAGCAACTGTCGCCCAAAGGAAAAAAATAACTTTAATTTTCCCAAAGCGAAATAGTGTTTCACAGTATATTATACTACGAAACTCAATCCAAATCAGTTTAGTATCAATTACAACACAAAATTAATATAAGTTAGGCAAAAAAGAAACCTAAATATATAAATGTCTAAGGACAATGTACCACCATCTACCCTTTTCAGCATGTTTACTAATGAACTCGTATTTCCAGAAGCTTTGGCATATCTGTTCATGCTGTCGATCCAGCATTTCACATCCAAGAATCCTTACAGCTCTTTATCAAGAAGGTTACCAGAACACTGGATATAGTAGTATTAGCACTAAGTGTATTTTGGCACAAGTGGCCCGTTGTTCTCCTTATGTAAACAAACCTCCCATTTGGCCTGTGACCTTTGTTTAAGGAAAATATGCACTTGTGCTCTTACGTTTATGTAAATCAAACTAATCATCCAATTACCTTAGCTGGCAGTAATTTATGGTCCACAAATTGCTCACTGTATATATTTATTTAGTATAACTTGTTGAACACAATAACGACATGGCTGCCCAAGACTTTTTCCTCACTCCAAGAAATATGTACAGACATTTCTTAAGTCATACTGCAGCACTACAATAAAAGATATTTAACAGATTATGTTGCCATTGTCTTAATCAGTGTAATGTATGACGTACTGTGACGTTACTGTCAAAAGTGTTTGCTTTACAGGACTCTGACACAATAATGGACTTGTAGAAGATGGCAGTAAATTTAAGAAATTAATGTTGGAATGTTTGTACAGTGTGTATGTACATTAGTTAACGTACACAAGATATTGCTAAATTATACTAACATAACATGTTTAAAAAATTTATTACAGATGTGATGGGGATAGGATAGGAACAATAAGGTATTTATTTAAAACAACATGTACGAGTAAGAGACTAGCATTTCATCACTTCTTGGGTAGTACAGAGGTGTCTCCTGATAGCAGCTGTAGGGTACGTAACTGTTGCCACCATTGTCACTGTTACACTCCATTGTGTTGTAATGGTAATGACCACCACTTTGTGTAAGAAGGAGGTGGTGCAGCGTTGGCCAGTGGCCACTCATATGTATCACCACATCACCAGCTGCGGCCACAGTTGCATCATTCATTGTGTACTTTAAGGAGCAACCACTGTGCAAATGTGGACACGTGTGGAGGGATAGACTGCGCAGCCACTCCATGTAGGAAACTTTCACAGGTCTTAAACATAGAAAAAAATTTTATAACTCGCTTATTAGTTGATGGTAATATTCCCAGAATTGAGTCATTTTTAACATTCTATCACCTTGATATTTTCTTCCAGAGAATGACATATACAGTAAACATTTTTATGTCAGCTGTATTATATAATCAAACTTGTTCTTTCCAATTATGGCAGGTGGCTCCCCTTATTTAAGTGCCATAATGTAACTTCCTTTGCAAGAATCAGAGACTGAAGGTGACCCTCCTCCAGTCATCAGACGCGTTTTCTCTGGAGTTTTCGTAGATATTTGCAATTTCTGTCTCTCAGGGTGTATTCATGTTGAAAGACGTATAATTGCCGGCGATGGGCGAGGCATGACAGAATCTCTGACCAGAGAGTAGTTTATCGTTAGCTGTTGCTAGTCTGTGCTTGACCGCGCGAGTTGACAGTAGTAGTTGTCAGTCGGCAGTAGTAGTCGTCAGTCCGTGCTAGTCCGTGCTAGTCGGCGGGAGTCGGCATGCGTCGGCTGTGTGCTCTGCTCGCGACTCTGGTCAGGACTCTGGAGGATGAGTATTGTTGTAGAAGGTAAAGAAGCAGCCTTGCGCATATTTAATAATGTATGTTAATTGTAATTTAATTTGTTCAAAGAAATGCCCCAATAATAATTTTTATAATATAAAGCAACTCTTTTAAAGAAATGCATTCATTTCAATTTAAAGAATATTTCAAATGCATGATCATTCCTTCCAATAATAAAAAAAAATATACGCCAGCATTGCACGAAGCTGTGTCGAAAAATTTCAACTTAAGAGCAGATATAATTGCGGTTTTTATTGAGGTAAGAATTTTTTGCTTTTTTATTCAGAATGCAGGGCCAAAGGGCAGCGCTGCTGTCCTAAAAAAATTTTTTCAGGTTACTAAACTTTTTTATTATTTTTGGTGTCTATGAATTTTTCTATTCCGAACTTGACATTAAATAAGAAAAGAATTTTGTGGGAATAGTGTGAATGCATTCTTTGCACAGACTATAAATGGGAGCCAATTTTGTTCAGAGGTTACATTAAAATCAATTTTGTTCGGAGGTTATAATATTTTAAAATTCATTTAATTGTAAGTTATTATATTTTGTGGGAAGGTTACTCTTGGCTCACATTTTCATTCTTTGCGGGGAGGTTACACTTGGCTCATTATTACTGACGTTATTGTTTGCAGGAAGGTTACACTTGGCGACATCCGGCCAGGATCGTATTTCTTTGTGAATCTTCTGATAAGTAGTCATATATCTGCTCTTATTTACTTAATGTAGTTTGCATCTGGCGCAACGCATTTACTAATTTGTCACTCTTTCTTTCACAGATCATCGGCAATTTGTTGCTCTTTGTTGTAATAGTGTTTGTTGCATTTTGCATTGTGCTTGTTTCATTTGTGAATACATTTGATTTGTGAAAAATGCCGCAAAAAACTGTTAATAGTACATCGCGATGTGTAATGAGTGAATAGCCGACTCAAATAATTTGACCGATAGTATTTGCGACACTCAGTGTAATGATGATAATTCCCTAATTATAGACAATCAGTGCGTAGCGACCACTAATATTGATTTTGATCCTAGTGATGAACAGACAAATTTAATTGTGTCCTCTGTTAATTTAACAACAATTGCTGACGCGACACGTTCTGTTACAATGAATGCTGCCCAGTTTAACACACCCGGTTTGCAAAATTTACGTGACGAACATACAAATTTTTCTAACGAAAATGAACAGTGTAATCAGAATACGTCAGATTTATTTAATTCCGATTTAGTTACCAACAGTGCACATTCGATTGGCAAACCTTTTCAAGAATTACAGAATGACCAAATGGTTACAGAAAACGTGACAATTGCAGGTACGCTATCAAACAGCACAGAGAATAGAGTAGGTAATGTTACTTTGGATCAAATTATGGCAGTATTGCTACAACGGAATGAAATGATGGATAACCATTACAAACAACTTAATGAATCGTACAAACAACTCAGTGAAAAATATGACAGGTCGATCGAAATAATTAATGAATGTTTCAAACAGTCAAATGAAATACACGACAACCTTAACGAACAGAACAAACAACTTAGTAAACAGATTACAGCCGTTACCGTGCAACGTGATGATACTAAAGAACAATTGCGTGACGAAATTGAGGTTTGTGTTAAGAACAATAGTGAAGAAACTAGATCTGTTGCACAAGAATTAAGTAATAGACATGCAGGCACTACAGAATCAATTAGAGATGAAATTAATGTAGTCACTGAACAATGTTCAGAAAACGCAACACAGATACGCGACGAGTTTAATTTAAAGTCACCAGAACTTTCACACACTCTGGATACGGAAGTCGATAAGAAATTTGGACAACAGATCAGCCAAATTGACGAACGTATTAAAGTAACAGAAATGAAAATTGTTTCAGTCACTAACACGTCACAATATACGGCACACTCCGAACATTTGTGACACTCACACAGCCAGTGTAACTTAGGTAATTTACAGAGAGTACGTGACTTAAAATCTGAAAAGATACAGACAAACAGATTCTTATGTAATCGTGAACCTGTTCACACATTAAGAGACGAGAACGTTGATTATAAGCAATTTGTATGTGTAAAAAAATCTAAGGTATTTGAAAATGACAGAGCAAAGGTACACGCACTGAACTGGATACGTCGAATAATTTTTGTACTTTCATCAGCATTGCCTGTAATGCAGAAATTAGAATTAGCATGGATACAACAATTTACTTTTGAATTTTCACCGGCATTGCCTGTAAAGCAGAAGCTAAAATTTGTTTGTAGAGCGTAATAGACCTCAGGGGATTCATTACGCTTTAATGAATATGTGCCGTAGTGTGCACAGGGCCCTGAGCCGTAGTAGTGCTGTTTCATCTTTAGTTTTCTGCACTGCTGCCTTCTCTTCTACTATCCTTTATATCTATTAAAACAGCTCTACCTAGGATTAGGAAACGTATAAAGAAAGCCCGATAAGACAAATTTTTACCGAAAGTGACAGTTCTCTTTAGACACTCCCGAAATGACAACTATCGCCGTAATTTTAATAACAGATAAAATTGTAATCGTCAGTATGTGTAAAATTATCAGACGTTTTTCCCAACAACAGCAACGAAACCAACCGGTTAGCATACCTAACCAACAATGCAGTCTACAAGGTCAACCAAGCTTTAATGTTTCACCGCGTGCACGTATAGTCTCAGCTCCAACAAATAGTAACGCACAGCAACAAGGAAATCAGTACGTACAGAAAACACACTATTTCAATTCCTATCGCAATGCACCGTATAGAAATGACTATCATGACAGACGTAAAAGTAATGAGCACAATTTTCAGCGTACGTTTAATAACAGTCGATCTTATCAGTAGCAAAAACATCAGCAACAACATATTATCATGAATGAACCAGACAGTAGGTATCATCCAGAACGTAATACGTCAGGAAGAAATAACAGAACAGTACAAATAGTTGAAATCCCACAGCATCCTCCTGAAAATAATAACACGTCTGATAGAATTTGACTAGATACAGTACAGGTTGCACTTTCCAGTAACGCGAGCAATACTTTTGACACACAGAATCTTGTTCACGAAAATGTTATTTGAAACATGCTTTGTTGAATGCACCACTTTTATCGCACCCAGATCTTGACAGAAATTTTTCCATTGTCACCGACAGTTCTAACACCGCTTTAGGCGTACATATTTTTCAGGAAATTGAAGAAGATGATTGTACAGTAATTAAAAACATCGCTTTTGCAAGTCGCATTCTGTCACCTGCTGAACGAAATTATTCTGTTACAGAACTGGAAACATTATGCGTTGTTTGGGCATTTACGAGATTTCGGCATTTTCTTTATGGAAGACACACTACCGTTTACACAGACCACAGGACGATACAGTTTTTACTTTCGGCTAAATTTACACACGACAGATTAAGTAGAAGTAAACTTTATTTGCAGGAATTTAATTTCACAATTGTTCACATTCCCGGCACACAAAATATTGTAACAGACGCACTATCCCGTTCTCTCAGCAACAATCAGCAAGACATCGCAACCAACATCTGCAAAGCAAATTTCAGCGTCATGTACATTCAAGTTGCATTTGAAAATTTCATTTCGTCCTCATTACAAGACATAGCACTAGAGCAGAATAAAGACAACGTATGGAAAGAAATGAAACACCTTTGGCAAGATAAGAATAATGTTACCATTAGAAACCATTACACTGTACGCAATGACATTCTGTTTCGCCGCTCTCATCCTGACAGCAACAATTGGTTATTATGCATTCCTGATGAACTTGTTAACAAATTAATCTGGTATACTCATTTAAGTTACGCACATTACGGAGCCAGAAAATGTTTTCCTATACTGAGACAGAACTGTTATTTTGCCAACATGGAGAAACGTATTCGACGAGTTTTAGCGTCATGCAAAATCTGCCAGAAAGCTAAGTCAGACTCGACTTCACATGTTCCTCCATTACATCCCATTGTACCTGTTAAATTGAGACATATGGCCGCTGTAGACATTTTTGGTCCGATTCCCAGAACTAATAGAGGTTTTTGCTACATCTTTGTCGCTGTTGAACTCACTTCAAAATTTGTTACCTTCACTCCGTTACGCAAAGCTACCGCTAAAACTGTTTCGAAAGCGTTTGTAAAACATTTTCTATTTCATGTAGGGCATGTGTTGAAAGTAATTTCCGACAATGGGGCACAGTTTCGATCTGCTATATGGACACGTATGTTACGAGCTAGAAACATTTCTCCGATCTATATATCCAGGTACCATGCTTCTTCGAACCCTTGTGAACGATTAATGAAAGAAATTGGTAAACTGTGCAGAATATACTGCCACAAAAAAAACATATTGATTGGGACACACACATACTCTCATTCCAGGATGTAATTAATTCCATACCAAATGAATTTACTATGCTATCTCCGTCTGTTATACTGAAAAATGTTGAACCACCTAACAAAATTAAAGAATTAGTAACTACGACTCCATGAAATAATTGACATTGCGCTGAACAACATCAAACGTGCCGCAGAGCGCCGGAGAAGACAGCAATAACAGGTTTGTACAAGTCGTGACTTTCATATTGGACAGAAGATATTAGTACGTACACACTATTTATCCAACAGAGGAAAGAATAGATGCAGTAAATTTGAGCTTCTATACGCAGGTCCATATCGGATTCGCAGCATTCCTCACCCATATGTAGTACACGTCGAAACTTTGAGAACCAGCAAAACCAAAGGGTCCAATATCAAACCTTTTATCGAATGAACATACTTTATGATTTATCATACTGTAATGCCATTTCCTAATTATTTTATGATCACTTCAATTCACATGAACACTTACTGATGATTATCGTATTTTTTTCTTGGCAAGTGCCCAGCAAGGTAAGGTTACCAGGTCGCTCTTCTTGTCGTTACACATCAGACCGTGCATATTTTTCCAGATGAACTTACACATTTTATGACCACTTATGCAATTATATTTATGTGACTACTTACTGATGATTGTCGTATTTTTTCTTGGCAAGTGCCCGGCAAGGCAAGGTTAGCAGGTCGCTCTTCTTGTCGTTACACATCAGACCGTGCATATTTTTCCAGATGAACTTACACATTTTATGACCACTTATGCAATTATATTTATGTGACTACTTACTGATGATTGTCGTATTTTTTCTTGGCAAGTGCCCGGCAAGGCAAGGTTAGCAGGTCGCTCTTCTTGTCGTTACACATCAGACCGTGCATATTTTTCCAGATGAACTTACACATTTTATGACCACTTATGCAATTATATTTATGTGACTACTTACAGATGATTGTCGTATTTTTTCTTGGCAAGTGCCCGGCAAGGTAAGGTTAGCAGGTCGCTCTTCTTGTCGTTACACATCAGACCGTGCACATTTTTCCAGATAAACTTTCGTATCTTATGAATAATTATGCAATTTTATCTAGTGACATATTAATTTTATTAAATTCTCTCTCCATTAAAGTCTTCAATTCTCACCTCTATTAACTACACAACATACAAGCTGAACACAAAGATGGTCACATTTCTTGTCATCATATACCAGACCGTGCATATTTTCCATTCTTTATGTATGTATGATGGTTTTCCTGTTTTGTTTGTATGCACTATGAAATATTTAAGATATAACATACAGCAGTTGACTTTAACATTTTTGCCCTATGATATCACAACATCGTGACTACTTTACTTTTTTTGCTCCTACATTGTGATACACTGTGTACATTTTTGCCTCTGAACACTGTCTATGTTTTTGACATATTACGTTTTCTGTCATGCTATGCTGTATGCTCAATTATGTTACTATAAACCAGTTTTTATTTAGTGGGTATGTGATTTAAATGCAAGACATCAATCTTTGTTCATCATTTTCAGAAAGCAATAACGTGTAATATATATATATATATATATATATATATATATATATATATATATATATATATATATAAATTAAACAGACATGGGAATTTCACCTTCGGAATGAACGAAATAAGATGCAATACCTCGTGAGGAAGAGTAAATGGATCAGAATTAACAAGCATTAACAAGAATATACTATACACATCGTAGAATAGCAGTCTTAACTAATTTTTTCTTTCAGAATACGAGGCGATTGATGCAGGCTGTCAGACAGAACTACACATCTTAGTTTTAGTGATGAAATATGCTAGAAATAAGGAATAGTTGTATAATGAATAATGAAGTGACTTTTTTGCAGATGATAATGAGTGGTGATGAATAATGATGAAGAATATGCTACTATGGATAATGAAGTTTTTCTTTACAGGCGATGATAATAATGGAGTTATGATAACATGGATAATGAAGTTTTTTCTTTACAGATGAGGATAATGTTGAAGTTTATGCATTTATGCTGTGTAGTTATTTAAGTATTTGTTGCAGTTCGTTTTGACAGTATGTCTTATATCGCATAGTATGATGACTGAAGGTTTTGGAAAGGACAGATAGAGCACACATATACTTTTTATACACATTTCACTACCTGTTAATTCGAAGTTCACTACTTTTCAGCGTAATATGCGTTTCTTCTTCCAGTTTAATAATCCATTTTTGTATATTTTGCAGGAGAAATTATTCATGAAATTAATGTGCTATAAGCAGTTGTTCATTAAACCTATGTCATTTATGAATGTGATCACATATAGACTACTTGTTTCATAACCTTGCTACAGCTGACTCATGACGAATGACGTTACACATGTTCATTTGCAGCAATAACTCGAAAGCAAATATTGTTATTAATTATCGATCGCAACGCAATGCATTGCTAGCACAAAAAAAAGCTTTGCAACTGGCCAATGAATGCCACTGATTACTATAATAAGATGACCTATTATGCCAATGATTACTATAATTAAGTGAATTATGTTAATACTATGCCATTTATTAGCTCCTGTTTTGAATGATGACTTCTGATGGTTTGTAGCTGGGCAATGAGTGCCAATGTTCTCTGTAAACAAACGATTTATGAACATTATTCTGTAATACTATGCCATTTATTAGATCCTGTTTTGAATGATGACTTCTAATGGTTTGTAGCTGGACAATGAGTGCCAATGTTCTCTGTAAACAAACGATTTATGAACATTATTCTGTAATACTATGCCATTTATTAGCTCCTGTTTTGAATGATGACTTCTGATGGTTTGTAGCTGGGCAATGAGTGCCAATGTTCTCTGTAAACAAACGATTTATGAACATTATTCTGTAATACTACATACATGGTACAGAAATGTTCAGTAACTGGGCGATGAGTGCACCAATTACTCAAATCAGTTGTTAGACTAGTGTAATTCTCAATCAAGACTACTATGTGACTTAATGTCCCTCACCTTCTGACCTAATTACCAGAAATTACTGCAATATCCGTTTATCCTGTCTATCCTTATGATCATGGAGCACTATATTTAGTTTTTGCACTAATTCTACGTTGGTGTACTTTACAAGAACGTGGTGTTGACACGACATGCTGTCCACCACCTTGACCGATGGAGATGTTATTATGGTCACACTGTTTGGTATACTTAATGTACTACCAAAATGATAACATGAATATTACTACGACAGTTCAGTGTCATGCCTACACTGATTAATACTTCAAGGAAAAGCACTTCAGATTGTCTCACTTGGTGTTGTGCTTCTATAGAAAGATATGGTCTTTCAGTGCAGCTGCGTGCAACCTAAAGTGCTACAACCATGACGCAATCCTTCCCATTCCTTTCCTAGTTCTTGTAAAATGGTAAACACTTATACAATGCGTTTAAATTCTTGTAAAATGATAAAGACTTATACAGTGCGTGTGCACTTTCTTTCACTCCTTGATATGTTCATTTGTTGTAAAAATGCTAAAGAGTACTACAGTGCGTGTGCACTTTATTTCATTCCATGATATGTTATGTAAAAATGCTAAAGACTTCTACTTTATTTCACTCCGTGATATGTTTATTTGTTGTAAAAATGCTAAAGAGTACTACAGTGCATGTGCACTTTATTTCATTCCATGATATGTTATGTAAAAATGCTAAAGACTTCTACAATGCGTGTGCACTTTATTTCACTCCTTGATATGTTTATTTGTTGTAAAAATGCTAAAGAGTCTTACAGCGCATGTGCACTTTATGCCATTTGCACTCATTACATATACATTTTGTAATTCCCAGATATGTTCTGTACTACAGTGCGTGTGCACTTTATGTCATTTGTTAATATGATTTGTATTCATTGCCTTTACATTTTGTGATTTCCTGATATGTTCAGTACTACAGTGCGTGTGCACTTTATGTCATTTGTTAATATGATTTGTACTCATTCTGTATACATTTTGTCATTGCTTGATATGTTCTGTACTCAGTGCATGTGCACTATATTTTACTTCATGTTCTGCACCTATATATCTGTATGTATTCTCTGATTGTAAAGTTAGATAATTAAGAAAAATTTGTTGCTCATGGCAAGTCCAATTGACGTACCATCGCTGCCAAATTTTTGCCCCCTCCCCCCCCCCCCCCCGCCCCAGTGGAGGGTTATGAAAGACGTATTCATTGCCGGCGATGGGCGAGGCATGACAGAATCTCTGACCAGAGAGTAGTTTATCGTTAGCTGTTGCTAGTCTGCACTTGACCACGCGAATCGACAGTAGTAGTTGTCAGTCGACAGTAGTAGTCGTCAGTCTGTGCTAGTCGGCGGGAGTCGGCATGCGTCGGCTGTGTGCTCTGCTCGCGACTCTGGTCAGAACTCTGGAGGATGAGTATTGTTGTAGAAGGTAAAGAAGCAGCCTTGCGCATATTTAATAATGTATGTTAATTGTAATTTAATTTGTTCAAAGAAATGCCCCAATAATAATTTTTATAATATAAAGCAACTCTTTTAATGAGAAGCATTCATTTCAATTTAAAGAATATTTCAAATGCATGATCATTCCTTCCAATAATAAAAAAAAATATACGCCAGCATTGCACGAAGCTGTGTCGAAAAATTTCAACTTAAGAGCAGATATAATTGCGGTCTTTATTGAGGTAAGAATTTTTTGCTTTTTTTATTCAGAATACAGGGCCGATGGGCAGCGCTGCTGACCGCAAAAAAATTATCAGGTTACTAAACTTTTTTATTATTTTTGGTGTCTATGAATTTTTCTATTCCGAACTTGACATTAAATGAGAAAAGAATTTTGTGGGAATATTAAGTGTGAATGCATTCTTTGCACAGAGGCTATAAATGGGAGCCAATTTTGTTCAGAGGTTACATTAAAATCAATTTTGTTCAGACGTTATAATGTTTTAAAATTCATTTAATTGTAAGTTATTATATTTTGTGGGAAGGTTACTCTTGGCTCACATTTTCATTCTTTGCAGGGAGGTTACAATGTCTCTCACCCAAGCATTCTTTCTCTCCTCGTTATTTTGTAGTATATTATCGGGTCCCTTTCTTTCGATATATCGAAAACAAATACCATCTGCTTGCTCACTCGAGCATATCTTGTTTTCCTAATAAATACACAGGTATTGGTCCATTGGAGCAGATGGCCAATGACCGAAGTCGCTTGCACAGACCAGTGTAAAGCTTCGTCCCTTGTGCTGTAAGAAGACCATATCCTCCAAACTATGAATCACAACAGAGGGCCTCTGTATTGTTCTTTCATTAGCAGTCTGATGTAGTGCTTTTCTGCTGTAACACATCCAAGCATTGTATGAGTACAGCTGTATATACTGCCATGCATCATGATTGTCCACCATGTCTTTGACGCCTGTGTTAGGTGCTAAACTGACATTATCACGTTTAGATCCATTGGCTGTCACAGAAAGATGGAGACTGCATGGTGTAAACTATGCTGCTCCCACAACGCACAGGATAGTTGAAATAAAAGACAAAAGACAAAAATGTGGCGGACATCGCAACATAAGGAAAAGGAAGAATTTGCGTCATTGCAGAAAGCATCCAAACAGCTGTCTGAAGGTTATGATGTCTGCATTTAATCTTATCTTCCACATTTATGGGGATAGCAGATGCTTGGGCATTCCATTTCAAACAGACCAAGAGCCTTGATTCCTCACACACATTGCAGCCATGTACGTGATCACTATTTCAGTGCTGGCCATCCCCGGAAGGTATTGCTCCCACCAAGACTCTCTCTGTTTCAAACAAGTGGTGCCAGTCAGTCAGTAGTAATCAAAGGTGTACCAATGGACAGATGTGGAAAACACACCATCGATATGGGTCAATGTACTGTAATAAGCACCACTGTTGATAGTGCTATAAATTTTAGCGACTTTACCAATTTTTCGTAATTTCAACGCCGATCAATGACAGAGCAGCTTCCCAATTTCTGTATCATTGCAAAACTACCCCTCCACTACTTTCCATATCTAATATACTAGATTGCGAACATAGATAGATGACTGTGCAGTACGTCCATTCAAGGTACGTCCACCAAAGTATACTAGACCGCATTCTATATTGATGCAGTTAGGTTGTCTACATATTCCTAGCACTTGCATCATAGGCAGAATTTACCATTACGATTGGCCATTTTTTACTGTGTGGATGGGAGTCACAGAGTATTCTCACATTCATAGGATGTGATGGAAAGATGTCCCCAATTTGCCTTTGACCAACCTGTCGTGCAACACTGTCACTGATTTCATTTGCAACTGACCAGATGTCGGAGTGTACTACACGCACTACATTCAACATCACGTAAAGGAACAGAGCGAACTGAGTCAGTAATTTCTGTTCCACAAAAACTTTTCCGTACCAGTCTTCCGCATGGCGCCAATCCAAGTGAACAAGAACCCTTCAGATGCATGAATCTTGAGGAGATTCACATCCCTTATCGGCTTACAGTAGATATGAGAGTGTTGTGCTGATATAACAGACAGTTAAGAAGGAACATATGGTTTATGCATGATGGAGATCCAGACGGATGGAATTTCGAATAGTTTACCAAAATCATCTGTGCTATCAACTCTAAAGTATTGTTCTAGTGTCTGGAGCAGCACCAGGAAGATATTGGCAAGAGAGAAATGATCGCAGAACATACACACACTCACTCCTAAGGCTACACAGTTCTGCAGGCTATAATGTTAAAGCTATGTGGTTTCCGAAATAGCAGTCTTGGGGAGTGCAACATGATACAGGCACACACAAACACAGAGAGAAAAATAGTGCATCTGCGCTGTGTGTTGACAACTCTAATTCATTTACAAGCAATTTTAGAAACCGTGGCGAGGAGTTATGACATGATCGCATGGATAGAAGTGACATGAAATCGACAAAATTACGAAAATTGACGGAAAGGAGGGAAAATACCACAAACATGGGAACGAGTGTTTGTCAGCAAGAGAAATACGATAAAAAGTTGTCACGGAAGCATTAGGAACCAGGGGAACCGTCATTTTTCGGGTCAGCGATAAGATGACTGGAACATATAACTTAACAAGGATGACTACTGAATTTATAGTAATGAATTTATATATGTCGGATCACAAGCTCAGGTGTGACCCAAATTATTGGTAGCTACTGTATAATTTTTTGTAAATTTTCCTTCGCTAAATATCATTGTATTACCAACTGGGGGACTGCAATATACACTTTCAGTCAGTTAATACACAATCCGTAATGACAGTTATATTCAATGTCACGCTGTTTGTATAGAAGGTCACTTCACTGGGTGGAAAGCAATCCTATAGCTCGATTTATAAATCATGCATAGTTTTTAACATGGATATCCTTAGTAACACCTGTGTGTACATGTAGAACCAAGACCGCTTTTTATGCGGGGTGACAGTTACATGGTCGTTGCGATCGTATTTTTAATTGCTGCTCGTTGCAGGACGACTACGTCTTTCTTCCTAGGTACCACTGGTACCACTCGCAAGGAAAGGAAGTGGGGCGTTTCCATCGATCGTGGATATTCGTTCCATATTGTTTGATGTTAACAGCATTCTGTTATTGACGAAGTATTCTTCTTAGCAGGTGATAAGCAGCAGATTTTCTGAGATCAGCAGGCTTATAAAGTAAGTGTTGGGATGTCAATGTTCCGACACTCGCAAGGAAATGATATGTCCGGTCGTAAGTGAGGTATAGATTTAACGTGGGAAACTGAGATTTTAGCGCATGGTAGCTGTAAGGGGGTTGAAAGATTTTATGTGAAAAATTATGTCGAGTCATAAGGAAGATATTTCATTCTGAGATTCGTCCCAGAACCACAACCATCAGGAGGAGGTATTTCCGATATTTTATTCGTTATAGAGTGTCACCGAATTTGGGCAGCAATCATAATATTTACTTATAATTACCGTAATAAATATGGACTGGTTTCCCTGGACTATATCGTTTGGCGTGTGGGGCGTATGGCCGAGGTAGCTGGTGACCACAAGAATTGACATTTCTGTCGTAAAGTTAGAGCCCATTGGCAAACCTCATGAACTGGTTAGGTGGAGTGCAACAGTATCGCCCACTAGGTGGGTGCTTAGCGAACTAATAGTATGTGTTGGACAGTCTTGGTCCCCGAATGTGCTGTGAGTGTTCTCTGATTTTTAGTTGAATATTAAACAGAAGATTCAGACATCTGTCTGCACTGGAGGTATTGATAACATCTAAACTTCTACCATCCAGGAAACTTTATCATAAACCACCTCATATGTGAAATTCATGGGAGAAATTTCAAACTCATTCGAAATTCACACATGAATCTGACAAGAAGAAATTTATCAGTTTGGGAAAAGCGTGTCAAAGGTGTACTGATTGGAAAAAAGAAAGGAAAAAGAGTCACTGTGAAATTGATGGCCTTTGCTGATGATGTAGCTATACAAGCAAACAACTAAGATGAAGCCAAACTATCTCTGGGTAAACTACTTGAAATCTGCTGTAAAACTGAACCCCAAATTTTCTATGAAAAAACTCTATATATGGACTTCATATCAACTGGAAAACTTTCACTGAGAATAGAGTGTAAAAAAATATCACAGGTCATTCACTTCAAGTACAAACCGCAAGACTGAAGACAATATCCATCACAGAAAGAATATTCAAACTGCAGAAGGTGTACTAACGGGCACGATATAACTACGAGAAAGGAGCAATATCTCGCAATACAAAACCATTGCAATGCGACAGGATTCTTTCACCAGAAACCTCCAGAAACCTTGTATGCGGCAGAAACCACAGTTATGAAAAAGATGACAAAACTTAATGACAGGGAGAAACAAGAATGAAAAATTCTTAGAACAATCTACAGCGCAATCCTCTAAGACGAAACTTGGGTCAGACGACTTACAAAGGAACTCTACGAACACACAGACAGCATTATGACTATATTCAGGAAAATACGTCTGAAGTTCTGCAGACATCTATGTAGAATGTATGAAAACAGACTCACAAAGAAAATTTTTATCATAGTTAATGCAAGCAAATTAAAGACCGACTGGATAAAAGAAACTCAAGAACATCTACAACTGAAAATTTCAGAAGAAGAAGTTGAGGACAGAAAACAGTTCAAAAGGAAAATAAAACCTAGAAACTTGAAGAAGTCTCAACGAAAGAAACACCAGTGCTTACGGAAGGCCTGTTGACCCAGAGAAAAAATAATCAACACGCTGATGTGTGTACTTATTAACCCGTTTCTCTCTCTCTCTCTCTCTCTCTCTCTCTCTCTCTCTCTCTCTCTCTATATATATATATATATATATATATATATATATATATATATATAGGGAGAGGGAAACGGGTATAATTGCACATATTTTTGTATGTGGTACATTAATAACTGTGACTGTCACTGATATGATACGTGCGTTGGGGAGGCAGTCACTGTAACAAAGGCGGTTTTCTTTGCGGCGAGATCTGTTTACGAAATTTCAATCACCGGCTTTCTCATCATAATAAAATAAGAGAAATCAGAGCTCGAACGGAAAGATTTGGGTGTTACTTTTCCCCAGGCGCCATTCGAGAGTGGAATGGTAGAGAATTAGTATGAAAATGGTTCGATGAACCCTCTGCCAGGCACTTCAGTGTGAATTGCAGAGTAACCATGTAGATGTAGAATAAATACACACATCAGCGTGTTGATGATTATTTTTTCTCTGGGTCAACAGGCATTCCGAAAACACGTTACATAATTTACTACCTGTCGTTTTCTGCATGATCTTAACTGCACCGCTAAGTGGGCTAAGGCTGCAGTATAGACTAACCGTTTTGTATACGTACAGAGACCAGTGAATCCTATATATAGGACGCAGGAGGCTGGATTAGCATCATTCGAAACGTGGCCTCTTGCTACTAAGAACCGAAAAGACGAGCTAAGTGAAGTGTGCTGCTTTTACATTGGTATTGGTGATGAAACTGTGTTTTCATTGTCGTGATGGTGTGAAGCATTTGCATAAAAAGAAGGAACAATTGACAGCAAACACTGTCGTTCTCCAAATGTGTGTTTCTCCTTCGTGTAAAGGGCTTTGTGATGAAACTGTGATTATTGCCCTATATGAGTAATCTTCACTACACGGTTTATGGACTGTAAGCAATCGTAATTCTAATAATACTGCAATGAAAATTTCTATATATAGAAGGGAATTCACTGACTCACTCTCTCACTGACTAATCGTCGCCCATTCCAAACCACTAAGGACAAAAACTTGGTTCAAAAGTGTCTCTGACCACTATGGGACCTGAGGTCATCAGTCCCCTAGAACACAGAACTACTTAAACCTAACTAACCTAAGGACATTACACATATCCATGCCCGAGGCAGGATTCGAACCTGCAGCCGTAGCGGTCGCGCGGTTCGAGACTGGAGCCCTAGAATCGCTCGGCCACAGCGGCCGGCCAAAACTTGGATTTTTTTGACATTCCACCCTTAAAGAGATGAAATAGAGGACGAAACGTTTTTTGCAAAATGTCCCTATTACTACAATTTTGAAGTTAGACCTTCGAAAATTTATACTTGCTTCCTTGATCAGAAATAAACAAAAATGTGTTTCAGTATTTTGGTAAATTTAACCCCCATTGGGTTGAAATTGTGGTTAAAAACTTTTTGAAATAAATCATTATTAAAGAGGTACTACATCTTTTTTAAAGCTACATCTATGAAAATTGGCGTCTGGCTTGTCTGTTCACTGATTTTGCAAATTCAATTTCGTAAGGAAATGAAATAGGGGACGAAAAGTTGTATGAAATTATTCATTATGAAAACCTTTTCAAAATTAAATTGATGAAAATGTGTAGTTTACATCTCTCTCAGAAATAAAAGATGTTTCTCTGTTTGTGGGAGTGGCTCTCAAGAGCTGAAATGGAGGATGAAAATTTTTAAGAAAATATTTCATTATATTAAAAAAAAGCTTTATTCATGGAAATTAGTATTTCGTTACTCATTTAGGCGTAAACAAATATGTGTTACGGGACAATAAGAATGCAAAGGGCCTCCATGACTCCACCTACCAGAATCGCTTTTTGGTCGGAACTACGTACGGGAGAGACCTTAATTAGCGTGTAAAGTTTAGAAGGTTTTCATTCGGTGAACTGAATCAAAGAAAGTTATTTAATAGATACGACGACAAACTGACTTTGTCGGAACTACAAAGAAAAACAAATGGCTCATTAAAGCATTAATTTTTCAGCAAGCGTAATGTATATTTGTAAAATTATTTATGATGTAATTACTAAGCAAACGCGAGCGAAGCAGCGGGTACTAAACTAGTATCTCATATGTTGTGTTTTGTAATGTGATTCTGTAAGAGATGTTTGTCCTGTTTTCTGATTCCCGATTCGAGTGACAGTTGAGGCAGTAGCGGAAAGACCAGTCATTCTATCGTCAAACTGCCCTCTTTGCTGGCCATCATTGACGTTAAAATGACGGCCGGTTTTCAAAGGATATCTCCAAAAGCCCATTCGCCCGATCCCATGTTAATACTTGTAGCAAATAAAATAAATTTTAATGAAATAAAATGTGTAACAACTTCACGTTCAGATCTAGCCACGAGCAGATGTAATCTGTACATATGAGTTATTAATGTTTAATACATAACAATGTTACTGCAGTCTAACAGATTTGTACTGAATCTAATGAAGTTTTTAAAGGAAGAACAAAATAATTCTTAAGATTTTCAGATATTTACTAATAGAGAACTGATTTGGCACTGAGCGATTTGAAAAGCTGTTGTATGTCGGTCAAAGGAAATTTCTAGGTCTTGATGTTTCATTTATTACCCAGCTCAAGCTTAGATACAAGGTAGTAAGATCTCCGGTTTAGTGAAACTACATGTTTGGGATTTGTGGTTTGAAATTTGTGGACGTTCTTTCACGACATTTAAAGCAAAAGTGAGATTTTTAAGATCTTTCTAATGCTAAATAGCATTATATCACTCCTGAGACGAAGAGTTACAAATTTTGTGTTAAAAGCAGTTTTATAATGACAATTCTTATTGGCAAAACAGAGACTAACTTTGCAATGAAGCGAAACTTATATTGACAACAATAACAGTATATTTGAATGATGTACTTTAGACTGAGTACATTAGTAATATAAAAAAGGTATAGTATTCAAGAAAAATGATTAATAAACGGTTTAGATTATGTCCCGCTTATGTAGCTGTGCTTCTGTATACTGTGTTTTTGTGAGGTGATAAGCTTCTGTGATTGTTATTACCGCACAAAAACACAGTATATAGAAGCACATCTACATGATCTGGGCATATTCTTGTACAAATGCATATATACAGGGTGTCCCAGCTATCTTGTCCACTCAAAATATCTCTGGAATAATAACAGCTATTGGAAAACGTTTTTCACCGGGATCAATGTAGGGCTGGGGCCCATGAATGTACATATTTGGAAACATTCTAAAACGAAAGCATATGTGTTTTTAAAACAAACTTATGTTTTTTTTAAATGGACCTCCTATATTTTTTCTTCAGCAATCCATAGTATGACAAAGCAGACACACAATGGCGTTGATTGCATCGCAATATTCCCATTACATCCCGAGATATTGAGACGCGAAGTTGACGCTTGAAACACCCGACATGCGCTGATAGCGCACGTCGTGAGGCTCAGGCGTGAACCCCATGCTGCCCGTAATCGCAATGTGATTGACATCTGTAATCACACCTCCATACTTATCAAGAGGGACACTTACTTGTCAATCACATCGCGATTACGGGCAGCATGGGGTTCACGCCTGAGCCTCAGGACGTGCGCTAGCAGCGCATGTCAGGTGTTTCAAGCGTCAACTTCGCGTCTCAACATCTCGGGATGTAATGGGAATATTGCGATGCAATCAACGCCATTGTGTATCTGCTTTGTCATGCTATGGATTGCCGAAGAAAAAATATAGGAGGTACATTTTAAAAAAACATAAGTTTGTGTTAAAAAACACATATGCTTTCGTTTTAGAATGTTTCCAAATATGTACATTCATGGGCCCCAGCCCTACATTGATACCGGTGAAAGTCGTTTTCCAATAGCTGTTATTGTGCCAGAGATATTTTGGGTGGACAAGATAGCTGGGAAACCTTATACACTCCTGGAAATGGAAAAACGAACACATTGACACCGGTGTGTCAGACCCACCATACTTGCTCCGGACACTGCGAGAGGGCTGTGCAAGCAATGATCACACGCACGGCACAGCGGACACACCAGGAACCGCGGTGTTGGCCGTCGAATGGCGCTAGCTGCGCAGCATTTGTGCACCGCCGCCGTCAGTGTCAGCCAGTTTGCCGTGGCATACGGAGCTCCATCGCAGTCTTTAACACTGGTAGCATGCCGCGACAGCGTGGACGTGAACCGTATGTGCAGTTGACGGACTTTGAGCGAGGGCGTATAGTGGGCATGCGGGAGGCCGGGTGGACGTACCGCCGAATTGCTCAACACGTGGGGCGTGAGGTCTCCACACTACATCGATGTTGTCGCCAGTGGTCGGCGGAAGGTGCACGTGCCCGTCGACCTGGGACCGGACCGCAGCGACGCACGGATGCACGCCAAGACCGTAGGATCCTACGCAGTGCCGTAGGGAACCGCACCGCCACTTCCCAGCAAATTAGGGACACTGTTGCTTCTGGGGTATCGGCGAGGACCATTCGCAACCGTCTCCATGAAGCTGGGCTACGGTCCCGCACACCGTTAGGCCGTCTTCCGCTCGCGCCCCAACATCGTGCGGCCCGCCTCCAGTGGTGTCGCGACAGGCGTGAATGGAGGGACGAATGGAGACGTGTCGTCTTCAGCGATGAGAGTCGCTTCTGCCTTGGTGCCAATGATGGTCGAATGCGTGTTTGGCGCCGTGCAGGTGAGCGCCACAATCAGGACTGCATACGACCGAGGCACACAGGGCCAACACCCGGCATCATAGTGTGGGGAGCGATCTCCTACACTGGCCGTACACCACTGGTGATCGTCGAGGGAACACTGAATAGTGCACGGTACATCCAAACCGTCATCGAACCCATCGTTCTACCATTCCTAGACCGGCAAGGGAACCTGCTGTTCCAACAGGACAATGCACGTTCGCATGTATCCCGTGTCACCCAACGTGCTCTAGATGGTGTAAGTCAACTATCCTGGCCAGCAAGATCTCCGGATCTGTCCCCCATTGAGCATGTTTGGGACTGGATGAAGCGTCGTCTCACGTGGTCTGCACGTCCAGCACGAACGCTGGTCCAACTGAGGCGCCAGGTGGAAATGGCATGGCAAGCCGTACCACAGGACTACATCCAGCATCTCTACGATCGTCTCCATGGGAGAATAGCAGCCTGCATTGCTGCGAAAGGTGGATATACACTGTACTAGTGCCGACATTGTGCATGCTCTGTTGCCTGTGTCTATGTGCCTGTGGTTCTGTCAGTGTGATCATGTGATGTATCTGACCCCAGGAATGTGTCAATAAAGTGACCTCAGTGAAGCAGCCACTGCCGCCAGCGGCCCTTCTCCATGCCCAGAGGCCTGTGCAAAGCCTGTGTACTCCGACGGCGCGCTGCTGGTGGTGGTTGGCAACCGGCTACCCTGCTACCCTGAGCCAGTGCAGGCTTACTGTAGCGGCGACTCCAGTGGCGGTGGGCACAACAGCAACTGTGAGGGCTGTCCCAGCACAGATGCGAACTTCAATGATAGAAGAGTGGTACTGACGGAAATAATGTTAGTGCAAATGAATTGGGTGTATTTCCTTATCCGAGCCATAAATGTTTGGTTGCTCCTTTTGACAAGAACATTAAACACTTCGGCAGCTGATCGTGTGGAAAGGCCTGTAACACTTTGCTGCTTGAGTACTACTGCAATCACTACACAACTGGCCATCAAAATTGCTACACCAAGAATTTATGCAGATGGTAAACGGGTATTCACTGGACAAATATATTGTACTAGAACTGACATGTGATTACATTTTCACGCAATTTGGGTGCATACATCCCGAGAAATCAATACCCAGAACAACCACCTCTGGCCGTAATAACGGCCTTTATACGCCTAGGCATTGTTTCAAACAGAGCTTGGATGGCGTGTAGACGTACAGCTGCCCATGCAGCTTCAACACGATACCACAGTTCATCAAGAGTAGTGACTGGCGTATTGTGACGAGCCAGTTGCACGGCCACCATTGACCAGTCGTTTTCAGTTGGTGAGAGATCTGCAGAAAGTGCTGGCCAGGGCAGCAGTCCAACATTTTCTGTATCCAGAAAGGCCCGTACAGGACCTGCAACATGCGGTCGTGCATTTCCCTGCTGACATGTAGGGTTTCGCAGAGATCGAATCAAGGGTAGAACCACTGGTCGTAGCATATCTGAAATGTAACGTCCACTGTTCAAAGCGCCGTCAATGCGAACAAGAGGTGACCGAGACGTGTAACCAATAGCACCCCATACCATCACGCCGGGTGATACGCCAGTATGGCGATGACGAATATACGCTCCCAATGTGCGTACACCCCGATGTCGACAAACACGGATGCGACCATCATGATGCTGCAAACAGAACCTGGATTCATCCGAAAAAATGACGTTTTGCCATTCGTGCACGCAGGTTCGTCGTTGAGTACGCCATCGCCAGCGCTCCTGTCTGTTATGCAGCGTCAAGGGTAACCGCAGCCATGGTCTCCGAGATGATAGTCAATGCTGCAGCAAGCGTCGTCGAACTGTTTGTGCAGATGATTGTTGTCGTGCAAACGTCCCCATCTGTTTATTCAGGGAGCGAGACGTGGCTGCACGATCCGTTACAGCTATGCGGATAAGATGCCTGTCATCTCGACTGCTAGCGATACGAGGCCGTTGGGATCCAGCACGGCGTTCCGTATTACCTCCTGAGCCCACTGATTCCATATTCTGCTAACAGTCGTTGGATCTCGAGCAACGCGAGCAGCAATGTCGCGTTACGATAAACCGCAATCGCGATAGGCTACAATCCGACCTTTATCAAAGTCGGAAACGTGATGGTAAGCATTTCTCCTCTTTACACGAGGTATCACAACAATGTTTCACCAGGCAACGCCGGTCAACTGTTGTTTGTGTATGAGAAATCGGTTCGAGACTTTCCTCGTGTCAGCACGGTGTGGTGTCGCACCGGCGCCAACCTTGTGTGAATGCTCTGAAAAGCTAATCATTTGCATATCACAGCATCTTGTTCCTGTCGGTTAAATTCCGCGTCTGTGGCACGTCATGTTCGTGATGTAGCAATCTTAATGTCCAGTAGTATATTTCTACACAGTACCAGAGCGGCGTGTCTCGCAATAATTCGATGGCTATGTTTCATTTAAAAAAGTACGCTACCTTTGATCGCCTATGGTTGGCATTGCTGCAATCTTCTTTCTTCTCGTCCTCCATGAGTAACTCTTTGCCACTCTTCAGTCCCTTACCTTACAGTCCTGTTGCGAAGATACATTGTGATCATGTACCTCCCGTTATACTGCTGTACACAGTCCCAGTCTCGTTGCCATACAGAACAATGCTTAATGGACAATGAACTGCCGCTGCTTCATTAGTAGCTTGCATTCTTTGTCAACAGCCCGCACTATCTACCACTCTGCAAGGCTGCGACCCAGTACCTAATCAGTCCATCCATGTTTCCTTGCTTCTTGCCCCATTTATAGGCTACTTTAAAGTCAAACACAGTTTCAACACTCATCTCCTGAACCTGGTAGAAGTATTCTTCAACCCAATCAGCCATCTTAGTATTGTGGTAGATTACCGCCTTGAACTCTTAACTGTGGAATTAACATCTAAAATACACTCCTGGAAATTGAAATAAGAACACCGTGAATTCATTGTCCCAGGAAGGGGAAACTTTATTGACACATTCCTGGGGTCAGATACATCACATGATCACACTGACAGAACCACAGGCACATAGACACAGGCAACAGACCATGCACAATGTCGGCACTAGTACAGTGTATATCCACCTTTCGCAGCAATGCAGGCTGCTATTCTCCCATGGAGACGACCGTAGAGATGCTGGATGTAGTCCTGTGGAACGGCTTGCCATGCCATTTCCACCTGGCGCCTCAGTTGGACCAGCGTTCGTGCTGGACGTGCAGACCGCGTGAGACGACGCTTCATCCAGTCCCAAACATGCTCAATGGGGGACAGATCCGGAGATCTTGCTGGCCAGGGTAGTTGACTTACACCTTCTAGAGCACGTTGGGTGGCACGGGATACATGCGGACGTGCATTGTCCTGTTGGAACAGCAAGTTCCTTTGCCGGTCTAGGAATGGTAGAACGATGGGTTCGATGACGGTTTGGATGTACCGTGCACTATTCAGTGTCCCCTCGACGATCACCAGTGGTGTACGGCCAGTGTAGGAGATCGCTCCCCACACCATGATGCCGGGTATTGGCCCTGTGTGCCTCGGTCGTATGCAGTCCTGATTGTGGCGCTCACCTGCACGGCGCCAAACACGCATACGACCATCATTGGCACCAAGGCAGAAGCGACTCTCATCGCTGAAGACGACACGTCTCCATTCGTCCCTCCATTCACGCCTGTCGCGACACCACTGGAAGCGGGCTGCACGATGTTGGGGCGTGAGCGGAAGACGGCCTAACGGTGTGCGGGACCGTAGCCCAGCTTCATGGAGACGGTTGCGAATGGTCCTCGCCGATACCCCAGGAGCAACAGTGTCCCTAATTTGCTGGGAAGTGGCGGTGCGGTCCCCTACGGCACTGCGTAGGATCCTACGGTCTTGGCGTGCATCCGTGCGTCGCTGCGGTCCGGTCCCAGGTCGACGGGCACGTGCACCTTCCGCCGACCACTGGCGACAACATCGATGTACTGTGGAGACCTCACGCCCCACGTGTTGAGCAATTCGGCGGTACGTCCACCCGGCCTCCCGCATGCCCACTATACGCCCTCGCTCAAAGTCCGTCAACTGTACATACGGTTCACGTCCACGCTGTCGCGGCATGCTACCAGTGTTAAAGACTGCGATGGAGCTCCGTATGCCACGGCAAACTGGCTGACGCTGACGGCGGCGGTGCACAAATGCTGCGCAGCTAGCGCCATTCGACGGCCAACACCGCGGTTCCTGGTGTGTCCGCTGTGCCGTGCGTGTGATCATTGCTTGTACAGCCCTCTCGCAGTGTCCGGAGCAAGTATGGTGGGTCTGACACACCGGTGTCAATGTGTTCTTTTTTCCATTTCCAGGAGTGTATGTCACCCGATATATCAGGCTTAACATCGCTTTTTCACATATGGAGTAATTTATCTGAGTCATGTTCACCTACCATTAGGTATAAGCCAAAGGATACTCCTCACTGAAGTACCACCTGATTCAAAACGTACCCCAGTGTTCAGTTGGAGGCATCATATGATAAAACAAAACTCATTGCTATAAATGAGAGACATCAACACTAGAACCAGTGTTACAGCCTCTTTCAGGTTTTCAAAAGCAGCTTAACACTCCATTGCCTATTGAAATTTTACAATTTTTTCAATCATCGCGTAAGTGACTGTGCATCATCTGCAAAACCCATTCTCGAATTCTCTTTAATAATTTGCAAGCCCCAAGAATGACATTAGCTCCGTACATGTACAAGGAGCTAGACAACCCTGAACTGCCTGCACCAACTTCAGGGCTGTTTCTACCCCTTCGCAATTAATCATATGTCCTAAATAACCCACTAAATGACACACTTCTGTGCTCAATGTAAGATGAGCAGTCCATGATCTCATAATCACTTCCATCAACTTCCACCAGATGCCTCAAAACCAAAATTATAGCATATAAATAGGACATCCATTGCTGATGTTTCAAACCACTCAGTACTCCGTCCAACAACCGCTCAAACATATTGTGATTTTCTGAAACTGAACAGTATTCACCAATATTGTTAACGACCCCATGGAAACCGCAGTTTTTGCCAGTGCTCCAGAGTTACATCCAGTTGGTGACCCCACATCTGTTGTAGAGTAGTACTAGCACTGCCCTTGGTTGTCAAAGGTTTTCATTATGTTGGGTGTCCAGCATGCATCATTTACTGTTTTGCTATTCAGGTGCTAATAGTCACAACAATATCTACAGTTTCTCACTTACTTTAGAATGTCTGTTCCTTCAGACATGCGTACATATCTGAAGGAACAGACATTGCTAGTTATCCACAGCTGTTATAAATATTAAGAAATTTATTCGCTGAATGCAAATACTTTCACATTATCTGTATTAGGTACAGATATACCACGTATTAGTGGCACATGAAAATTTGTGCCGTATCAGGAATCAAATCCGGATTTTCCACTTATTACGAGCAATCACCTTAACCAATTTGGCTATCCGTGCATTATCCCCCAACTGATTGAAACCTACACATACCTCACTGTCTACATCCCCTAATCCCTAATGCTCCTAACATTTCTTGCATTCCCAGAATAGAGAGAATGAGACTACATGTTCAACCTTACGATCGTCGTTTTGCCAGTCTAGGCTTGCATTCCTAATTTCACAGTGGCTGTTCCTTCAGGCATGCATATATGGATGGCTGAAGTGGTTAAGACAACCACTCGCGATAAGCAGAAATCGGGATTCGAGTCGCAGTCCAGCGCAAGTTTTCATGTGTCACTAACACGTAGTATATGTGTACTTAATACAGTGAATAAATTTCTTACTACTCAGTTTTGGTCTGTTTGCCAGCATTTTTAGGTACAGCGACAAGGTGCTCCCGAAAGGCTAGTGGTCTCCCTGTTATGGCATCGCTCAGTTATTGGTTGCAAATGCCAAGGTATATGATGTGATTTCTGTTATACAGTATTCTGTAGGAGATGTGTTTTGGGCTTCACTGGCTGTGGGCGCTGAGGATTAAATAGATCCTTGATTTCCGATAGTTATTCTTCCATTTCCACTCTCTTCGCTTCAGACGATCTACCTTCACACGTAACGCAGTTTTAGCGGTAGCTTGTGCATGATTATGGTCCACACTCGATGTGCCGAAATCATCTTCGTCCAAAACTCTAAACTTGATACCAACAATCGTTTGGTTAGCTTCATCGTACCGACGCCAGAATTATTTATACTGAAGTGTACCACTCTTTCATCGTCGTCTCCTGTATGCATACAACGATTCCTGGTATGAAACATCGTAATGTAATCATCAACTCATTCTCCTCTAGTGGCTCTATGGCGCATGAAACGTTAACACGTCGTTCTGACCCTATAAAGTAGTTGTTCGATTACTTCTGGCACTGTTTCTGCGAATTAAACCTTGGTGTGTCAGCACACTGAATAATTTTAAAGCTGACGAACCTTGCGACAGTACTTGTAATTCAGTGGTGATACATTCTGCCGATTATTACATTCTCCCCTTGAGATCCACCTTACATAATCTAAAGTAAATTTTGCCACTATTCTTGAACAGAAAGTCAAGTCCCAGGATCACGCGGTAATCTTCACTTACATGGGATACTACTTTCACACATTCTTCGAATCATCCGCCCAAAAAGGAAAACGTAATATTGCTCAGTCTATAACTTAGTCACTATCTTCCACCGTATGCGAACTATAATATGGTAGGTTCATCCTTTTCCTGCCCTACTAGGTCATATTTATCACTGATACATGCACCCTGCGTCCAGCAATTACTTACGCTTCCTTACCCCTTAGGGCTGCTACAACACCACACTCCGCTATTACATACGTTTCAGGAGCACTGATATTTAAAGGGGACGCTGCCCAGAGGACTTTTGCTTCTTGTTTGCATTAAAGACATGAATATTCTGTCCCTGCCCATTCTGTCCCTTGCTTCTGAAGTCCCACCACGGGTGCCTAACCACACCATAATTCCCACTTTGTAGTTTTGCGTAAAGAATGGAACCATCTGTAACAAGTTATGTGAGTAGATAAAATACCTAGCCTGTTGCTCTCCCTTGTTACTGTATCTATCTCCTCCTGCTCTGTAGCTATTCTAAATGCTGTGTTTAAGTCTTTTAGGGTCCTATCGGATCGCTCCTAGACATGTGGTGAAAAGCTCCTTAGAAAAGCGTCTACAAACGTATGCCCCACTTCCTGGAGGGTAGTCATGTTCGTTTCATTTCCCATTCATTCGTAAGTATGCTCAATGACTTTTCTTATCCTATCACTGCTTGTGCGATTTTCCACCCAACTGCTCCTAAAAAACTTCACGCTAAACTTCTCCCTATAGCGTTGCTTGAACCTTTGCTCAAATTGCACAGACATCAATGCATTTTCAGCTTCTCGTTATACATCATAAACGCTTTTACCTCACCCATCAATCCCAATATTGCCATGTCTGATCGTCTGACAAACGCCAGCTTTTGCAGCTGCCTCCAGATCATCCAGAAAGGATAATTCATCACAAGGAGAAATGAAAGCCGATTTTTTTGCATCCAGCCCAACATTTTCCCTCTATGTTCTCTTACTCTATTTATGTTCCCACGCTATACAACAGCGCGCAAAAAGCGCCTAATATAAGACATCTGGACTGGCTGTAGTATCATGCTGTAAAAATTTTAGACGCAAGCTCCTGGAAGAGCGATTTCAGGGCATTTGATGGGAAGGGCCATATTTTTCGCAAAATGGTGTTATCACAGTGGCATCCGCTTGATTTCTTACTTAGAGTGACCAAAGTGTTACTTTCTGACTAGAAATTCTGCAGAACAATAAACTCTGCACTTTAGAAAACATAGGCAAAGAATGGCAGATAGGGTAAAAAAAAAGAGAAGGAAGAAACCCACGGCAGACGCAGAAAGGGAAACGAGAAAGAGAGCAGAAAAATGGAGAATAGAAATAAAGGCAAAATTATAAGAAATAAGGAAGATGCAATAGTAGAAGCTAAAGAATCCAGAAAAGAAATGAGAGAAAAGTGGATAATAACTACTGCAGAAATGAAAGAGGCCAGAAAAGTAGCGAAGGAAAGAAAATATGTCCCTATAGGGCCTAGGAAAGGAGCATAAGCGGATAAATTGGTGGATAGGGAGCAACAAAAGACGTAGGACGAAATGAATGTCCAATTATAACAATTTCCAGTTATAGAGCGAGGCCTAAAGATTTTTCTATTTAATCCTGACCCACGAAATAGAGAATTAGAACCGAATAACAGACCACAGTTTGTAGCAAACTGGCAAGAACAGACTGGAACATGCAACAGACGGACATTGTCAAAATCAGCGCACCGAATGAAAGGGCTAGCAATCTCATGGGACATCCATCACAGCAATTATGGGTGACCCAAAGATGAAACTGCATTGAGCCAAGCTGACGTTGTAGGATATGTAAACAGAATGGAACTCATAACACTGAAGGAGGACGAAGATGTTGATGTTGAGGCGTGAAAATAATAGCGATGTGGAAGATGAGCAAACTGGAGATTATGAGGCGGATCGTTTAACCCTCAGGAATCTGCATAAATAGTAGTTGCAGTGGAGCCGGCATGGTGCAGATTGGTGGTATTATGAAATCTTCATTTTTATCAACTCATAATGCTATATTTTGTTAATATTCGGTTGTTGGAAACCATAACAACGTTTGAAGGGCACTCTAATGTAGAGAAACATTATACAATGAATACAATAATAGTACATTATCTTAACGATAGGGTAACAGCCATTTCAATCCAGACATAATTTAACAACATCTCAAATTAATAGTCAATATACATCTCATTTCATTTGTATTACATCCTTCTGTCCTCATCTTTTGTGTCCTCTAGATTGCAAATAGCAATGAAGTGAGATGGGTTAAATTCGAACCCACAAGTTAAATTATGGAGCGTCACAGAACAAACTCATGGTTTCTGACTGCCTCTTTATGTAGGAACAATATGCCCCGCCCCTGTCACTTTCGCTCTCTCTCTCTCTCTCTCTCTCTCTCGCTCTCCAATCTCCCTTTCTCTTGTGTACGCAGGAACACACACACAAACACAAAAACAAACATACTCTCAGGCAAATGTATACATATATATACACAAACTTGCATGGTGAAAAAGAAAGGAAGTACAGCTGTAGCGGTCACGAGAGGCAGCAAGTGACTGTCTGATAGCTTCGTCATCGTTAGTAATCGGTGGAATAATACATAAAGGGTGTTTCAAAAATGACCAGTATATTTGAAACGGTAATAAAAACTAAACGAGCAGCGATAGAAATACACCGTTTGTTGCAATATGCTTGGGACAGCAGTACATTTTCAGGCAGACAAACTTTCGAAATTACAGTAGTTACAATTTTCAACAACAGATGGCGCTGCGGTCTGGGAAACTCTATAGTACGATATTTTCCACATATCCACCATGCGTAGCAATAATATGGCGTAGTCTCTGGATGAAATTACCCGAAACCTTTGACAACGTGTCTGGCGGAATGGCTTCAGATGCAGATGAGATGTACTGCTTCAGCTGTTCAATTGTTTCTGGATTCTGGCGGTTCACCTGGTCTTTCAAGTGTCCCCACAGAAAGAAGTCACAGGGGTTCATGTCTGGCGAATAGGGAGGCCAATCCACGCCACCTCCTGTATGTTTCGGATAGCCCAAAGCAATCACACGATCATCGAAATATTCATTCAGGAAATTAAAGACGTCGGCCGTGCGATGTGGCCCGGCACCATCTTGCACAAACCACGACGTGTTCGCAGTGTCGTCTAAGGCAGTTTGTACCGCCACAAATTCACGAAGAATGTCCAGATAGCGTGATGCAGTAATCGTTTCGGATCTGAAAAATGGGCCAATGATTCCTTTGGAAGAAATGGCGGCCCAGACCAGTACTTTTTGAGGATGCAGGGAAGATGGGACTGCAACATGGGGCTTTTCGGTTCCCCATATGCGCCAGTTCTGTTTATTGACAAAGCCGTCCAGGTAAAAATAAGCTTCGTCATCAAACCAAATGCTGCCCACATGCATATCGCCGTCATCAATCCTGTTTACTATATCGTTAGCGAATGTCTCTCGTGCAGCAATGGTAGCGGCGCTGAGGGGTTGCCGCGTTTGAATTTTGTATGGATAGAGGTGTAAACTCTGGCGCATGAGACGATACGTGGACGTTGGCGTCATTTGGACCGCAGCTGCAACACGGCGAACGGAAACCCGAGGCCGCTGTTGGATCACCTGCTGCACTAGCTGCGCGTTGCCCTCTGTGGTTGCCGTACGCGGTCGCCCTACCTTTCCAGCACGTTCATCCGTCACGTTCCCAGTCCGTTGAAATTTTTCAAACAGATCCTTTATTGTATCGCTTTTCGGTCCATTGGTTACATTAAACCTCCGTTGAAAACTTCGTCTTGTTGCAACAACACTGTGTTCTAGGCGGTGGAATTCCAACACCAGAAAAATCCTCTGTTCTAAGGAATAAACCATGTTGTCTACAGCACACTTGCACGTTGTGAACAGCACACGCTTACAGCAGAAAGACGACGTACAGAATGGCGCACCAACAGACTGCGTTGTCTTCTATATCTTTCACATCACTTGCAGCGCCATCTGTTGTTGAAAATTGTAACTACTGTAATTTCGAAAGTTTGTCCGCCTGAAAATGTACTGTTGTCCCAAGCATATTGCAACAAACGGTGTATTTCTATCGCTGCTCGTTTAGTTTTTATTGCCGTTTCAAAGATACCGGTCATTTTTGAAACACCCTGTAAATACTGCACTGTGGTCACAGCGGAGGACTTGTAGTACGTCGAGCACCCCTGTTGTCTGATGATTATAGGAATACTCAAATGATGGTCCTCCAAATAAGAATTTCATCGCAATAAGGGCAACTATGTTATGTAGAGGATAGTAAATAATTTACCACGACATTTAAAGACAAATATCATATGGATGGTAGATGTACCCAAGGTCTACAGGAAAGTAAGGTTGGGCAGCAAGCGTTCTGTGCTGCTACTGGCCGACGCCGTGCGCTTGCCTCGGGAACAGTGCTGTAGCATGGGGGTCGCGGATTTCTGTGACGTTTTGTGGTTTTAGTTTCTACTAAAGAAATGAAATGTAAATTGGTATTCTGCTATTGTTAGGGTGTTACTGCTACATTCTGAACTCGTACAGATTTTAAACAGGCACTGCTTTTTTGAAAAAAATTCAAACATTGTCAACCGAAAGTAAAAAAGAAAGCTCTAAGTATATTTTGTTTTTCCAGTTTTCTGTCAAAGTAAATGATCGAAATGGGTATGGAATTTTCGAAGTTTGTTATGAGAAAAGTTTAAACGAGTAAAAAGGATCTATAGAACGCTCATTTTTTTTATTCATCACAAGTCTAAAAGAACTTCAACTAAACAAGTGCCCTGTTTGTAAAAAGCATTTGAATTAGCTGATGTAACCCAACATCTATCAAAATTTTCTGCGTGGCAACTGAAACTGCGGTTTATCCAAGACCGCTACGTTGACACTGCAGTTAGAGGTTTTCCAAGGATTCCCTGAAGAAAACTGAAGCTTTTATGCGAAACAGGGTGCAGAATAATCGACTTGCAAATGTCCTCTCTGAACCACCGTAACGAACTTCTGATATGATTAGGCGAACATTTTTTGTCCAGTGTTCCTTTAATTTCAAAACACACAAGTGCCCGTTTATTACTTTCTTCAGCGTGCAGGTGTCGTTACGTTGATGTCAACTGTATTCGAAGATCTTAGTTGCGTGGTCGCAGTTTCATATACATGTTTTCAGTCTACATCTACATCTACATCTAAATTTATACTCCGCAAGCCACCCAACGGTGTGTAGCGTAGGGCACTTTACGTGCCACTGTCATTACCTCCCTTTCCTGCTCCAGTCGCGTATGGTTCGCGGGAAGAACGACTGTCGGAAAGCCTCCGTGCGCGCTCGAATCTCTCTAATTTTACATTCGTGATCTCCTCGGGAGGTATAAGTTGGGGGAAGTAATATATTCTATACCTCATCCAGAAACGCACCCTCTAGAAACCTGGACAGCAAGCTACACCGCGATGCAAAGCGCCTCTCTTGCAGAGATTGCCACTTTAGTTTGCTAAACATCTCCGTAACGCTATCACGCTTTCCAAATAACCCTGTGACGAAACGCGCCGCTCTTCTTCGGATCTTCTCTATCTCCTCTGTCAACCCGACCAGGTACGGATCCCACACTGATGAGCAATACTCATGTATAGGTCGAACGAGTGTCTTGTAAGCCACCTCCATTGTTGATGGACTACATTTTCTAAGGATTCTCCCGATGAATCTCAACTTGGCACCAGCCTTACCAACAATTAATTTTATATGATCATTCCACTTCAAATCGTTCCGTAAGCATACTCCCAGATATTTTACAGAAGTAACTGCTACCAGTGTTTGTTCCGCTATCATATAATCATACAATAAAGGATCCTTCTTTCTATGTATTCGCAATACATTACATTCGAGCATCCTTCCTCTGTATTGCCAGAAGCTGTACCTGAATCACTAGAACCAAATTCATCTAAAAATATATATTAAACGGCACTCTTATTCTGTGGTGAAAGCTTTTCTAAAATCTCTCTGCTCCTTCTATGGACGCCACGTTTGTTGAAACGTTCCTTCCTTCCTTTTGTTGCAACTGGTGCGCTATCAGTGGCGTTGCTACTGCAAGGGAAAGAACACAAGGGGAATGCATCGCTCTTGAACACTCGTTTTTGCCGTAAATTAAGCAGTTCCGAACACAAGTGTCGAACATTATAAGTTTGTTTGAAGTGACGAGAGCATATTCAAACATTTGCTACATTCAGAGCACTTCTCCTACAGCATTTCGACAGCTAAATCTTTTGCAGACTTGCATCGCGAGGAAAAGCATAAAGCACTACTTCAGTCCCTTAAACGTTGCCATTTTGAGAACTATGGCCAACAACAGCACAAACTGGAATTGCTTGCACACACTTGAAACACTTTCACTTCAAATGTACTCACTAGACAATAGCGTAAACGACAACACTCTTAACACCACACGACCACCGACATACAAATATGGCGCGAACTGTGACGTAATGCGCACAACGGCAGAAACGATTTTGCTCTGCCTAGCTTTGCCTATGGCCCGGGCTGTAGGGTATCTGGCAATCACCTCACGTTAGGGAGTACGAATAAGTTGCCGGAACAATATAATTTCCTGGTGTGTGTATGTGTGTGTTTTTCAGCGAAAGAGAGAAAGAGAGAGAGCAAGCGAGCGAGTGTCACATACTCAAACGATATTTCGTATGGGACGTCACGTAGTACGACAGTACAACAGCTAATCTGTTTACACCTGCCCACCAGTAGATAGCAGTGCACATCATGAGTCGCAACTTGGTAGGGTTGGGTTGTTTTGGGGAGGAGACCAGACAGCGAGGTCATTGGTCTCATCGGATTAGGGAACGACGGGGAAGGAAGTCGGCCGTGCCGTTTCAAAGAAACCATTCAGGCATTGGCGTGGAGCGATTTAGGGAAATCACGCAAAACTTAAATCAGGATGGCTGGACGCGGGATTGAACCGTCGTCCTTCCGAATGCGAGCCCAGTGTGCTTAGCCACTACGCCACCTCGCTCGGTGTGTCGGAATAGGAAATAATTATGAATTCTAAAGACGTGGGCATAACATTTAGGTAGGTTTATTCCATGTAATCTGAATTGAAGCTCTATATTGGGTACGTATATAGCAAAAGCACATTAACTATTCACGAATTTGTAACCTATTTGTAACACGAGAGAGAGAGAGAGAGAGAGAGAGAGAGAGAGAGAGAGAGCTTTTGTGGAGACATGATGTCAACTTTCCAATGTCTATCTAGTAGATATACTTCGCAAGACAAATGAGCATAACTACATAAACTGTGGATTTGAAGTTGTGTCACGATATAACACTTTCTTCGTGGGGACAATCTGGAATAAAGTATTAGCGCTCTCTCTGGGAAATCAATGTATTGACGAATGAGGCTGAAATGCTTTTCCGAGCGGTTCTAGGCGCTTCAGTCTAGAACCGCGCGACCGCTACGGCCGCAGGTTCGAATCCTGCCTCGGGCATGGATGTGTGTGATGTCCTTAGGTTTAAGTAGTTCTAAGTTCTAGGGGCCTGATGACCTCAGATGTTGTCCCATAGTGCTCAGAGCCATTTGAACCATTTTTTGAAATGCTTTTTGTAGAAAGTAATGTTCTGTTTTGCGTGCGAAGAAGACGTGACGTATAGCGAATGTGCAATATAATTTTTTTTTTTTTGTGGATCACAGATGTGTGAATACAAAGCAACGTGTATTATAACTGCTATACGAGCTTGTTACGAAGTGGCCCTAAGGATGTGGCTATGCTTATGAATGCACTTTATGCTTCAAATTCAATCTGGATGAAGTTCTTGGAGTAGCATTAGATCACACATGAAGATATTAGCTCCAAGGAACCACGGGAAGGAAATAATCAACCACCTTGGGAAGGACGCATACACGCACATTCCTGTGCATTAGAGAGAGCCGTTAATATTAGGCTATTATTATGTACACAGGAAGGCAAGGTCTTCGAAAAACTTTCTACATAATTCAACGTGATAAGGTAGGGTAGAGCGAAAGTAACTGATTATTCCTGTTGATCTAAGAGATAAGAAAGCATTTGTTTTTAAAGCCTCATTTTTACTACAGCGTTCTCAAGAGCACTCAGCAGACAAAGTGGTGATTACGACTACATTCAAGTAGAACATATCCGATATTAATGCCCTCGTTACACCGACACAGGGAACATTAATTTTTCATTATGCTACACAATTTGCCTTATTCTTGACCTCCCGTTAGTGACAGGATATGAAGTGGCTAGAAATTAAACAAACATTGATTGTACAGTCGATATGATTCAAGTGTAAGTGTATCATATAAGCAATTACCGGGTGATAATGTAATTTTTGTTGTGTCTTTTTCTGTTGCTCAGTATTACGTTTAACTGTGGGACCCTATTAGCTATTTATGAATACTTGACTATGATTATAGTGGTGGTTGCAATGATTTTTGTAAAGTACATTTTTTGTCAGCTTTACTACCACGATAGTTTCTGAGGAGAAGCAATTGCTACGCTCTGTAGGCAACTGTTTACTCCTATAACCACTTCTCTGCAACAAGAACGTAGTGAGTTGCTGGTTAAATTATATTCCCCTACTTTATGTCATATTGCTTTGGCCCTTACAAAGGTCACATTTTACAGGCAACTTGCACTAGAGATTCAAAAAATGGTTCAAATGGCTCTGAGCACTATGGGACTTAACATCTGAGGTCATCAGTCCCCTAGAACTTAGAACTACTTAAACCTAACTAACCTAAGGACATCACACACATCCATACCGGAGGCAGGATTCGAACCTGCGGCCGTAGCGGTCGCGCGGTTCCGGACTGTAGCCCCTAGAACCGCTCGGCCACTCCGGCCGGCTGCACTAGAGGGAATAACGCAACTGTGAATCATCACAACTCTGATTCATCATAATTAACCATAATTTTTTGAAACATTACCGAAAGGATAGAAGGGGAGTTTGTTGCGTAGGATATTAAACGCCTCCTCTCAAGAAGGATTCAGCAGTCCAGCGGAACATCCAGACAGCCGTTCCTAGATGATGGTTTTTAACCAACTATAAAGACTGATTGCTATAAGTCGAATAAAAATTACGAAATAGCTATAATTCAAGAGGTACCGACTGAAGACGTCAGTGTTTCATGCCTGTGATAGACAGCTAATAATATTTCTTCTTGCAAAGCTGTTCTTACTGAAGCAAGAGGCAGGGGAGGAGAAGAAACCCAATGAAAGGTTTCGCGAAAATGTTCCCCAACACCATCGAAGGAATTCAGGCCCGAAGACTAAGCTATTTATTTCTCGTACTAAACAGGTCGCTGCCAAAGACTTAGTGGTTAAGTTTGTTGTTTCAAAGGTTGAAGTATTGGCAAATTGCATCTGCTGCACTATGTATATAACAAGCACAGTTCAACACGTAAACAGCTGGAAGTCTGGGCGAGCCCCTCAGGAGACATCATCCACCCAATATCGTACACATGGTGGTTCGTCCGAAAGGATCGCTTTCACGGATGTTTTATGGATGCTAACACAAGGAAAAGAAGAAAGAAATGTGTTCGGTAATTGTTTATTAGATAATACATTTTATGAGTGGTTTGGGCACTGAATCCATACCTGACTTCAGTTCCTTTTCTTATCAGATTTGGTTGTGATACAACGCGACTTCATTATAAACTAAAGATCAACAAAACACAAGTAATTTGAATGAAAAGCAAATAATTTTTTTAGCATGAACATAAGGTTTCAACGAAGTATACACACGAAGAAACCTGTTTATTACGTAGGAAACATGTGGCAGTAAAGTTCGTGATAAAGCTGTTTTTTCTATGAATTGCCTATTTTATGACAAAAAAAATAGCTTACGGCTTTGTGGGCCGGGAGTCACCCATTCGGGGCGGTTCGGCCGGCGAGGGCAAGTACTTATTGTATTCGACGTCACACTGGGCGACTTGCGCGTCGGAGGTGGGGGTGAAATGATGATGAGGACAACACAACACGGACAACACAACACCCAGTCCCTCAGGGAAGAAAATCTCCTGCCCCAGCCGGGAATCGAACCCGGGTCTCTTGGAGTGGATTTCGCCGCGCTGGCGACTCAGCTAACGGGGTCGGACTGCCTGTTACATGTCTTGGTAAAGTGAGCAACAGTAATATATCATCGTACTGGTGTTCCAGCTCACATTGTGCCACTGTGCCATCTTTCCATCCCTCTGATGTCTTGATTAAAGTACTCGCTTTATTCACTGCTGACATCACCCAAATTTTCATGGAAAAAATGTCAATGGACTGCTAACGATGCTCATCCAGCAAAGTAACATTTTGAGCTTTTCCAGACTCCTGCCTACAGGAGTGATATATGCGCCCTATTTTAGTGATACCAAGGCTTCCCTCTCCCTCACAGTCATTTTTTATTCAAATTTGGAATTGACCATCGTTCTCCGAACTCCGCGGCAAACAACATGCGTACTTCCAAATGGTTCAAATGGCTCTGAGCACTATGGGACTTAACATCTGAGGTCATCAGTCCCCTAGAACTTAGAACTAGTTAAACCTAAATAACCTAAGTACATCACACACATCCATGCGCGGTTCCAGACTGAAGCGGCTAGAACCACTCGGCCACTCCGGCCGGCTGCGTACTTTGTTTCACTTCTGATAGACAAGTAACTTTATCGTAAATGTAACTGAAATTTTCTCCTTCTTTCGGAATCTTTTGTTCACAAGCTGTTTCATTGGGCACAAATTAACGTGTAGAGCTGACAACTGAATTTTTTCGGATTCATATGGTTTTAGGCTTCAAAAATGTTCTTGCAGGCCAGTTAATTATGAACCAGAACTGAGCAGTGTATTTTTTTACTACGTCAAGATGTTTCTAAATTTCCTTCATGTGTGACGCATAGGTGCTAACATTGCGTAATTGTGTAGCCTTCAACCTACTTTTAGAAGAATCTGTTTTAAGCATTTTAAGATTCTTCTTTTCATATCCAAATTTAAATTCGGTCATAAACTCGGCTACATCCAAACAGTACTCGAAATTACATCCTTGTAGCACTGAATAAATTTCTGCTCTCTTGTCCCATTTTCATAAATAATTGTTCGCAGTGCACACTACTTCTTTTCTTTGACTCTGGAAATAAGCCGTTCAGCTTTCTCCTTCGTTAGACCCAAATGGCTTTGTTCTGTGTAAACGCCTTGGGGCCTAAGTAATTTAAAGTACGTTGCGTCTAGGCATGAGCTTGTTCGTCTGATTCAGACTGTGTGATTTACAAACATGCAGTGCAATGTCGTCATAAAACTTCTGCTGGTTTACTAAAAGGAAGAGATAGAACATGGGCCAAAGACTGAACGACAGACGGTAGGTCAGGGTGCCTTAACACGTTCAAAACTTTTTAGGTTTAACAGTAACATCAAAGCTACAATAGTAACATCGCCCATGTACAGACTGGCCGATGGAAGGTGATCAGGATTCAGTATCATCCGGTTGAGAGAATGGTCGAAATAATTGGCCGAATAGTCCAGCTTTATGGCTAAAGGCTAATGGATGCACCAGTGCCTGGGGAGGACATGGCGTCCAAGAGGATAGGAAGGATGAACCGAGAGCTAACTGAGAAGAGAGGCAGAGGTGGTTCCTCCACTCTGTGACCGGCCCTTGCGTTACCCTCTCCAACAACTTGACCGGCACGCTGCGCCCGACATTACTCTGAACGCATAATCTTGTGAGCAACGCCGAGCCAAAGCGTCACCTCGTCAGCATTGCCGACCGTGAGGGCGGAGTTTGCCCAGCAGCACGTAAACAGGGCGCGGTCTCAAGTTGCCAACCGGTTGGTAACCGGTGCTAGTCAGCCGGGCTCCACCCACTGCTCACAACACAAACTTAGTTACTTCAAATGATAAATAAAAATTTGCTTTAAAAATGTATGCCTTCCGTACCGTCTTCTTGCCCTCCTAGTACACTCATCCACTATCTGCAGGAGTGTACAATCAGATCCAAACAAGGATATAAATGGATTAACATCTTTTTTAAAAGACAGGCGGCATTTATCAGACACACTATTAGGAAGTGTGAATCAGATTTGATTTCATTTTAGTCGGCAAAAGTGGGTCATCAAGCATTACACTAGGTGCTGTAATAAAGATGTACAGTTTATGATGATGATGTGTGATGTGGATTTAGCTCTATAATGAGCTTTACAATAATAGCCACGAAGCCAGCGCGGCAAGGTGGTGCAGTGATGCAGTACAGGTGCCAGCAACGAGAGCGTATGGGCTTCCGAGTTGCGGTGGCTCATGTGCAGTGGCCGGGCTTCCCGTGATACTGAAGGCACTGCTGCAAGACTCCATCGAAGGCCCCATCAGTTGGGTTTGTTTCAGGAGACAGACTTCAAAAGAGTGGTCAATGGACCAGTTAAACAATAGCTCTAATGGTCAGTGGATTCTTTAGCAACCCGTTTTGCTTTAGATCTAACAAAAAGAACTAATAGCGTCAATTATATCCATGTTATATATCGAATATTAAATGTTCTTATTGTTGTGTCTAGACAAGACAGCCTAGACACAATGAGAGGAAGCAGAAAGGCACGCGCTTAAACTCACGCAGGCTGGCGTGAGGTCTGAAACAGGATACGCAATGAATACTATAAAGAAAAGTACGTAGCTTCTGGAATACTTAACTTTAATCCACATTTGTAGAACATCGCTCTTGATGATACATTAATAGAATCTCAATATCTATACTGGTAATGGCGCCTTGCTAGGTCGTAGCAAATGTAGCTGAAGGCTATGCTACTATCGTCTCGGCAAATGAGAGCGTAATTCTCAGTGAACCATGGCTAGCAACGTCGGCTGTACAGCTGGGGCGAGCGCTAGTACGTCTCTCTAGACCTGCCGTGTGGTGGCGCTCGGTCTGCAATTACTGACAGTGGCGACACGCGGGTCCGTCGTATACTAGCGGACCGCGGCCTATTTAAAAGCTACCACCTAGCAAGTGTGGTGTCTGGCGGCGACACCACACTTATTACATCTTCTAAACTCTTATACATGCAGATGGTTCTATCAATTCCATCTACAGATGTAAAACCTTTTGTCTTTTCTACACTTGAGTACTATCATAATCACAGTATAGTGCCTGATCTCATATTCATGTTACAATACCAACTGACAATAAACCACCTTATTACCGATACAATTCGTTTAAGCATGAACACAATACGTTCAGATTGTGGCACGTTGAATAGCAATCTGACACTGTTCGTGGGATATGAGTTTATTCACTGACTGCAGTAGAAAGTCGTTTGAATGATTAGGGGCACAGGCCAGCTGTCTGATTGTCGCAATACAAAAGGTGACTTAGGTAAATACAATAGAAAAGACTGTATACTCTCATTTTGTGAATTTGTAAAATGAGCTGATGGTCTAAATTGGAACTATTATGAGAGGGTCCGTTGCCAGTTAACGTAACCGGGTAAGTCCAAGGCAGAAAAGGGTAATCATAACAGAGGAGTGCTACCACACTTGGACACAGCAAAGTGTGCAATAGGCTATTACCGACAGGCACGAACGGCGGATCATGCACTGCTACAACCGTGTGAGGCCAAGGGGGTGTCTTTGCGATTTGTCAATTGGTGTATTGACGAAGTGGAGCACTTGCAATAATTTACTTGAATACGACACTCAGGTTTAGTGCGTTCCATAACAGAGCGAGTTTTGCGAACTAGATTTCATTCCTCCACCAAGCAATAAATTTCCGTGCAGCTATCCATGTTACGGCAAACGTGTAGAGGCGTAACATTCAAATGCACGACTAGCACAAGTGACAGGTGAAAGGATCTATGAATGTAAGGTGACAGAAAGTCGAGACAAGTGTACACTATCAGCAGAGAAGTAATAGGTTAGAGCTGACTCAGTGACGGGGTAATTCATTTGCATAGGCGCTAACAAGTGAAACGAAACAAATGTTAAAACACTTAAGAAAGACTCGGAATGCAATAGATTAAGGTGAACGCTTTTCGCAGTTCTAGTTGAATAATGTAACTCTCTTACACTGCTGTTATACAAAAGAACAAGCAGCGTTTAAGTTACCACCCAAGTAGACGTTAAGTTGGATGGTCGCTAAGTCATGCTGGATCGAATTTCTAACCTCTTCATACTGCTGCACTAACTCTGCAGCTACACTGCGGATCTGCCTAGTGGTAGCTGGTAAGTTGTCTTCTATATAGTTTAGGCATACATGTTGACAAACGGAAATCTCAAGATTTTCAAGGGCGAAAAACGCGGCCCAGTGGATGGCCCCGTTCCAGCTACTAGCACACGACTGACCAGGAGTATGGAATAATGTCTTCAGCACTGTTCCATCAGCATTGAACCAAACTCGTTTAGCACGACGGGGTGGTATAGCGTCAGATATGCTCCCCACCCGCTTTTCAAACTTAGTACTTACTTAAGTCCAGTAGTGTTTGACGGCTAACCTCTGTCCACATTGTTCCAGCAATGGTTTACAAGCTAACAGGCGTTTTATAAGATGTTCCAGTGCTACTTCCTCTTGTTCCAGTACCGTAACGATCACGTCAGCCGCTTCCACAACACGTTGAGGCGTGTATATTAGACTGATCAGCCTTACGAACAATACACCAGAACTCGAAGAATGTTTCTGAAATGGCGGAGTGCCAACAATACTGATAAAGAAAGTAAAAAGAATATAGAGCCTCATTTCAATTAGCTGGCAGAGACACATGGAGACAAAACTGTTCAGACAGCCGAATCAAATGGTTCAAATGGCTCTGAGCACTATGAGAGTTAACTTCTAAGGTCATCAGTCCCCTAGAACTTAGAACTACTTAAACAACTAACCTAAGGACAACACACACATCCATGCCCGAGGCAGGATTCGAACCTGCGACCGTAGCGGTCGCGCGGTTCCAGACTGCAGCGCCTAGAACCGCTCGGCCACCCCGGCCGGCACAGCCGAATCCCCAATCTATACTATCACTAGTTTGGGAGGCGTCGGTAGTTACACTATCTCAGACTCGACTACCAAAAAATGTACCAACAGACAGTGCTAAAATTTGAAAGGAAACTTCCAAGGCAGGGTTAGATATAAGTATGTGGAAAGCTGAAATTTAAACTTGAACCCCAATACATTGATGAACTCGGGACTAATAGATGATGTCGCTTGTTTAAGAAAGAGTGGTCTATCATAAACATCTTTCAGCCACAGTATATGAGAAAGGGAAGTCATACACATTCTCCGCAGACGTGATGGGAGCAAAATACGAAGAGAGAAGTAATCGTCTAGTGTTCTTCGATCAACCTGGTGTACTTGATAGCAGGCTGAGGGAATTGTCTAAAAGTTTAGTGATTGGCCATCGCTATACTAAATAAACTTAACAGAATACAACGCTAACTTTTTATTTAAGACGTAGTTCACACCCAACGATAAATCCTCAGAGAAAAGACAGAGTGGACATTTCGACAAGAGAGGATCAATACCTCAGTAATAATGGCTGGAAAGTCAGATAGAACCAGTACTGTCAGAGCGACGAAGCCATGAATACTCTCTCCGAGACAGAACAAAGAAAAGAATGGATTCAGTGACATGGCAGTAGGGTAAAGACCGACAGGGGAGAGAGCAAAAACAAACTGCAATAGAATTCGACGACAGTCGTCCACTGGAGTCTCACCAACAGAATATACAACTACGGACGCGCCTTAGCTGTGGAGTGAGAAACCGCCTTATGGAAGAATCCTCCCTAACCCTACTCGCCTTTGTTTACGGTTGATAAGAATAAATCTCTCTACATAGACTAGTTAGAAGGAAATGAGTTAGGAGAGCTAGTGTACTTCCTGTTCTCTGGAATTGTTACAAAAGATCGGCTGGCGGTAAAATAGTAGCTCGTTAGCTTATTCCCCACACATTTCGCTAAGTACCTTTAAATATTCAGCCACTGTACAGGAAACGCTGTGCGCAGTGGCCTACATACCAAACAAGTTACATGACTTAACTTCATCTAACTTCAGGGAAGGACTGCCATGACCTTGCATACTAGTGTACATGTTATACATAATCAACATTACAATAATTAATAATAATAAATTCAGCACAAAATAACATCAAAGTAATAAGGTAAAGGCAGCTCAGGCACAAAGAACTTGCACTCTGAAGGAACTGGAGCAGTAGATTCGCCGTCACGTGGTCTTAATAATCATGTCATTTACCCCTCATATATTTTTAACTTAATCTGACACCGTTACTCTTTAAACCTTCATTTAATTAAGTGGACTACTGATATCTGAGTAATATCTCAAACAGTGTTGATTTGATGTGAGCCTTCATCAGACGTGCTGCTTTTTCTTTTCTGAAATACATGATTTTTTATTGTCGAATGTAAATGGAAGTAAGACGATACTGCAGTATAATCCAATGACTTGTTCCTCAGATATGTTCCACTTGACTCATCTGCTGTGAAACGTTGGTTCTCGTGCACTTGAGCAGAAGGTCTGACCGTGCAGCAGCAGACGTTGATTATCGACTAACCTCCAGTGACATGGTTCCATATGTAATACATCTCTACAAACTGGGAAAAGAATGAACTAAATTCTAAATTCTTTTATGTGTATTGCTTCTCTGTCCTTGGTCCCCAATATTTGCGATGTATTTTTAATGGCGATTGCCATATCCAAGCAGGCACTTAGTTGTAGGTGGTCCATGAGTATTTAATGCGTTTCTATAATAGTGTATAGGTGGTCATTGTGGTGTCACCGCCAGACACCACACTTGCTAGGTGGTAGCTTTAAATCGGCCGCGCGATGTATCTGGTTTTGGGGGCCTCTGGTGAGGTGCGGCGGCATCTCATTCAGCTGCGCCTCTGTCGTCGCACGGGTTCTGCCGCTCCCCGTCTGCTTTCAGCGACGGTGCCGTCCGGTCAGCGCCCTGGGGACCCATCTACTGGCTCGCCTCATCCGCAGGTGTTACCGACGATGCCTTCCATTTTGCCCCATGGCGACGCGCCGCCGCCGCCGCCGCCGCCGCCGCCAGTTCTCCCGCCGGCGCCGCCCGCAGTGGACGCTTCGCTGCAGCCGCCAAGCGCCTCCCTGGGTCACGCGCCGCCGATCGCTTCCCGTGACCAGCTGTCATCCGCCATGGAACTCTTGCCCGCTCCTGACCACATGGCGTCATCGCGCGTCGGATACCCCGACGCAATGGAGGTCGACCCTTCGGCCCCTCCTGTCTCTTTACGGCGCATACACCGCATGTTGACGTGCACCCTGGACTAGGTTTTCAGGCGTTTCCTAGCTCCCCTCGGACCGAATGGCCGGGTGCGGGTGGCACAGCCTCGCCTTGTTGTTAGGCTCCCCACCTCATCGCATACGTCAACATGTGGTCCTCCCCACGGCGGGCGGAAGCCTTATCACACGACCGTTCGCCGATTTGCGGGGGAGGAATGTGGTGTCACCGCCAGACACCACACTTGCTAGGTGGTAGCTTTAAATCGGCCGCGGTCCATTAGTACATGTCGGACCCGCGTGTCGCCACTGTCAGTGATCGCAGACCGAGCGCCACCACACGGCAGGTCTAGAGAGACGTACTAGCACTCGCCCCAGTTGTACGACGACTTTGCTAGCGACTACACTGACGAAGCCTTTCTCTCATTTGCCGAGAGACAGTTAGAATAGCCTTCAGCTAAGTCCATGGCTACGACCTAGCAAGGCGCCATTAACGATTTCTAGAGAGAGTCTCACTTGTATCATCAAGAATGCTGTATACAAATGATGGATTAAAGTTAAGTATTCCAGCAGCTACGTACTTTTCTTTATAGCATTCATTACGTATCCTGTTTCAGACCTAAAGCAAGCCTGCGTGAGTTGACGCGTGCATTTCGGCCTCCTCTCTAAATTAGTGCGTTGTGTTGGCTAATCTGCCGACACAACAGTCATTAAGGTGGCGAAGGTGTAAGAGGTGCAGTCACAACTAGTTTCTATACTGGCATACATGTCCTAAACGCGTAATTTGACTGAACATTCATCGGGTAGTCATGTGCCTCACATTGTTCCAGGCTTCGTTTGGTGGTGTGTATTTAGCTGAGACTCAAACAGCTTACCACTCGGTGTGCGAAGTCCTCCGTACAGCGGTCCGAAGTACTCGCTAAGTAGTGTACAGCGTGAGTGGCTGTTAAATGGCTTCAAACTTCCTTATGGTGTGACAGACATTGTTCTGACCAGCCTGCACCATTAAGGGGGGAATGGACATACTGAGTACCTGAAGGTATTTGCAGGTATGTGGGGCCGGTAATGACTCCATACACCTGTTAGATCAGAGTTCGATTTTTTTCGGAACGTGTTTCTTTAGGCGTGGAGGAGGAAGAGATAGTCAATAGTAATGGAGAAATATCCAGCGATATTGAGTATCACAAGGCAAAATAATGCAAATTCGAATTTCATTCACAGTAGACCCCATCAAATTTCGTATGCCTTTAACGAACAGTAGTAACAACTGCCTCTAGTTTCTAAAATGATATGACAGAAAGAAATTGTCTTTAAAACAGAAATCACGAATAAAGCATACCACTTACAAACGGCTCTGTTGTGACAGACATTGTTCTGACCAGCCTGCACCATTAAGGGGGGAATGGACATACTGAGTACCTGAAGGTATTTGCAGGTATGTGGGGCCGGTAATGACTCCATACACCTGTTAGATCAGAGTTCGATTTTTTTCGGAACGTGTTTCTTTAGGCGTGGAGGAGGAAGAGATAGTCAATAGTAATGGAGAAATATCCAGCGATATTGAGTATCACAAGGCAAAATAATGCAAATTCGAATTTCATTCACAGTAGACCCCATCAAATTTCGTATGCCTTTAACGAACAGTAGTAACAACTGCCTCTAGTTTCTAAAATGATATGACAGAAAGAAATTGTCTTTAAAACAGAAATCACGAATAAAGCATACCACTTACAAACGGCTCTGTTTCCTGCACTTATCTTCTTGTAAGCGATACATACTGTGGTTCCTTGTCACTCGTAGAATGAGTCAAGGGTTTTAATAGAAAACGGCCATCCTCATTATTTGTATATGGTAATATACGACAGTGTAACAAAAACCTTTCCACATCCATGCTCCTAGTTACATTTTTGTACTGGGTAATGACTGTCCGTAGATTAGTTTTTCTGGTGAAGTTTTAAGATGTATGGATAGTTAAAAGGGTAACATATACGATTGAAATGCACAACTGGTCAATGAACGTTGTATAACTTCTGTGTCTCTAATCTTTAGATGTCTACCTGAACTTCTTGGACATCGTAAAAGTGGTACATTATAATTTTATTGTATAAGCAGCACGCTCACATTACCTATAGCCCATATACTACTACTAGCCATATGCTAACTTCAAACCAGTTTGATTTTACAGACACAGTTACTGCATGCATATTCCCTTTACTATCACACTTTAAAAAACAAAACCAGGTGGCAAGGTCTCAGCTCTTGTTCCTCTGCTAACCTTTAAAGCGCACTATGACTACCTTCCACCCCCTTGAACCATGGACATTGCCGTTGGTGGGGAGGCTTGCGTGCCTCAGCGATACAGATAGCCGTACCGTAGGTGCAACCACAACGGAGGGGTATCTGTTGAGAGGCCAGACAAACGTGTGGTTCCTGAAGAGGGCAGCAGCGTTCTCAATAGTTGCAGGGGCAACAGTCTGGATGATTGACTGATCTGGCGTTGTAACACTGACCAAAACGGCCTTGCTGTGCTGGTACTGCGAACGGCTGAAAGCAAGGGGAAACTACAGCTGTAATTTTTCCGGAGGGCATGCTGCTTTGCTGTATGGTTACTGATGATGGCGTCCTCTTGGTTAAAATATTCCGGAGGTAAAATAGTCCCCCATTCGGCCCTCTGAGCGGGGACTACTCAAGAGGATGTTATCAGGAGAAATAAAACTGGCATTCTACGGATCGGAGCGTGGGATGTCAGATCGCTGAATCGGGCAGGTAGCTTAGAAAATTTTGAAAAGGGAAATGGATAGGTTAAAGTTAGATATAGTGGGAATTAGTGAAGTTCGGTGGCAGGAGGAACAAGACTTTTGGTCAGGCGAATACAGGGTTATAAATACAAAATCAAATAGGGGTAATGCATAAAAATAATTGGAGTGCGGGTAAGCTACTACAAATAGCATAGTGAACGCATTATTGTGGCCACGATAAACACGAAGCCCACGCCTACTACAGTAGTACAAGTTTATATGCCTACTAGCTCTGCAGATTACGAAGAAATTGAAGAAGTGTATGATGAAATAAAAGAAATTATTCAGATAGTGAAGGAAGACGAAAATTTAATAGTCATGGGTGACTGGAATTAGGCAGTAGGAAAAGGGAAAGAAGGAAACGTAGTAGCTGAATATGGATTGGGAATAAGGAATGAAAGAGGATGTCGCCTGGTAGAATTTTGCACAGAGCACAACTTAATCATAGCTACCACTTGGTTTAAGAATCTTGAAAGAAGGTTGTATACATGGAAGAACCCTGGAGATACTGACAGGTTTCAGATAGATTATTTAATAGTAAGACAGAGATTTAGGAATCAGGTTTTAAATTATAAGACATTTCCAGGGGCAGATGTGGACTCTGACCACAATCAATTGGTTATGAACTGTAGATTAAAACTGAAGAAATTGCAAAAAGGGTGGCAATTTAAGGAGATGGGACCTGGATAAACTGACTAAACCAGAGGTTGTACAGAGTTTCAGGGAGAGCATAAAGGAACAATTGACCGTAATAGGGAAAAGAAATACAGTAGAAGAAGAATGGGTAGCTCTGAGGGATGAAGTAGTGAAGGCAGCAGAGGATCAAGTACGTGAAAAGACGAGGGCTACCAGAAATCCTTAGGCAACAGAAGAAATATTTAATTTAATTGATTAAAGCAGAAAATATAAAAATGCAGTAAATGAAGCAGGCAAAAAGGAATACAAACGTCTCAAAAATGAGATCGACAGGAAGTGCAAACTGGCTAAGCAGGGACGGCTAGAGGACAAATGTAAGGATGTAGAGGCTTATCTCACTAGGGGTAAGATAGATACTGCCTACAGGAAAATTAAAGAGACCTTTGGAGAAAAGAGAACCACTTGCATGTATATCATTAGCTCAGACGGAAACCCAGTTCTAAGCATAGAAGGGAAAGCAGGAAGGTGGACGGAGTAAACAGAAGGTCTATACAACTGCGATGTACTTGAGGGCAATGTTATGGAAATGGAAGAGGACGTAAGTGAAGATGAAATGGGAAATATGGTACTGCGTGAAGAATTTGACAGAGTACTGAAAGACGCAGGTCGAAACAAGGCCCCGAGAGTAGACGACATTCCATTAGAACTACCGACAGCCTTGGGAGAACCAGCCCTGACAAAACTCTGCCATCTGATGAGCAAGATGTATGAGACAGGCGAAATACCCTCAGACTTCAAGAAGAATATAATAATTCCAATCCCAAAGAAAGCAGGGGTTGACAGATGTGAAAATTACCGAACTATCAGTTTCATAAGCCACGGATGCAAAATACCAACACGAATTCTTTACAGACGAATGGAAAAACTAGTAGAAGCCGACCTCGGGGAAGATCAGTTTGGATTCCGTAGAAATGTTGGAACACCTGAGGCAATACTGACCCTACGACTCATCTTAGAAAATAGATTAAAGAAAGCCAAACCTACGTTTCTGACATTTGTAAACATAGAGAAAGCTTTTGACAATGTTGACTGGGATGCTCTCTTTCAAATTCTAAAGGTGGCAGGGATAAAATACAGGAAGCGAAAGGCTTTTTACAATTTGTACAGAAACCAGATGGCAGTTATAAGAGTCGAGGGGCATGAGAGGGAAGCAGTGGTTGGGAAGGAAGTGAGACAGGGTTGTAACCTATCCCCGATGTTATTCAATGTGTATATTGAGCAAGCAGTACAGGAAACAAAAGAAAAAATCGGAGTAGGAATTAAAATCCATGGAGATGAAATTAAAACTTTGAGGTTCGCCGATGACATTGTAATTCTGTCAGAGACAGCAAAGGACCTGGAAGAGCAGCTGAGCAGCTGAGCTTGAAAGGAGGATATCAGATGAACATCAACAAAAGCAAAACGAGGATAATGGAATGTAGTCGAATTAAGGCGGGTGATGCAGAGGGAATTAGATTAGCAAATGAGACACTTAAAGTAGTAAAGGAGTTTTGATATTTGGGGTGTAAAATAACTGACGATGGTCGAAGTAGAGAGTATATAAAATGTAGACTAGCAATGGGAAGGAAAGCGTTTCTGAAGAAGAGAAATTTGTTAACATCGAGTATTGATTTAAGTGTCAGGAAGTCGTTTCCGAAAGTATTTGTATGGAGTGCAGCCATGTATGAAAGTGAAACATGGACGATAAATAGTTTGGATAAGAAGAGAATAGAAGATTTCGAAATGTGGTGCTACAGAAGAATGCTGAAGATTAGATGGGTAGATCACATAACTAATGAGGAGGTATTGAATAGGATTGGGGAGAAGAGGAGTTTGTGGCATAACTTGACAAGAAGAAGGGACCGGTTGGTAGGACATGTTCTGAGTCATCAAGGGATCACCAATTTAGTATTGGAGGGCAGCGTGGAGGGAGACCAAGAGATGGATACACTAAGCAGATTCAGAAGGATGTAGGTTGCAGTAGGTGCTGGGAGATGAAGAAGCTCGCACAGGGTAGAGTAGCATGGAGGGCTGCATCAAACCAGTCTCACGACTGAAGACCACAACAACAACATTACTACCTTTTTGTTTAGTTCTCTTTAGCGGTAGAATCTTTATCCTGAGATGGCCATCAGTTATAACTGGTGATACGGCTTTAGTCTGTAGAAATAAACAACTACGGCACAGTCAGATAGTTGAGTTTGTGCATCAACAGATGTTAAGCGTATGATTGGGCAATGCCCTTCAGAGGATACAGTTTCTTAGGTCTCCCTTCCTTAATCCCTGTGTTATGAAGCAAAAGGAAATAACCCAGTTTGGGGGGGGGTATTGTCCTTTATTACTTATTACTTCTTTGGATATCCTTGGTGGTAGCACTAGACTTACTTTGTTGTACCTTTTATCGAAATGGTTTTAAGGTGCCATGCAGCTCTAAGACTTATGCAAGTTTTATACCAAGCGGCATCTTAACAAGTTCGAACGGAGAGTTCATAAGTCGCCCATACACCATGTCGTAGTGTGTGTGCATATAGTAGATTAGTAGATATGACTGTTACACTTGTCTCAGTCATTATGTGTCCCATTTACATAATGAGACAGCATTCGAATTATCGTTCAAGTGCATGTTCAAGGCAGCCATTTGCTTTAATTTGGAAAGGGGTTGTTCACTATTTTTTAATTCGCAGCAACTTGCACCTCTGTGCAACAAGGTGTAATCTAAGCTACGATCTGAACCAGTATTGGAGATCCTGGAAGACACTGCAAAGAGATGTGTACCCTTGGTTGTTATGTCCTCTTGCCTAAGGACAGCTGCGAGATCAAAGTCTTAGATGTCAGTTGATTAAACGATTTTTAAAATGTGGGTACATTAATAATGGAGAACTTGTCAATATATCTTTTATCTATGTCATAGCCAACTCACACTCTTCTGTCAACCAAAAAACTTAAATCTTTTTCAACAGCTTAGTCAATGGTTTAGTTCCTATGACATAATTCTTCACGAATCTACAGTAACAATTCGCAAGTCTGAGGAAACATTGCAATTCTTTAACATTAGTGGTTTCTGGGAAACTCTCAAACGCCTCTGTTAAATGACAGTCTGGCTTTACCCCAGCTGAACTCATGATATGCCTCAAGTACAGGAGCTATGACCCTGCACGAGAAACTTCCCAATATTTCAACTCATATCTGCTTTTGAGTAACGCTCTGCTAACCCTCGCAACGGAACTTCTAACCTTCCCACTTCTCTCACGGTGTCAACAGTTTCAGTAGAGGCATCCTTGACAGCTTCAACTGTGTTACAATTAAGAAAAACACATTCAGCAAGGAACACATACGTCCTACATCATGGGCACTTTGAAAATACATATCTCAAACTCTCCACATGTTCCTCAATAGTTATGGAGAACACGATAATGTTATTAGAATAAACTACAAATGTAGAAGACTTTAGAGCCTCATAGTAACAAATCAGCGAATCTTTGGAAGGTGGCAGGTGTGTTTCGTAGGTTAAAATGCATGTGGAAAAGCTCATACAATAATGGTGGTACCTCAACAGCATTTAGTGGCCAGTCGTAAGATTTAATAAGAATTTCGTGTTAGCCAGAACGCATATTAAAATACTTACATTTCTCTAATCTGAGCAGTGTCTCTTCGATATGCAGTAGAGAGTGTCATGTGTGATCATCTTATTTACAGCTGACATATCGATGTACTCAGGTATTTTGCCCATTGATTGACTTTTTTGACATGACCATGACTGGAAAGGCCCATGGAATTGCAGAGGGTTGTACTGTCCCTGCATCTGTTACTTGATAGCATCCTCCACAGTTGGTTGTAAACGATAAGGAATTTGCAACGTCGTTTTGACTGAACTGATCAGCCAAAAAGACTGATCTTGTCTGTTTCCGGTTTTTGCGGTCTATGCAGACAACTTTTCCAATGCCACAGCTGATTGCAACAGCTAATAGTCCATGAATTAACAGCGTTTCAGCGTCTGTCATTTGTCACATTTTGGTGTGGCTCAGTGGTACATAATGGAGTGGAAACAAATCTTCCCGCCTCCTTATGTTGTATAGTTAACCTCACAGATTCATCCACAGAGGTCGTCATTACCTATCTGTGAGTTTATACCTCTTATAAACACATCAGTTTAGCGAGATTCCATTTCTTCTCTCAAAACATCATTTTATGTCGCCATATATCCCACACAACACAAACTGTATTCTGGCAACAAAAGCCTCAGTGTCCTCAGCTAGCTTTTGCAATAGTATGGGCAGGTGGTCCCTGTAGTAGCTACTTATCGCTTATTTGAGTAACGCACTGCTAATCCTCGAATCAGAACCTCTAACCTTCCCACGTCTCTCACGGTGTCAACAGATTCAAGACATGTAGATGCATCCTCTGACATCTTCAACAGTATTACATTTAAGAAAAACACATTCAGCCAGGGACAAATACGTCCTGCATCATGGACACACTGCAAAAGTGTGTTACATTTTCCTTTGTCTTCCCTGAGACAAGTTACAGCAGGAAAACTGCTCACAGTAGTAGGAGGAGCGCTCGTGGAACTAACTGTAGATTCCTTAGGGGCTGTACAACTTTTTGCGTACTTACGGGAGACATCAGTGCCTAACACTGCTCCTCTAACTGATTTTTTAGGAATGAACTCTTCATTCAAAGTGGCAACTGGTCCCACATTATCATATTCGGCAGCGGGGCTCCTGTCATTCTTGTTGTTGACAATGTAAGTCAGGCATGGTTAGATATTGGGGAAAGACTATTACTGAATGATCGATTAGAAACCACTTTACCTTTGAAACTTCCTGGCAGATTAAAACTGTGTGCCGGGTCGAGACTCGAACTCGGGAGCTTTGCCTTTCGCGGGCAAGTGCTCTACCAACTGAGCTACCCAAGCACGACTCACGCCCCGTCCTCGCAGCTTTACTTCTGCCAGTACCTCGTCTCCTACCTTCCAAACTTTACAGAAGCTCTCCTGCGAAACTTGCAGAACTAGCACTCCTGAAAGAAAGGATACTGCGGAGACATGCTAGTTCTGCAAGTTTCGCAGAAGAGCTTCTGTAAAGTTTGGAAGGCAGGAGACGAGGTACTGGCAGACGTAAAGCTGCGAGGACGGGGCGTGAGTCGTGCTTGGGTAGCTCAGTTGGTAGAGCACTTGCCCGCGAAAGGCAAAGCTCCCTAGTTCGAGTCTCGGCCCGGCACACAGTTTTAATCTGCCAGGAAGTTTCATATCAGCGCACACTCCGCTGCAGAGTGAAAATCTCATTCTGGACACTTTACCTTTGTTAAACACAATATTGAAAGAGGAAAATAAAAGTTGTTCCGATCCACAACGATTTTCAAAGGTTGCACGAAGCCAAGCTGTGACAGAGGGTGCGTGCACAGTGCCGGCTACACTTACATTAATTTCGACGCGTGGAATCGGTGATGGCGGCTGCTATGAGAGTGCAATGCGGTCGTGCGGCGACTGCTGGTGCAACACCCAGGAGCCTCGCCCATATGGCTGCTACGCGGCATGGAGTTGACTCTCGGCGATGGAGAAGATACTGTAGCTAAGGGTGCGGCGTACCGAGCGGCGCAGCGTGCTGTGCGGTCAGCACGTTGGCAGCGCCTGACTGCGTCTAAAGAATCTGCCAATGCAGCAGTTGATGACTGCGCGTGGCCGAATGCGTCTTCCGCATATTCCTGCTGCACGGTGCACGTAGGTGTATGCAACGCCGACAAAAGAAGGGAAAACATTTCATAACGAAGTTAGACCCTAACTCGGCAACTCACCGCACTGACTACAACAGGCCAGAATAGCTGCATGCTATAGCGAGGTGCAGACCATAGAACTCATCCAAAGGTTTCTGTGCAGTAACCGTTCCCAAAAGACGAATAGCATGCATACTGGATCGAAAGGTGTGAACCATCCTGTATTCTGATACCAGTCGTACATGCTAGCCTTTGGAAGACGGTCGGGATTGAGAGGACGTGTAGTTGAGAAGATGACTGGAATAACGAGACGTATTCATGCGGTATAGCTGGCCGATTTCTTAGCTTTATTGCTAAATACTAATGGATGCATCAGTGTGCGGGAAAGCTACCGAGAGACTGAGTGGACATGGCGTCGAAGAGTAAAGGAAATGTATGTCTCCTCATGTGAGCTGGGTAGCAAGAAAGGCAGGACTCTGTGCTCCGCCATGCCCACCAGTCCAAACCACATTCTCAAATGATCCTTTCCAACCCCTTGACTGGCGCACTGCTTCTACCTACGCTATTCTGAAAGCATTAGCTTGTCAGCGTTGCCGAGCCACAGTATTACCTCGTCAAAATCGCCACTCGTGACAGTGGAGTTTGCCCAATAGCACAAGGGTAGGACATGGGTTGGCGTTGGCATCGAGTTACTATCTGGAGCTAGCCAGCCCAGGTCCAGTCACAGCTCACAAGACAAACTTAGCTACTTCAAATGATGAATAAAAGTTAGTTCAAAAATATATCTCTTCCACGCAGTCAGCAGGCCCATTTTACACTCTACAATGGTTTCCTCCTGGTTCACTTTATATCACTGTGTTAGTAACTGACAAATGATTCTTCAATAAAATTCTTCAGGGTATCAGACCGCATCGTCACAATTTAAAATGCGCCAACGTTTCGGCCAGCGTTGCAGCTAGCCTTCATCAGGGCCTTACGTTAACTTAACGTAAGGCCCTGATGAAGGCTAGCTGCAACGCTGGCCGAAACGTTGGCGCATTTTAAATTGTGACGATGCGGTCTGATACCCTGAAGAATTTTATTGAAGAAGACAACGGCCGCGGAAGCCTACGCTTACATTTGACAAATGATTGTTTACCGTTGTCACAGGTCTACAGCAAATATATAGCACACATAATGTGACTACAGAGTTACTCCGATCACCAAGTTATTTCAAAAGTTGTGGAAGTGTATTTTTCCACAGAATCTGTAATAATCCTCTGATGTTTCTTAACCATAAACTCATTCCCAATGTAAGAAAAACCTTAGAGACTGTGTTTACGGCAACAATAAGCCACTGTACTAAATGCATGTGCGATAAAATGCAGAAACGTGTGGTTACATTAAAAAACTTCACAGCTGTAAATAAAGAGGAAATACGTCGAGTGTCTCATTGTAGTTATGATACATATTAACCATTTCAGATACTGTCACTGAAATTTCTGCTCCACACCATAAATTAAAGAAACATATGAAGACTGGTCATTAAAGTCGCCATCCGCTGTGGCCGAGCTACGGTCGCAGGTTCGAATCCTGCCTCGGGCCTGCATGCGTGTGGTGTCCTTAGGTTAGTTAGGTTTACGTAGTTCATATATATATATATATATATATATATATATATATATATATATCTGTGTGTGTGTGTGTGTGTGTGTGTGTGTGTGTGTGTGTGTGTGGACATAGTTTACCCTGCCCAGATACATGTATAGATACGCAATATACGTTTCCACCCCAGAACTCTTTTATGTCCCACATCTTGTACTGTTGCACCTTGTTTTGACCTCAGTTCCACTGGTATGTGGTTCTTGTCCCCCACAGTGCTTCTTTCCCGCCAAAAGTGATGTGTGTATCAAGTTTGGCTGAAACCGATTAAGTGTGTTAGGAGGAGATGTGGAATACACACACACACAAACACACACACACATACACACTCACACACACACATATATATATATATATATATATATATATATATATATATATATATATATATACTCCTGGAAATTGAAATAAGAACACCGTGAATTCATTGTCCCAGGAAGGGGAAACTTTATTGACACATTCCTGGGGTCAGATACATCACATGATCACACTGACAGAACCACAGGCACATAGACACAGGCAACAGAGCATGCACAATGTCGGCACTAGTACAGTGTATATCCACCTTTCGCAGCAATGCAGGCTGCTATTCTCCCATGGAGACGATCGTAGAGATGCTGGATGTAGTCCTGTGGAACGGCTTGCCATGCCATTTCCACCTGGCGCCTCAGTTGGACCAGCGTTCGTGCTGGACGTGCAGACCGCGTGAGACGACGCTTCATCCAGTCTCAAACATGCTCAATGGGGGACAGATCCGGAGATCTTGCTGGCCAGGGTAGTTGACTTACATCTTCTAGAGCACGTTAGGTGGCACGGGATACATGCGGACGTGCATTGTCCTGTTGGAACAGCAAGTTCCCTTGCCGGTCTAGGAATGGTAGAACGATGGGTTCGATGACGGTTTGGATGTACCGTGCACTATTCAGTGTCCCCTCGACGATCACCAGTGGTGTACGGCCAGTGTAGGAGATCGCTCCCCACACCATAATGCCGGGTGTTGGCCCTGTGTGCCTCGGTCGTATGCAGTCCTGATTGTGGCGCTCACCTACACGGCGCCAAACACGCATACGACCATCATTGGCACCAAGGCAGAAGCGACTCTCATCGCTGAAGACGACACGTCTCCATTCGTCCCTCCATTCACGCCTGTCGTGACACCACTGGAGGCGGGCTGCACGATGTTGGGGCGTGAGCGGAAGACGGCCTAACGGTGTGCGGGACTGTAGCCCAGCTTCATGGAGACGGTTGCGAATGGTCCTCGCCGATACCCCAGGAGCAACAGTGTCCCTAATTTTCTGGGAAGTGGTGGTGCGGTCCCCTACGGCACTGCGTAGGATCCTACGGTCAAGGCGTGCATCCGTGCGTTGCTGCGGTCCGGTCCCAGGTCGACGGGCACGTGCACCTTCCGCCGACCACTGGCGACAACATCGATGTAGTGTGGAGACCTCACGCCCCACGTGTTGAGCAATTCGGCGGTACGTCCACCCGGCCTCCCGCATGCCCACTATACGCCCTCGCTCAAAGTCCGTCAACTGCACATACGGTTCACGTCCACGCTGTCGCGGCATGCTACCAGTGTTAAAGACTGCGATGGAGCTCCGTATGCCACGGCAAACTGGCTGACACTGACGGTGGCGGTGCACAAATGCTGCGCAGCTAGCGCCATTCGACGGCCAACACCGCGGTTCCTGGTGTGTCCGCTGTGCCGTGCGTGTGATCATTGCTTGTACAGCCCTCCCGCAGTGTCCGGAGCAAGTATGGTGGGTCTGACACATCAGTGTCAATGTGTTCTTTTTTCCATTTCCAGGAGTGTATATATATACATATTCCGCAAAAATGTGGAGCTTCGTGATGTACAAAGAAATCAGTGATGACAAGATCGTTGTACCCAGACTGAGTACCGCTGCATCCGAATCCACCAACAATAAAACCAAAAGATATCTATTTATAATAGCAAATAAAAATTCGTCTGAAGTTTTCTTAACAGACAGTCTCCACTCCTTATTAACCAACTATGTAAGCATAGAGCATATGTCGCTTGTATTCAAGGAAAAGTATTTGCGGCAATTGAGAGATTTATACCGAATAAATTAATAAAATATTATATTGATACCCATTGATACACAAAGCCGGTCATAATACTGTTGTAGAAGCAAAGAAAATATGTATATAATTTAAAAGAACACAAAATCTCTTCAACATTGGCCGTGTTTTACAGAAGCTCGAAAGCTATCGCCAACTTTAATACGAGATGCCTTTAACCCTTTCACTGCGCATTTACTCTTAGCGGCTCCCGCCCTGAGCGCGTATTTTCACCCGTTGCGTGTATATATACGACTGTAGCAGTCTACCGTTATTATTGAGATAAAAATGAGACGCAAATTCCGGTATTGTCTGTGTAAATAGTTCCCTTTTTTTAAAAATCTTTGTTCAGAAAGTCGTATTTTGTTCAAAAAAGGTACTTTATTAGGAGAAAAAATACAAAACATATTACATTAGTAATACTTCAAAAATTGATATCTCTCGAAACAAAAATTCAAACATAAAGGCACATTACATTTTACACATATGTATCTTGTGTCACTTCGTTTATCATGTTTTGCGCATACAATACATCTTCTCTGGGCGGCCTTCTTCTTTGAAGTTCCTGGGATTAGCGAGATAAAGTGGCGCTCGGTTAGGCGTAAGGGATTGTCTCCATCAGCCGATCTCCTTCCACGACGTCCCTCTGTTTGCGGTTGGTGGTCAATCTCTAGGATCTCCTTGATAAGGTTCTGTTGAAAATCGGATACTGAAATAATTCGTCCTGTTTGAGGAATGTATAATGCATGTGCATTGAGCAGAGACAGATCCACTAAATGAAAAAATACTTTTTTATACCATTTTACAGTTTTCGTAAACATTCTACTGAACTTAGCAACATATCGCTCCTGTCGACGGTTCCCATATTCTCAGTGTAGCTTACGATGCAAGCTGGTTTTGTGTTTGGTTTATTCGTGGTTCTGTCAATTTTTTCAGTCGCTGTACTTTTCTTAAGTGATCCACAATTCGACGTAATTTCCAGATTTTGTCATCTGCAGGGTCCTTACTGTCATCAGCAAAATGTAACATTCTAAGTAACAGAAGATATCTATCTCTCGGCATGATTTGCGCAAAAATTGGAGTAGACATTAACTGATCATTGGTCCAATAACTGTTTTTCATTTTTTCTCACTTGAGCCATCAGAAAATATACAGCAAGGAAACAGTAAACTTCGTCACTCTTTGTGTTTTTCCAACGTCACAGTCTTGATGTTACACTGGCATCATTGCAAAGGTGTTCATAATATAAATTACATTGCTCAGCTATGTAGCTCACAATTACTTGGCATAAAAAAAAAAAAAAAAAAAAAAGAAACCTTGGAAGCAGTCGTATATAGTACATAAATCATCTAAATTGACGATTTTGCAACCGGATCCACTGTTATCGAAATTGTACACTTTAGGGTCCAAATCAGAGTCTTTCCATCTAAAATCAACTGTTTTGTGTCTCTTAGGAGATTTTTAAGGCATACGCTCAGGTTCTTCTTCGGAATCGGAGAAAGAATCGACGATAACATCAAAATCTGGATCTGCATTTACTGGTTCAACGTTTGTTGGTTCACAAATATTTTTTATATTCGTGGTGACAGATTTATCTGCCAGCTCGTCGTCGTCATTATCTGTCCACCCATAATCAGCTGGATTGGGCATGATGATGTAGTCGTCGTCACTTTGGTTTGGAATACTCAGCAGCTCACCGTCTGTAAACGGACGGTAACGTCGCGTCATTTTATTCGGTAAAGCGGAAACGGCCTCACACAAACTAGGTAATATAGCGATACGAATGAACTCGGCAGAAAGAGAATTCAACATTCAATAGTCGTTCAGGTAATTCCTAGTATTCCAACAATTAAACTGCATACATGGGCAACAATTACCTCCGACTCGCTGGCCCGATTGTCGGCGTTGTACGTAACTATACGACTGTAGCAGGAAACCGCTGTAAGTATTTTTTATAGCAAATAGTATATATACGTCTGGAGCACTGAAACGATTAGCGTATATTTACGTCTGGAGCAGTGAAAGGGCTAATAGCTTCTACAACGAAACTCAATCTCCACATATGACAGAAATTCCGAAGAGATTCTGGTCGTACATAAAGAGTACCAGCGGCAAGACACAATAAATAACTTCACTGCGAGATCGAATTGTAATGTTACCAGTGGGAGTGTGACTAAAGTGCTGTTATTAAACTTAGTTTTTAGAAGTTCCTTCACCAAAGAAGCTGAAGGAAACACGAGGGGCGTTCGATAAGTAAAGCTACACACCCTATTTATGAAAGCAGGTATGTTTTATTCAGGACTTAAATACACCATATTATTCCCCAATCTTTTCGCTAAAAAAAAATCAATCTCAGATCTGTTCAAAAATGTTCAAATGTGCGTGAAATCTTATGGGACTTAACTGCTAAGGTCATCAGTCCCTAAGCTTACACACTACTTAACCTAAATTATCCTAAGGACCGACACACACACTCATGCCCGAGGGAGGACTCGAACCTCCGCCGGGACTAGGTGCACAGTCCATGACTTCAGCGCCCTAGACCGCTCGGCTAATCCCGCGCGGCCTCAATTCTGTCTAACGGCCTTACGCCACCTTACAGTGAGGTTCTGTACACCCACATGCTACCACCCTACTGGTCGACGTCTGAGTCAACGTCATGCTGCATCGAAAACTTCCTCATCATCGACGTTCTGCTTCCCAAAAAAATGTTCCAATGTATGTGAGTTCTTAAGAGACAAAACTGCAGAGGTCGTCGGTCTCTAGACGTACACACTACTTAACCTAAATTATCCTAAGAACAACACACACAACCATGCCCGAAGGAGGACTGGAACCTCCTGTGGGAGAGACCGTGCAGTCAGTGAAATGGCGCCTCTAACCGCGCAGCTACTGCTTCCTGCGGAGTGCCTCTCTCACTGGACCGAACAGGTGGAAGGCGCAAGATAAGGGCTGCAGGATGGATAAGGAAGAACAGTCCAATGAAGTTTTTTTTTGAGATCCTCTGGGGTGTGCAGAATTATGTAAAGCTTTGTGTCATCAAGGAGAAGGAGAAGTCCGTTTGAAGTTTTCTGACGACGAACATGTTCCTCCAAATTCCTGAATTAGCACCTTACACTTCAGAGTTAATCGTTGCGCCATGAAGGAGGACATCAAACAGAATAATCCCTTTAGAGTCCAATAAAGCCGTCGCCTTGTATTTATCTGCTGATTTTATGGCTTGTTATGGTTTCGGACATATTCTTCCTATGAGATGTGGTGTGGCGCACGCTATAGATTGCCGTTTTGGTTCCGTTTCGAAGTGATGGGCCCATGCTTCATCGCATGAGACGACGTTCGACGAAAACTTATCGCAATCAGCCTCGTAGCGCGCAAGTACGAGGGTAGTTCAATAAGTAATGCAACACATTCTTTTTCTCGGCCAATTTTGGTTGAAAAAACCGGAAATTTCTTGTGGAATATTTTCAAACATTCCCGCTTCGTCTCGTATAGTTTCATTGACTTCCGACAGGTGGCAGCGTTGTACGGAGCTGTTAAAATGGCGTCTGTAACGGATGTGCGTTGCGAACAACGGGCAGTGATCGAGTTTCTTTTGGCGGAAACCCAGGGCATCTCAGATATTCATAGGCGCTTGCAGAATGTCTACGGTGATCAGGCAGTGGACAAAAGCACGGTGAGTCGTTGGACAAAGCGTGTGTCATGATCGACGCAAGGTCAAGCAAGACTGTCTGATCTCCCGCGTGCGAGCACGCCGTGCACAGCTGTGACTCCTGCAATGGCGGAGCGTGCGAACACTCTCGTTCGAGATGATCGACGGATCACCATCAAACAACTCAGTGCTCAACTTGACATCTCTGTTGGTAGTGCTGTCACAACTGTTCACCAGTTGGGATATTCAAAGGTTTGTTCCCGCTGGGTCCCTCGTTGTCTAACAGCACACCATAAAGAGCAAAGGAGAACCATCTGTGCGGAATTGCTTGCTCGTCATGTGGCTGAGGGTGACGATTTCTTGTCAAAGATTGTTACAGGTGATGAAACATGGGTTCATCTCTTCGAACCTGAAACAAAACGGCAATCAATGGAAAAAGTTTAAAGCCATACCCTCAGCCGGTAAAGTGATGGTTACAGTCTTCTGGGACGCTGAAGGGGTTATTCTGTTCGATGTCTTTCTCCATGGTCAAACGATCAACTCTGAAGTGTATTGTGCTACTCTTCAGAAATTGAAGAAACGACTTCAGCGTGTTCGTAGGCACAAAAATCTGAACGAACTTCTCCTTCTTCATGACAACGCAAGACCTCGCACAAGTCTTCGCACCCGAGAGGAGCTCACAAAACTTCAGTGGACTGTTCTTCCTCATGCACCCTACAGCCCCGATCTCGCACCGTCGGATTTCCATATGTTTGGCCCAATGAAGGACGCAATCCGTGGGAGGCACTACGCGGATGATGAAGAAGTTATTGATGCAGTACGACGTTGGCTCCGACATCGACCAGTGGAGTGGTACCGTGCAGGCATACAGGCCCTCATTTCAAGGTGGCGTAAGGCCGTAGCATTGAATGGAGATTACGTTGAAAAACAGTGTTGTGTAGCTAAAAGATTGGGGAATAACCTGGTGTACTTCAATGCTGAATAAAATAACCCCTGTTTCAGAAAAAAAAATGTGTTGCATTACTTATTGAACTGCCCTCGTAATTCCGCACCGATGTTGTTTCGTAGCTCTTCGTGATTTTATGTTAGGCGGCGAGGAAACCAACGGGCACACAATTGGTGGGTGAGTGTGCTAGCACTGCCAGCAGCGACCTCCAATTGTGCAGTGGGGTTCGTGATTGTGATCCGTCGGCCACCACGAGTAACAGTGCAGGTGCGTTCCTACACTGCAGTATTTTTGCGCTCTCCTGTCACGATGGTGACGGACGCCTCGCTCAACGACTCATCGTTTTTTTTTCCGCTGGCAGGTCTCCGTAGACATTCTGCGAGCACCAATCTATATCTTCGATGCTCTGGTTCTCCGCCAAAGAAAATCGGTGACAGCTCTCTGCTTGGCTGCTTGGGACGTACCTCCATCACAGACGCTATTTTGGAGGCTATGTAAAGCGCATCCACCTACCGAAAATTTATGAAACTGTAAGGGCTCAAGCGGAGATATTGCACTATGTCCCACAATAAATTCTTTTCCTAACCGGAACTGAGCGAGAAAAAAAGTTTTGCATTACTTATTCAACCCCCCTCATATTCCAGAATTGGAAGCAAGAACAGCTGCACCCATGAGTAACTTACACGTCTATCTTAATCGTTTAGCGAAGCAGCTTAAATCACTTAATAAAGGGAAGTCTTCCGGTCCAGATAGTGTACCAACTAAGTTGCTTTCAGAGTGTGCCGATACCGCCGCTCGCTCGATGAAAGATCAGTACTAAAAAATTGGAAAGCAGCACAGGTCATACGAACAGTAAAGGAAAGAAGTAGGAGTGATCCGATAAATTTCAGACTTATATCACTGACGCCAATTTGCAGTCCGATTATGGAACGTATACAGTGTTCGCACGTCATGAATTTCCTTGGAGAGAATAGTTTCTTGACACAGAGTCAGCACGGTTTGAGAAACTATTGTTCTTCCGAAAAATGGCTAGCTCTTTATTCGCTTGAAGTAGTGAGTGCCATTGATAAGGCCGTATTTCTAGATTTATAGAAAGCTTTTGACAACGTTACTCACAAGATACTTCTAATCAGATTGTGTGCCGATAGAGTATTGCGTCAGTTGTGTGACTTGATTCGTGATTTACTGCCGGGAAGATCACGGTACGTAGTAATCGACGTAAAATCATCGGGTAAAACAGCACTGATATTCGGCGTTTCCAAAGTAAATGTTATAGGCCTACTACTGTTACTAATATCTGTAAACGGCCTAGAAGAGAATCTGAGTACCCCTATTAGATAGCTCACAGATGATGCTGTCATTTACGCTGTTATATGGAACTTCCGTATGCTGCGAAAACTGGCAGTTGTCTCTGAGCAAAGAAAAGTGACATGAGCACAAGAAGAAATCCTCTTAATTTTGGTTACACAATAAATCACACAAAAGGCTGTCGATTCAACTAAATACCTAAAAAATAAAAATATCAACAAAAGTCGGAACGATCACATGGTTAATATTTTAGGAAAGGCAAACCAAAGACTGCGCTTCCTGGGCAGAATACTTAGAAGATGCAACAGGTCTGGTAAAGAGCCTGCCTACACTAAGCTTGTCCGACCTCTACAAGACTACTGCTGTGCTGTATGGGAACCTTACCAGATAGGATTGACGGAGAACGTTGGAAAAGTGTAAAGAAAGGCAGCGTGTTATGTATAATCGTGTAATAGAGGAGAGGGTGTAAGGGATATGATACGCAAGTCAGAATGGCAGCAACTAAAACGAAGAAATTTTTAGTAAAACAAATGAATTTTTAGTTGCAGTGTGAAATTTTTACTAAGTTTCAATCACCATCTTTGTCCTCTGAATGCGAAAAAAGTTTATTGCCGTCAATATATATAGAGAGAAATGATCATCATAATAAAATAAATCAAAGTTCGTACAGAAGGAATTAAAGCGTTTAGTTAAGCTGACATTCACCTCGCGGGAGATTCAGCTGCTGTTTAGATACTGAAGATAATTATCTTGTTCCGTCTCAGTTACGATCTTTTTTTTTAGATTACATGTTCCGATCTCTGTGGATCAGATCTAAGTAGTTATATCAGCAATCTATCTTATCTGCTGAGAACCACATATAACAGCACAGTACTAGGATATGTCGTTCTGAGTAGACAAGATGGCTTGCTGACGCAACTACATAGGTCTGAAAATGATACGGTGTGATCTAAACACGAAATCTAATTAAAAATGTGCAACTGAGACAGAAGAATAAATAAGCATTATCTTAATTCAAGTGTTCATTTTTCTCACACGCTATTAGAGAGGGGAGCAGTAGAGTAACGGTATAAAGATGGTTCGAAGAACCCACTGTGAGGCTCTTAAAGTGTGAAGTATGTACCGAGATTCAACATGGCGCCGACTACGGGTAAGCCCTCTCGTGCTAGCAAACCCCCAAAATTTGAGTAGGCGAAAGACGAGATCAGGTAGAAATGCTTGGTTCAAATGGCTCTGAGCACTATGGGACTTAGCTTCTGAGGTCATCAGTCCCCTAGAACTTAGAACTACTTAAACCTAACTAACCTAAGGACATCACACACATCCATGCCCGAGGCAGGATTCGAACCTGCGACCGTAGCGGTCACGCGGTTCCAGACTGTAGCGCCTAGAGCCGCTCGGCCACCCCGGCCGGCCGAAATGCTTGGATAACAAAAGAGTTGTTGAGTTTAGTTGAATGGAGAAAATATAAAAATGCAGTAAGTGAAGCAGGCAAAAGCAAATAAAAACGTCTCAAAAATGAGAGCGGCATGAAATGCAAAACGGCTAAGCAGGAATGACTACAGAACAAATGTAAGGATGTAGAAGTATATATCATTAGGGATATGATAGATACGCTTACAGGAAAATTAAAGAGACCTTTGGAGAAAAGTGAACCATCAGTATGAATATCAGAAGCTCAGATGGAAAACCAGTCCTAAGCAAAGAAGCGAGCAGAGAAGTGGTAGGAGCATGTAGAGATGTACTTGAGGGCAATATTATGGAAATAGAAGAGGACGTAAAGCAATTTGACACAGCGCTGAAAGACGTAAGTCGAAAAAAGGCTCCGGGAATAGATTTCTTATCTTTAGAACTACGGATAGCCTTCGGAGAGCCAGCAATGAAAAACCTCTTCCACCTGGTGAGCATTATGTATGAGATAGGTGAAATACCATCAGACTTCAAGAAGAATGTAATAATACCAATTCCAGAGATAGCAGATGCTGACGGATGTGAAAATTACCGAAATATCACTGTAATAAGTCGCCGTTGGAAAATACCAAAACGAATTGTTTACAGGAGAAAGGAAAAACTGGTCGACGCCGACCACAGGGAAGATCAGTTTGGATTTGGGAGAGATGTAGGAGCACGCGAGGCAACACTAACCTAATGACATCTCATAGAAAATAGGCTAAGGAAAGGCAAACCAAAGATATGGTTCAAATGGCTCTGAGCACTATGGGACTAAACTGCTGTGGTCATCAGTCCCCTAGAACTTAGAACTACTTAAACCTAACTAACCTAAGGACATCACACACATCCATGCCCGAGACAGGATTCGAACCTGCGACCGTAGCGGTCACGTGGCTCCAGGCTGTAGCGCCTAGAACCGTACCGCCACTACGGTCGGCGGCAAACCAACGATTATACCATTTGTAGACTTAAAGAAAGCTTTTGACAATGTTGATTCGAATACTTTCTTTCAAATTCTAAAGGCGACAGGGATAAAACGCAGGGAGCGAAACATGGCAAATGGTAGTTATAAGAGTTATAAGGTAAAGAATGGTTGAGAAGATAGTGAGACAGGGTTGTAGCCTATTCCCAGTGTTATTTGATATGTATATTGAGCGAGTAGTAAAGGAAACAAAAAAATTGGAGGTGGAATTATAATTCAGGGAGAAGAAATAAAAACTTTGAGGTTTGCTGATTAGCAAAGGACTTAAAAGAGGTGTTGAACGGAAGGGACTCCGACTTGAAAGGAATATATAAGATTAACATCAACAAAAGTAAAACAAGGATAATGGAATGTAGTCGGATTTAATCAGGTGATCATAAGGGAATTAGATAGAAAATGAGTCACTTAAAGTAGTAAATGAGTTTTGCTATTTGGGAAGCAAAATAGCTGATGATGATCGAAGTAGAGAGATTATGAAATGTGGACTGGCGATGGTAAGAAAAGCGTTTCTGAAGAAGAGCAATTTGTTAACGTCGATTATAAATTTAGACGTCAGAAAGTCCTTTCTCAAAGTATTTGGATGGAGTGTAGTCATGTATGGATGTGAAACATGGACGACAAACAGTGAAAGGTGGCTACACTGAGCCACAGCGCCAGAAATCACGCCAGAGAGTATTGTTCCGCCGCCTCCACTGGCAGTGATTATTGAGACGTAGCGACAGGCAGTTCTTGCCGAGAAGTTGTGGTGGACACTGCTTGTAGCTGAAGTCAGAGTGAGATGCGGTAGTGGAGAGTGTTGTTCCATGTTTTATGCAGTGGTTTGATAGGAGAGATAGCAGATGTTGTTCCAATGGAGATATTGTAATGATCTGAGTGCTTTTCGTCAATATAAATTAAGGTAACTACCTACTGTTCTTTATTTTCTTATTATTTGTGTGTCCTGAATAATGCTTCATTACAGGTTCAGTCAACAAAGCATCTGGCGTGTGTTCTTGTATTAGAGTGTAATTCTGGGTTTCTTGCACAATTATAGTATTTCTAATTTTCTTTTATCACGTCAGTATAAATGGTATTTAAAATTTCTTGTCTTGTTGAAGAAGAACCGTGCCAGATGTGCGTTGAGTCACACTACCACACACGGAACAGCTACACTTGTGCTTTGTTGGCTTCGTAGGTTTTATAGTTGCTGGGGACTTAATTAATTAACTGTGTTAACGAAAATTTTCTTACATTCTTTGTTGTCATTCTAAGCAGTCAGATTGCGTAATAAACCTAGTCAGGGCCAGCCGTTTACGAGACTTGCGTAACCGGACATACAGCTATTAAAAATATTTGCATTCATATTTATTTTAATTAAGCCCCCATGCACGTGGCGACCGCTGCTTCGGATCGTCCCTTGGAATTCTTCTGATTGTAAAAATAGTAGACAGTAGTATTGTTGTAGTAATTTGTAGTTTAGTAATTGTAGTCTATTTTGCATGTGTAGATTTGGTAATTGGCATTCTTCTAATTTAATTTTTATTGCCTTGTATACGCGTTTGACGATTTGGTGCAATTATTTCAATTGTTCGATTAATCGTGTTTGAGGGAAACATTTCGTGTGAATGGTATTGTTGAAGATAAAGAGTCATTGTGTGTAATTTTCATATAGTGACGAGTTTTGTATGTTTTGTAAATGATTACGCGATCGATGAAAAAGGCAAAAATGATGAATAGTGAGAATGACGAAATTGTTAACATGGCGAACTCGCCAACAGAGGAAAACAGTATGATGGATAATGAAGTGGAAAACAATGTAATAAGTCGGGAAAATAGTCCGGAACCATTTCAAAATTTTTCTCAATCAGAAAATTCACAGAATCCAAGATTAACGACAGAAGATTCTGGAATAGTATCGAACTCAGATAGCTTTACTGCTATGACGAAGGAAGTTAGTTTTACGGGAAATGTTAGGGGCGAAAAGAATTTCGAACAAGTTAATCTGGAGCAGTTGATGAGTGCAATATAAAATTTACGATCTGAAATTAAAACTGATAGGGGAACAATGGAAAAAAGGTTAGACTCACTGGGATCACAAATGGGAACAATGGAAACACGGTTTGGATCTGAATTAAAAACAGAGATAGGAACAATTAAAACAGAGATGGTAACTTTGGAAACACGGTTAGATTCACGAATAGGGACATGTTTCAAAAATATGAAAGATAAATTAAAGAAAGAAATCAGAGAAGAAGTACAACCGATTTTGAATGCTCACAATAATAGATTAGTTGCAGTAGAGATTATACAAAGGGAACAGGATAGAGAACAGGAAGAAAGAGGTCGCGTGATAGTACAGAAATTTTCAGAGTTAAATTTACAACGTGCAAAAGATAAGGAAGAAATATTTGAGAGAATCGGGGAATCCGTACCAAATGACAGATTAAATAACCTAACACAACAGTATGAACAGTTAACTACTAAATGTGGTAATACCGAAACCCGAGTCGCGACACTTACGGAAGACGTAAATAAACAGAAAGAACAAATAGGTGATTTATCGGAAAGAGTTGAGGAGATTTCAGATAAACTGACAAGTCTTAGTTTAAGTGGGAACAGAGATTCAGATGATACAGCACCATTGCCATTTGCAGAAACCGAAGAGTACCAGAACATAAATAAGCATGTTGAAAATCAGGGAAAATTTAATGAACGCGTTAAAAGGGAAGTTGAGGCATTAAAGAAGCAAGTCAAACAAATTGAAGGCGAAATCGTGGGAAAAGATAGCAGAAGAAATTTAGAATCACAGATAGCAGAGGGCTTTGAAGAAAGTAATTTATTTCATTTACGAGAAGCAACAAGAGAGCGCCAGGCGCGCGACCTTGACAATAATCGACATTCGGACTGGGACAGACGCGGTAGGTCTTTGTCGCCACGAGGCGAAAACTTTGACTATAAACACTTTTTGACTGTTCGGAAATTTAAGATCTTCCGCAATTCTAAGAATGACATACATCCATGTGCATGGTTAGATCAATTTATGCACGCACTCCCACCAAATTGGCCGCTAAGTCACAAACTGGAATTTATGTGTGGATATTTAGAAAACGAACCGGCGACGCGGATGCGCGCACTCATTAGAGATTGTAATAATCTGAATGATTTTTATCATGCATTTCTATCGGCATATTGGTCCGAAAACACGCAAGATAGAGTCAAACATAGTCTGATTATGCAGCGTAATTTCAAACAGTCTGAGTTCCGCACGCCGGCAGAATATTTTGAAGACATGATTCGAAAGAATCAGTTCCTTTCAAACCCTTACAGCCCGACTGAATTAATTCGCATTTGTTTAACTAAGCTGCCACAATCCATAAGACAAATTGCTTTAGCCGGAAGATGTAAAGACGACATTGAGACTTTTAAGACTTTGTTGCAAGAACTTGAGTATGACAACGACGATGGGACTTCCTGTAATTTTTTCAGTAACAGTAATTACAGTAGATTTTCAGAGAAAAGGGATAGTGATCGGAACGGGCGTTATATGGGTAACTTTGAGAATGACAGACGAAACAGACAGGGCAATAGATACCAGCCTTATGACAATAACAGACGTTCTAACAGAAATTACACAGACAATTATAGTAACGGTAATTCGTAACGGAATGATCAATCATACGGAAACAGTAATCGGTATTATCAAGACAGAAATTATTCAAACAGTAATAGAAATTCTTACTACAGAAATAATCAGGGTAGTAGATACAACAATAATTTCAGAAGTGACAGTCGAAATTACGCAAGAAGTAGCTATGCAGACAGACAGGAAAACAGAAATTTTAATAACAGACACAACCAAGTTTTTGTATCTAACAGACAGGAGGGACCTAATTGCATCCTCCACGTGACAGAACTTCAGAGAGACAAGTGCGAATCGTAGAAATGGATCCGCGAAATGACGCGATGAATCAAAGACGTGACGCAAACAATCGACAATGACTAGCAGCTTCGGCTTCTGGCAGCAATATAGACGGTTCAGAAAGTAATGACACTACGGCTTTACACTACGTACGCCAGGAAGACATGAGACACATTTTGTTAGACGAAAAGGAAAATAATGTAGACGCATTTTTACATCCTGTTATTGAAGTATGTGTGGGTAAGAATAAGTTCACTGCAGTTTTAGATTCTGGGAGCCCATTGAACGTCATTAGTGAATCAGTTTTTCGTATATGTGAAAGGACTATTGCCTGTCCTGTGTTATCTATTTCTAAAACTACAATTCGAGGAGCGATTTCTGGAAAAGGTGTAGAAGTTAAACAACAGACCAACCTAAATTTCAATTGTCAAGGATACGAATTTTCTGCTAATTTTATTATTGTTCCATTACTCAGCACACAAATTATATTAGGTATGGAGTTTCTTAACGCACATAAGGCAATTTTGAACTTTAAAGAGGGAAGTGTGAATTTGACTGTTGCCGGAATGCCGAAATGTTTGAAATTTTTCGAGTCAGATACAAAATGTTTAAGATTTCTTACTTCTGATGTTTTCGTTGAGCATTATGACGACAATGTGTTTATTCATGACAATGACAATAGATACAGAGACGCGATGGATGATATAATTAATAGCGAAGAACTAATTAATGAAAAGGTTAAGAAAGCTGAAGTGCCAGATGACGTTGCAAGAGAAGAGCTGCACCAAATTTTGACTTCACATGCTACAGTGTTTAGTCATCACACGGGTACTATACAAGGCTTACAATATTTATTTAAAGTAAAAGAACACACACCATTTCGCGGGAAAACGTACGCTATTCCTTTGGCTTACAGAGACAAGGTTAAGAATGAACTTCAATACATGTTAGATCAGGACATTATTGAGCCTGCAGTCAGTCCTTATACTAGCCCATTACACGTTGTTCTTAAAAAGGATGGGTCAATTCGTTTGGTTCTGGACTCCAGACAGATAAATAATATCATCATTCCTGAAACTGACCGTCCACAAAATTTAGATGAACTTCAACATTTTCATGGAATTAAAGTTTTATCCACGATTGACATGCGCGCAAGTTTTTGGCAAATAGAACTCCACCCTGATTGTAGAAAATATACTGCCTTTTTAGCCTTTGGTAACTGTTACCAGTTTCGGAAATTACCGTTTGGACTTACTGTATCTTCAGCAGCATTCATTCGTAGCTTAAATGAAATTTTACCTGTTTATCTTCGTGACAATATTACTTCATATGTTGACGATATTCTTATTGCTAAACATTCTTGGAGTGAGAACAACAAAATTTTAGATTCATTATTACGTATTTTTGCAAGAGTTGGCATTACGGTGAACTTAGAAAAATCTGAATTTGGTCGTTCTCAGGTGAAATTTCTCGGTCACATTATTTCTACAGAAGGTATTCTTCCTGATCCAGAGAAACTAGACGCTATTCGTAATTATGCTGTTCCTACTACAAAACGTGATGTTCGTAGTTTCCTTGGTGTCTGTAATTTTCTTAGACGCTTTGTTAAATTGGACAATTTGGCCACACCTCGTTTATGTGAACTATCTGGAAAGAAATCTAATTGGTGTTGGGATGAGGAAACTCAGTCAGAATTTGAACAACTCCGTGATGCTTTAGTTGCTGCTCCACTTCATTCACACCCGGATTTATCTAAAGATTTTTGTTTGGCGACGGACTCATCATACAAAGGCCTAGGTGCACATTTATTTCAAGAGATAGAAGAAGACGGCGTTGTAGTACAAAAGACTATTGCATTTGGAAGTCGTGTTCTCTCTAAATCAGAAAAGAATTATTCGATTACGGAACTCGAAGCTTTGGCTGTTGTTTGGGCTTTCACAAAATTTCGCACATTTTTTTTGGCAGACATACTAAGGTTTACACCGATCATCGAGCTCTGGAATTTCTTATGTCGACAAAATTAACTCATGGCAGATTGTCACGATGGGCATTGTACCTACAGGAATTTGATTTTAGTATTGTTTACATACAGGGTTCTTCAAATATTGTTGCTGATGCTTTATCACGTGCACCTATGGGTTTGAAACAAAGTGCTGAAGAGGACTGCAAGGAAAACAATTATTGTTTGATGTATATTCAAGGTGTTGCGTTTGAGAACTTTATTTCGTCTTCGCTCCAGGACATCGCTAAGGAGCAAAATAAGGATCCAATCTGGAAGGACATTAAGGAGAAGTGGAAGAGAAAGGAAAGCGTAGCGATTAGACAGCATTATTTAGTTCGCAATGGCATTCTTTTTAAACGAAAATCGGTCGACAACTCTGTTTGGTTAGTTTGTATTCCTGATGAGTGGGTTAATAAGCTGATTTGGTATACGCATTTCAGTTATGCACACTTTGGTCCCAGAAAATGCTTTCATAAATTACGAGAAAATTGCTACTTCAATAATATGGAAAAAAGTATTCGATTTGTTCTTGCCAAATGCAAATTATGTCAAAAGGCTAAGCCGCCGACAGTTTCTCACAGAACACCGTTGTTTTCTATCATTCCAGCAAAATTAAAGGACATGGCTGCAGTTGATTTGTTTGGCAGTGGTTCGATCTACTAATGGTTTTGCGTACATTTTCGTAGCAGTGGAGTTGACATCAAAATATGTGTGTTTTACACCATTACGCAAAGCAACAGCTCGTTCAGTATCTAATGCTTTCATTAACCATTTTCTTAAAGAAGTGGGTCATGTTGATAAGGTTATATCAGATAATGGATCACAGTTTCGTTCTATAATTTGGCTTCGTACTCTACAGCGTCGTAAAATTAAACCAATTTTCATTTCACTTTTTCACCCCCAATCTAACGCTTCAGAGAGATGGATGAAGGAAATCAATAAATTGTGTTGTCTTTATTGTCATCAGAATCACAGAACGTGGGATCAGTATCTTCATATTTTTCAAAACATTCTGAATGAACTCCCTAATGATTCAACTTCTTTACCGCCTATACTGATATTAAAAAACAAAGCACCGACAAATCGCATTTCTGAAATCGTTCATTTTCCGCCTTCACGGAAACTGCGGCATTCTGAAGTTGTCAACCTGGCTCTACGAAATATTGCATCTGCGGCTGCTAGAAGAGAGAAATCAGCTAAGCGTCCTGGTCGTTTAAAAATCTTGTCAGTTGGTCAGAAACTGTTAATTAAGTCTCATCGTTTGTCTCACAAAGGAAAAGGCTTGTGTCGCAAATTTTTTCTGCTTTATAACGGCCCATATAGAATTCGCAAAATTATTCATGATAACACTGTCGAAGTAGAAACTCTGAAATCACGACGCTCTAAGGGAATACATCATATATCAAACGTTAAAATTTTTGTGGAATGACATACTTTCGAGAAACCAACAGTTTACGTAAACATGCAGAGAGTACAAGGATACCGCGCTGTGTTTTGGCGGCGGCACATACTCAAAGCAACAGTGAAGTCTGCGCGCCGCACAGGGCAGTCGTTGACCGCAAACAATTGCTTTCTACGTCACGCGCCTACAGCTGATCGAGCGCTCAGTGCGAATGCACAGACAGCCGTAAATAAATACACAGTCTAATTTCTCCGACTAAATTCAGTATAAAGCTATAGTGACTTGATGAATTCTGTTATTAACATTCAGTATTTTTCAGGATACGGTTCTATAAAATATTTAAGAACTTCAGGTAAATTCTGTGCGTGTCCGACGTTAAGACGACTTGCTATCGAGAAAATTTCAGGAAAAAGGTCATTTCGAAGAAGAAAGTAATAAACTAAAAAGGTAATTATTAATTGAGTTTATTTTTCAGGTAACATATTTCCACTTAGGTACGTACTTTAGACGTAATTTGCTGCTCGCGATTACGTGATTCATACTTTGTGCTAATTACATGTTCAATGAAATTACTTGTGAAGCGACGTGCTTGCGTACGTTAACTGAATTTGACAATGATTATTAATGAACTGGATTGTAACTTGTGTATATTATGCATCGCTTGGCTGCACTGCTTTTTCACTGATGTCATATTTTTTATTATGTGCCTGCTGTGCTTATTTATTTAAATTAAATTTGCACCTGATTAATTGTGCTGATGTGGTTAGGTATGTAAGTTATACTTTGTGATTTATCTGCTTGCGCCTTCATGTTTACTTATTAAGATACGATGCTAATGACCTGTTTAGTACGTAAGATATATGTTTACTGCTATGCGTATGGATTGCACATACGATGCTAATGACCTGTTTAGTACGTAAGATATATGTTTACTGCTATGCGTATGGATTGCACATTTACACATTTCTGCTTGTTGTCATAACTATACTTTAATTTGGTATATAGCAATGCTGATGTACAGTGTACAAACATAGAGTTTAGGTTACACTATGGTACTAGTTACAGAGTGTTCACTTGGCAGAGCCTCGTTGTAAGAATTGTGCTGCATCCACTTGTTGACATTCTGTTCACTACTGGTATATTTACTCGCTATTGCTTGCCTTGCTTACGCTCAGTGCCTTATATTTCTAAGATAAGAAAATGAACTGCTATAATTCGACGAACGACATTAGTACAAGAAACTTCATAGAAGTCACATGAGCTGGAGGTTTTATGAAAGCTGTATAAATGTATGCCAATAGGAAGGAATCTAACGACATGACATACCAACACAGTTATTACACTGCATTTTTCGTGAGCAATTGAAATAGGAAGTGACACTTGACACAAGAAATACTCCACATGTTTGCTTCTGTTTGCCATAATTCTTGAAGTGGTGTACACACTGTGAAATATTAGGATCATTCACACTCCGTAATCGTACTTAATTACTGAGAGCTATTCGAACTAAGTCTGTTAGAGGTCATGTATGCATTCTTTGTTTTTAATTCATAATGAGTAGAAGATTTTGGTCAGATGGATTACACAGAGGTTGTGTGTTGACAGTGTGTCTTCGGATTGTATGGGATGAGGAGGTTTGCATTAGGATTTTATCTGTACTCGATCGAGGAGACTGACTAGAGGAAAGAGTTGTTATGGAAGTGAAATGATACTGGCAATAAGGCTTATATGTATCGAGGTATTGAAGAGGTATTATGGAGGTACTGAGATTATATGAAGTTGATTGGAGTTATGGTGTACAAGAGGTAAAATAAGTGAGGTGCATTTTTTTTTTTTTTTTTTGTTGGTCTACATGGAACAAGGAGGATGAAGATAGCAGACTAGAACACTAAAATGGAAGGAAGATTGTCTACACACACTTTGTTTAATCAGTAAGCAGTATGTATTTTTTTTTTTTTTTTGGAGAGAGGAAGTTGCATATCTTGGCACACTGACAGTTGTTCAGCAACCGTACATTTTGATCTGGCTTGGCAAACATTGGTCTTGACATGATGACTATGACGTTGACTTAACTATTATTGACTGTTATACATTGCTGTCACTACTACTTGATACACATGATGAACATGAAATTTTGACAGAAGTGGATTCACACAGTTAACACTATTCAATTAGACAGTAGTACTTAATGTGGATGAAAGATGAGTGAGTGTGTTTTGTGTGTTTTCCCATTCCTAATCCTACCCACCTATCTCCTAAATATTATTTTATTTGTTTGTAGTGGCTTGCACTGACACCCATAAATATTATAGGTTTACTGATGTTTGTGTACTTGTAATAGTTAATATGACAATTATCTGACATCATTTGTGTGTTTGTTATGATTTGTATGTTTAGTGTAAGAGCATTGATAATAATTTTGTAAAAGCAATTGTGTGTGCATTCAAACTGTTGTTCACACCTGCACCTGTTCAAATTGATGTGTGACACTTAGAAATGTTTAATTACTGCTGATGAACTGTCTAATTAGTGATAGTGAATATTATGGACTGTTACTTGCACTTTTTCTACGTGATTGGTGCCACTAGGACATGTTTCATTTCTGCTGATAAACTCTGATCAACAGTGTGATTAGTGATAGTGAATATTATGGACTGATGTCTGCACCTGCTCAACATTGCTGGGTGCCACTGATGACTGCATCTATTGAAATAATGTCACTTGTTGCTGTAGCACCTGTTCAACATTGTTGGGTGCCACTGATGGACTGTTTCTACTGAGATGATGTCACTTGTTGGTGTCTGCACCTGTTCAACATTACTGGGTGCCACTGATGGACTGCATCTATTGAAATAATGTCACTTGTTTGTGTCTGCACCTGTTCAACATTGCTGGGTGCCACTGATGGAACTGCTTCTACTGAAATGGTGTCACTTGTTGCTGTCTGCACCTGTTCAACATTACTGGGTGCCACTGATGGAACTGCTTCTACTGACATAATGTCACTTGATGGTGTCTGCACCTACCCAACATTGCTGGGTGCCATTGATGGACTGCTTCTACTGAAATGATGTCACCTGTTGGAGTCTGAACCTACTCCACAATGCTGGGTGCCACTGATGGACTGCTTCTACTGAAATGATGTCACCTGTTGGAGTCTGAACCTACTCCACAATGCTGGGTGCCACTGATGAACTGCTTCTACTGAAATGATGTTACTTCTTGCTGTCTGTACCTCTTCAACATTGCTGGGTGCCACAGATGGAGCTACTTCTATGGAAATGATGTCATTTGTCGGTGTCTGCACCTACTCAACAATGCTGGGTGCCATTGATGAACTGCTTCTACTGAGAAATGTGACTTGTTGCTGTGTGTACCTCTTCAACATTGCTGGGTACCACAAATGGAACTGCTTCTACTGAAATGATGTTACTTCTTGCTGTCTGTACCTCTTCAACATTGCTGGGTGCCACTGATAGACTGCTTCTACTGAAATGATGTCACCTGTTGGAGTCTGCACCTGTTCCACAATGCTGGGTGCCACTGATGGACTGCTTCTACTGAAATGATGTCACCTGATGGTGTCTGCACCTACTCAGCATTGCTGGGTGCTACTGCTGGAACTGTCAACCACTTGTTATGAAAACATTTTATGTGAATATTTGTATAAACTGATTTTTTGTGTATTACTGTTTGTGAAAAGTTATAAGACTCTTACCTGCTCATATTCGTCATTGCTGACGCTATCGATTGAATTGTTTAACCACATGATATTTGTGTAAACTATTATGTAAAGTCATATGTATGAAAGAATTTGTATTCCTTACTGTATTATATATAATAGGCTATTGTAAGGTCAGTGCAAAGCCAAAATTTTATCTAGTTATATGATACTTACGTATTAATATTATCTTTTATTTTTGTCTGTATTTTTTTTGACGAATTTGGTGGTATTTTCACCACCAATGCTGGCAAAAATACCATCAAATTCTAGCCCGTGGAGGAAGGGCATATGAAAGGTGGCTACACTGAGCCACAGCGCCAGAAATCGCGCCAGAGAGTATTGTTCCGCCGCCTCCACTGGCAGTGATTATTGAGACGTAGCGACAGGCAGTTCTTGCCGAGAAGTTGTGGTGGACACTGCTTGTAGCTGAAGTCAGAGTAAGATGCGGTTGTGGAGAGTGTTGTTCCATGTTTTATGCAGTGGTTTGATAGGAAAGATAGCAGATGTTGTTCCAATGGAGATATTGTAATGATCTGAGTGCTTTTCGTCAATATAAATTAAGGTAACTACCTACTGTTCTTTATTTTCTTATTATTTGTGTGTCCTGAATAATGCTTCATTACAGGTTCAGTCAACAAAGCATCTGGCGTGTGTTCTTGTATTAGAGTGTAATTCTGGGTTTCTTGCACAATTATAGTATTTCTAATTTTCTTTTATCACGTCAGTATAAATGGTATTTAAAATTTCTTGTCTTGTTGAAGAAGAACCGTGCCAGATGTGCGTTGAGTCACACTACCACACACAGAACAGCTACACTTGTGCTTTGTTGGCTTCGTAGGTTTTATAGTTTCTGGGGACTTAATTAATTAACTGTGTTAACGAAAATTTTCTTACATTCTTTGTTGTCATTCTAAGCAGTCAGATTGCGTAATAATACTAGTCAGGGCCAGCCGTTTACGAGACTTGCGTAACCGGACATACAGCTATTAAAAATATTTGCATTCATATTTATTTTAATTAAGCCCCCATGCAACAGTTTAGACAAGAAAAAAATAGAACCTCTAGGAATGTCGGGCTACAGAAAAACACTGAAGATTAGATAGATCGATAACGTAACTAATGAGTGGGTAGTGAATAGAATTAGGCAGAAGGAATTTGTGGCACAAATTGACTAGAAGAAGGGCCCAGTTGGCAGGACACATTATTAAGCATCAAGGGATCACCAATTTAGTGATGGAGGGAAGTGTGGGTGGTATAAATCGTAAAGGAAGACTAAAAGATGAATACAGTAAGCACATTCAGAACGATGTAGGTTGCAGTAGTTACTCAGAGATGAAGAGGATTGCAAATTATAGAGTAGCATGGAGAGCGCATCAAACCATACATCGGACTGAAGTCAACAACATCAACAACAACAACGAAATAAACACAATTTGAATCCGTTAGTCCCTTACCACCTTTACCCAAAATATTGCCGGAAATTTCTTAATCAACTAACCCAGCCTCACTCAAGTAACGCTTTAAAAAAAAAAAAAAAAAAAAAAAAAAACAGGCGCAAGTGCTATCCCTTTATCCTTATACTGTGGCATGGATGTAACGTATTTCGATTTTAATTTTATGGTTACCAAAATGTATGCAAATTCCTGTATGATCTCTGGACTGCCAAACAGGTCAGTTCTCACAAGGTCTTGTAATCTACACACAATTACGCAGTATATCATGGCTGCATAGAACACTGGTGCTCACTTGGCCTTTTGAGAGATATTTTAAATTACTTTGTCAACGCCTGACTTTTCCTCTTTAACATAGCATTAAAATGAAATGGCTCTTTCAGTGTTTGAAAGCATCTGCACACTCTAAAATGTTCATGTGCTAAGTGAAAGCCACTAACCGTCTAGAGCCCTACATTTGAACAACGGGTCGTCTCTAACCAAATATTATCGAGCGAGAGCAACAAGTCCTCCTACATTCCACTGATTTTTATGTCCTTTAGTTTAGGGTCCTTACCTGGTTTTCACGCAATATGTTCAAGTGACCGTCATGTAACTCTGAAGGCTACATCTTTCAAGTGAAACGGACTGAAATTCCTCACTTGTGTGTCGCCTTCATCACAGTGTGTTAAAGAGCCGAGTGCCCGTAACAACGAATTCACAATTATATTCTATTTGCCTGAGACGTATTCAGTAGAAAAACAGTGCTAATGCAAAGAATTCCCAACGAGCAAGTCTGCCATGAGTGAGCTTGGTAGGCATGAGGAACTGCAATGCTCGACGGTTCGTTTATACCTTCGTTGTTCTTCCAAACAAGTAATATCTAAATTCCGTAAAGAACCCATGCAATGGCCAAGGCTTCACTTCCTATAACAGTAATTACGTTCGCACCTAGTGATGAGGTGACTAGTAAAATAGTCTTCCAAGATAAGTTGAACGGTTTCTTGAAACAATGTCACCCGAGGAACGGTTCCTGAAACGTCAGTCGTTATATAGAATGTTTAACAAAGATATGGGTGAGCCTAAATAGGTTCAGTAATCAGTGCCTTCTTAACACTATCAAATCAGCTAGTGCCTCTTGGATCTGATTCGTAGGCTCATCATTTTCAGTCACTCTACATAATCGAGGAATCGCAAAATTTTCGATTCAAGAAATCGTTTTAGAAATTCATTAATCCTTAGAAAGCTCCAACTCGTTTCTTACTTTTGGGTCCTTTGTATCCTCCAGCCATATCGATTGTCTTTGGATCACGTTGTATACCGTCTGGTGATATGGTATGTCCTAAAAGATTGATGCTTTTCCATCCAAATAGTGACTTCACCAGATTGATTGTCACACACGCTCGTTAGAACACACTAACACTTGATGGAAAATTTCTTTATGTTCATACCATGACTTCCCGACATTAGAATGTCGTCAACGTACAGGGCTACTTTGGATTTCAACTCGTCTATAACGACAGTATCGAGTCCACGTATAAATACGGCAGAAGATACGTTGAGGACAAAAGGAAGATGTTTTAACTAGTAATAATGTCCAGAGGAAAGCGTTGTATTTACTGTTTCAAGCGTGTAACAGGATTTTACAGCAACTGTTTGCAAGTCAATAGAGGATAGCTTACCCCATAATATTTCTGTAATATCCCGTCCAAACTCTTCAGCCTGTCTGTTTCATGTAAAATGATTGTGTGTACTTGCCTTGAGTCTGGTCTGTACGATGAGAGGGCACCTACAGAACTACACACAGATGCCAGTGGGTATGCGACCGGTACTGTTCTGGTGCAAATTTCGGATGGAAAAGAGAAGGTTATATCCTATTCTTCTAGGACACTTACAAAAACCGCAAGAAACTACTCAACTACAGAAAGAGATGTCTTGCTGTGATCTGGGCCATGTGCAGATTTCGACAGTATCTCTATGGAAAGCCATTTACAGTTGTTAGAGACCATCATTCATTTTGTTGGTTGACAGGTCTTAAGGATCCAACAGGACGACTCGCCAGGTGGGCACTACGTCTTCAAGACTATGACATTAACATAGTATACAAAAGTGGAAGAAAACAAAAGGTTCAAATGGCTCTGAGCACTATGGGACTTAACATCTGAGGTCATCAGTCCCCTAGAACTTAGAATGACTTAAACCTAACTAACCTAAGGGCATCACACACATCCATGCCCGAGGCAGGAGTCGAACGTCCTTCGAATAAGGCCCAATAAGGATCCTGCAACCCTGCGTAAATTCGAAGCTGTAGTGAGAGGCAACAGACGGAAAGGCGACGAAGAACGTAACGGCAAAAGAAGTTCTAAGAATATCACCGCCAGGGCGAGAATCAGTTATCGGGAGTCGGAGTATGCAGGACCAATGACTCGTTCCCGGACTAGGACGACGTAGCACCGCGATGCCGTTCACTTAAGGAGGGAGGAATGTGGCGTAAGAAGCTGAGTGGCACAGTGGTGTAGTGGTTATGATGCTAAACAGTTACATGGAGGGTAGTGTGTTCAAAACGCACTTCAACTGTTCAATTTTAATTTCTATATTCGGTTCGATTACATTCTAGAATTATCCACAATTGTCAAGAATCTTTTGACTGGAATGTTCTGTAGCTATATATACAGGGTGTTTCAAAAATGACCGGTATATTTGAAACGGCAATAAAAACTAAACGAGCAGCGATAGAAATACACCGTTTGTAGCAATATGCTTGGGACAACAGTACATTTTCAGGCGGACAAACTTTCGAAATTACAGTAGTTACAATTTTCAACAACAGGTGGCGCTGCAAGTGATGTGAACGATATAGAAGACAACGCAGTCTGTGGGTGCGCCATTCTGTACGTCGTCTTTCTGCTGTAAACGTGTGCTGTTCACAACGTGCAAGTGTGCTGTACACAACATGGTTTATTCCTTAGAACAGAGGATTTTTCTGGTGTTGGAATTCCACCGCCTAGAACACAGTGTTGTTGCAACAAGACGAAGTTTTCAACGGAGGTTTAATGTAACCAAAGGACCGAAAAGCGATACAATAAAGGATCTGTTTGAAAAATTTCAACGGCCTGGGAACGTGACGGATGAACGTGCTGGAAAGGTAGGGCGACCGCGTACGGCAACCACAGAGGGCAACACGCAGCTAGTGCAGCAGGTGATCCAACAGCGGCCTCGGGTTTCCGTTCGCCGTGTTGCAGCTGCGGTCCAAATGACGCCAACGTCCACGTATCGTCTCATGCGCCAGAGTTTACACCTCTATCCATACAAAATTCAAACGCGGCGACCCCTCAGCGCCGCTACCATTGCTGCACGAGAGACATTCGCTAACGATATAGTGCACAGGATTGATGACGGCGATATGCATATGGGCAGCATTTGGTTTACTGACGAAGCTTATTTTTACCTGGACGGCTTCGTCAATAAACAGAACTGGCGCATATGGGGAACCGAAAAGCCCCATGTTGCAGTCCCATCGTCCCTGCATCCTCAAAAAGTACTGGTCTGGGCCGCAATTTCTTCCAAAGGAATCATTGGCCCATTTTTCAGATCCGAAACGATTACTGCATCACGCTATCTGGACATTCTTCGTGAATTTCTGGCGGTACAAACTGCCTTAGACGACACTGCGAACACCTCGTGGTTTATGCAAGATGGTGCCCAGCCACATCGCACGGCCGACGTTTTTAATTTCCTGAATGAATATTTCGATGATCGTGTGATTGCTTTGGGCTATCCGAAACATACAGGAGGCGGCGTGGATTGACCTCCATATTCGCCAGACATGAACCCCTGTGACTTCGTTCTGTGGGGACACTTGAAAGACCAGGTGTACCGCCAGAATCCAGAAACAATTGAACAGCTGAAGCAGTACATCTCATCTGCATGTGAAGCCAATCCGCCAGACACGTTGTCAAAGGTTTCGGGTAATTTCATTCAGAGACTACGCCATATTATTGCTACGCATGGTGGATATGTGGAAAATATCGTACTATAGAGTTTCCCAGACCGCAGCGCCATCTGTTGTTGAAAATTGTAACTACTGTCATTTCGAAAGTTTGTCTGCCTGAAAATGTACTGTTGTCCCAAGCATATTGCAACAAACGGTGTATTTCTATCGCTGCTCGTTTAGTTTTTATTGGCGTTTGAAATATACCGGTCATTTTTGAAACACCCTGTATATACTATATGTGTTCTGGCCAGAGGCAGTTCGCTCCGCGCTCTTGTATGTGCAAATGCTGAATAAACCTTCGTTAAGTGAAGTCAGTGTTCGTCATTCATCTAATTACACCTTCTTCTACGTGATAATATCTTCTTATATTTTAGCAGTATTTGTCATAACCTTGTCTCTCAGCCTCAGGGACACCTCTAACGCCACAAACGTTGTGCTCTGTCATTCATACGTGAGAAGGGGGCTCTCTGTGTCAAAAGGCACGGTACAAAGTCAGTGAACAAACTGCAGGACCTATCACTGCATTCACCAATGGCACTCTGCCACTTTGCATCTCCTGTAATAGAATTTATCACAAGTCTTGTCTGGCAACAAAATATACAAAATACTGCCACTGAATTTGCTTCTCCTGTCACATCATCACTGTTATTTGTCATTATGAGGTTGACGGCGTGATATTAGGATTATTTTAATTTTTTTTTGTGAGTGGAAAGATGATCCATCTAGGCCGTGTTATTTTCGTTATTACCTATGCGATGGACTAATTTCTGCCTTTGGTCATTTTCAAGCCCGTACTTAAGCTTCCAGCTTCATTCTCCCTTAAAATATATCGCTGGTATATTTAGTCAGGAATACTTCTTTCTTCTGTAGGTATGTGCCACATATGCCCAGAAATAAGATGTGATTCCTGTTGACATGTATCAGTGATATAATATAAAATGTAGCTGGAAGCTGACCAAGGCCAAAATTCGCCCAACATATAGGTAATAAAAAAATAATACAGCTTACCGGGACCATGTTTTCATTCGCAAATCATGGTGATTATTTCTCGGATTTGTTGACAGTATCTCTACCCCTGCCAGAGCCACATACTTGCTGTTATTGTTTCTAGACTCTGGTCCGCTTTGATTCATATTTCCGAAGTTCTGTTACTTCCTGTCTCTCTCTTTCTGATTAGGACTACCTATGTGACAACTCCATTCTTGTTCTTTATGGTTACCCCAGTTCCAATGTTTTTTGGTACTCTCTCTTCCCCAACTGTGCATTCCTTCACTACCATTACATCTGCTATTACTACTCCTTTATTCTGATGTGGATTCTCATAGCAGTTTGATCCGTACTGCTCATCATTTTACGAAGTACCTCCATCGTCTTAATCTAGCTCCTGCAGTAGGTTGTTAAAAGCCTGTACATCGTCCCTGCTAAGTTCCACAGAGAACGTGCCGAAGTGTACTGCCATTTTGGTAATACATAGGCAAATTAGTTCTGTCAGGCTATACGAGTGGTACAGAGAATGATCTTGTTGCATTATATGCTGGAAGACATTGACGCTGTAGGGGAATCTCGAGAGGCTATAATGTGACACCATAAGTACACTGTACTTCACTCAGTCCTGTGGTGCATCTGAACAATAAGCAGACGAGAAACCATTCTCAAACTGCTTGTAAGCTGCACAACACTAGCAACTGACCTCATTCTCACCGCTGCCTCTTTTACCTATTCTGGGGGCCATGATTCCGACTACAGGACTTCTGACAGTCTGGTACATCCCAATGGGTCATCATGGGTGACCGCCATCTGCCAGAGTGGGATCGAGAATGCTCTAAATAATGTGGGCATACTGTCGCACTGCGGTTTAGCACGCATACTGCCATACGACAGTCCTCAAGACTTCTGCCAAAACGCGGAAGTAGCCGCCTTGGCGGCCAGCTCAGTTGATCCGATAACAGGAGTCGACGGAATTCCATTACGTCATTGGCATGAAGTGTCAGCCAAGGCTGATGAGAAGTCACTGAACTACAATAAATGTTAACTGGCAAATCACATTGTATTAGCGCCGAAAGACCCTTTATAAGTCCACATAATTAACCAGACAATGTTGAGGTGTCTCGGTTCGGCATTCCTACAGTATATACCTTTCTAGATTCTCTCCTGTGCAGGAATGTGACTTGACATTACTCTCTACTACTCGAGGAGGAAAGGTAAACGTAATAATTACGGAAAGGAAATGCTTAATCCAATGCAGTCTTCAGGTTGTATTGTACGAAAACAGTCCCATTAACAATGACCAACGGACAACACAGTAACGGACAACACAGTAACAGTAACAGAGCGTTAGAGGCTCGCTAATATCACGTGCTCATTTCTCGCGTGTGTGGCCCATGGGAAAAGTGGGAGAGGAAAAAAGAGACATAAACGCATTCCTCTCCAATAGTTGGGGCGCTAAGCTTGATTAATCAGAGAATACCAAGGACCTGCAGGTATCGTCATACTATGAGTACCATGCTTTAAAAGCAAGGCAAACAATACATTTGGGCGTTTTTATGAGCAGTACATGTGAGAAACGCAGCAGGTTTCACGAAACAAATTTTCAATTCATTTATGAATAAAGAATCGAACATTTTCAGTGGTTACAGAAATGATGAAAGGTTCGCATATCATAGCGAGCAAAACCTTATCAGACCTAACACCTGACTTGCAAGTCCGTTCTTAGTTCTTAGTGGTCGGGGTAGCCTTTGAATTGAGCGCAGCCGCCCATTGGGACCGAATTCTTCTAAGTCCAGCTGCGGTAATCAGCTGGCTGCTTCACATCACTGTTTGTAGGAAATGACGACTGTTACACTAACTGGATGAGTCAATTTTCGTAGCTCCCCTCCGAATTAATTTTTAATGCCTGTCCCATAGGATGTGCCTTATATCAATAGAAATTAGATCAATTAGAAATGAGAACACAGTGCTGGACGGTGACTGGTGATTTAATTTGTATTTGTGAATTTCAAAATTTTTTGGACGAATTCGGAAGGTACAAATGCCCAGGTATTGATGAAATAATAGCGGAAATATTACAGCCCTCAGGTCAAAGGGCAGACCAAGACATAAACTTTCTTGTGAATTAAACTTACATAACTTTGGAAGACCCTTCAGGTAATGTAAGGGATTATCAAGTTAACGAAGTAATTACGGGTGTGAAAACAGAAATGGATGTTGAGGTGAGCGACGTGATTTCAGGCACACACTGGATGCCAAAAATGTGGTGTTTTTTTTGTGTAAAAGAGAAGCAAAAATTGCCCCAAGCTGTCGTTAAATGGTCGTTAACTGGCCGCTAGCTCTGATGAATCAATCCAAAATTTATCTCGAAACAGGGTGTGTATTTAACGTCGAATTAACTGATGTAAGCGGTGAAAAAAGAGTAGTTAACGTGGACAGTAATGTATTACGACAATTACAGAAAATAAGGACATCGTTAATAAATGAATTCAGGCCACTTTGCGTGGCCAGACACGGAATGGGTGGGTCATCTAAGGATTGGCGCTTTTACGAATGTTTTCAATCAGGTTTCGGAGGCGGCGGCGAGGACCGGTCATGCGTGTGTCTTTCGACAACTGGAATGAGGTGATTAGTGGGCGTCGACCATAAGAGGCGAATGGCTGAGGCAGCAGCCGCTTCCATCTCAGCGGACTAGCTGTACGAAGCGTAGGACTGACAGCGGCCGGTGGTGAATGGCCTCGCTGTTGTGTAAGCCGTGAGGATTATGGCTGCTGTCTTCTGGCGATCACTACTAAGTCTGCGTGTCCTCTGTGGGTAGCTCCTTATGACGGATTTATTCTCTGGCTGGCTGTGTGCCACCGAATTGCACAGACGGTACGTAAATAATTGGAGTAAAAATTTGAACCGGTGTTGACAATTTAACTGAAACAGCAGCATTAGATTAGAAATGTAAGACTGGCGTGTGTAACGGAAAAAGAATGACAGAGTCGAAAAGCTCGTAGCATGACCATTGGACTGTAAGTGAAATCCAGTAATCGCTCGAAGGGCCGTTATATTGAAGTTAAGCAAGCAGAAGCTAACACAGGGTCAGATTCACGTAAGGGCAGAAGAAGTCCAAACCCTGACTATCAAATCTTAAGGTAAAGTTCCAAAATGAGTCAGCGAATAACCAGAGTGTCAGCACATATTCACAGAGAAAAAAAATGGTTCAAATGGCTCTGAGCACTATGCGACTTAACTTCTGAGGTCATCAGTCGCTTAGAACTTAGAACTAATTAAACCTAACTAACCTAAGGACATCACAGACATCCGTGCCCGAGGCAGGACTCGAACATTCACAGAGAAAAGCAGCAAGGGACACGAGAACGATCATCGAGATCGGACGATCAACGAGGAGCTCCAGAAACTAGCAGCCTCAGAGACTAAGAGCACAAGACCATCCAGGCTCCTGGTTTTGTTCCTCGCCTCGTCTTGTTTGTTGCCATAGCAATGAAATGATGTCTCACTGTTAATCATTGGCTGGCGAAATATACGTGCCACCTAATAAAAGATTCCAGGAAGCTGGATTTCCTGGGTACTCAATTACCGTACACGAGCCCACTGATTGTTCCCACGATCCTGTGAGTTGCCAGATGCACGTTTAACTTTTCGGGAAAGACGCCAGGGTGGTCACACATCTTAAGCCACCGCAGTTTCCATATGTATGCTTCTCGTAAGCACTGGTCCAGCGAAGAAGCTTGTTATTCTCGTGCAGAAAGTGTGATTGGCGGCGGGACCCTTCTGCTAAATGTCAGCCATTGACAACAAGGCTAGCGGGACGCCTCGTCTTTCTCGGTCCTTCTGCGTTGTCTGCAACCCAGACATCGAAGAAGATGGACCCGGCTGGTCCCGGTGGAGGTTCGAATCCTCCCTCGGGCACGGGTGTGTGTGTTTGTCCTTAGGATAATTTAGGTTAAGTAGTATGTAAGCTCTGGGGCTGATGACCTCAGCAGTTAAGTCCCATAAGATTTCACACACATCTGAACTTTTTTTTTTAAGATGGACCGCCCAGATAAACACTGAAACGTTTCCTTTTACGTGCCGGGTCAGCGCGTCTCAGTGGCGGACCCTTAAGCAGTTTCCTTCATTACATTGCTCCTTGGCAGCACTCTTTAGTTTCCAGCACAGAGACTGAAACAGTTTTGGCAGTGTCGCCCACCTATACACACTATACTCATGCCGACGAGATAATACTCCACTTCCTACACGGAAATAGTAGCAGTTCACATGCGTGCCTAACAGGAGTTAAGAGTGTGTCACGCCTATTATTTAACAGTACAAAAATAAACCATTCAGAGCCCTGAAAATATACAAACAATATAGGGGAGGTACGCTTCCGATGCATCACATAAGCAATTAATTATCTTGATTATAATCGAACCGAATTCTTCCGATAAAAAACCTTATTCAGAAAACTTACGCTCTATATAGATCTTGGGTTATAATGGAGTATTTTGGGAATCAAGCAAAACCAAAGTAAAAAACAACATTGTCAATGGACGGCTGTATTTCCAGCAATTGACCGTACGGTTATTAACACAAATGCGTTCATTTAGAGGCACCATTTCAATCAGCGTAAAGTGATACATAATTCAGACTGCGGATTTCATGTTCATATACCTAAATTCAATTTATAGTAGCACAATTTACAGTCACAAAGAACAAAACTATTCCACATACATTACTGAAACGATCAGAATAGATTAGAATCTTGGTCAGTCCATTTGCTGAAAACACAGGAAAAAGGGAAGAAGCTTCTTTTTCCCTTTTCTTCTGCCCCGTACTCATTAACCCATTTACGGCAAGGCATGCACAGAATCATATCTTCTACTCACTTCCCAGTGCACAATTCGCAAAACCACATTAGTTTTACGTCTCTTCGCCTCTTTACTCACATCCTGAAATCTTGAATCTAGTCACGCCCTCGGGTCTCTCTTCACATGATTCTTGTGCATTGCAGCTTCACAGGGACCACTTGTCACGACTTGCGCTTGTTTCATTCCACTAGATGCCACGTTTTTTTGCAGAGAAACAAGCCTATAGCAGGATATTGGGTACATAACGGATTAATTAAAAGCACCTCACCTTCCTTTGAAGCTGAACAATGTCGAAATTATCCAGTGAAATTGTACAAACACCTCACATAATTTGTCTTAGAGTACTGACAGTTATATCTCAAGTCAAAGAGGCAAACATCACAGGACAAACCAAACGAACAATTCGAATTGTTCGGGATCTTGTGTAGGGCCTTCGACACACCGGTGCTTTGGTCCCTGTTGTATTCCTGTGTTGTGTTACTGGTATAGCAGGCAACTGCTCTCAGCAATCATTTATAGTGGCGACATTCCTGGCATATCTTTGTGCAATATCGCGGAAGGAACATCCAGTTTCGCTTCGTGAAAATTCAATAATGGAAACTTCCTATCCCTGAAGCAACCTTTATGAAGGAAATGGAAGTGACTTTCATGCATAAGTAAACTTTGAGAGGGAGAGTGATTCTGTTTATTGTAAGCATTAAACCAAATTCAATAAAATAGTATAAAAAGTGTTTGCATAAATTGTGGAAAAGACGAGGGAAATCATCAAGAACTGTAATCTACTTTTTTACGTTTTACTCTTTCCTGCCACTCGCAATAATCTCATATAAAATGTTCTCTTTCATAAACGATGTAGAACTGCTTTAGACGTAACGAGTAGTCGGTGCTTAAGTCTCTTAAGAAGCAGACCTGTGCCAGTTATTGCCATCACTAGATACTTTTTCTTATTAATCCGTGTTTGGCAACATTTTGCACATGCTGGCAAGTGCAAACTTTATTTATTTACGAAATAATCAAATATTAAGTGGCGTATGCTTCCTTAAGCTTATGAGTTGACATCGAAGTAACTAATTTGGTTGAAACAGTGAGTCTGCTGACATTCGATACCCGACTACCCAACTGATCTTAATGATAAGTATTATCTTCTATAGTGCAGATGGAAATCTATGTACTATTAATATGATGCAGCCTGTGCTCTTTATGAATTTCACGTTAGCTGCAGCGTCCACTTTCTGGTCTTGACACTATCATTTTCGTAGCCCTTCGCAGTTCTATGTTAAACATAAGTTTAGGTTACGATAGTGTCTTGATTTGATTAGATTTCTGATTAAAGTCATCGACAGGTCACATAATCGATACGAAACACGCTAATAACTACATATTTGTTACTCATGGTAATAAGTAAAATCAGATTCGGTATTCACGAAAAACACTGCATCAGGGTGAAACTGTGCGAACTAATCTGTGGCAGAAAAAGATGGAATCAGTAACATGCACCTGAAACTAGTGTCGGACCATGTAGTTTGCCTAAAATTGGCCTATGGGGTGGAAGATTTGGAAATAATATTTCACATCGCTGGGGAGGATTTCAAGAGGGTGGAAACATTCGTCAACAGTACGGGAACAACCAAGTGCAGGATGTTCCCGTAGAAGTGTAGTGTCGTGAGCAGCCTCTCTCCCAAAAGACAAATCCTTTGGAACACATGTGGGACCCCTCATACCAGAACCACTCCCCAACCACACTAAATCGCTTGTGATCCCAACAGGGCGCTTTTAACACATCTATTGTCACATGGCAGTACCAAACTCGTACTGATATAACGTAAGCCATATCTGGGTAACGGTGTATACAGTAAACGCTACCATGGTCTATGAACAATATTTTCTGTTGCGTTGTACCTGTATATAAGCTTTACTATGATTGTGGTGTTTCATATTTCCTGGAGGTCAAAAGTTTGCATATATTATGCTTATTGACGTGAGTGTGTATTAAATATCTGAAAATCAGTCACAAATTGAATTTTTGTGTTCAGTTTTCTTGTAAACCTACCAAACACTGTATTATTACGCAGTTTTATACAGTACTGTGAGAAAGACGGTAGGTAATGAGATTGTCTTGTCGTGTGCTGATTTTTGATATGTTGATAAGGAACAAGAGATGGTGAAAACGTAAATGTAAGTGAAGCACTTGTGTTGGGCTGTATACTCAGTGGCGCCGGCTGTCAGGAGGCTCTGGAAACAGCGAATATATCCGAGTACTGGCAAATATTAGTTTTATGACACCTGCGTGATGCTTGTTGAACGCCAACACTCACCAAGCATGTAGACACAGGAGCGAGATGTAGCGGCAGTCATGAGATACAAGTATAACTTGTGATCAAAGAAAAACTTAACGTAATTGGAGAGTGCATGGGAACATTACTGCGCAGAAACAAGGGTGCGGACTTCGGTATGTGCCACAGCAAGCGCACGTCACTGGGCGCTGTAATCACCCAGGGAGTCTTCGGTAACTAACAGTATTTGAGAGGGATTTCTGTGTCACCCTAGATGATGGGGTAGCAATAGGTAAAAGTCACAGTTCGGTAGAATTCCTGTGACAGTCTTTCTGTAAGCTTTAACCTTCTCTATGAGCTTAACATTCTGTAGTGGACTGACAAGACAGCCAGTCTACAGTGACGGGTAACCGAAAGGCACGCGTTTACACACGCCGGCTGGCGTTAGGTCTGAAACAGAATACGTAATGAATGCTATAAAGAAAAGTACGTAGCTGCTGGAATACTTAACTTTAATCCATCATTTGTATACAGCATTCTTGATGATACAAGTGAGACTCTCTCTAGAAATGGTTAATGGCGCCTTGCTAGGTCGTAGCCATGGACTTAGCTGAAGGCTATTCTAACTATCTCTCGGCTAATGAGAGAAAGGCTTCGTCAGTGTAGTCGCTAGCAAAGTCGTCCGTACAACTGGGACGAGTCCTAGTACGTCTCTCTAGACCTGCTTCGTGGCGGCGCTCGGTCTGCAATTACTGACAGTGGCGACACGCAGGTCCGACATGTACTAATGGACCGCGGCCGATTTAAAGCTACCACCTAGCAAGTGTGGTGTCTGGCGGTGACACCACACATTCCGTGCAAAGCACGTAACCTGCAGAGTTCCTTACCTTGCTAAAACCTGTCATTTGTTGCTTGTTGCCTCCCTCCTTTCCACTACTTGCAGCTGAGAGCTCACCATGCTGATCCACTGTCACAGGTAACTGTCCTGTTTTCAGCTCCCTTTCCGAAACGTGACATAAGTTCACGATTTTGGTGCCAGGTTTGTAGGGTGGGGAGTTTAAGGAAATTAATTAAGAATCGACATTATGGTTGGTCAGATAAGTTGGTCTCAGTGTTGACCCTGTCAATAGACTATGTCCTTTCAGCTATAGCCTCCGAATTAATGGAAGCTAGAGCAAGAGATTTTAATAACTCAGCCCGAAGTCCAACAGAGGCTAACGGCTTTGAGAATTAGACCCTTGAAGGAGTGCACAGAGTAAAGAAGAAGTCCACAAGTAGCAACACAGACCTTCACAGGTAGCAGCGCAGAACTTCGCCATGGCGCCTGCAAGAGTGGAGTACCACAGCTTAGAAATGTGCAATACCATACCAGGACACTCCTTGTAAGAGCACAGTGCAGTGCGGAGAAGCAGAAAAACAGCCAATCGACGGCATGGGTCGAGCGAGGAACTGTGAAGATGGTGGAAGATAACCACGTAGAGCCCGCGACGCAGTTAGCCTTCCGTACGTAGTTTGCAAGTTTGCTGATGCTTAAAGCTATTTTGAGTGTAGCTAAGATCACTTTAGTGAGATCTTAGACAACTGTGAAAGCGCATTTCATTTTATTCATTCCATTTGGTATGATTTACTATTAAAATTTGTAAAGTCGAGAATCGTAGGAATTGCCAAGGGAAAAATTATACAGGTCGAGGATTATTGCCTTTTTGGAATTCTATGGAATACTCTTCGAGTATTACCAAACTAGTCAAACTATTGATTATTATGCCTACGAAATGTTTGCTAATTGCCAGGGAAAATCTGAAACTAAAGTACAACGAGTTTGGAGGATAGATCAAATGCAACAAAAGTTCAGGGAAGCTACTGGAAAAAGTCTACGCGCTTCTGATTTACAGGGAAACAGTGGGTGAATCGGGAAGCTGGATCGAGCTGCAGTCATACTGGGATTATATGGTAAACGTATAAAACCTATGGTTATCCGAGACAACTGATATCGCATCTGTAGAAGCAAGTACCATTGTGTACCACAATGAAACACCAATTCGAAACAGTAAATTCCAGTCTTCACCTAAACCACCTAGCACTAAGCAGCATCACGATAAGTTTAGTAATAAATCAACCAAATTTTATATTTGTGGAATCATGCTGCATATGCCTAAGGAGTGTAAGACTGCATCAGCAACCGCTGCAAGGTCTGCAGTAGAGCTTCTGCGAAGTTTGGAAGGTAGGAGACGAGGTACTGGAGGAATTAAGAGCTGCGAGGACGGGTGTGAGTCGTGCTTCGGTAGCTCAGACGGCAGAGCACTCGCCCGCCAAAGGCAAAGGTTTCGAGTTCGAGCCGCGCGGTGTAGTCGTGCGATCTAAGGCGCCTTGCCACGGTTGGAGCGGCTTCCCCCTGTCGGAGGTTCGAGTCTTCCCTCGGCCATGGGTGTGTGTGTTGTCCTTAGCGTAAGTTAGTCTAAGTTTAGGCCCAGTGACCGATGATCTCAGCAGTTTAGTCTCATAGGAATGTACTACAAATTTCCAAATTTCCGTGTTCGAGTTCCGGTTCGGCACACAGTTTGAATCTTCCAGGGAGTTCCACATAGAAAGATGTTAAAATATCACCGATTAACAAAGTATTAGCAACCAGTAATTTATCTCAATTGCTCACTGCCAACGGAAGCATCCACACAGCACAACCACTCTCACTGCTACCGTTTGAAACAGATGGTAGAGGATTAACCATGAAAGCAGATTTTCTTGTATACAAAGAGCCCTAAGTGAACAGTCGCTAAGATTTTATTTATAAAAATGAAATAAAATAGAAAACAAGGTTTTAATTTCATTAATACCACAATTATTACAGTACAATTCTTTTCATTCATTGATACTTGAACAGACCCAGTTTTCGGAATACCTTCAATCACTGCACAGTTACAAGAAAAAACACAAACGTCATGTCTCATCAGTCGTCATTTGGAAATATACCTCCTTTAAGTCTATCACTGAAAAATAGCGGCCCCCAACCAGTTTTGGCAATAACTCCCGAGGCCGAGGTGGGCGTAAAGATTTATGTTCTACCGGTTGCTAAGAGTAGACTTCGCCGCAAATGCGTAACGAAATATTTTGTTTCCTAATGGCCACCGTAGACGTCACCCATCGATAGGTCGGAACAAAAACTTTGTTCTGAAGCCGTGCGAGTTCTGTCTTAACAGTCTCACGTAATGCGAATGGAAAGTGGGAGAGCCCGGAAAACTTTGGACCGTGCAGAAAGCTTCACAGCCGTAAAACTACACTATGTGATCAAAAGTATCCGGACACCCCCCAAAGACATACGTTTTTGATATTAGGTGCATTGTGCTGCCACCTACTGCCAGGTACTCCATATCAGCGACCTCAATAGTCATTAAACATCGTGAGAGAGCAGAATGAGGCACACTGCGGAACTAACGGACTTCGAACGTGGACAGATGATTGGGTGTCACTTGTGTCATACGTCTCTACGCGAGGTTCCCACACTCCTAACAATGCCTAAGTCCACTGTTTCCGATGTGATAGTGAATTGGAAGCGTCAAGGAACACGTACAGCACAAAAGCGTCAGGCCGACCTCTTCTGTTGAGTGTAAGAGAGCGCCGACAGTTGAAGAGGGTCTTAGTGTGTATTAGGCAGACGTCTATCCAGACCATCACACAAGAATTCCAAACTGCGTCAGGATCCACTGCAAGTTCTATCACAGTTAGGTGGGAGATGAGAAGACTTGGATTTCATGGTCGAGTAGCTGCTCAGAAGCCACACACCACGCCGTAAAATGCCAAACGACGACTCGCTTGGTGTAGGAAGCATAAACATTGGACTATTGAACAGTGGATAAACATCGTGTGGAGTAACGAATCACGGTACACAAAGTGGTGATCCGATGGCAGGCTGCAGGTATGGCGAATGCCCGGTGAGCCTCAGCTGCCAGCGTATGTAGTGCCAAGAGTAACATTCGGAGTCGGTGGTGTTATGGTGTGGTCGTGTGTTTCATAGAGGAAGCTTGCACTCCTTGTTGTTTTGCGTGGCACTATCACAACACAGGCCTGCATTGACGTTTTAAGCACCTTCTTGCTTCCCACTGTTGAAGAGCAATTCGGGGATGGCGATTGTATCTTTAAACACAATCGAGCACCTGTTCATAGTGCACGGCCTGTGGCGGAGTGGTTACACGACAATAACATCCCTGTAAAGGACTGACCTGCACAGAGCTCTGACCTGAGTCCTATAGAGCTCCTTTGGGATGTTTTGGAAGGCCGACTTCGGGCCAGGCCTTACTGACCGACATCATTACCTCTTCTCAGTGCAGCACTCCGTGAAGAATGGGCTGCCATTCCCCAAGAAACTTTCCAGCACCTGATTGGACGTATGCCTGGGAGAGTGGAAGCTGTCATCAAGGCTAAGGGTGGGCCAACACCGTACTGAATTCCGGCATTACCGATGGACAGCGCAATGAACTTGTAAGTCATTTTCAGCCAGATGTCCGGATACTTTTCATCACAAAGTGTACGTGCACACGTGAGCGTTCGTTCAAAACGCTCAGTAAAAGACGAGCTACGGGGGTGGAGGTCAGGAAAAAAGGCACAATAGTTGACACTAAATTAACTTGGTCTTCCAATGTGAACCGAAAACTGGTAGGGTCTTCTAAACCGAGAATGTTAGCAGCCGCAGGGGACCGCACCACTAACAAGGGAACCTCCCCATCGCACCCCCCTCAGATTTAGCTATAATTTGGCACAGTGGATAGGCCTGGAAAAACTGAACACAGATCAATCGAGAAAACAGGAAGAAGTTGTGTGGAACTATGAAAAAATAAGCAAAATATGCAAACTGAGTAGTTCATTGGTAACATAGGCAACATAAAGGATAAGCTGAGTGCAGGAGCGCCGTGGTCCCGTGGTTAGCGTGAGGAGCTACGGAGCGAGAGGTCCTTGGTTCAAGTCTTCCCTTGAGCGAAAATTTTACTTACCTTATTTTTGCAAAGTTATGATCTGTGCGTTCGTTCATTGACGTCTCTGTTCACTGTAATAAGTCTAGTGTCTGTGTTTTGCAACCGCACCGCAAAACCGTGCGATTAGTAGACGAAAGGACGTGCCTCTCCAATGGGAACCGAAATCATTTGATCCAGGAAAACACGTCTGATATATTCTATACGACACTGGTGACGGCATGTGCGTCACATGACAGGAATATGTTGTCGACCCACCTAACTTGCACACTTGGCGAATAGGTAAAAAGATTCTTCTACCTTGCCCGATTTAGGTTTTCTTGTGGATGTGATAATCACTCCCAAAAAAGTGATGAAAACATAAGACTTTGTCACATAAACTGCAACAAATGAATGCAACAGTTTCACAGTCGCACAGTTTTCTCTGTGCTCTGTCAAAACATATGTTTTTAACGTTTTCAAATTTTTCCTGGTGTAGACCGTCAAATCCTGCATATGTCCAAGCAAATCTGCATAAGTCCAAGCAAATCTGAACATGTCCTGGAAGTTTGGAGAGCGAAATTGATTATGTGTGAGTGCCTGAACTCTGATAATTGTCTGAAAATAAAAATTCGAATTTTTCACTCGACGGAAGACTTGAACCAAGGACCTCTCGCTCCGCAGCCGCTCACGCTAACCACTGGACTACGGCGCTCCTGATCTCAAACCATCCTTAATGTGGCCTATGTTACTCATGGACTACTCAGTTTGCAAAAAAAAAAGGCTCAAATGGCTCTGAGCACTATGGGACACAACTGCTGTGGTCATAAGTCCCCTAGAACTTAGAACTACTTAAACCTAACTAACCTAAGGACATCACACACATCCATGCCCGAGGCAGGATTCGAACCTGCGATCGTAGCGGTCGTGCGGTTCCAGACTGTAGCGCCTTTAACCGCTCGGCCACTCCGACCGGCACTCAGTTTGCATATTTTGCTTATTTTTTCATAGTTCCACACAACTTCTTCCTGTTTTCTCGGTTGATCTGTGTTCAGTTTTTCAAGGCCTATCCACTGTGCCAAATTATAGCTAAATTTGAAGGGGGTGCGATGGGGAGATTCCCTTGTAAGAAGGTTAAGACGCGTTTATGATTTTTGTGCTTGGTCGCGACAGTTATCCGAGAAGAGGAATGGCACTGCTTCACTGAGACAGGACCCGGCTCCAGGCCGGTTCCAGGGGAGGTGAACCGAAACAAAGAGACGTGTCCTCGATGATTAAAGAGACGGCGTCGCCGGTGTCCACAGGGAATTCCACGAACTGGTCGAACCGCATCGAGTCCAGTGTGAGCTTCGAAGGCGGCCAGGACTGTGTGGACCACGACGTTGCTCTCGCGCAGCACGGTGACAAGCGGCTGGCGGGTCTCCTGTTGACAGTTAACGGCGGGCTGTCCGCTTACGTCGGAAGGCCAACAGTCCGCTGCAGGATGCGGATACCGCAGTCAGGACAGGACTGAAGTCTCCTCAAGGTGCGCGGCTTGCGTCTCAGCGCCGCATAGGGAGGACGTTTCTCACCTGCCAGATCAATATTACGAAAAGGTGATCCGACATTGAGGTGGAAGCAGAATAATGGACGTACTTAAGTCCCTCACGTGACGCCTGTGATCCGAAACGCCCGTGAACTCGGATGAGACTGGCAGGCAGAGTTGAGAGGACGATGAGACTGTGTCATCAGGTAATTGCTGCATAACTTACTGACTTCCTAACATTTTTCCCCATTTACTATTTAAATTTACGAATATCTGCAAACTTTTTCGTACAAACTTTTCTCAAAATTATATAATTTTTTGATAGTAATTCTTTATAATTCTCCCTCTACTATTTATTGAAGTGATGAGGAGTGAAGCTAATACTCTTTCAGATGGTTTTATTGGTTTGATATACTCGAGAAAAATACGCGCATATGCAATGCCACTAGATATTTCTCACATTCTTATGGTGCATCACTTTTCTTCATATGTTCAAATGTGTGTGAATTCCTCAGGGACCAAACTGCTTAGGTTATCGGTCCATAGACTTACACTCTATTTAAACTAACTGAAACTAACTTATGCTAAGAACAACACAAACAAACCTATGCCCGAAGGAGGACTCGAACCTCCGGTGGGAGGGGCCGCGCAATCCGTGACATGACGACTCAAACCGTGCGGCCACTGCGCGCGGCTCACTTTCCTTCTTCCTCGCTTTACGCACTACACAATTTCTGGAAAGGGGGGGGGGGAATAAACCTAATAAAACTACTGAATGATTGTTTATAACTTGAAACGCGTATGTTCTGTAGCAGCGATGGCGAGCCATGACAATCTCTGACCAGAGAGCTGTAGCGCGAGAGTTCAGTTGCATGTAGGGAGTCAGTAGTTGCTAGTCGCGCTCTGTCAGTGCTAGTGGCGCGCGAGAGATGGCCGGAGTTGTGTGTGAGGAGTCGGCGGGTGTCGATATGGGTCTCTGGTCGAGATTCAGGACAAGGTATATTGTTAAATAAGGTAATGAAGCAGCATTGCGCTCAGCTAATAATGTATGGTAATTGTAATTAATTTGTTCAAGAAATGCCCCAATAATAATTCTGTTTTTAAAACAATCCTTATTAAAAAGAAAAAATCATTACAATTGAATGATCATTTCTCAATTTTTGTGTCGTGTTTACATTGGGCCTTTATTTTTCAATATTTTTGTAGCGAAGGTACAGTCGCTTTTATTTCAATTTAACGATGTTTTGTGGGAGCTCAACAACTTTTGGGTCATTATTATTCAGTAATCTTGTGGGGAAATAACTTTTGGCACGTTTTCATCATCATAGACTTTTCTTTTATTTCTGCTGGGAGGTTGCGTTGAGCACGATATCCATTTACATTTAATTAAATATTTTCTTTCATTTTTGCGGGGAGGTTATATGAAACGCGTATATTCTGTAGCAGCGATGGCGAGCCATGACAATCTCTGACCAGAGAGCTGTAGCGCGAGAGTTCAGTTGCATGTAGGGAGTCAGTAGTAGTAGTGGCTAGTCGCGCTCTGTCAGTGCTAGTGGCGCGCGAGAGATGGCCAGAGTTGCGTGTGAGGAGTCGGCGGGTGTCGATATGGGTCTCTGGTCGAGATTCAGGACAAGGTATATTGTTAAATAAGGTAATGAAGCAGCATTGCGCTCAGCTAATAATGTATGGTAATTGTAATTAATTTGTTCAAGAAATGCCCCAATAATAATTTTGTTTTCAAAGCAATTTTTTTTAAGAAAACAATCATTTGAATTGAAAGAAAGTTTCCCATGCATTTCCCTAAAGAAAAGTTTCACTTAAATGCAAAGTTGCACAGGGCCTAAGATCGACATTTCGGTCTATTTGCGTTTTCATTGTCACTGAGATTTCATTATCATTGAATTGTCTTACATTTTTGTGGGCAGCTTACATTTGGCTCAGATTGCTAGTTCTCGTTTATTGTCATTTGTCTTTAAATTTAATTGCTGGAAAGTTACACTTGGTTCTATTCTCGTTAACATTTAAATAACTGTCCAAAATTTCTCTGGGGAGGTTACACTTGGCGACATCCGGTCCAGGATCGTATTTCGTTGAGAATCTTCTGAAAAGTAGTCAGATATTTGGTCTTATTTACTTAATATAATTAGCATTTGGCGCAACGCTTTTACTAATTTTGTGACTTTCTTTCCTCAGATCATCGGCAATTCGTTGCTCTGTTGTATTTGAGTGTTGCTTTTGCATTGTGCTTATTTGTTTTGTGAATAATTGTGACTATTGTAAAAATGCCGCGAAAGACTGTGAATAGTGAGGTATTATGAATGAAATTACCGACTTAAACAACGTGACCGATAATAATTGTGACACGCAGTGTAATGATGACAATCCTGCGTTCACTGATAATCAGTGTGTTCCAACCTCTAATGATGATTATTATCTTACTGATGAACAAACGAACTCAATTGTCTCCTCTGTTAATTTGACGACAATTGATGACGCGGGGCGCCCTATTGTAATGAGCGCTACCCAACTTAACACACCCGGTTTGGAAAATTTAAGTAACGTACAAATAAATTTTTCTAATGAAAATGGACAGGGTACTGAAAGTACGACGGATCCATTTAATTCCGAAATAGTGACCGACAGTGTACATTCGACTGGCAAACCTTTTTGTAAATTTCAGAATAACCAAATGGTTACAGAAAGCGAGACAATTCCAGATCCTCCATTAAACAGCACAGAGAATAGAAATGCTAATTTTGTGTCGGATCCAATTAGCGCATTATTGCTACAAATTCTTGAATCAAACAAACAACAGAGTGAAGATTTCAAACAACAATTTAGTGAACAGGACAAAAAATTTAATAAAATTAATGAAATACTAGACAACAATGATGAAAATTTCAAACAACTTAGTGAACAGGTCAGACAGCAGAGTGAAGATAACAAACAAGATAACGAAAAACTCAAACAATACATTACTGAAAAATTAGACAACAATTCCAGACAGCTTAGTAAACAAATTAGAGACGTTGCTGCGCAATGTCATGATACTAAGGAACAGTTGCGCGAGGAGATTGAGGCTTGTTCAGCCTGTCTGTTGCTCAGGAATTAAGGGAAATGCAAACAGCTGCAACAGAAACACTTAGAGACGAAATTAGCGGAGTCGCTAAACAATGCTCTGAAAAGGCTACACAATTACACGACGAGTTTAAAGCAATGACAGCAGAACTTTCGCGCACAATGGATGAAAAGATTGACGCGAAATTCGACCAACAGAACACTCAGATTGACGAACGTTTTAATCACCACATACAAAACAGTGATACGCGTTTCCGTAAATTTATTCAGGATCAAAATAAAGTAAAACGTCAAATCGTGGAAACAATCACTGCTCAGACACAAGAAGACAAACGTAAAATGTTTGCGAAGGCAAAAACATATGTAGATAACAATATCGCTACAGTATCGGACATACTTAATACCATCGAACAGTTGAACACCGAATTACGTGATGAGATTTATGACCTTAAATCAAAAACAGATACACACTCATTAGATTTTCAAACAGTGACCGACAGACTCAAACAATTAGAACTAACACAGGATTCCGATGTCGTCAAAGCTGACGTTAAAAAACTGAACGAAACTACACGTAAATTACAAAAACAGATTAATACTTCTGACACTATAAATGATGATCAGGTGAAATTACTCACTGAAAAATATGATGAATTGGCCAGTCGTATTGATGTTATTGAAAGTAATAATGACAGCAAATCAGACGATACCTCACCGGTTTCATTTAGTCAAACACCTGAATTTCAAAATTTACAGCAGACAATTAATGACATCGATTCATCTAATAACACCTTGCGTAGAAAATTGTCATGTTTGCAGCAAGAAGTAACAGAGATGAAAAATATTTCAGTTAATAACATATCACAACAGACGCCACTTTATGAACATTTGTCAGACTCACGCAGTGCGTATAATTTAGGTAATCAACAGAGAGTACACGACTTAGATTCCGAACAGACACAGACAAATAGATTCTCTTACAATCATGAACCTGTTCCAACATACAGAGACGATAATTTTGATTACAAACATTTTCTGTCAGTGAGAAAATTTGAAGTGTTTAAAAATGACAGAACACAGATTCATCCGCTAGATTGGATACAACAATTAAGCTTTGCTTTTCCACCAACTTGGCCCGTAACGCACAAACATGAATTTATTTGCAGTTTTTTGGAAGGCGAGCCGGCAACTCGTATGAGACCGATCGCGAGGCAATGTTACTCGGTAGAAGAATTTCAGAATGCTTTTCTGTCAGCGTACTGGTCGAAGACGACACAGCGCGGAATTAAAGATCAGTTAATTAGTTTACCAAATTATGAGAACACAAATTTTCCCAGTGTGACGCAATTTTTTGAGCACATGGTGCAACAAAACCAGTACCCAAATGAACCGTACAGTGAATCTGCACTCATTCAATTATGTATCTCTAAATTACCACGGTCATTAAGAGTGTCACTTTTAACAGGTCAGCAAAAAGAAAATATTTCGGCATTCAGAGATCTGTTACAGCTTCTGGAAGTACAGCAATCAGATTATTCTTCCGTAAACAAAAACTTTTCATATAATAACCAAAGTCAACAAACATACAGCAATTATGATCAGTCACGTAATTTCAATAGTAAAGGTAATAGACGCTTTCGGAATGACAACCAACAGAACTTTAATATCAGGCAAATTTCTAATTATCAGTATCGTCAAAATTTTCAGCAACAGGAACCACATTTTAGTAACAATAGACGTTTTCCACCCCAAGATCATGAAAGTCAGCCGGTTAGCATACCTAACCAACAATGGAATGCACAAGATCAACCAGGCTTTAATGTTTCGCCGCGTGCACGTATAGTCCAGGGTACCACAAATGGTAACGCACGGCAGCAAAGAAACCACTACGTACAGAAAACACAGTATTTCAATTCCTATCGCAATGCACCGTATAGGAATGACTATTACGACAGACGTAAAAATAATGAGGACAATTTTCAGCGTACATCTAACAACAGTCGGTCATACCAACAGCAAAATCATCCGCAAGAACATATTCTCATGAATGAACCCGACAGAAATGCCACAGAATCCTCTTGATAGTAATAACACATCAGAGAGAATCTGACTAGATACTGTACAGGTCGCATCTTCCAGTAACACAAGCACTACTTTAGACACGCAGAATGTTGTTCATGAAAATGTAATTACTTTTGACGACATCCGAGACACTTTTTTACAGGAAACACCAGTTGTTCAGAAAATTATTTCACACCCTGTCATTGAAATTAAAATTGGTTCATCGAAATTCTCAGCAGTAATCGATTCTGGATCACCTATGTCAGTTATAAATGAAGAAACTTTTAACGAGTGTAACAAAGAGAATACCTATCCTACATTACCATTAGGCAAAACGAAAGTGAAAGGAGCAGTATCGAGTAAAGGAGTAGACGTTAAATTACAGACACATTTATCATTTTGCATTGCAGGTCACACTTTTCACTCAAATTTTTGGGTTGTTCCTTTATTGACAACAGACGTTATTTTAGGCACGAATTTTCTGGTACAACACGACGCAGTTATTGATTTTCAAAATTCCTATTTAATGTTGAAGGATGAAAATGTACAGTTGGCTTTAGAATTTCAGCACTCACTATCTGCGGAAGAACAGACAATTAATCGCACAGAGGTCATTTCAGTATCACGTAACATAGACTGTAATCCCACATTGTTCACAGATACGTACGTACGCAACTGTAATCCCACATTGTTCACAGATACGTACGTACGCAACTAGGCTGCGTTCACACTGCCGGCCGGGCCGAGCCGAGCCTGGCCGGGCCGCCGCCCGCTTCGATATCAAACACATGGTTTTGAATTGCGGTGTTCACACTGGCGGCCGGGCCGCGCCGACACGGCGTGAGCCTCCCGGAGCCGAGCCGACGACATCCCGAGTGTTTAATATTGCCGGCGCGAGCCGACCGCAGGCGCGAGCCTGTGGAGCAGCACTACAGCTTCTGCAGTACACGCATCACACGTCTCCCTTCTGCTTTCATCACAAGTGTGACTGCACACGTCTTTTATTTTAAGATGTTACCTCACATTTCACAATAAGTGAGGAAAAATTACGTTTATTATAATGATACATGCGAAATTACTTTTATTTCATTTATTTAATCTACATGCATTTACAACAATAGCTTGCCAGCGTTTGCGGCATTGCCGCCACTGAATAGTTCGCATAATGGATGCAGAATAACATATACATGACATTAACTTGTGTCCATCAATTTGGTATCAGAATTTCGGCTAGTATGACAGTAATGATGCAGTTTCCAGATTATGGAACGAAGTAACCAAGGAGTGTGTTTCAGATAGTACGCACAAATATAAATTATTTTCCTTTATAATTTTATTTGTTTTATTTACAGTGAAATGAGATACAAAAAAATACAGTAAATAGCAAAGTAATTTCAATTCCAAAATTTATTTGAGAGGTTTTTTAATTAATTTAAGTTGCATTTTTAACGAAATATTCAACAAAAGTGTTCCTGACAGTTTTCGAACGTAATGTGGAATTTCTGTTGAATGTGGCACCAGCTGTCTGCATATCAGCATTGTTACAAAACTTTTCAGCTTCAACATTGCATCCTTCTCTGTCAATGACAATATTATGAAGTAGACAAATGCACTTGACTATGTGATCAGCTACGTCAACGGATGTTTCAATTTCCTTCCTCAGTAGTCTCCATTTATTGGTCATTATACCAAATGCACATTCAACAACTTTTCTTGCTCTGGAATGTATATCATTGTATAGAATCTTCTCGTTGTCCAAATTTCTGCGAGGAAAAGGTCTCATCAAATTCTCTAATAAGGGGTAAGCTTCATCTCCCAAAATGACGTACGGTAGTTCCTGACACATTCCTTCAAGTCTTGTTGGTGGCGGTAATAACAGCTCCCCATTTGTAAGTTTCTTATATAACATACTTTCTTTAAACACGCCTGCATCAGACTGTTTACCGTAGGCACCAACATCCACAGCTATAAATTTGTAATTTGCATCTGCAACTGCTTGGAGTACAATCGAATAATACTGTTTGTAATTGTAAAACATGCTGCCAGAAAGTTTAGGACATTGGACACGTATGTGCTTCCCGTCTATACATCCAACACAGTTTGGAAATCCCCATCTCGTATGCATTTCACTGGCAATTTCTTTAAATCGAGAAACAGTTGGCGTTGGTAAATGAATGGGGGCAAGTGACTCCCATATGGCCATACAAACGTCTTTCACCAACACTGATACGGTGGACACTCCTAATCGGAATGACGATGCTAGTGCATGAAAGGAGATGCCAGTGGACAGATACCTGAGAAAAAAAATCGTAAAATGTGTTACTCAAGTGTGGTGTTGGGCGAAGTTTTTACAGTTTTGTTTGCACAGTAGATATTTACTTAGTCCATGTCATTTCATAGTTATACAACAATAAATAATTAATGAGACATTTTCTTGCATCCTTCTATATTCTTTCAATTAAAATAATGAAATCGAAATGCAAAGACCTGAGAGACAGTTACAGAGAATAACTTGTATAACTTGGCAAAATAAGGTCATGTGATCCAGGGAATAGTATATTAAAATGCAATTCCACTCGGGCTTTGTTCTGTCATATGATTTTCCTAAGTTCCAAGAGCTATGCACAGTTCCTTACCAGTGGAAATAGAACCACTGAGTCAAAGGGCATATCAGTCTGTCTATCTTACAAGGTAATGAAAAGAATTGTGTGAGGTCATCAGTGGCTCCACATGATGAACCATCCCCACTGCCAAGCGCTGCATCATGAAGAAAAACGAAGAAAAAGTTGGAAAATTCTGAAGGAGTGTATCTGCGATTCTTCGTTGAAGGCACAGCAAGACATTACCCAAAATGACGAAGCTAATTACTTACTTATGATTCTCAGGAGTCCCATAAACTCTCTTCCCCTCAGAGGTAAGCGTCTGTGAAATTTAAAATACAAAAGCATGACTACAATTAATTGGAGGTAGTGAATGCTGCACAAAGTTCTACTGCAAACCAAAAAGTGTGTACTAACGAATCTTACCTTATCGTTATACACAATTTTTCTTCTGCTGTTATACTTCTGCGAAAATTTGTGTTCTGTTTCGAAATTTTGTCTTGAATGTTCTGCAGCACATACTGAAATGTATTATGATTCATTCTGTAATACGAATAAAATTTTTCAGGATAGTTTTTAAGTTCTTCATGTAAAGAAAAAAACTCTCCTAAATGTCTGTCGCTATTTATGGGATGAATCCATAACCTCCTAGTTCTTCTGTACTTCAAAACTCGACGAGTAACTGCAGAGTCAAAACAATACCAATAAAAGAGTGAAGACATTGTTCTCCACGACAGCAGACACTAGCCAAAGGCGAGCAACTGTTGACTGCAGCTGCGTTTTCTAGTGACTTGCTTGTCAGCTGTCGAAGGGTGGGGATTTTTTTAAATTTATTTATTTGGCCTTCGGCAACTAGCAGCCATTTAGCCAAAGAGTAGGGATTACCTTGACGGTGCAGCGCAGCCCGCCAAGGAAGGAAAAAAATAATGAAGAACAATGAAACGCACATCTGTGTCGATGTACAGTAATTTCATTAACTCTCCATTATTTTTTCTGTCAAGGTAGACAACGAGACTACAGAATTGCGCTTCAGTTTCTGCAGTAAACGTATCACAAATCTCCACTTTGTTTTTGTGATTAGTTTTACACCAAATTTTATCAGACCTATGTCATTGACACTTCTACCTGTACATGTGCGCAATCGCGCGCACATTCAGACGATACATTTAGGTTTTTTAATGGGTTCACGTGTGTATGGCGTGCGTGCGTGGTGGGGAGAGGGGTTGGAGGTGGTGGGAACTCCCTGAAAGCCATTCGTTCCAGTTGCAGTCAGGCAGTAGCAGGTCAATATCATTGTTCTTTGTTACATGCTTCATACTGCTCTTGTCATCATGGATGTGGAGCAACTTATAAATGAAGTTAAGCTGCGCCCAGCTATTTGGGACCAGAGACTGGGCGAATACCACAATCGTGACATTATTTCCAGTTTATGGAATGAAGTGGCACAGGAGTGCTGTTCAGATGGTAGGCATGAATACAAATTATCTTTCTTTATTCTTAATTTTTTTATTTATAATGAACCGATATGCAGATATAATGTAATAAATTAGTATATATTAGGAGTTATTTTGTTGTGGATTATAGTAATGTTTTTATTTGTATTTGTAAATAAATGTTCAACGAACGAGTTTCTGACTGCCTTCGAACGTAATGTAGAATGTCTGTTGATTTGTTGTGTTTAGGACACTGGGTATGTATGCGTTTCCCATCTAAATATCATACGCAGTTTGAGAAATCCTATGTCAGACGCATTGAAATATTTCTTTAAATCGGGATACATTCAGCATTGTTAAACTAATAAGAGTACGTGCTTACCATATGGCCTTTCAATCTTTTTTTCACAACCAATGATACAATTGACATTTCTATTCACAATTATCATGATAGTGCATGATACGCTATCCCAGTTGAAATATACCTGAGAAGCAACTTGATAAACTTGCTACTCAAACGGGGCAACGTGGAAAGCTTTTTGACAGTTTTATTAGAGAATATAATACACATTTACGTAGTTAGTCTATTTTCATACTTCTGTGGTAGTAGGGAACTATGGAACCAGTTTCCTTACACCATTTTATTGTTCTTTCAGTTAAAACGGCGAAATCTAAATGGAAACATCTGAGAGACAATTACAGAGCAGAACTTAAGAAACTTGGTAACGTTAGATCAGGTGACCCAGGAAAAAGCCCACAGAAACGCAATACCACTTGGCCTTGGTTCCAACACATGCATTTCCTAAGGGATATTTTAATTCCAAGAGCAATGCAGAGTTCGCTGTCATCAGAAACGGAACCAGAAAGTCAATCTCAACTATCTCCAGAATTTTCGTCTAACGACCACTCTAGTCCACAAGATGAACGAGATCCGTCTGATATATCATCATTAGTGGCAGTTGATTAAACGTCGCCACTGGCAAGCACAGTATCACAAAGGAAAAAAAAGAGAAGTAGTGGGCCAAATATTGAAGAAGAATTTTTAAAGCTCGAAAAGGACAAATTAGCTGTGATGAAGGCACATCAAGACATGACCCAAAACGATGATACGTACCACTTCCTGATGAGTCTCAGGAGTGCAATAAACTCCCTTCCAGTTCAGCGGCAAATGTTTGTGAAACTTAAAATACAAGAGCTTGTTTATAATGAATTGGAGGCAGTGAGTGCAGTGCCAGGTTCTTCAAAACAATGACTGCGCTAATTCAACTTACTTCTTCATTACAGACAACTTTGATTTTTGTATTATATTAATGTGAAACTGTATTTCGTTTTGTAATTGTTGCCTGAAATGTTCTTTGGTAGTGATACATGTTATTACTCAATCTGCAATATAAATAAAAGTTTTTCAGGAACGTTCTTTATTATTGTAATTAAAAACCTTTACTAAATGCCAGTCGATATTCTTAGGGATAGTCAATGTCCACACTATTACAATGTGCTCAAAATTCGACGAGTCACCATAATGTGAAAACATAACTAAGATAACAATGAAATCATTGTTACATAAGACGATTCTAATTGGATAGTGGTGAAAAACTTCTGGCTGCACCTGTGTTACCTTCGACCTTCAGCTGCTAATGAATTAAGATCCCTTTGCCGCTGGGGACAAGATCACCAAGGGGAAAAAATACACAGAAGCAAACAGTGACACACACATCTCATCCTTTACACTGCTTTGAACTAGACGAGAATCCAACACATCAATCGACAATAATTTATTTACCTGTCCTGCTGTGCTTGAGGCTGTGCTGAATCCGCGCATTTTCTTTCAGTTACAATAGAAAAATCGAAATGGCAGCACCTTACAGAAAACGATAACTTAATCATTTCGTCGTCAAATGATCCAGTAAAGCGTTGATTGAAACGCTGTCCCACTCAACCTTGGTTTCACTGCATTCATTTCCTAAAATGGACTACTTGTAAGAGCTATCCACAGATCTTTCTAAGCGGAGATAGGGTAGATCTAAAGAATGTAATTATTTACAGCTTGCAGTACTACACTTATGTGATGTGCAAAAAAATGAACTTTTTGCGCCTTAGTCAAACTTAGACATAGAAACATCTGTAAATGTATTTATATTTTTTAACATCTGCAGTTTATTATATGCAACTAGAAAGAAATCGTGTAGAATGTTACAAGCTTTTATTACAATGCATCAGGAGCAAGATCTCAGATTAATATACTCTTATCTTTTAGTTCGAAATACGAAATGTACATTATACTAATTGTAGGATGTTGATGACAAATAATTGTTTGTCTTTTGTGATGTAACGTGTAGCCAATTATAAAAGCATAGCAGATGATTGTCCAGTCGCCGAGGGAAAAATTCTTACACATTTGGATTTATCTAGACAATGAGACCATTAAAATAATACGAGGGACCGACACTAAGTCTGCGCTGATCACTAGTAATTAGTTTTTTTTTTCTGTCCTGCATTATATGACTATACTAAACCAAGCTGTAACCGCGCGAACTCCGTGGCTTGCGGACACGGCACTGACGCCACTGAATAGCTCGCATTACTTGTGACCAGAGACAGATATCAGTGTCATTATCATTTCAAAAACTTTTTGGTACTTTTAGCTACATTTCATACGCAACAATGTATGGTCTAAAACGGATCTAACAGTAAGCTACCCGCTACATAACTTTTTCACTACAAGATCTGTAAATCAAGTGCACAACGTTGACAAATAGCATCATTTAACAATGACTGTTAAGAAATACGAAAAGATAAATGATTCAATACGAAGCTAAGATGTTACACTAGCACGTGTACAAAAATCAGATTTTTTAGCCGCATAATTTCTTCAAAATCGGCTGGGAAGCGTTACGAAACTAAGAAATCACGCGAAACGAAAAGTAGACTTTTTCTTTTTTCACGACGTAAGTAACGCTTTTAAGGAAAAAATGAGTTCATAAAACGATGTGGCGCAGTCTTATATACCTCTAAGAATTTTTAGAACATGAAAATCGGAGAAGTGGATTTTCCCCCATTCCGCCGACCCGGCTCGGCGCGGCGCGCAGTGTGAATGCACTACACGTCGGCCTGAGCTGGCTAGGCACGAGCCGAGACAGTACGCGTCAGCCCGGCCCGGCCCGGCCGGCAGTGTGAACGCGTACTGGCTCGAGACAGAACTGTTATTTTACGAACATGGAGAAACGTATTCGACGAGTTTTAGCGTCATGTAAAATTTGCCAGAAGGCTAAGTCAGACACAACTTCACATATTCCTCCATTATATCCGATTGTACCTGTTAAATTAAGACATATGGCCGCTGTAGACATTTTTGGTCCGATTCCGAGAACTAATAGAGGTTTTTGCTATATCTTCGTCGCTGTTGAACTCACTTCAAAATTTGTTACCTTCACTCCGTTACGTAAAGCTACTGCTAAAACTGTTTCGAAAGCATTTGTGAAACATTTTTTATTTCATGTAGGGCATGTGTTGAAAGTAATTTCCGACAATGGATCACAATTTCGTTCTGCTATATGGACACGCATGTTACGAGCTAGAAACATTTCTCCGATCTATATATCCAAGTACCATGCTTCTTCGAACCCTTGTGAACGATTAATGAAAGAAATTGGTAAACTGTGTAGAATTTACTGCCATAAAAGACATATTGATTGGGACACACACATACACTCATTCCAGGATGTAATTAACTCCATACCAAATGAATCCACTATGCTATCTCCGTCTGTTATACTGAAAAATGTTGAACCACCTAACAAAATTAAAGTATTAATAACCTTTCCTACATCTCGTCGACTACGACTCCATGAAATAATTGACATTGCGCTGAACTACATCAAACGTGCCGCAGAGCGCCGGAGAAGACAGCAAAAACAGGTTTGTATACGCCGTGACTTTCACGTTGGACAGAAGATATTAGTACGTACACACTATTTATCCAACAAAATTAAAGGTAGGTGCAGTAAATTTGAACTTCTATACACAGGTCCATATCGGATTCGCAGCATTCCTCACCCCAATGTTGTACACGTCGAAACTTTGAGAACGAAAAAAAGTAAAGGCAATCACCACGTCTCCAACATCAAACCCTTTATTGAATGAACATACTTTATGATTTATCGCACAGTAATGCCATTTCCTAATTTTTTATAACCACTTATGCAATTATACTCACATGACTACTTACTGATGATTAACGTATTTTTTCTTGGCAAGTGCCCGGCAAGGTAAGGTTAGCAGGTCGCTCTTCTTGTCATTACCCATCAGACCGTGCATATTTTTCCAGACGAACTTACACATTTTATGACCATTTATGCAATTATATTTATGTGATTACCTACTGATGACTGTCGTATTTTTTCTTGGCAGGTGCCCAGCAAGGTAAGGTTAGCAGGTCGCTTTTCTTGTCGTTATACACCTTAGACCGTGCATACTTTACATTTTTTTATGTATGTATGATTGTTTTCCTGTTTGTTTGTATGCATTATGAAATAGTTAAGATATAGCAAACACACCAGTTGACTTTGACATTTTTGCCTTATGATATCTCAACATCATGACTATTTTAACATTTTTTTTGCTGCTGCATTGTGATATTCTGTGTACATTTTTGCTTTTGAACACTGTCGATGTTTTTCACATATTACGTTTTCTGTCATGTTATGCTGTATGCTTAATTATGTTACCATAAACCAGTTTTTATCTAATGGGTATATGATTTAAATGCAAGACATTAATCCTTATTCATCATTTTCAGAAAGAAATGATGCGTGAAAGAAATAAATTAAACAGAAATGGGAATTTCACCTACGGAATAAACGAAAGAAGATGCAAAAACCTTATGAGGTAGAGTAAATGGATCAGAATTAACAACCATGAACAAGAATATACTATACACATCGTAGAATAGCAGTCTTAACTAATTTTTTCTTTCAGAATACAAGGCGATTGATGCAAGCTGTCAGACAGAACTTCACATCATTGTTTTAGTGATGAAATATGATAGAAATAAGGAATAATCGTATAATGAATAATGAGGTGATTTTTTTGCAGATGATAATGAGTGATGATAAATAATGATGAAGAATATGATAATATGGATAATGAAGTTTTTCTTTACAGGTGATGATAATAATGGAGTTATAATAATGAAGTGATGGATAATGAAGCTTTTTTCTTTACAGATGAGGACATTGTTGAAGTTATGTATTTATGCTATGTAGTTATTTAAGTATTTGTTGCAGTTCGTTTTGACAGCAGGTGTTATATTGCATAGTAGGATGACGGAACGTTTTGGAAAGGACAGCTATGGAACACATTTTTATACACATTTCACTACCTGTTAATTCGAAGTTCACTACTTTTCAACATAGTATGCGTTTCTTCTTTCAGCTCAGTAATCCATTTTGTACTTTTTCCAGTAGAAGCTTTTCATGATACTTACTAAACCTGTTACTTATTAAACCTGTACTTGTACTTGCATTTTATTTTTTACCCAGTTGTGTCTATCATTTATAAATGTGATTACATATACTCTATTTGTTTCACAACCTTGCCACAGCTGACTCATGACGAATGACGTTACACATTTTCATTTACACCAACAACACAGAAGCAAATTTTTCTCTCTTGCCTTCCCCTATAATTACCCAACGCAATGCATTGCTAACAAAAAGATGTATTACCAGTCCCAAATAATGCTACTGGTTTAAGAGAATTCTAAATAACACTGATCAGCTATGAATAATATGTCACCTGAAAAATGAGTAGTACTAATTACTATATAGAGATGACCAATGCTCTGTAACTAGAAAGAACTGCTAATAATGCTTTGTAACTAGGAAAATACTACTAATTACTATATAGAGATGACCAATGCTTTGTAACTAGGAAAAGAATGCTCCTAATTATGCTTTGTAATTAGGAAAAGAATGCTACTAATTATGCTTTGTAACTGGAAAATGAATACTATTAATTAATAATGCTTTGTAACTAAGAAAAGAAGGCTACTGATTATTACTATATTGAAACGACAAATGATTATGCTTTGTAACTGGAAAATGAATACTATTAATTCATTATGCTTTGTAACTAAGAAAAGAAGGCTACTGATTATTACTATATTGAAATGATTAATTATGCTTTGTAACTGGAAAATGAATACTATTAATTAATAATGCTTTGTAACTGAGAAATGATGACTGTATTGGGATGTCCAATGATTGAGTATCAACATTATTATTGACTACCTCCTGTTTTAATTAATGACTTCTGATGATTTGTAATTAGAGAATGGGTGCAAATATTCTATGTAAAACAATTAATGAACGTTTTTCTGTAATACTACATACATGGTACAGAAATGTTCAATAACTGGGCTATGAATGCCGCAAACTACTAATGTAATTCCTAATGAAGACTTAATATGTAACTTGATGTCCTTCACCTTCTGACCTAACTACCCTGAATTACTGTAATATCCATTTGTCCTGTATATCCTCTTGGTGATGGAGCACTATATTTGGTTTTGCACTAATTCTACGTTGATGTGCCTTACAAGAACGTGGTGTTGACACGACATGCTGTCCGCCACCGTGAGCGATGGAGACATTATTATGGTCCCACTGTTTGGTGTACCTAATGTACTGTCAAAATGAAAACATGGAATAATACTACGACATTTCAGTGTCTTGGCTACGCTGATAAATACTTCTGGGTAAAGAACTTCAAATTGTCCCACTTGGTGTTGTACTTCTGTGGAAAGATATGGACTTTCAGTGCAGCTGTGTGCAACCTAAAGTGCTACAACCATGATGCAATCCTTCCCTTTCCTATCCTAATTCTTGTAACATAGTAAAAAAAAAAATTTTTTTTTTGATTTGATGATATGTTCTAAACTACAGTACATGTGCACTTATGCCATGTGTTAATATGTTTTCTACTGAACTTCAGTGCCTATACACTTTTCTCATTTTTCAATATGATCTGTACTAATTCTGTATACATTTTGTGATTTCCTAGTATGTTCAATACTTCAGTGCGTGTGCACTTATGGCATTTGTTATACATTTCCTCATTTGCTGATATGTTCTGAACTGCAGTGCATGTGCACTCATGTCACTTGTCTACATGATTTTTTTGCCATTCTGTTTATTTGTTCTCAAATTGCTAAAGAGTTTTTCAGTGCCTGTGCACTTTTGTTATCTATCAAATAATTTGTATACACATTTTTATGATTTGCTAATATGTTTTGTACTCACATTTTTGTTTTTGTCTGATATGTTATGTACTCGGTGCATGTGCACCATATTTGCTACATCAGTATATTCTCTGTAATTGAAAAGTTAATTAGTTACGAAAAAATTTGTTGCTCATGGCAAGTCCAAATGACTCACCATCGCTGCCAAATTTTTGCCCACCCCCCCTCCAGTGGGGGGTTATGAAACGCGTATGTTCTGTAGCAGCGATGGCGAGCCATGACAATCTCTGACCAGAGATCTGTAGTGCGGGAGTTCAGTTGCATGTAGGGAGTCAGTAGTTGCTAGTCACGCTCTGTCAGTGCTAGTGGCGCGCGATAGATGGTCGGAGTTGTGTGTGAGGAGTCGGCGGGTGTCGATATGGGTCTCTGGTCGACATTCAGGACAAGGTATATTGTTAAATACGGTAATGAAGCAGCATTGCGCTCAGCTGATAATGTATGGTAATTGTAATAAATTTGTTCAAGAAATGCCCCAATAATAATTTTGTTTTCAAAGCAATTTTTTTAAGCAAACAATCATTTGAATTGAAAGAAAGTTTCCCATGCATTTCCCTAAAGGAAAGTTTCACTTAAATTCAAAGTTGCACAGGGCCTAAGATCGACATTTTGGTCTATTTGCGTTTTCATTGTCACTGAGATTTCATTTTTTATTGAATTCATATCATTTAAAAATAATTACGGGGAGGTTACACTTGGCCCTATTCCCATTAACATTTGATTATTGTCCTTCTTCAAAATTCTCTGGGGAGGTTACAAACTCGGAAAGTATCGTAAGAAATCGAGTGTGTTACACACCACTAAACAGATCGATTCCACAGGTTTGCGATGTTATGTAACGTGACACAGAAGAAGGAACTATACCTGCTCGGCCAATCTCACGTCCGGAAAATGTAACAACGAACTGGAAGTCAGCGGTCGGCTGTGAGCCTGCTGTATAAGCCAACGGGTTAATATGGAGACTAACACTTGGGAAAACTTGTGAAACTCATTTGTAATTAAAGAATTAATAACCTTTCCTACATCTCGTCGACTACGACTCCATGAAATAATTGACATTGCGCTGAACTACATCAAACGTGCCGCAGAGCGCCGGAGAAGACAGCAAAAACAGGTTTGTATACGCCGTGACTTTCACGTTGGACAGAAGATATTAGTACGTACACACTATTTATCCAACAAAATTAAAGGTAGGTGCAGTAAATTTGAACTTCTATACACAGGTCCATATCGGATTCGCAGCATTCCTCACCCCAATGTTGTACACGTCGAAACTTTGAGAACGAAAAAAAGTAAAGGCAATCACCACGTCTCCAACATCAAACCCTTTATTGAATGAACATACTTTATGATTTATCGCACAGTAATGCCATTTCCTAATTTTTTATAACCACTTATGCAATTATACTCACATGACTACTTACTGATGATTAACGTATTTTTTCTTGGCAAGTGCCCGGCAAGGTAAGGTTAGCAGGTCGCTCTTCTTGTCATTACCCATCAGACCGTGCATATTTTTCCAGACGAACTTACACATTTTATGACCATTTATGCAATTATATTTATGTGATTACCTACTGATGACTGTCGTATTTTTTCTTGGCAGGTGCCCGGCAAGGTAAGGTTAGCAGGTCGCTTTTCTTGTCGTTATACACCTTAGACCGTGCATACTTTCCATTTTTTTATGAATGTATGATTGTTTTCCTGTTTGTTTGTATGCATTATGAAATAGTTAAGATATAGCAAACACACCAGTTGACTTTGACATTTTTGCCTTATGATATCTCAACATCATGACTACTTTAACATTTTCTTTGCTGCTGCATTGTGATATTCTGTGTACATTTTTGCTTTTGAACACTGTCGATGTTTTTCACATATTACGTTTTCTGTCATGTTATGCTGTATGCTTAATTATGTTACCATAAACCAGTTTTTATCTAATGGGTATATGATTTAAATGCAAGACATTAATCCTTATTCATCATTTTCAGAAAGAAATGATGCGTGAAAGAAATAAATTAAACAGAAATGGGAATTTCACCTACGGAATAAACGAAAGAAGATGCAAAAACCTTATGAGGTAGAGTAAATGGATCAGAATTAACAACCATGAACAGGAATATACTATACACATCGTAGAATAGCAGTCTTAACTAATTTTTTCTTTCAGAATACAAGGCGATTGATGCAAGCTGTCAGACAGAACTTCACATCTTAGTTTTAGTGATGAAATATGATAGAAATAAGGAATAATCGTATAATGAATAATGAGGTGATTTTTTTGCAGATGATAATGAGTGATGATAAATAATGATGAAGAATATGATAATATGGATAATGAAGTTTTTCTTTACAGGTGATGATAATAATGGAGTTATAATAATGAAGTGATGGATAATGAAGCTTTTTTCTTTACAGATGAGGACATTGTTGAAGTTATGTATTTATGCTATGTAGTTATTTAAGTATTTGTTGCAGTTCGTTTTGACAGCAGGTGTTATATTGCATAGTAGGATGACGGAACGTTTTGGAAAGGACAGCTATGGAACACATTTTTATACACATTTCACTACCTGTTAATTCGAAGTTCACTACTTTTCAACATAGTATGCGTTTCTTCTTTCAGCTCAGTAATCCATTTTGTACTTTTTCCAGTAGAAGCTTTTCATGATACTTACTAAACCTGTTACTTATTAAACCTGTACTTGTACTTGCATTTTATTTTTTACCCAGTTGTGTCTATCATTTATAAATGTGATCACATATACTCTATTTGTTTCACAACCTTGCCACAGCTGACTCATGACGAATGACGTTACACATTTTCATTTACACCAACAACACAGAAGCAAATTTTTCTCTCTTGCCTTCCCCTATAATTACCCAACGCAATGCATTGCTAACAAAAAGATGTATTACCAGTCCCAAATAATGCTACTGGTTTAAGAGAATTCTAAATAACACTGATCAGCTATGAATAATATGTCACCTGAAAAATGAGTAGTACTAATTACTATATAGAGATGACCAATGCTCTGTAACTAGAAAGAACTGCTAATAATGCTTTGTAACTAGGAAAATACTACTAATTACTATATAGAGATGACCAATGCTTTGTAACTAGGAAAAGAATGCTCCTAATTATGCTTTGTAATTAGGAAAAGAATGCTACTAATTATGCTTTGTAACTGGAAAATGAATACTATTAATTAATAATGCTTTGTAACTAAGAAAAGAAGGCTACTGATTATTACTATATTGTAACGACAAATGATTATGCTTTGTAACTGGAAAATGAATACTATTAATTCATTATGCTTTGTAACTAAGAAAAGAAGGCTACTGATTATTACTATATTGAAATGATTAATTATGCTTTGTAACTGGAAAATGAATACTATTAATTAATAATGCTTTGTAACTGAGAAATGATGACTGTATTGGGATGTCCAATGATTGAGTATCAACATTATTATTGACTACCTCCTGTTTTAAGTGATGACTTCTGATGATTTGTAATTAGAGAATGGGTGCAAATATTCTATGTAAAACAATTAATGAACGTTTTTCTGTAATACTACATACATGGTACAGAAATGTTCAATAATTGGGGTATGAATGCCGCAAACTACTAATGTAAATCCTAATGAAGACTTAATATGTAACTTGATGTCCTTCACCTTCTGACCTAACTACCCTGAATTACTGTAATATCCATTTGTCCTGTATATCCTCTTGGTGATGGAGCACTATATTTGGTTTTGCACTAATTCTACGTTGATGTGCCTTACAAGAACGTGGTGTTGACACGACATACTGTCCGCCACCGTGAGCGATGGAGACATTATTATGGTCCCACTGTTTGGTGTACCTAATGTACTGTCAAAATGAAAACATCGAATAATACTACGACATTTCAGTGTCTTGGCTACGCTGATAAATACTTCTGGGTAAAGAACTTCAAATTGTCCCACTTGGTGTTGTACTTCTGTGGAAAGATATGGACTTTCAGTGTAGCTGTGTGCAACCTAAAGTGCTACAACCATGATGCAATCCTTCCCTTTCCTATCCTAATTCTTGTAACATAGTAAAAAAAAAATTTTTTTTTTGATTTGATGATATGTTCTAAACTACAGTACATGTGCACTTATGTCATGTGTTAATATGTTTTCTACTGAACTTCAGTGCCTATACACTTTTCTCATTTTTCAATATGATCTGTACTAATTCTGTATACATTTTGTGATTTCCTAGTATGTTCAATACTTCAGTGCGTGTGCACTTATGGCATTTGTTATACATTTCCTCATTTGCTGATATGTTCTGAACTGCAGTGCATGTGCACACATGTCACTTGTCTACATGATTTTTTTGCCATTCTGTTTATTTGTTCTGAAAATGCTAAAGAGTTTTTCAGTGCCTGTGCACTTTTGTTATCTATCAAATAATTTGTATACACATTTTTCTGATTTGCTAATATGTTTTGTACTCACATTTTGGTTTTTGTCTGATATGTTATGTACTCGGTGCATGTGCACCATATTTGCTACATCAGTATATTCTCTGTAATTGAAAAGTTAATTAGTTACGAAAAAATTTGTTGCTCATGGCAAGTCCAAATGACTCACCATCGCTGCCAAATTTTTGCCCCCCCCCCCCCTCCCCAGTGGAGGGTTATGAAACGCGTATGTTCTGTAGCAGCGATGGCGAGCCATGACAATCTCTGACCAGAGAGCTGTAGCGCGGGAGTTCAGTTTCATGTAGGGAGTCAGTAGTTGCTAGTCGCGCTCTGTCAGTGCTAGTGGCGCGCGAGAGATGGTCGGAGTTGTGTGTGAGGAGTCGGCGGGTGTCGATACGGGGTCTCTGGTCGAGATTCAGGACAAGGTATATTGTTAAATACGGTAATGAAGCAGCATTGCGCTCAGCTAATAATGTATGGTAATTGTAATAAATTTGTTCAAGAAATGCCCCAATAATAATTTTGTATTCAAAGCAATTTTTTAAGCAAACAATCATTTGAACTGAAAGAAAGTTTCCCATGCATTTCCCTAAAGAAAAGTTTCACTTAAATTCAAAGTTGCACAGGGCCTAAGGTCGACATTTCGGCCTATTTGCGTTTTCATTGTCACTGAGATTTCATTTTTTATTGAATTCATATCATTTAAAAATAATTACGGGGAGGTTACACTTGGCCCTATTCCCATTAACATTTGATTATTGTCCTTCTTCAAAATTCTCTGGGGAGGTTACAAACTCGGAAAGTATCGTATGAAATCGAGTGTGTTACACACCACTAAACAGATCGATTGCTCAGATTTGCGATGTTATGTAACGTGACACAGAAGAAGCAACTATACCTGCTCAGCCAATCTCACGTCCGGAAAATGTAACAACGAACTGGAAGTCAGCGGTCGGCTGTGAGCCTGCTGTATAAGCCAATGGGTTAATATGGAGGCTAACACTTGGGAAAACTTGTGAATCTCATTTGTAAGAGAATGCTCAGCTTCCGGAGCAACCTCGAAAAATATAGCAATTTTAAGCACGTTACCAAGGCTAGGCTCAGAGCTAGTCAAAGATTTTGCAGCAACATACCTGTCTGGAGAAAGGCACTCAATCAGATCTCGACGCAATAACGCCGCATATGGAATCACACACTTTTGGCACTGAAACTGAACTTGTGTGCGAGAACCTACAGGTCAGTAAACCACGCTGGGCATGGTTGTCCATGTTGTTTATGACATGAAACTGGATCCTAGCCGCTACGGGTTCCACCTTTCGCCCATAGTAGTCAGTTAACAGGGCATACATATCGCTGAAAGACAATACACTAGGATACGAGAGATTTTACAAATACGCGACTAACTGAAGACGAGAGTAAATTACTACACAGCAAACTGGAAATGTTATAAGGCAGTGCAGTTCATAACATCGGAGGTAAACTTCCCAAGTCTCTCGAGACTCGTTGATAGCTGGAGGTGTAGCCGAGACCATTGCCTGAGAGTGTTGTCGGTGCTGAGAGACAAGCTACCGGACAGCAGCATATTGTTGATGGTGAAGTTCCCCTTCAGGCACAAGGCAATGCTGTCTTAATAACAGCTAGGCGAGAGTAAAGAACTCGTATTGTGTGCTACAGAAGCCTGGACCGAAGCTGCTCGCTTAGATCTCACGTGCTGATACCGACACTCCATAGCAGCCGAGCCTCTTTTGGCGTCTGACAGACACTAACAGATAGCTGTGCGGCCTCTGATCCGCTATCTCTCGTCTGCTGGCGGGGGTATTAAAACAAGTAGTACGACTTCGTGTTACTACTGTGAGTAACGTTAAAACATGTTTAAGTGTGTACTGTAAGTGGTTATGCCTAAGTAAATGTAACTGACACAGCAATTCGTAAGTAATAAATAAAACTGATATCAAAACAAATACAGCAAAATATAACAATGAGGCCACCAAGCTGGTACCTTTACATTCTTAAGTTCACACCTTCACTGTCTCAAAGCATCGAAAAAATCCTGTGTTCATTTTGAATGAGACTACATTTGATCCCAAGATGAAACACTTGAAGTTAATCGATTGTCTCTAAATTGTTATTCTCGAATTTTATGCCCTTGTTTTCTGTCATAATTTGGTTTCAGTAACCCGTAGTAAATCGAAGCCCATAGTAAATCGAGGCTCTTGACCAGCTAAATCCGAGAGATAACATTTCCACCAATTATTAAATTACCCGTTACTTAGTATGTAAGTAAGCTATCAACCTATTAAGTTAAATCGATCTACATCTACATAGATACTCTGCAAATCACGTTTACGTGCCTGGCAGAGGGTTCTTGGAACCATCTTCACAATTCTCTATTATTACAATCTCGCACAGCGCGCGGAAAGAACGAACACCTTTATCTTTCCGTACGAGCTCTGATTTCCCTTATTTTATCATGGTAATCGGTTCTCCGTATGTAGGTCGGTGTCAACAAAATATTTTCGCATTCGGATGACAAAGTTGGTGATTTGAATTTTGTGAGTAGATTCCGTTGCAACGAAAAACGCTATTCTTTTAATGATGTCCAGCGCAAATCCTGTATCATTTCAGTGACACTCTCTCCCATATTTCGCGATAACAGAAAACATCCTGCCCTTGTTTGAACTTTTTCGATGTACTCCGTCAATCCTATCTAGTAAGGATCCCACACCGTGCATCAGTATTCCAAAAGAGGGCGGAAAAACGTAGTATGAGCAGTCTCCTTAGTAGATCTGTTACAATTTCTTAGTGTCCTGCCAATAAAACGCAGTCTCCCCTCCCCCTTCCCCCACCACAAAATTTTCTACGTGTTCCTTCCAATTTAAATTGTTCGTAATTGTAATTTCTAGATATTTAGTTGAATTTACGGCCTTTAGATCCGACTGGTTTATCGTGTTCCGAAGTTTAACGAATTCCTTTTAGCACTCATGTGGGTGACCTCACACTTTTCGTTATTTAGGGTCAATTCCCAATTTCGCACCGGATATCTTTTCTAAATCGTTTTGCAATTTGTTTTGATCATTTGATGACTTTATTAGCCGATAAACGACAGCGTCATCTGCAAACAACCTAAGACCGCTGCTCAGATTACCTCCCAAATCGTTTATACAGATAAGGAACAGCAAAGAGTCTATAACACTACCTTGGGGAACGCCAGAAATCACTTCTGTCAACACTCTCTAAGGCATTTGGACAACGTATATCGTTTCATACGACATCCTACGATTTTCGTCTTTGTGCAAGAGAGTGCGGGAACATTAGAGCAGAAAAAGACATCTCAGAAAACGGTCCTGATGCTGCTAAACAAGTATCATACGAATTACCCAAAGCAATATGGAGGGGCCGCAGACATATACCTAATAACGACAGATCCAAACTGAACAGATGTCAACAGTACGTAATCAAGTTCTCAATATCTTTCAAAAATTGTACCCCTAGCTATCATTCATCGCATTCAGATAAAATTGTAGAGGGATGGATGTACAATTGGCAACGGAGTGCTTTGTTTCATTGTTATTGCTTCTGACCAATAAGTGAAAGCGAGCCAGTGGGCCTGGATTGTGTTACTTGTTTCGTAGCCTGGTTGTTAAAGAGATTTACTTACGTCGGTGACTACATTTATACTAGTATGACGAAGTAGTTCTATAAGAATTGCTTTTCAAATTATGACTGTTATTTCGAAAAAATCTTTTTGCACAATCTCGCTTTTTACACACATAGTGAAACGTCCCCTTTGAGCAATTTATACACGAGACTGTACTTAAACTGACACACAATGTTTTTAGCGCAACGCAATCTGACTATCAAAGATCCCTGCAAAAGAATGGCCCTGAGTAACTTTAACCTATACCTTTCACAAATCACTTACCTCACAAAAATCTTCGTTACTCGAACTACTGCAATACAGCGAGCGCCACCATTGCCAGCTAAATAAAAGATTCAAACTACAGAAGGCACTAACTACTGATAGGGATAGTTAGCAAATGAAAGATATTAATAGAGAACAAACAATGTATTTACCTTAATAGTCATAATATATATATATATCAGTTCATGACAAAGTACAAAACTCCGCCATCTCTCTCCTTACATCCACCACTGCTGGCGGCTCACCTCCAACTGCGCAACGCTACGCGCTGTTCTCATCCAGCTGCCGCTGCCTAACACTACAATGGCAGACAACAATGCAAACTAGCCACAGACTGCACACAGCACAGCCAGTGATTTTCATATAGAGCGCTACGTAACGTTGCCAATAAGAAAACATAAACAGCCTACTTACATAAAGAAAACCAACAGCCTACTTACATGCCTACTTACATAAAGAAAACATAAACAGCCTACTTACATAGCCCCCATGCTCCCCAAAAAAAATTTTACAAAATATTTTTGGGCAGTGGCCAATAATGATTTGATAAAATTTTTCATAATTACATTAACAAAGATATCAAATGCACACACTTATTTATACAATGTTGGTCAAAAGCTAAAATTTTCTCACAGTCCATAAGAGAGTCCAGATTTTTCATCACAGTAAAATTTCAGTGTCTTTTTTTTTTTCAAAGTCTGTGCAGTAAAAGACAATGCACACAGAAGTAGTGGATTTCCATGCAGTCTTGAAGAAGTAGTGTTGTCCTTCCAACTGAAAGACAGTTCTGACTCTTGACATGCTGACAGGTAATGGGTCACAACAGAGCAAACCCACAGCAGAGTCATTCGAAGTTGATGAATATTGGTAGGTAGGTCATCACAGAGCAGACCCACTGTAGTTCTGGTAGAGAGTATGGTATTGGTGGGCCACCACAGGTGCAGACCCACTGCAGTCCTTGTAGAAATAAAGGTATTGGTGGGTCATCAAAGATGCAGACCCACTGTAGTCCTTGTAGAGATGGCCAGTAGCCATCTGCTGCGACTGTGCAGGTGCACAATCACCATCGAAGAGTCTTGCAGATAATATAGCAAGTCCATAAACCACGACTTGTGCACTCACAAAGTTTTTTGGAAGTGTCCTTAGAACCAGCAATGCTGTTATCCAGTCCCTTGCTGAATTAACAACACACGCGCAAACACTAACAGTCTCTGCTTCTCACATATTGTCCATATACTATGGCCAACAGAAACGTGTGCAGTGAAATGTAACGTACAAGTTAATAATATGATGAACTGGTATCAATTACAATTTTATAACATGAGAATACAATTACAAAGGTACAAAATACATCATTAAAGAACATAACAATACAGATAACATTTGTAGTACAGGCTTTACAAAAGAATAGAAATAAACATATACATCAGTGTTACAGGAATTATGACATAAGTACATACATGAAAGATCAGAATAACTTTTGAAACATCAACTTTACACATGAGCATTAAAACAAAACAGAATAAATAATGTCTAAACATCTTTACAAGGTAAATAACATATTATTAATGCCAATTATATTTGAAGATAACAGTATTCCTTATCATAGTGAATATAGCTTAGTATTAGAAGAAGAAAAAATTCTATGAAACTACACAGAGACAGGAAGAAAACAACTAACAAGGGTACACAAACACATAGTGGGATAACACAAAAGGAAAGGACAGGGTTCGTTTTCAATGTAACATTTGGTACTGCAGTCCACCCCAAAACTTCATTCCATATATCGTCCCTCTTATTTCAACATTTGCTCCAGCCAAAAAAACATCCTATCCAAGCATGCTTTCTGTATTCTGTTCACATCCTCTTTCAAAAATAGTTTTTCTCCACTGTGCACTACTTTTTGGGCCAAACTATTTTCTTATAGCTTCTTAATGCATTTCGTCCAATTCCTCATAGTTAGTTTCTTATATAGTCTGCCCCCTCTTAAGCTAACTTAAATCTACTGAGCTCAGATGCTAAACTAAGGGACGAGGCAATGCAGCAGCACATAACAAATTAACACAAACAGCAATGACAAAAAAATGGAAAATCGTAAAGCAAGCTACAGTAAATCTAAATTACCAAGCAATGCAACATTACAAATAATATGAGCCAATGTGCAGCAACAATAAAAATAAATCAATAGTAAAACTAGCTTAACAGAGTAATACAAAGTCAAATTCAATAACACTATGCCTGGCAAACAGCAGCAGCAACTTATACCTAAATATGACATAGCTCAAGCAGAAAAAATATTACAGTAAAAACAACAATGCAGATAAGGGAAATGTATATTCACATCTTAATGTCTATGTAATTAAAGTGGTGCACCACAACAACTTATTGTAAAAAAAATATTACCATGTGCTTGAAAAGAAAATTATGTGTCCAGTTACTGTTACTAGTCCCTTCTTATTGTTCTTTTCTTTCCAAGTGCTCCTTTTTTAAAGAATGTGGATTACAAAATTATTATTTAATAGATCTTAATAGTCATAATATATAAATCAGTTCATGACAAATTACAAAACTCCGCCATCTCTCTCCTTACATCCACCACTGCTGGCGGCTTACCTCCAACTGCGCAACGCTACGCGCTGTTCTCATCCAGCTGCCGCTGCCTAACACTACAATGGCAGACAACAATGCAAACTAGCAACAGACTGCACACAGCACAGCCAGTGATTTTCGTATAGAGCGCTACGTAACGTTGCCAATACGAAACCATGAACAGCCTACTTACATAAAGAAAACATAAACAGCCAACTTACATGCCTACTTACATAAAGAAAACATAAACAGCCTACTTACAATAGTAGTAAAAACATGGCCACAGTTAGATTATATCGATCTAGTTTACAAAAGTCGTCTGACGCCATAACAAAGTAGACTGGTAACCATTTGTTTGGTACCGAGCGCCGTGGGTTTCGAATCCGCACCAGACGGCATGGACCACGATTACTACTAGAGGTCTTTGTAGGCGTCGCGCCGTAAGACGCGGCTGCAAGCATTCCTGGGCGGCGCAACGTGAGGTCGCCACAGTGGAGCACGTGGTCCCAGCAGCCAATAGCGACGTACCCTATCCTGTATTTAAGCGCCTGCCTCTCGCTCAGCGAAGCAGTCTGATATTCGCGTGAGTGTATCGATATTTTCGCTACAGACAGCGTGTTTACTTTTCTTTGTTTCCGTGCACGAGTGGACGTTGTGAATTCGTGAGGTTGTCACTTATGACCCCGTTGCTTCTTGCATGTTGTTGTTCGTAAGGTCTTCCTCGGCTATCCATCGTTGTTCGAGGCCGTCCTTTCCCGTTCGTTTGTTTGTTCCCGGGGCGCTCCCATTTGGTCCCGCTGCGCTTCGTTCTCGGCAACCCGCGACTGGAACAACATTTTGGCTACGAGGTAAACGGTGGTAGTTCTTAGCATGGAGGTGAAGTTGGTCTGTCTTCTGGAGCAACAGTAGCAGCTCCACTTGGACATCTTACAGCAGTCGCTGCAGTTGCTAACGGACAAAGTTGATGTTAGGGACACATTACCACAACAGCTTCCGAGCCATCGGGCGTCCAATGCTTTCACACGTCCACCGTCGTTTCCCCCATTTAATGACGCTGAAGAAGACTGGCAAACTCATTGGAGCGGTCGTTTTTGTCTTGGGCCTCCCCAGGCACGTTCTTATTTCTCCGCAAATTGGCACCATTGTCCGATCCTGTGGCTCTCTCTTTCCAAGAGATATGCGTTTTGCTTACAAACTATTATTCCCAATGCTACCATGTGGTCGCTTCTCGGTTGGAGCTCCACCAGTACAGTAAACAGTTCCTGGGTCACGTTCTTGCAGGGTCTCAGCTGTCGATGTGATCTTATGTGCACCAATCATCAGTGTAAGTCTTCGTATGCCGACTCCCTCATCTAGGATGCGGTGATTCAGCTGGCGCCCCATCCTGAGGTCCGCACTGCGGCGTTGAAACTTGATAACCCCTCCGCAAGTGGCGGCGATCGATGAGTCATGGCAGGTTCCGCCCTCGCGACGTCGACGTGGCCTGGCCGACAGAGGCCAGCGCCGTCGAGACTCCTCGTTGTCCGACGTCTCTATGGCATCGGCGCCTCCGGTCGCCCCTCGTCGGCGGTAGCGTGGCCCACTTCCGCCTTGCCCACAGTGCTTAACCGCACATCCTCGAGCTAATTGCCCCACCGCAAATAAATGTGCACGCTGTGTAACAATGAGGGTCTCATCCAATTGGGTTGTCATAGTCGCTCGGCTCGCCCCAGTCCTGCCCCTCCTGGGCCTCAAAATATTGTACATTCTCTACAACTGTTCGACCCACAGCATGACACATCAGCGCAGAAGCTTTTCCTCATGCTCTGCCTTTCCACTGAGAATGTCAGTTTTCAGGTCGACACTGGGGCCGCCATCTCCCTGATTAATATGGCGACATATACCCGACTGGGCTCTCCTGAGTTGTCACCTCCTGCTCGGCGTTTGGTCGCCCTTGGAATGGTTCCATGCCCGTTTGTGGGCAGTTCCTCATCCAGGAGACGTACTAACATGTTCCCCGGCTCCTTACGCTATTTATCGTCGACCATTCGTCGGCTTCGGATATTTTTGGCCTCGATGCGTTTCAACTGTTTGGCTTTTCAGTTTCCGATGAAGTAAAGGTCGTTTCCACAGCTGTTCCTTTTCAGGACTTGGACGATCTGTGCTCCGCTTTTGCGTCGTTGTTTGCGAAGGATCTCAGATGTGCTTCCGATTTTCAGGCGCACATCACACTTCAGTTGAATGTGCAGCCTCACCTTTCCGAGCCCGACCACTTCCGATGGCCTTGCGGCCGGCAGTCAAGCAGGAACTTGATCAGCTCCAGGCCGCTGGCGTTCTGGAGCCTCTGACATACAGTGCCTGGGCCATACCATTGGTGGTCATCCGGAAACCCAATGGCTCCCTTCGGCAGTGTGGCGACTTCGGCGCTATTGTCAATGCTCAGTCCCTCGTCGACACTTACCCATTCCCTGACAGGAAGCCTTCTCGCCAAGCTTGTCAGAGGAGAGTGCTTTTCAAAGATCAACCTGGCTGAGGCATACCACCAGTTACCCTAGGATGCCGATTCCCCGGACATCTTGGTTATCAATACGCCTTTCGGATTGTACAAGTACAAGCGCCTTCCATTTGGTGTCTCTTCGGCGCCCGCCATTTTCCAGCGGTTCCTGGAGCAGCTTACACAGCCTGCATGAATTATCTGTATGACATCTTGGTCACTGGGCGTTCCCATCAGGAACATTTGCAAAACTTCAGCGCCTTATTTCACATTCTGCAATCTGCAGGTTTACGCTGTTGGCCGGACAAGTGTTGATTGTTGTTTTTTTTCCAACTGGAAGTGGAATACTTAGGCCACTGGCTTAACAGAGATGCCATTCGCCCTTCGGGTCGTAATTGTGTGGCCATTGAGGCCCTTCCTCGTCCCAAGGACGTATGTAAGCTACAGGTGTTTTTGGGCGAGGTTACTTATTACTTAAAGTTCTTACCCCCCGCCTCTTGGTTGGGGCGGCTGATGCATCGGCATACGGCACTGGGGCCGTCCTCGTGAATCGGAATGCTGATGGCTCAGAACAGCCCATTGCTTAAACGCCTAAGACGTTGACCCCAGCACAACAGACCTACTCCCAGATTGAAAAGGAGTCCCTGGCGGTCGTGTTCGCCGTCCAAAAATTTCCCACCTATCTCTTTGGGGCAAAGTTCTCCCTCCTGACGCACCATAAACCCTTAATTACACTTTCGGACCCCAATCTCACCTTCCAGAGTGGGTGGCTCAACATCTGCAGCGTTGGGCGTTATTTTTACGAAATTATGCTTACACCATCCGGTATAAGCCCACGGCCGGCCATGCTAATGCATATGCTATGTCACATCTCCCAATTTGCCCAAATCCGTGTTTGACTGTCTTCTAATTTCACATTGATTCTGCCTGCTGGGATGTGCTAGACGGTCTGCTCCTTATGGCTGCTCACATTGGCACGGCTACACGCCGAGACCCTATCTTGCGGCAGGTTCTCCACTATGTGGTCCAAGGGTGGCCCTCCTATATTACTTGTCGGATGTTGACCTATTTCAGCCCCTAGCACCATCTGTCCCACAGGCTCTCTGTGCACGAAGATGTCCTTCTGTTGGCCAGGGAGTTGGATGCCCATTGGGTGGTCATCCTTCCAGACTTCCGGCATCAAATGCTCAGTTTGTTACCCCGCGGGCACTGGGGTATGTCCTGCATGAAAGTTTTGGCTCGCAGGCATGTGCATTGGCCCGGCATCAATGGCGATATTGACCGCCTGGTCCACGGGTGCAATGTGTGTGCGTGTCACCAGGCAAGCCCCCCTCAGTCGTTCACAACCTGGCCTGTGCCTCACCAGCCCTGGGATCGCGTCCATCTCGATTTTGCGGGCCCGTTTTTGGGGTCCATGTGGTTCTTATCGTTGATGTTTACTCCCAATACCCATATCTCATCTGCATGACCTCCACCACCATGGAGGCCACACTCACGGCCCTGGCCAAGGTTTTCGCCATAGAGGGCGTGCCTCACACATTGGTCTCTGATAATGACCGCCAATTCATGGCATGCTCCTTCCATCACATCTCCAAACACATCAGCCCTCACCCTGTTTTTGAGCACCAGTCACACCACACCAATTGACGGACGTAGTCTGGCGGAGCTCCTCCATCGGCGACAGCTGCAGACCCTGCTCAAATGGTTCAAATGGCTCTGAGCACTATGGGACTTAACATCTGAGGTCATCAGTCCCCTAGAACTTAGAACTACTTAAACCTAACTAACCTAAGAACATCACAGACATCCATGCCCGAGGCAGGATTCGAACCTGCGACCGTAGCGGTCGCGCGGTTCCAGACTGACGCGCCTAGAACAGCTTGGGTACCCTACTCAATTTGCTGATTCTGTCCACCTCCCTCCCCCACTCCCGACCCGGTTTCTGCCACTCCGCCGGTCTCCGCCCCCAGGTGGATCGGTGGCTTCCTCCGCCACCCTGGCATCTGGGTCGGCCACCATGGACACTTCAGACGTCCCTTCCTCCCCGCCAACGTCGGTTGACGAGCCTGGGTCTTCTCCCATCTGCCGACCACCTCGGCACTGTCTGGAGCGTTTCCGCCCGTAAACGCAAGTTTCAGGGGGGAGAGATCTGGTACCGAGTCCGCGAGTTACCAATCCGCGCCAGACGGATTACCACTAGAGGTCTCTGCAGCCGTCGCGCCGTAAGCCGTGGCTGCGCGCGTTCCTGACCCGCGTAACGTGAGGGCGCCACAGTGGAGCACGTGGTCCCAGCAGCCAATAGCGACGTGCCCTATTCTGTACTTAAGCGACTGCCTCTCGCTCAGCGAGGCAGTCTGATGAGTCTGTCGACATCTCGTCTACAGACAGCGTGTTTACTTCACTTTGTTTCCGTGTGCGAGTGGACGTTGTGGATTCGTGAGGTTGTCGCTTGTGACCCCATTGCTTCTTGCGTGTTGTTGTTTGTAAGGTCTTGTTCGGTCTTCCGTCTTTGTTCGTATCCGTCCTTTCCCGTTCGTTTGCTTGTTCGCGGGCGCTCCCGTTTGGTCCCGCCGCGCTTCTTTCTCGGCAACCCGCCACCATTCCGGTTGCGGTTACAACAATTTAAAATAATACAGACCATCTTCTAAGATCTGTGATTGGTCAAATAATATTTTACTGTGAAATACAGTACGTCATGCTTCGTGGAAGATGTTCAGCAAAAAACTAAATGTATGTGCCTTAATTAAACGTAACAACTTTGGTAATGTTATCTGTAGCCTAAGTATACATCGTTAATTAGATAGAATCAGTAACAGTATCAGATGCTATTGGTATCAGCAAGTTATCGTCTCTGGATAGCTGCAATAAGATGCAGCATAACGTCGTATGTACAGTTGATGGGCACAAACATTATCGACCGTTAAAACAGCAAAACAATAATGGCGGCGTACAACAGACTACAAGCGGGCTTTATATCTACTACATGAGTGGATATGGAAATGTTCAGCATGACAGCATAACCACTTAAACTAAGTAAGAGTAATGCCATCTACATTCTGTACATAAAGGAAGTTTACCCAGCGAGTTTATACCTGGTTAAGAGGAGGTGGCATTACGCCGCCTGTAAGAAGGGGAAACGTCTTCCAGCACGAATCGGACTGCGTTAGCAGGAGTATCTTGGCACACCGCGACTGCTGTTCTTGGTTCGTTGATATAACTGCCTGAATTCGACGAGCTCCTAAAACTGTCATGCCAATATAGAATCGATAAGTTCAGGAGGGTCCTACTCAAAACCATGCAGGATCTCAACGGCTCGTGTGTCTAGCGCTATAGAGGACAGGCATATTTTTTCTGCACAGACTTGCCCTATCATTTACCCATGTCACATACTCTGAACCAACAAATGGGTTTGAAACTGCCTGAGAGATTAAAACTGTGAGCTGGACTGAGGCTCGAACTCGGGATCTTGACTTTTCACGGACAACTGCTCTAACAACTCTTCTACCCAAGCACGATTCACGGCACCCCCTCACACCTGTAGTTACCCCAGTACCTCGTCTTCTACCTTCCAAACTTCACAGAAGCTCTCTTGCGAAACCTGTGAAGACTAGCATTTCTGAAAGAAAGAATATGCAGAAACATGGCTTAGGCACAGCCTACAGAATGTTTCCAGAATTCAGTTTCTACTCTTCAGCGGAGCATGATATGAAACTTTCTGGCATGCTTTGTTATCAGTAACATCTTGACAACATAGAAATTTAATGGGAGCTGTCATTCAGTATACCAAACTTAGGTGCGCCTTTGTGCTACATCTTCTTGCAGCCATGCGACGACGTAACTTTGCTGATGGCAACAGTATCCTTAGTGACCACTTTGATACTGTTGCTGATCCTAATAAACTGTTCATGTATATTGATAACATTACCTGTCCTGTTACGCTCACTTCAGGGTATTCGATTTTCCTTTCGTTTTTGCCTGACATCCCTCATCAGCTTATGACGTACTGTATTTCACAATAAAAAATTGTTTGTGGCAATCATGCATGTTAAAAGATGGTCCATATTGTTACTAATAGTTATCATTCTACGTTGTTACAGTGTCAGACGCCTTTTGAAATCTAGCACGATGTAATCTAGCTATTCCGCTGTTTACACTATTACGCGTGTAAAAAGCGAGATACTTCACATCACTGGAATTTCCTGGATCCCCGCCGATTCTCTAAAAATGGTTTCTTTTTGTTCGATGTTTCAGTGATGTAGCTTAGAATATGCAGGACACTGAAAGAAACGTTTGTCACGAATAGTTTTCTTACCCTGTGTATTGTTTCTCTTAGCATACTTATGAATGAGTGACTTGAGCCGTTATACTGTTACGATGTCGTTTGTCGTTATGTGTGAGAAGTTATGAAACTTCCTAAATTCACAGCTCATATAAAATTTAATTGTATTTCCTTCTGGGATCTGATACGTTGTTCAAACAGTGTAATATAAATTCATTTCAGTGATGAGAGTGCTTATTAGGTATTAACGATTTTTTTACTTTTTGCAGAGGCGAAACTGTAACACGGTAGTAGAGCTTTTACGCGTGAATTCTGTGTTAAATACAAAATTTAGTATTTCTGCTTTCTGATTTTTGTCTTTAGATTCAGTACCAGATTGAACCACTAGGATCGACGAAAGGATGTACTCTGTTCATTGCCATTTTGGTGTAACGCCATCATCCGGCACCTGACTGGTAACTATTGTAGGATTCACTCCAAAAGACCTTGCAGATGTCCTACCTGCTGTTAGTTTCATATGTGAAGTTTTCTCTGTTCTTGTTTGAAGGGTGAAAGATAAATGTAAAACCTATGTTTTTACAACGTTTCCGAATGGTAACATTCAATCGACGTGGATGTTTTATGATTTCTCATAACTTAAATGCTAATGTCTTTGATCTCCTGAACACAAAATTTCTGCATCTACCGTCCTCCTGTATTGCTGTGCTCATCGATACTGTACTGAAGAAATTATCGGAATAAAATAATCTTTTGTATCTCCAGTGCACCTGCTCTGCAGGGTCCACTGTCTCTGTACGACAGTAAATTCTAAGTATTACACTGAGTGTGATAGAAATAAAAATAAGTTTCACAGAGATATAATGACACATCCGTCTGTCCAGGAAGGTGTCCATCATTCAAGATCACAGATTTGCAGTGATATGCCAGCATTTAACTACTAACAGAGTTTAGTTTGCGGCTCGAATGATTTAGTTACGCCCAAATCCTTCTACTCCACTGACGAATTTATTAGCAGAAACGACTGATGTGTACAAGCTATTAATAATATCGAATAACTCGATTATTACGCACAAACTGACTTCGGCACATCAGTGCGATAGTGCCATCAACGTAAGCAGGTGCGGTAAAAAGATTTTTACATTTGATGTTAAGTGCCTACATTAGCCTGAGGATTATCGTATGCACCTCATATATTGAACGTTTACAACTTTAGTGACAAGTTTCTTATTATCTTTTAATTGAAAATATTTTTTTAAAGGTCCGTCTTGATCAAACAAACTTTTGCACTTCACTGTTGCCGGTTGATGAACATTTTGTGATCTGAAGATGGCAGTAGCCGAAACCGGTAACAGTGAAGTGTAAAAGTTTGTGCGAAGAAGACGGACCTGTAAAATAAAGTGACTAAATATGATCACAGATTCATTTTCAGACTTCATGTTTTCAATTGAAAATATGTTTAAGATTTCTAAGTTATTTCGCATCCATGAGGAACATTTCAATTGGAATCTGTGGAAGGCCCGTTAGCATTCTTTTTTCTTTGTAAATATTTATTGAATATTCTTGTTTCATGGCACGTTCTACATCCTGGAACATCTCCTCACTATGGATCTACTGGAACGAAACTGCATCTAATCTAATGGCTTAAGAACTATTATAAGTTGTGCATAACAACACCAAGGTAAAAGAGAAAAGTGAGTGTATTGACTCATGGCTTGCTGAATAATAGAAGGCAAGTAAAGAGCCATGGCTCCCCATCGTGATAGGCATGAATCGTTGCCGTTTGTTCTCATCGCAGCCGCTCTTGTGAACAGAGACGTAGTTCTTCAAAGTTCTTAACGTTTGACACTATCCCTATATGCGCCTTATTCCGAGTAATGAATACGTATTCCTATCCTCTGGGACTGAACAATCAATGAAGTTTAGGCCACTTCCTACCGGCTGCTGCCAGTTTGAGGAACTTGTAAGTTGGGAAAAAGCTATAGCCTCATGTCTCCTCTTATGGCGTTAGTGAGTGATTTGTTAATGTCCAATATTCAGCAAATGTGTCTTCGGTACGAGGCATTGTTAGTGCTAAATTGACAGTACTGGATGAATACTGGTACATCTATAACTTCGTTCCGTGATTTTATCCTCCTTTCTGACGACATCACTATTTTTGAATATTGAAAATGTTTGTCAACACTGTTTGTCGGTATGACTCAAGCGAATCACGCACTAGCCCAAGGCTAAATGGTGACTGGTGCTCACGTCGTCCCGGAGACACAGTAAGAGCCTGGCCAGTGTTAGAGCAGCTATAGAACTGCGTATGTGCGTGTGAAACAGGTTGCCCTTTTAGGAACTGGGACAAAGTACTGATAGTGTGACGGTTTGAGTAATGGCCTGCGTATAGCGCCGAATTTGGGGATAACATGCTTGAATATTCCGAGTGGCCGCATTCTTGTTCTGCTATTCCTTTTTACCTTAAACTCTTGTGGATGTAGAAGACTTTTTTTTTTCTTTTTTGAGACAACAGTCTTCTGACTGGTTTGAAGCAGCCCGCCACGAATTCCCTCCTGTTTGAACCTCTTCATCTCAGAGCCCCACTTTCAAGCTACGCCCTCAGTTATTTGCTGGATGTACTCCACTCTCTGTTTAGGAACATTTTTCAGACTGTACAGCTCCCTTCAGTACCACTGAAGTTATTCAGTTGTGTGTAAACAGATGTCCTGCCATCCTGTCCCGCCTTCTTCTCGATGTTTTCCGTATATTCCTATAATTGCCTGTTTTGCGGATGACGTCCTCATTCCTTACCTTATCAGTCCATTTAATTTGCAACATTAATCTGTAGCATGCATCGATTCTATGATTTTTCGCTTTTCTCACACTCGTATGTTTCCTACCATACTTTTCGATGCTCCAAACGTACATTCTCAGGAATTTCTTCCTCAAATTTCGGCCTGCGTTTGGTACCAATAGACTTCTCTTGTTCAGGAATGTCCTTTTTGCCAGTGCTAGTTGTTATGGCACAAAGTCCTCAAATAACGACATTCACTTGATAGTAGTAGACTTCTCCTGGCCTGGAATGCCCTTTCTTCCAGTGATAGTCTGCTTTTTATATACACCTTCCTCCGTACATCAAGCCTTATTTTGCTGTCTGGATAAAAGAATTCCTTAACTACATCTACTTCAAGCCTGATGTTAAATTCCTTGCTGTTCTCATTTATGCTACTTATCCTTTTTTTCGCATATCTTCTATTTACTCTCAATCCATACTCTGCACTCATTACCCTTTTCATTGCATCCAGTAGATCCTTTAATTTTTTACCACTTTCGCTGAGGATAGCAATGTCATCAGCGAATCTTATCACTGATAGCCTTTCACCTGAATTTTAATTGCACTCTTGAACCTATATTTCCTTCATTTCTTCTTCGACGTAACACTGAACAGTAGCGGCAAAAGACTACATCCCTGCCTTACACCCTTTTTAATCCAAGCACTTTGATTTACCACTCATATTATTCCATCTTGGGTCTTGTGCATGTTTTATATTACCGGTCTCTCACCTATTCTTCTCAGAATTTCGAACATCTTGCCCCATCATACAGTGTCGAACCTTTTTCCATGTCGACGAATCCTATGAAAGTGTCTTGATTTTTATTTAGTCTTGCTTCCAATATCGATCGCAATGACAGAATTGCTTTCCCAGAGCCTTTACCTTTCCTAAAGCCAAACTGATCGTCTTGTAGCAAATACTCAATTTTGTTTTCCATTCCTCTGTGTAATATTCTTGTCAGAAACGTGAATGCAAGAGCTGCTAATATGATTGTGCGATGATTTTCGCACTTGTCGGTTCATGCAATCTTCAGAATTGCGTGGATGATGTTTTTCCAAAAGTCAGATGATATGCCGCCAGACTCATACACTCTACACACTAACGTAAATAGTCGTTTTGTTGCCACTTTCACAAGGATTTAAGAAGTTCTGAAGGAATACTATCTATTCTTTCTGCCTTATTTGATCTTAAGTCTTCCAAACCTCTTTTAAATTCTGTTTCTAATACGATCATCTATCTGTCCTATATCAACACCTGTTTCTTCTTCTATCATGTCATTACCCAAGTCTATCCCGTCATATAGGCCTTCAGTATACTCTTTACACCTATCCGGTCTCCCCTCAGCAATTAACAGTGGAATTACCGTTGCACTATTAATGTTCGCACCGTTGCTTTTAATTTCACTAAAAATTGTTTTGACTTTTGTATGTGCTATGTCATTCCGCCCGACAGTCATTGTTTTTTTCATTTCTTCACATTTTTCATGCAAGCACTTCGATTTAGCTTCCCTGCACTTCCTGTTTATTTCATTCCTAAGTGACTTGTAATTCTGTATTCCCAAATTTCGCTGAACATTTTTTTCTTTCTGGTCGCGTCAATAAACAGAAGTATTTCTTCAGTTACTAATTTTTTCTTTGGCTTTCTTGTACCTATGTTTTTCTTTCTCCGTTTTAGAGAGGTCCATTCCTCTTCAACTGAACTGCCTCTTGAGCTGCTAAAAATCGCTTAATTAATGCTAATATTCTGGCCTGGAAGACTTGGAGTATGGCTGAGACATTGGTTCCCAGCATACCATTTTCTTCGTCTACTTGAAGAAAGATGAAATTAAATGCTGTGAATATTTGTTTATATGGGTCAACGTCGGAAATGGCAACTGTAAACGTCTCTCTTCGTTCGTTAATATTGCAGTATGGTACTTCCTGGCGCACTGATTTTTCCTGATTATTTTCTTAAAATTCAGCCTGCTCTTCGTCATTATTAAATTGTGACTGGACTCTATATCTGACCTTGGATATGACTTACAATAAAATGTCTGATTTTGGAATGTTTGCTACCTCAAATCTTCCCGTATCTCCCAGCCTTTTCCAAGCATAACTCCTCCTCAAGTGATTCTTGAACAGACTATTCGCTATCATCTCAAATTTATTTAGAACTCACTTAGTCTTTCTCCTCTCTCATACCTACTACTAAGCCTACTCTCGTAACCTTTCCTTCTACTCATTCCCCTACAACCGCGTTCCGGTCCCCGATGACTATTAGATTTCATCTCGCTTTGCATACTAAATTACAGTTGAATAGCCTCACAAAAATTTTTCTATCTCGTCATCTTCGGCTTGTGACATCGGCTTGGATACCTGAAGTACTATTGTCCGTGTTGTTTTGCTGCCGATTCTGATCAAAAAAATCCTAACTCTATTCGCTTTCACAGTAACTCACTCTCAGCCCTACCTTCCTCTGCTCCCGTTACGGCCCTGCCGCACTGGGATGCCACGGCATCTCTGCTGGCAGAGACGCCTGATAAAATACACTGGGCTCGATGGGGCCTCCCGCACCTGGCATCCGGCTGATGCTGCCAGCAGACCCGCCGCTCCAAGCCTCTGCTGCCAGGCTGGCGGCGCTGCCAATGAAACACGAGGCAGCGTATGGCAGCTGCCGCACCCGGATGCCAGCAGACTAGAGATGGGGGATCCACTCTTGAACTAATTCATAGAGTTGAATCTTTCAAAGGAGTGAACAATCAGTGATTCAGAAAAAAAGAACGGTAGCTCCAAACGTTTCCCACGGCAGAGAGAGAGAGAGAGAGAGAGAGAGAGAGAGAGAGAGAGAGAGGGAGAGGGGGAGAGAGAGAGAGAGAGACAGAGCATATCAGCAGCGCCTCTGCTGGTCAGAGCACAGTGCATGCCACACAACACAGCCAGCGCCGGCCTCTGCCCTGCTTCTACCTTGGCTGCCTGCATTGTGCAGTGCCCCATTGGATTTTGTGTTTCACATATGCCGTGCCGTCTCTGTGCGTCGTCTGACATGTGCAGTGTCTGGCGCAGCTTAACTTCGCATCGCACTCTGTTGGCGATCGTTTCAGTCGCACGTCCTGCCCTCTGGGCAGTTGATGCGAGCAACAGGACAGAGAGCCACCTAGCGGATAACATAGGAACTACTTGCAAAAACCTGGTCGCAAGGGAACGGACGATTTGTCTCGGAGCAGGTGAGTTCACCGCTCCCCCCACCCTAGGAACTCGCCCGCTCAACGCTCACCCCAACGTCTCGACTCTAGCCAGAGCGTTGAGCAAAGCAACTCAGGTGTCATTCTGGTCTCTGCGGTCTCAGCTCATGCAGTAATCCAGCTCGCAGCTCGACCTGCTCGACTCAGCGCCTCTGCATCGGAGTTCGTCCCCACTGGATATTGTTCTTTGTAGTAATACCGCTATGTATATTACATTATTATGTTATGTATACATCAATTGTTTTTACTTTATTTTTATTTGTTTAAACTGATTAGATTAGGTTCCTGATGACTCCTCTTACTATAGGATTTTTATTATGGACACTCGAATTTACGCTTTAATTACGAGCGAACCGATAAATGTATTGCAAAATGTGATACACCAATATTTTCCTTGTTTTATTCTGCGTAAGGCTATATGCAGCACTTTCGTTTTACAGTCAAATTTATATTTTTTTTCTTATTCTGGTACGGATTTTGCGATTTTAGGCGTCTTCTGAAGGAAACGTTCACTTTAAAAATATATGACTTGCGATGTATTTGTATGAGGTTAATGAAATTTTAATACATTATAGCCAAATATATTTTTAATGTAAATCTGAAGTTACAACATTTTCCGATCACCCAAAAAACCACGATAGTGCAAAATAAATCAATAATCAAAAACTTTGTCATATCGTGGAAATTTCAATAAACAATACAAAATTCTTACTCATTATCTGTGTTACTTCAAAATAGGATCAAATAAGATCAAAATACGGGTATAGTACTGGAATAAACCAAGTTTGAAGGGCAATGTGCCTTCCATTTATTTTCTATTGTAAATGAGTGGTGAGTCATGAAAAAGAGCTAATTCATTTCAGGGAGTGAACAGTTCTGATCCAATCTCTGAAAAGAACAGTTTTGCCCATCTCTACAGCAGACCTGCCACGCTCTACTTGCCGCTCACCTGTGCTCAGTTTTGTTGCAGTTTTGCACGTGTGCCACCGTGGATAGTTTCAATACGGAAGCTTTTATATGTGAAATTCAGGCGAGGCCAGCAATTTGGGACACATCATCCGTGGATTATTCGAACGGCGAACTGAAAAATACGTGTTGGAAACTAGTTGTTGATATTTTCGGAGGAAAAGAATCGTCTTTGGAAGTGAAGAAAGAACTCGGTAAGTGCTTCAAAAAAAATTTAATTTTCATTAGTAAAGTTTACTGAACGTAAGTACTTTGCCACTTGAGGGGACCACGATTAACAAATTACTCTGAAAATTTGTCTCTCACTGCAAGTGCAGATCGACCGCTTCTGCTTGAATGGCCTGCACATTCATTGTTCTCGAAACCAATAACTTCAAGTGAGTCTTCGTAGACGAATCCATCTCTTGCACGTACAAAATTATGCAGAGCACAACAAGCTTTAACTATATCTTGCGCAAAATCAATGCCCACATTTAGTGGACGATGAAAGATTCTCCACTTGTTGGAGAGGGTACCAAAGGCACATTCCACATAACGCCTAGCCCTGGATAATCTGTAATTGAAGATGTTCTCGTAACTAAGATTATTTCCACCGTATGGACGCATCAAATTTTCACTCGTGCCAAAAGCCTCATCTCCTACCAACACATAAGGAAAAACACCTGAATGTTTTTCTGTCAGTGGTGAAGCTTTAGGTATCTTCAGGAAATTGTTCATTAGTTTCTTGTAAAACAAACTGTCTTTGAAAATTGCCGAATCATTACTTTTTCCATAAGCTCCGACGTCTACGAAAGTAAAATTATAGTTATCATCGCACACAGCGAGCAAAACAATGGAAAAGTAATTTTTGTAGTTGTAGTACAAGGAACCGGAGTGAGCGGGCTTAATCACTCGTAGAAGTTTGCCATCAATTGCTCCAATGCAGTGAGGAAAGTTGGCATTCTTTTCGAAGGTACTTGCTATTTTTAACCATTCTTCTGTTGTTGGCATAGCTATACTTGCATACAGTTTCTGCCATAACAGGATACACACTTCTCGAACAATTTATGTGACTGTTGTGTGCCCGAGACGGTATCCATAATGCAGTACCATGAAAGAACAGCCAGTCGCCAGATACGTGTAATACACTCCTGGAAATGGAAAAAAGAACTCATTGACACCGGTGTGTCAGACCCACCATAGTTGCTCCGGACACTGCGAGAGGGCTGTACAAGCAATGATCACACGCACGGCACAGCGGACACACCAGGAACCGCGGTAGGAACTGCGTAGGATCCTACGGTCTTGGCGTGCATCCGTGCGTCGCTGCGGTCCGGTCCCAGGTCGACGGGCACGTGCACCTTCCGCCGACCACTGGCGACAACATCTATGTACTGAGGAGACCTCACGCCCCACGTGTTGAGCAATTCGGCGGTACGTCCACCCGGCCTCCCGCATGCCCACTATACGCCCTCGCTCAAAGTCCGTCAACTGCCGTCGAATGGCGCTAGCTGCGCAGCATTTGTGCACCGCCGCCGTCAGTGTCAGCCAGTTTGCCGTGGCATACGGAGCTCCATCGCAGTCTTTAACACTGGTAGCATGCCGCGACAGCGTGGACGTGAACCGTATGTGCAGTTGACGGACTTTGAGCGAGGGCGTATACTGGGCATGCGGGAGGCCGGGTGGACGTACCGCCGAATTGCTCAACACGTGGGGCGTGAGGTCTCCACAGTACATCGATGTTGTCGCCAGTGGTCGGCGGAAGGTGCACGTGCCCGTCGACCTGGGACCGGACCGCAGCGACGCAGGGATGCACGCCAAGGCCATAGGATCCTACGCAGTGCCGTACGGGACCGCACCGCCACTTCCCAGCAAATTAGGGATACTGTTGCTCCTGGGGTATCGGCGAGGACCATTCGCAACCGTCTCCATGAAGCTGGGCTACGGTCCCGCACACCGTTAGGCCGTCCTCCGCTCACGCCCCAACATCGTGCAGCCCGCCTCCAGTGGTGTCGCGACAGGCGTGAATGGGGGGACGAATGGAGACGTGTCGTCTTCAGCGATGAGAGTCGCTTCTGCCTTGGTGCCAATGATGGTCGTATGCGTGTTTGGCGCCGTGCAGGTGAGCGCCACAATCAGGACTGCATACGACCGAGGCACACAGGGCCAACACCCGGCATCATGGTGTGGGGAGCGATCTCCTACACTGGCCGTACACCACTGGTGATCGTCGAGGGGACACTGAATAGTGCACGGTACATCCAAACCGTCGTCGAACCCATCGTTCTACCATTCCTAGACCGGCAAGGGAACTTGCTGTTCCAACAGGACAATGCACGTCTGCATGTATCCCGTGCCACCCAACGTGCTCTAGAAGGTGTAAGTCAACTACCCTGGCCAGCAAGATCTCCGGATCTGTCCCCCATTGAGCATGTTTGGGACTGGATGAAGCGTCGTCTCACGCGGTCTGCACGTCCAGCACGAACGCTGGTCCAACTGAGGCGCCAGGTGGAAATGGCATGGCAAGCCGTTCCACAGGACTACATCCAGCATCTCTACGATCGTCTCCATGGGAGAATAGCAGCCTGCATTGGTGCGAAAGGTGGATATACACTGTACTAGTGCCGACATTGTGCATGCTCTGTTGCCTGTGTCTATGTGCCTGTGGTTCTTTCAGTGTGATCATGTGATGTATCTGACCCCAGGAATGTGTCAATAAAGTTTCCCTTTCCTGGGACAATGAATTCACGGTGTTCTTATTTCAATTTCCAGGAGTGTATATTAAGCAATAATGAGTACGACAAGCGATTCGTATGACTAGTTTTCTTTTTATATAAGGTAAAATGCCACATGAAAGTAAACGACTTTTCTGTGAAATATTAAAAGCTGTGCTATAATGGACGCTCCTCTACGTCCATTTCGACACTGAGAGCAGACTCAAGGAGTGGCCCCTGTGGCGCCCCTGCTGGCAGCCGCACCGGCAGACCGCGTGCTGCCAACACAGATGCCGAGGCATCCCAGTGCGGCATCGCCCTTATGCTATTTTTTGTTGCTGTTGATATTACCCTACACTTATCTCACTAGATATCATGTCTTCTTTCCATTTCACTTCACTGACTCCCAATATATTCACACTGAACCTTTGCATTTCCCTTTTGAGATTTGCTAGGTTTTCCAACATGTTCAAACTTCTACATTCCACTTCTCGACTCACAGAACATTATCCATTAGTTGATTATTCCATCTTTTTCATACGGCTATCACCCTCTTGGCAGTCCCCTCTCGGCGATCTGAATGAGAGACTAGACCGGAATCTTTTGTCAGTGGAGAGATCATCAAAACTCTTTTTCAACTGCGGATCAAATATCCTGCAGACGCACATTATAGTAGTTTCCATTTACTTCCGCATCCTCATGGCATTGATCGGTTTCCATAGCCTTCTGCATCCTCATGCCATTGATCATTGCTGACTCTACCGCCTTCACGGGCTATTAACCATCCCTAGAGCAATGGAGCGCCTTGAACCTGTCCGCTTCTCTGGCATTTTTGACAAGGCCTTTGGTAGAATGAGGTAGACTTCTTATGCCGAAAGTCTTCAGCGCCACTGCTGAAAATTTTTATTCAAATTTTAAGTGGTCGTCGAACCAGGGACCGATGACATTCTGGTTGCTAATCAAAGACGCTACACCTAGGCCACGGGTCACCTTACTAAAGAAATATTTGAATATGTGCGAATGTCTGATTAAACGCACGTCCATGATCCTTTCCTAGTGCAGAATGACATCGCGTTGGTTATCCTCCAGGAGTAGGATTTCGTAAAATAGTTGTTAAGAGATTACGATATACGTAGGATAACAGTGGCTGATCTAAGTAAGTAAGTGTTAAAAGCGTTTCAAGAACAGGGACGGACGTCTGTTTTGATTTGCGAGCTACGCCTAGAGCCCACTCCCACCATTTTCTGCCACCATGATCGCCATTATAAACATGGCAAGGCCAGTACACGCCACGAGTATGGAATAAGTGGGATGTCAATACTCCAATAACACAATGAGTGGGTCACTTTGCGTGACATTTATTGATGGAAATTCACTTACGCGTTATCCATTGTGCGACTCAGCTTTTGAAGATGACTAGTACGCAGCATATAGAATGTTGAAATACCTTCATATGACTATACCGTCCGCAGCTCATGGTAGCGTTCCCGAGCACGGGGTCCCGGGTTCGATTTCGGCGGGGTCAGGGAGTTTCACCTACCTCGAAATGACTGGGTGTTGTTGGGTCGTCTTCAAAAAATGGTTCAAATGGCTCTGAGCACTATGGGACTTAACATCTGTGGTCATCAGTCCCCTAGAACTTAAGGACATCACACACATCCATGCCCGAGGCAGGATTCGAACCTGCGACCGTAGCAGCCTCGCGGTTCCGGACTGGGCTCCAGAACCGCTAGACCACCGTGGCCGGCGTGTGTCTTCTTCATCATCATCATTCACTCCATTAAGGTCGGAGGAAGGCAATGGCAAACCACCTCCAATAGGACCTTGCCTTGTACGGCGGTGCGGGTCTTCCGCATCGTTCACCTACGCTCGATCAAGGAGTATGGGACTTCATCATCATCATCATCATCATCATCAGTACGTACCACTGAGTCCACATAGGGCCGAGATTCATCCGATGTGTACTAGTTTCAAATATCGTGAAGGATACCTAATAGTGAGCAGACCTCAATATTCGATGTCGGCAAACCACGACGAACTTGACCATATCACATATTTAAGGCATGCCACACATTCACAAAGAGAACTGGATCGTTGTTGAGAGTAGTAATATAACTTGGTCTTGTTAATACACAGTCCCAGAATAAGTAAAAGCTATCCACGCACTGCATTCAAACATGTGTAAAGACTCACTACTGTTCGATTAGGATAACTGGCGATTAGTCACTGAAAACAGTCAGAACTGTCAATATCTCTGAGTATGCCCCGGAGCAAGCTTAAGTGAAACGACTCAATACGACTGGCTGTAGCAAAATGGAACGGCAGTCGGATATGCGTTAGAAGATTCTCAAGGAAATGTGACTCATCAGTGAAATAAGTAGATCAGAAAACCCTCGTTGGAAGTGTTGTTATTGGCTGGTACTCCTAACAGGTAACATTTCGCCATGCCTCTACTTAATAATATAAGAATTTCATAGAGATGTTAAAAACAGACTGCGCCAGACGCTACAGAAAGCGGATGTGCATCATGAAGAGATCTATTTGTTTTTGAAATTCTGAAAGAATACATTGCAAGAAGAGTCTGACGACATGTTACTTTCTTTGTTATGTGTCCTTTTTTCTAAACTTTTGTTATCAATGGGATCATCATCCACTTAAATGGTAAGAATCTGCTGTACTCATGACTGTAGTATATGACAATATCGCAAAGCATGAACCATCAGATGATAAATAAGCAACTGTTACAAACAGATTTATGAAATATTGAGTCACCTTCTTATGCATATACGTTAAGGTTCACACACTTCGTCTTTTATAACGTCTTCCGAGGCTATGAATCATCTATCAGAGGAGATGCATAGACTTGTGAAATCTGTCATTCAGTTAAGTTCAGGAACTTAACATTCTAGAATTTTATACTGTAACGGTATGACTATTGCATTTGTGACTTGCTACTAATTCATCACACGTATCTTTATTTTTAATTTAATCCAAGTACGATACACATAGTTCCATAGGCTGCGATCATAAACAAGCGACAGAAACTGTATTCTAAGTTTCTGAAAATTATCAGCATCATCTACAGTTCCAGAATACAAATCTATTTCTCATATCTGTAGAGCATGTTGCACTTACATAATTGTGTTTCCTTGTAACACATACACACCAAGAAATAAGTCGTACTATCTGTACAGAAATTGTCCATTTTCAATATGGTTAGACTCTACTTCGGACAAGGGAAGAAGAGGATAGGAACTTCTAATGATTACACTGAGTGTGATAGAAATAAAAATAACTTTCACAAAGATATAATGACACATCCGTCTGTACAGGAAAGTGCCCATCATTCAAGATCGCAGATTTTCAGTTTAAGAGCGGCTTAAATGATGTAGTTACGACCAACCCCTTCTACTCCATTGGAGAATTTATTAGGAGAAACGACTGATGTGTACATGCTATTAATAATGTCAAATAACGTGATTATTACGTACAAACTGATTTCGCCACATTTAGAGTGCAATAGTGCCATCAACGAAAGTTGGTGTTGTAAAACGATTTTTACATTTTATGTTGTTTCGCTACAACAGCCTAAGAATTATGGTATGCAGTTCACTGTATTGAACATTTACAACTTCAGTGACTAGTTTCTTATTATCTTTTAAACGAAAATATATTTAAGATTTTTTAACTTATTTCACTTGGGATCTGTGGAAGGAACATTAACTTTCTTTTTTGATTTGTAGATATTTATTGAATATTCTTGTTTTAAAGCAAGTATAATGAAAAAGGACGGTGAGACTATGTGACTCATGGCTTGCTGAGTAAGTAAAAATCCATATCCTTCCATCGTGACAGGCATCGCAGCTGCTCTTGTATATAGAGATGCAGTTCTTTGAACTTCTTGTTAACATTTGACAGCATTCCTATATTCGTCTTATTCCGAGACCAAACAATAAATGAAGTTTAGGCCAGTTCCCATCGGCTGTTGCCAATTTCAGACACTTGCTGGTTTGGAGAAAGCTATAGCTTCATGTCTCCACTTACGGCGTTCGTGAGTGATTTGTTTATGTCCTATATTCAGCAAAAGTGTCTCCAGTACTAGGTATGATTATTGCTGATTTGACAATACTAGATGAATGGTGGTATATCTATAATTTCGCTCCGTGATTTTATCCTCCTTTCTGACGACAACACTATTTCTGGATACTGGAAATGTTTGTGAATACTGTTTGTCGGTAACGAGCAGCCAGCTGCATCTGTAAGAGAATGCGGACTCGGTATTTTATTTCTATGAAGCTTGAGGACATCTCACGTCTCGGAAATCTAAACGCTATGAATCAGTTTGAATAGCACCAGTGTAAAATAAACTGTGCGAAATAATCTGATGTAAAAGTACGTGTATTGGACGAACCCGAACTGATTGTAATTGGTAAGCTGATGTTCGCGTTGTATGTAAATGAATGGTTGGATGGAGTAGTAAGCACCTTGATGCTGTCCACAGATGATGCTGTTGCACGCAACGCCAGAAGAGAGTAATGAAATGCAGGACGGTCTGTAGGGAGTGACGGCTGAAGTTAAACCAAAAAATTAAAGAAGTTTAACGAGTGAAAGAGTACCGTTTTCCCCTTTCACTTTCGTACATTGCAGATGGTCCAACAGGTCGTGATTTGTCCACACAATTTCATTGTTACTAGGTGCAGTGGTATCAGTGTCTGTGAAGGAGGGATGGAAAAACTAATTTACTTTTCAGTGTACATCCCTCACTAATCCTCAAATGTCCTCATTGTCTCAGTGACTACATTTACGTAATTCATTTTTGTTTTCTTCTGGTTGTTGGTTTGACTGTTGAATGACATGGGAAGTGTATTTGCTCAGATGTTAGCGGAAGCATTCACAGATGCTGCCTCTGCTGTCCCAAGCTATTGCCAGCTTGAATTTTCTTACATGTACGGCAAAGCAGGAATAGGGATCAATCCGGTCCTGCAGGTGTGGTAGGCCATAGTTGGCAGAACGTCCACCTCCCCATAACTCACCGGAAGCGGGAAGCGGGACTCGTCGCTGGTGTCACCAGGTTTGGCACGCGTACTCTGGCGATGGAGATGGGCAGTTGACGTTAGAATGTGTTCCTCTAATTTTTCTGACGACGAGGATGTAGTACCTGAAATACTTAGGTTAAATTTACTCACTAATTCAGTCCTCTTTAGGAAGTGTTAAGAGTAAATACACCAATGGCCATTAAAATTGCTACACCCAGAATAAATGCAGATGATAAACGGGTATTCATTGGACAGATATATTATACTAGAACTGACATGTGATTACATTTTCACGCAATTTGGGTGCATAGATCCTGAGAAATTAGTACCCAGAATAACCACCTCTGGCCGTAATAACGGCCTTGATAAGCCCGAGCATTGAGTCAAACATAGTTTTGATAGCGTGTACAGGTACAGCTGCCCATGCAGCTTAAACACGATACCACAGTTCGTCAAGACTAGTGACTGGCGTAGTGTGACGAGCCACCATTGACCAGACGTTTTCAATTTGCTGAGAGATCTGGAGAATGTGTTGGCCACGGCAGCAGTCGAACATTTTCTGTATCCAGAAAGGTCCGTACAGGACCTGCAACTTGCGGGTCGGGCATTATCCTGCTGAAATGTAGGGTTTCGCAGGGATTGAATGAACGGTAGAGCCACGGGTCGTAACACAATTGAAATGTAACTTCCACTGTTCGAAGTGCCGTCAGTGCGAACAAGAGGTGACCGAGACGTATAACCAATGGCGGCACCTCATACCATCACGCCAGGTTCTACGCCAGTATGGCGATGAAAAATAAACGCTTACAATGTGAGTTCACCGCGATGTCGCCAAACACGGATGCGACCATCACGATGCTGTAAACAGAACCTGAGTGCATCCGAAAAAATGACGTTTTGCCATTCGTGCTCCCAGGTTCGTCGTTGAGTACACCATCGCAGGCGCTCCTGCTGTGATGAAGCGCCAAGGGTAACCGTAGCCATGGTCTCCGAGCTGATAGTCCATGCTGCTGCAAACGTCGTCGAACTGTTCGTGCAGATGGCTGTTGTCTTGCACACGTCCCCATCTGTTGACCCAGGGATCGAGACGTGGCTGCACGATCCGTTACAGCCGCGCGGGTAAGATGCTGGTCATCTCGACAGCTAGTGACACGAGGCCGTTGGGATCCAGCACGGCGTTCCTTATTACCCTTTTGAATCCACCGATTCCATATTCTGCTCACAGTCATTGGATCTAACCAACGTGATTAGCAATGTAGAGATACGATAAACCACAATCGCGATAGGCTACAGTCCGACCTTTATCAAAGTCGGAAATGTGATGCTACGCATCTCTCCTCTTTACACGAGGCAACACTACAACGTTTCACCAGGCAACGCCGGTCAGCTACTGTTAGTATATGAGAAATCGAATGGAAACTTTCCTCATGTCAGCACGTTGTAGGTGTCGCCACTGGCACCAACGTTGTATGAATGCTCTGACAAGGTAATCATTGCATATGACAGCATCTTCTTCCTGTCAGTTACATTTCGCGTCTGTAGCGTGTCATCTTCGTGGTGTAGCAATTTTTATGGCCAGTAGTGTAATAGCGTGATTTTTTAACTTTCTTGGATAGGAAAATTAAGTAGAAAGGTCTTAATCAACCAGGCACCCTTGTCTTATGAACAGGGCATGATGTGCATCGAGGCGTGCTAATTATTTCTTCATGTGCTAGTCTTAAGGTGAGGTTGCATGCGTGTAAAGTGTAGAAATAAATCGCAATTATATGCGTGTGCCCCCCCCCCCCCCCATGAACCATGGACCTTGCCGTTGGTGGGGAGGCTTGCGTTCCACATCGATAAGATAGCCGTACTGTAGGTGCAACCACAACGGAGGGGTATCTGTTGAGAGGCCACACAAACGTGTGGATCCTGAAGAGGGGCAGCAGCCTTTTCAGTAGTTGCAGGGGCAACAGTCTGGTTGATTGACTCATCTGGCCTTGTAACAATAACCAAAACGGCCTTGCTGTGCTGGTACAGTGAACGGCTGAAAGCAAGGGGAAACTACAGTCGTAATTTTTCCCGAGGGCATGCAGCTTTACTGTATGATTAAATGATGATGGCATCCTCTTGGGTAAAATATTCCGGGAGTAAAATAGTCCCCCATTCGGACCTCCGGGCGGGGACTACTCAAGAGGACGTCGTCATCAGCACAAAGAAAACTGGCGTTCTACGGATCGGAGCGTGGAATATCAGATCCCTTAATCGGGCAGGTAGGTTAGAAAATTTAAAAAGGGAAATGGATAGGTTAAAGTTAGATATAGTGGGAATTAGTGAAGTTCGGTGGCAGGAGGAACAAGACTTTGGTCAGATGAATACAGGGTTATAAACACAAAATCAAATAGGGGTAATGCTGGAGTAGGTTTAATAATGAATAAAAAAATAGGAGTGCGGGTAAGCTACTAAAAACAACATAGTGAACGCATTATTGTGGCCAAGATAGACAAAAAGGCCACGCCTACTACATTAGTACAAGTTTATATGCCAACTAGCTCTGCAGATGACGAAGAAATTGATGAAATCTATGATGAGGTAAAAGAAATTATTCCGGTAGTGAAGGGAGAGGAAAATTTAATAGTCATGGGTGCCTGGAATTCAAGAGTAGAAAAAGGGAGAGAAGGAAACACAGTAGGTGAATATGGATTGGGGCTAAGAAATGAAAGAAAGCCGCCTGTTAGAATTTTGCGCAGAGCATAACTTAATCACAGCTAACACATGGTTCAAGAATCATGAATGAAGGTTGCTACATGGAAGAACCCTGGAGATACTAAAAGGTTCCAGATAGATTATATAATGGTAAGACAGAGAAATTCAGGAACCAGGTTTTAAATTGTAAGACATTTCCAGGGGCCGATGTGGACTCTGACCACAATCTATTGGTTATGAACTGTAGATTAAAACTGAAGAAACTGCAAAAAGGTGGAAATTTAAGGAGATGGGACCTGGATAAACTGACTAAACCATGGATTGTTCAGAGTTTCAGGGAGAGCAGAAGGGAACAATTGACAAGAATGGGGAAAGAAATACAGTAGAAGAAGAATGTGTAGCTTTGAGGGCTGAAGTAGTGAAGGCAGCAGAGAATCAAGTAGGTAGAAAGACGAGGGCTAGTAGGAATCCTTGGGCAACCGAAGAAATATTTAATTTAATTGATGAAAGGAGAAAATATAAAAATGCAGTAAATGAAGCAGGCAAAAAGGATTACAAACTTATCAAAAATGAGATCGACAGGAAGTGCAAAATGGCTAAGCAGGGATGGCTAGAGGACAAATGCAAGGATGTAGAGGTTTATCTCACTAGGGGTAAGATAGATACTGTCTACAGGAAAATTAAACGGACCTTTGGAGAAAGGAGAAACTCTTACATGAATATCAAGAGCTGTGATGGGAACCCAGTTCTAAGCAAAGAAGGGAAAGCAGAAAGGTGGAAGGAGTATATAGAGGGTCTATAGAAGGGCGATGTACTTGAGGACAATATTATGGAAACGGAAGAGGATGTAGATGAAGATGAAATGAGAGATATGATACTGCGTGAAGAGTTTGACAGAGCACTGAAAGACCTGAGTCGAAACAGCCTTGGGAGAGCCAGTCCTGACAAAGCTCTACCATTTGGTGAGCAAGGTGTATGAGACAGGCGAAATACCCTCAGACTTCAAGAAGAATATAATAATTCCATTCCCAAAGAAAGCAGGTGTTGACAGATGTGAGAATTACCGAACTATCAGTTTAATAAGTCACAGCTGCAAAATACTAACAAGAATTCTTTACAGACGAATGGAAAAACTGATAGAAGCTGACCTCGGAGAAGATCAGTTTGGATTCCGTAGAAATGTTGGAACACGTGAGGCAATACTAACCCTACGACTTATCTTAGAAGAAAGATCAAGGAAAGGCAAACCTACGTTTCTAGCATTTGTAGACTTAGAGAAAGCCTTTGACAATGTTGATTGGAATACAGGGAGGAAAGGCTATTTACAATTTGTACAGAAACCAGATGGCAGTTATAAGAGTCGAGGGGTATGAAAGGGAAGCAGTGGTTGGGAAGGGAGCGAGACAGGATTGTAGCCTCTCCCCGATGTTATTCAATCTGTATATTGAGCAAGCTATAAAGGAATCAAAAGAAAAGTTCGGAGTAGGTGTTAAAATCCACGGAGAAGAAATAAAAACCTTGAGGTTCGCCGATGACATTATAATTCTGTCAGAGACAGCAAAGGACCTGGAAGAGCAGTTGAACGGAATGGACAGTGTCTTGAATGGACGGTATAAGATGAACATCAACAAAAGCAAAACGAAGATAATAAAATGTAGTCGAATTAAGTCGGGTGATGCTGAGGGAATTAGATTAAGAAATGAGATGCTTAAAGTAGTAAAGGAGTTTTGCTATTTGGGGAGCAAAATAACTGCTGATGGTCGAAGTAGAGAGGATATAAAATGTAGACTGGCAATGGCAAGGAAAGCTTTTCTGAAGAAGAAAATTTGTTAACATCGAGTATAGATTTAAATGTCAGGAAGTCGTTTCTGAAAGTATTTGTATGGAGTGTAGCCATGTATGGAACTGAAACGTGGACGATAAATAGTTTAGACAAGAAGAGAATAGAAGCTTTCGAAATGTGGTGCTACAGAAGAATGCTGAAGATCAGATGGGTAGTTCACGTAACTAATGAGGAGGTATTGAATGGAATTGGGGAGAAGAGGAGCTTGTGGCACAACTTGACTAGAAGAAGGAACCGGTTGGTAGGACATGTCCTGAAACATCGAGGGATCACCAATTTAGTATTGGAGGGCAGCATGGAGGGTAAAAATCGTAGAGGGAGGCCAAGAGATGAATACACTCAGCAGATTCAGGAGGATGTAGGCTGCAGTAGGTACTGGGAGATGAAGAAGCTTGCACAGGGTAGAGTAGCATGGAGAGCTGCATCAAACCAGTCTCAGGACTGAAGACCGCAACAACAACCACATCATGCGTGTGATTTCTTAGCAGTGTACAAGCACGAACAGTTAGTGAGTGCTTCGAAAATCCTTTATCTCCAGTGGGTCCCATAGTCGCTGACTGCACAGACAATATTGACAGAGCGTGGTTGACCCAAATTCATGTGAGGCTTGCGTGTATAGATGATAAGCTGAAATAATTTGCGTGTGGAGTTTTAAAATTAACCTGAAATTATTTGTGTGTGAAATCAGTTGTGCTGACAAGCACGTATACGTGATGAGTAAACCAAATTCTCATTGTTTGTGGCGAACCTCGTGGCCATGAGGTGCACAGACAGTAATTATGGAGAAAGCATACTTCGACTGAATTCAGTGAAGGCTGGTGGGTGTAGTCCTAATTTGAATTGCACAGCGGGCGGCTTGATTATCTAGTCCATGAATTTTTCTTTTGAGGGTAAAATATGTTACGGAACTGCTAATTTAATTTTATTTAGACTAGAACTGGGAATGTAGGTGTGAAACAAATTGACCTATTGGGGACTGTAAAAAATATTGATACTCTCACTGAATGATTAATGATATGTGTAAACCGCCTAATTTGGAAATACCGTGCTTGAATACTCAGACTGGGCACATTCCTGTTCAGCTATTACATTCAAACTTAAACTGAGATGTAGAAGACTTTCGGGAGCAAGTACCCGAGTATGTGTAAATACTTGAGGGCCAATTCTTTCCCCTTTCCTTGTGGAGAGAAACATCGGGTTAGAGGTCCATTGTTTTACGCAGAACTAGAGTAGGTTTTCGTAAAAGAGTTGTCAATAATTTATGATATCCGCAGGAGACCAGCAGTTTTAGTAGAGAAAAAAATAAGATAATTGCCTGTTTTCCACCAAGAGTGGCTTTTCTCATTAATAAATGTTGAAAGTGTACAATGAACCTGGAAGAACATCCTGTTTGATTTGCAAACTGTACCTGGCAACCACTCCCACCATTTGTATCACCATGCTATTATCAATATGACAAGACCAGTACACGCCATGAGCGTGGAATAAGATGGAGGCGAATACTCCAAAAATACACTGATTCCTTCACTCTGCGTAACTTCCACTGATTTGAATTCACTTGCGCGTTATCGATTGCGTGACTTCGCTTTTGCACGTCAGTAGTATATAGTAATGAATTCACCTAGGGCCGGTATTCGTCTGACATGTACTCGTTTCAACTACAGTGAAGGGTACTTAATAGAGAGGGGATATTCGATGTGTTCTCTGAGAAGTCTGTGAACAACGACGAACTTGTCCACATCATATATCTAAGATGTAGAGAAACTTCATAATTTTTTCTTATTGGTAAATTTATAGATAATTATTCAACTGTCATACTAAACATTCATTTGAAAAGTAATTAACACTGACGGACAAAAGAAGATTTACGCTCTTCGTTCACTTAATTTTAGTAATAGTTACCTTCCGTTGTTCTCATGTCTCGTGATAATATGTATAAACGAAGTGCTCTGTAATTTCAAGTGAAATTGTGCTAAATAATGAAAGCAACTTCTGAAACAATACGATTTTCTCATTCCAGCTCCTACAATTCTGGAAGATTATTATTATATTAATTTTGTATGGAGAATTTACATGGAAGGACGATCCTCACGACGGCGCTGCTCAACAATAGAGGTACGTGAATTTGTTCATCTCATTCACTTCGTGGCCGCCAATGTCAGTTACAATATTTAGGTCATATTGGCCGCGACATTAAGAACCTGCAATCTTTCTTTTCATTTAATTACGAAGTCCGATTATTTTCTTTCTCAGATGAATAAATGCATTTTTAACCACAGTTCTTTTACACAGGCCACGGTGATTGTTAGTACTTAGAACGTACGTGCCTCTATCCCGATCGTACGTTCGCATACAAGTGAGTGTGTATCGACGAAACTATACTTAAGATTTCCCTTACAGCATTAGTTATTATTTAGGACCACTCACTCACGAACGTTCGTGCCCTCTTACTTTGTGTTGTCACTCCCGTGTACTCCTTAATAACGTTACTTTTAATATTCAGTGGCTTAGTTTCCACAATATTGATCTTTGCCTCTGTAGCAACGGCGCTTCACGCGAAATACTTATTACACGGCGTTCACACTAACTCTCATTTCAAAATTACTACTGCGACTGACTTAGTTTTTGACAATTTAACGGTGTGGTTACTATGGCGACTGAGTTCCATGACGTTTCAGAAAAAATTAATACAAATTTTAAGTAGAAAATAAACTAATTTTTACCATCCAGTATTGTGGCTATGACCAATTGTTTCTGTTAGATGTTACACCAACTGCGTACCAGACAAGAAAATTATTACCGAAATCAGCCCACAAAATTGACAAATATTTATCCTAAAATTTGGAAAAAGAGAAAGTTTTGGATCATTAAACCTACTACCAAGAAAACCGACCGGCAAAGGAAAATACGTAAGGTAAGAGTAACAGCACTACTACTCTTTTCGTTCATCGTAAGTGTGGGATAGAACTGCATTTTCGATGGTCACGACACACTACAGATACGTAAAAAAACTCATAAAGTTTTGTTCGGCTGAAGCCGCACTTCAGGTTTCTGCCGTCAGAGCGTTCGAGAGCGCAGTGAGATAAAATGGCGACAGGAGCCGAGAAAGCGTATGTCGTGCTTGAAATGCACTCACATCAGTCAGTCATAACAGTGCAATGACACTTCAGGACGAAGTTCAACAAAGATCCACCAACTGCCAACTCCATTCGGCGATGGTATGCGCAGTTTAAAGCTTCTGGATGCGTCTGTAAGGGGAAATCAACGGGTCGGCCTGCAGTGAGCGAAGAAACGGTTGAACGCGTGCGGGCAAGATTCACGCGTAGCCCGCGGAAAATTGGCTCATGCCACAACTGGAGACCGACAGCGGCGACTTCATATTTCAACAGGATGGTGCTCCACCGCACTTCCATCATGATGTTCGGCATTTCTTAAACAGGAGATTGGAAAACCGATGGATCGGTCGTGGTGGAGATCATGATCAGCAATTCATGTCATGGCCTCCACGCTCTCCCGACTTAACCCCATGCGATTTCTTTCTGTGGGGTTATGTGAAAGATTCAGTGTTTAAACCTCCTCTACCAAGAAACGTGCCAGAACTGCGAGCTCGCATCAACGATGCTTTCGAACTCATTGATGGGGACATGCTGCGCCGAGTGTGGGAGGAACTGGATAATCGGCTTGATGTCTGCCGAATCACTAAAGGGGCACATATCGAACATTTGTGAATGCCTAAAACAACTTTTTGAGTTTTTGTATGTGTGTGCAAAGCATTTTGAAAATATCTCAAATAATAAAGTTATTGTAGAGCTGTGAAATCGCTTCAATCATTTGTAATAACCCTGTATATTATGCGTGAATGTATCACAAGATGGCGGATAATTTTTGTAGTTCCGTGCGGGATTCTGGGTCGCCAGTCTATTGTTCGAACAAAGAGATATATTAATGAATTAATTTAAACCAACAGCCCTACGTCATCCGGGATTTGTTTACGTGTGATACGAATTACTGCAGTTGTGAAGCTTGGTTATATATTGACTGACGAGTAGAAATAACGATGGTGAAACTTATGTCTCAAACTAAGACAATGGATAGTTCATCTGACGACAAACCTGTTGCTCAACCTTTAATAAATCCTGAGGTTGAAAATGTACGTGACAGCGATAAAACTGTCGCAGTGACTAGTGGTAATGTGTCGCAAGCGGGAGGCTATACTACGCCTACACTAGAAACCATACCAGAATCTGCACTTATGCAAGTTCCAGTACCGCCCAAGTTCTTAAAATTTTTCAAAGCTATGCAAACTGTCCTCTTGACACAGTCTGGAAATCAGATGACCACGCAAATGACTACACAGATGAGCAGTTTAGAAACTAACGTCAATACACCGACGAGCAGTTTAGAAACTGATGTAAAGTGTCTTTCAGCAATTAAAAACAACCTGACAACACATATGGCAGAGTTAAAAACCGACGTGGCTGATCAGCTGATTGAAGTAATACGGGGGGATTTAAATAATATGAATCAGGACATTGAAAAATTAAAAACAACGGAAAGAACTGTACCTGAGCATATCAGAAAACTAACTGAAGACATTATTACGGGGAGATTTAAGTAGCATGAATCAGGACATTGACAAGTTAAAAACAACTGTAAAAGCTGTACCTGACCAAATAAGAAAACTAACTGAAGACTTTAATGTTATGCACTTAACAACAAACAACACTTAACACAAAATACACTCATGGAAATGGCAAAAAGAACACATGGACACCGGTGTGTCAGACCCACCATACTTTCTCCGGACACTGTGAGAGGGCTGTACAAGCAATGATCACACGCACGGCACAGCGGACACACCAGGAACCGCGGTGTTGGCCGTCGAATGGCGCTAGCTGCGCAGCATTTGTGCACCGCCGCCGTCAGTGTCAGCCAGTTTGCCGTGGCATACGGAGCTCCATCGCAGTCTTTAACACTGGTAGCATGCCGCGACAGCGTGGACGTGAACCGTATGTGCAGTTGACGGACTTTGAGCGAGGGCGTATAGTGGGCATGCGGGAGGCCGGGTGGACGTACCGCCGAATTGCTCAACACGTGGGGCGTGAGGTCTCCACAGTACATCGATGTTGTCGCCAGTGGTCGGCGGAAGGTGCACGTGCCCGTCGACCTGGGACCGGACCGCAGCGACGCACGGATGCACGCCAAGACCGTAGGATCGTACGCAGTGCCGTAGGGGACCGCACCGCCACTTCCCAGCAAATTAGGGACACTGTTGCTCCTGGGGTATCGGCGAGGACCATTCGCAACCGTCTCCATGAAGCTGGGCTACGGTCCCGCACACCGTTAGGCCGTCTTCCGCTCACGCCCCAACATCGTGCAGCCCGCCTCCAGTGGTGTCGCGACAGGCGTGAATGGAGGGACGAATGGAGACGTGTCGTCTTCAGCGATGAGAGTCGCTTCTCCCTTGGTGCCAAGGATGGTCGTATGCGTGTTTGGCGCCGTGCAGGTGAGCGCCACAATCAGTACTGCATACGACCGAGGCACACAGGGCCAACACCCGGCATCATGGTGTGGCGAGCGATATCCTACACTGGCCGTACACCACTGGTGATCGTCGAGGGGACACTGAATAGTGCACGGTACATCCAAACCGTCATCGAACCCATCGTTCTACCATTCCTAGACCGGCAAGGGAACTTGCTGTTCCAACAGGACAATGCACGTCCGCATGTATCCCGTGCCACCCAACGTGCTCTAGAAGGTGTAAGTCAACTACCCTGGCCAGCAAGATCTCCGGATCTGTCCCCCATTGAGCATGTTTGGGACTGGATGAAGCGTCGTCTCACGCGGTCTGCACGTCCAGCACGAACGCTGGTCCAACTGAGGCGCCAGGTTGAAATGGCATGGCAAGCCGTTCCACAGGACCACATCCAGCATCTCTACGATCGTCTCCATGGGAGAATAGCAGCCTGCATTGCTGCGAAAGGTGGATATACACTGTACTAGTGCCGACATTGTGCATGCTCTGTTGCCTGTGTCTATGTGCCTGTGGTTCTGTCAGTGTGATCATGTGATGTATCTGACCCCAGGAATGTGTCAATAAAGTTTCCCCTTCCTGGGACAATGAATTCACGGTGTTCTTATTTCAATTTCCAGGAGTGTATATATAAGATATTAGTCCATTTCCTCACTATAGATTGACAGTATCTGTGTGTCATCTGTACCTGGAGCCTCATTTTCAGCTGCATAAAGTAAGGTCACGGTTTCCGCAGTAGCAGCAGCAGCCTGGTCCTCAGCTTCCTCAGCAAGCATTTTTTTAGCATCGCATATTGCATCAGCGATGAGGAAGCTTGCACAGGATAGAGTAGCATGGAAAGCTGCATCAAACCCGTCTCAGGACTGAAGACAACAATATAACTTCAGAAACTTTTCGTTTTGCTTTAATAAGCACTTCTCATCCCTCATTTCTGTCAATTCAGCGCCAACCCAATCTGCCAATGCAGAATATTTGTTGCTGTGTTTGACTGGTTTTTTTTTATTTTGTAGTGATGAAGCAACTAACTTCAAGCATGTTACAGCTTCCTCGTTTTTGCGAAACTGGGATCTCTGTAGACGATGAAAGTGTGCGGTTGATTGTGATGATGATGATGATGATGGTGGTGGTGGTGACACTGCAGGTGGAAAGATGTTTGTTGTAACAGCTAGGATTTCTTCGTTACAGCTAGTAAATTGTTCTGTGGTGTTGATTAAAAATTCATCACCGTTATCATTATTACCCTCTGCGGTGGTGGCTAAATGGTGAACATTAAATGTTTCTGATGAATTCCGAAATATAAAAATGTAAATTTTGTGTTAGCAGAGGAGCCAACACCGTTTTACGAGTGGAGGCCGAAATGCACGCGTTTTAGCTCACGCAGGCTGGCGTGAGGAGGGAAGAACCATACTGACGTGAGGTCTGGAACATGACAAGGAATGAGAATTCAGAAGGCGGACGTAATTAGTTTTAAAACGTCCCCTTAGAACGATTGTACATGACTGTGCTTAAACTGACACACAATAATTTTTGGCGCAACGCAATCTGACTTTCAAAATTCCCTACAAAGAATGGCCCTGACTAACATTAACCTATACGTTTCACAAATCACTTACCTCACAAAAATCTTGGTTACGCCAACTACTGCAATACAGCGAGCGCCACTACTGCCAGCTAAATAAAAGATTCAAACTACTGAAGGCACTAACTACTGATACGCATAGTTAGAAAATGAAAGATTTTAATAGAGAACAAACAATGTATTTACCTTAATAGTCATCAAAAGTCATAATATATATAGCAGTTCATGACGTCCAGTCTTACAAATTTCAAAACTCCGACATTTCTCTCCCCACATCCACCACTGCTGGCGGCTCACCTCCAACTGCGCAAGGCTACGCGCTGTTAACATCCAGCTGCCCAACACTACAATGGCGAGTATTACAACAATGCCAACCAGCCACTGACTGCACACAGCACAGCCAGTGATTTTCATCAGAGCGCTACGTGACGTTACCAATATAAAAACCTAAACAGCCTACTTACATAGCCCCCATGCTCCCCACAAAAAATTTTACAAATTGTTTTGGGCAGTGGCCAATACAAATTGGAAAAAAATTACAATAACAAAGAAATCAAAGGCACACACTTATTGATACAATGTTGGTCAAAAGCTAAAATTTTCTCACAGCCTATAAAGAGAGTCCTGATCGTTCATCACAGTAAAATTACAGTGTTTTTTTTCTTAAAGTCTGAGCAGTAAAAGAAAATGCACACGGAAGTAGTGGATTTCCATGCAGTCCTGAAGAAGTAGTGTTGTCCTTCCAATGGAAAGACTGTGCTGACTCTCGACATGCAGACAGGTAATAGGCCACAACAGAGCAAACCCACAGCAGAGTCATTCGAAGTTTTGAAGAATATTGGTAGGTAGGTCATCACAGAGTAGACCCACTGTAGTCCTGGTAGAGATTACGGTATTGGTGGGCCACCAAAGTTGTAGACCCACTGTAGTCCTGGTAGAGATTACGGTATTGGTGGGCCACCAAAGTTGTAGACCCACTGTAGTCCTGGTAGAGATTGTGGTATTGGTGGGCCACCAGAGGTGCAGACCAACTGCAGTCCTTGTAGGAATAATGGTATTGGTGGGTCATCAAAGATGCAGACCCACTGTAGTCCTTGTAGAGATGGCCATCAGCCATCTGTTTGACTGTGCAGGTGCACAATCACCATTGAAGAGTCTTGCGGATAATATAGCAAGTCCATAAACCACCACTTGTGCACTCACAAAGTTTTTTTTTTTTTTATCCTTAGAACCAGCAATGCTGTTAACCAGTCCCTTGCTGAATTATTAACACACGTGCAAACACTATCAGTCCCTACTTCTCACATATTGTCCATATACTATGACCAACAGAAACGTGTGCAGTGAAATGTAACTTACAGGTTACTTAATTTGATGAACTAGTGTCAATTACAATTTTATAACATAAGAATACAATAATAATGGTACAAAATACATAATTAAAAACATAACAGTACAGATAACATTTGTAGTAACACAGACTTTACATAAGACTAGAAATAAACATTTACATCAGTGTTACAAAAATTATGACATAAGCAAATAAATAAAATAATGAGAATAGTTTTCGAAACATTAATTTCACACATGAGAATGAAACAGAACTGAATTAACAATGTGTAAACATCTTTACAAAGAAAATGACATATTATAAATGCAAATTATATTTGAGGATAACAGTATTCCTCATCATAGTGAATGTAGCTTAGTACCAGAAAAATTCTACAACATAAATCATATTAGCTAAACACATAAAGACAGGAAAAACACAAATACACAAGAGTACACAAACACATAGCAGAATAACACAAGAGGAAAGGACAGGGTTTGTTTTCAGTGTAAAATTTGATACTGCAGTCCAACCCAAAAATTCATTCCATAGATCTTTCATCTTATTTCAACATTTGTTTCCACCAAAAAAATCCTAACCAAGCATGCTTTCTGTATTTATATGTTCACATATTTCTTACCTCATTATTTATTTTCCATTATCTTACCTCATCATTTATTTCCAAGAAAATCCTAACTAAACCTGTTGTCACTAAACCCTACTTTTTTGTTCATATCCTCTTTCAAAAATAGTTTTTCTCCACTGTACACTAATTTTTTGGGCAAACCATTTTCTTATAGCTTCTCAGTGCATTTCTTCCAATTCATCATAACTCATTCTCTTACATAGTCTACCCCCTCTTAAGCTAACTTAAATCTACTGAGCTCAGATGCTAAACTAAGGGATGAGGCAATACAGCAGCACAAAACAATTAATACAAACGGCAATGAAAAGAAATGGACATTGTCAAAGCAAGCTACAGTAAATCTAAATTACCAAGCAAATGCAACATTACAACTAATATGAGCCAATGTGCAGCAACAAGAAAAATAAATCAGTAGTAAAACTGGCTTAACAGAGCAAAACAAAGTGACATTTAGTAGCACTATGCCTGGCAAATGGCAGCAGCAAATGCAATAACTTATATCTAAACATGACAAAGCTCAAGCAGAAAGAATATTACAGTAAAAAAGGCCATTTTTAATACCTATGTCACATCTTAACACTAGAGTGATGCATCACAAAAACTTACTCTGCAAGAAAGTTACCAAGTCATTAAAAAAATTATTTATGCAATTCCTGTGAAGGGAAATGTCTATTTGTGCTCTCTTTTCTCATAAAGTACATCATAAATGTATCCTTTACTGGGTCTGTAGACAGAATATAGTGATATTAGTACATCTATTAAATTTTATAATAACCAATGCTGCAGTGCAGCTGGAAACTAGATATTTAAAAAAATGAGCAAATATGTACAAAGGAAGTCACGAAACACCATTCATTAGCCATATGGCATTTCATAAGGTAGTAAAAAAATCTCTCAACTAGAAAGACAGTAGTCATAATCAGGTGTATAGACGTAAAAATATTTCTCGTCATTTCATTAGGCATTGCAGTAAATATCATAAATTAAGAGCTCCACAGTGTTATCATATGTTTTCAAGTTTGAGCGTGTCGTATTTGCGATGCTTTCTACAAAGGAATGTCAATAGCGAGGATAATGGCTCCTTTTTTTTCCACCTGTGCCTCTGAAAGGCACTCACTAATGACTTTTTTCCAGGCGACTGCCGCGCAGCTGGGTGCCCACGACTCATTACATGAAGGTGGTCACTTAACTTTCTTACTGAAATATTTACGACACCAGTTTGCATTACAGTGACAGTCTCATATAAAAAATTTCACAGGTCGAGAATTTGCGTTGCAAATGTGTAAAAACAAAATCCTATGAATATAACAGTGTTCAATAAGTTTTCGTCGGCATTGTGATACATTTGCACATTTACACACGTTTCATAACTCTTAAAGTACGATTCTAGGTTTCCAACATCCTTTTCCACAAATCAGAGTCCCTAACCACTACTCATTATTCATATACGTATTCGTCAACACCCCTTCAGTATTTCATCATAATAAATACGTAGCATAATCAAATTCCTCACATACGGTAGCATCATCTTATTGATCATAAACATACCTCAACAGCATAATACACATCGTCGTCGTAAAAATAACATCATAATATCTCAGTCAATTCTCAAAATCGTTGTAGCTTCCTTCGATAATCTCAAAACCTAAAAAAAATTCTCTGCTCATTTCTATAGTGTCATCTACCTCAAACGTACTTTAAAATCATGCTCCCTTCCCAAATACATCATTCAAAGCTCTCATAGTATCACAATGGTTCCGAAAAAATATGAACAGTTTACAAAGTACAGACAAAATACAGTTTCAAAAGTGTGAAGTTATCCAACTGTGTAATTGTGTTAACATGTGTCACTGATGTAGTAAAAAAAATGTTTGTCTCTCTCAGTTAAATAATCAGATAGCTGTGTAATGTATGTGTTTGAGAAATATGGTACCGATGTGTAAAGTTGTATAAGCAAATACCACATTATCTAGGGCTCCTTGTGCTTGCCAAACACATGGTACACAAAGTAAGCGTGTACACCCCTGAGGATTAATGAATAATACCCTCAGGTGTTACAGATTACAGCAATGGAATGAAATGTATCACGGAAAACCTTTGTATCATTGTACTTCAAATATCTTTAGAAATAAATGTTTTAAGTACAAAATTAATCACTCAAATACGTGTACTGTAGCGCTAAACTGTGCGTCTTGTTGTACGATAGTCTCTGTGGAGGTGTCGTAGTTATCGTCCTCCGAAAGCTAAGTTCCGCAACAGTCAATGTACTTGCCTCATGATAAACAAAAGTGAAATGCTTTGCGTATAGATATCTTAGTTATTACGCTTATTGCCATGATGAAGAAAGTACTGTGCTGTAACGTATTGTTGTGCTACGGAAAAGGCTGTCTCATTGTAGCAATACCACAAAAGTTACTGCTAAAACATGTTTTACTTTCCAGAAGAACTCAGAAAATCTGTGCAGATATGAAACAGAAACACCGCAAAAGCAGCATTGTAAATTGTCACTCATTAGTAGCGTCGTGATAAAATCGTGTAGCTGTCACATAAACTAACCACTGTGTCATCTGGTATCTCACAGAAAGTACTTTAATCCAGAATGTATATTCAAGTAATCCAAAATGTTGCATTAAAATCTCCTTAGCAGTACTGGTAAATGTTCTAAGTATGTGAGCCTTATAGTCGTTACGTAATCGTGCAACTAACAAGCAAGAATGTACTCACACGATAACACTGTGTCGTCTGTTCACAATAACAATGCATTCGTAATTTCTGTTTAAATAAGTTCTCTTGGTTCTTGACTGGATATTTAACTACAAACATTGTTGCATGTTAACAGATTCTAAGTCTGACAAAGCATACTAGTAATGTAAAGTGAAAAGTTATATGGCAAAGACAAAGTTAAAAAGCAGATTATCTGTCAATAAACGGTTTTACATGTGAAATGTGGTGTAAATCTTTACTCTTCCTAGTACGCAGAGTTTCAACTTCAACGCAATTATCATGTGGTATACGTCGGATTCTGTAATGTCCATTGTAAACTAGAAAGAATTTGTGACTCAAGAGTTTCTTCTTATGTGACAATGAATGAGCTTTAATGAGAACTTTCTGACCAATATAAAATTTCTTAGCATTTGCTTTACCGTGTAGTTTTCTCCTTTTGTCTGCTGCAGATTTTATATTTTTAATAGCCAAATCAATTATGTCTTTGTGTCGAAGTTTACGTGTATTCGAGAAAGGTACAAGCTCTCTGATTCTGTTCGGTGGTTCTTCATTCTTCAGTACAAGAATAAGTGGTAAAGCAGTGGAGTGTTGAGGCATTTCATTCAGCACGTTTTGAAATAAGTGTAAATATCTGTCCCAATACTGATGCTTTCTGTGACAATAAAGTCTGCAAAGCTTATTGATTTCTTTCATAATCTGTTCAGACGGGTTACAATGTGGTGAGTAAAATGAAATAAAAACAGGTTTGATTTTATGGTTCCGAAGCATGCATGACCAAACAGCAGATCTGAATTGCGGTCCGTTATCTGAAATGACTTTACTAACGTGTCCAACTTCACGTAAGAAATTTTTAACAAAGGCGTTGGATACAGACCGTCCAGTGGCTTTACGTAACAGAGTGAAAGTAACAAATTTTGAAGTAAGTTCAACAGCAACTACAACGTACGAAAATCCATTAGATGTTCTGACAAGCGGTCCCAAGAGATCAACAGCAGCAAATTCTTTTAATTTAGAAGGAATGATAGGAAACAACGGAGCACGATGTGAGATAGTAGATGGTTTCGCCTTTTGACAAAGTTTACAAATAGACAAGACTCTTCGAATTCTCTTTTCCATATTGTTAAAATAACAAGTCGTCCGAAGAATATGATAACATTTTCGTGGGCCAAAATGTGCATAGCTGCAATGAATGTACCAAATGAGCTTATTAACAAAATCGTCAGGATTGCAAAGTACCCATAGCTTGTCATCAACAATGCAGCGTTTGAACAGTATGTTGTCTCTAACCAGATAATAATGCCGAATCTGTGTGTGTGTCTTTTCATGCCATTTGCTTTTGATGTCTTTCCAAATCGGATCTTTATCTTGTTCATGAGCAATGTCCTTTAAAGATGTGGAGATGAAGTTTTCAAAGGCGACTTTCTGAATGTAAAGAATACTGAATTTTTTCTCGAGGTTGCCTTCCATGTTACTTTTCTCAAGCCCAGCCGGTGCGCGTGACAGTGCGTCCGCAACAATATTCTCCTTGCCGGGAATGTAGACTATTGTCAAGTGGAATTCTTGCAGAAACAATGCCCAACGTTTTAAACTGTCATGATTTAATTTTGAAGACATAAGAAATTGTAATGCACGATGATCACTGTATACTTTTACGTGCTTACCGGAAAGAAAGAAACGGAATTTGTTAAATGACCAAACGATAGCTAAAGCTTCTAATTCAGTAACGGAATAACTTTTTTCAGATTTTGTTAGCACTCTTCTAGCAAAAGCAATGGTTTTCTGAACAGTAGTGTCATTTTCTATGGCTTCTTGAAATAAATTGGCACCAAGACCGACTTTAGAAGAATCCTTGCTAAGGCAGAAATCTTGTGACAGATGTGGATGACCTAGTAATGGCGCGTTAAGTAACGCTTCTTTCAAAGAATTGAATTCCAACTGTGCTTGTTCGTCCAAGTTCCAAATAGTATTTTTTTCCAGTGAGAGAACAAAGTTTTGGTGTAACTAGAATTTTCATATTCAGAAAACGACGGTAAAAATTTACGAGACCTAGAAAATTGTGGACTTGTTTTTTTGTGGCTGGAACTGGAATGGCTCTGATTGCTTCTAACTTTTCAGGATCCGGCTGAATGCCTTCAGAAGAAATAATGTGTCCCAAAAACGTCACCTTTGTCCTACCGAATTCAGAGTTTTCCAAGTTAACTGTAATTCCAGATTCTGCAAAAATATGTAACATGCCGTTGAGGATGCGATTGTGTTGTTCCCATGAGGCTTCTGCTATCATAATATCGTCCACATATAAGGTGATGTGACGTTTTAAGAACTTAGGCAATATGGAATTTAGCCCATGAATGAATGCTGCCAAAGGAATGTTCAAACCAAAAGGAAGTTTCCAAAGCTGATAACAAACACCGAAACAAAGCAAAGCTGTGTATTTTCTACACTCTGGATGAAGTTCGATCTGATAAAAGCTGGATCTGAGATCAATAGAAGACAACACTTTTACACCATTAAAATTTTGAAGAAGTTCTTCCAACGTTTGCGGCCTGTCTGTTTCAGGAATGATGATAGTATTGATTTGCCTCGAATCTAAGACAAGCCTGATCGATCCATTTTTCTTCTCAACAACATGTAATGGATTGTTGTATGAGCTTACTGCAGGCTCAATAATGCCCTCGTCAAGCATAGATTGCATTTCTGTTCTAACACGGTCCCTATAATGCGCCGGAATTATGTATGGTCTAACACAAAATTTAGTATGCTGACGAACACGAAATTGGTATTGAAATCCCTTGATTGTTCCTGTTTTGTGAGTAAAAACTGTGGAATGTGCTTGTAAAATCTCAAAAAGATCTTGCCTATCAGTTTCATTACAATTCTCAATTGTTTGAATTTTATTCAGAATTAACTCATTAGTATCAAATATGCCATCGATATCATCCCTGTCAGTACTTGCAGAGTGATTGTTAGTGTCAAGTTTCGCCGAAAATTCCGAACTGTTGTCTAACAATAGGTAAAGCCGATTAATTTCTTTGTCATGGTTTGAGAGCCAATCTTCAAATTTCAAAGCTATTGACTTACCTTCTTTCTCTAAACTTATTTCTGCATCGTGAAAGTTTAAGATTGCTTTGTATTCAATAAAAAAGTCTACTCCCCATATAATTTCCGTCGACAATAATGGAACAATAAGAAAGTTCATAGAGAAGCTGTGGCTTTCACAAAAGTATTCTAAGTTGGTTTGTTGGCATACATCTACACTTTTTCCAACGATTGCACATTGTAATTTAATCTTATGTAACGGAAGTGTGGGGCAATCGTTCGATTTGTTGCATTTGCTAAAGGCTGTTTCACTAATTACTGAAATGGGACTGCCAGAGTCAAGTACTGCCGTAAATTTTACGTCATTTACTGTAATGTGAACCACAGGATATGCAATGTTGTTATGTTTTACGTCGTGTTCCTGGAGTAAGATGTCCCTAATGTGTTCCATTTTTACGTAATTACCAGCTACGGCAGCTGCGTCGTCAGTTTCAGAAGTACGTTTTGTGGTTGCCAGCGGTATGAGTCATTGCCTATTGTCTCTTTGTTGGCTCGCGTCGGTATTGGGATTTGGAGACCTAACTTCTACAAACAAATTCACCTTGTCGAGAGGGCCCCGCCCTGTTTGAATTTCGCCAGTTCTGATGCAATTCAGGGCTATCGTTACGGTCATATCGTGTGTCGTCATGTCGGTAGATTCCATAGTTGATTTCTTGCCAGTCACGTGGTGGAGAATTTCTCCCTGAATCGTAACTGTGCGCTGGACCGTTGCGTCTAAAGTTATTCTGTCTCCCTTGATAATAATTGTTTTGGTTCCCATATTGTCTGTTTCTCTGATTGTCTCTGTGATAGTCACTACTGCGGAGAGGTAATCTTTTCCTGTAATTATTACTACTCTGCCAACGGTTGTCATATGGGTGGTGTCTGTTTTGATAATGATTTGTGTTGTGAGAATAGCCTTGTCGTGTCCAGTTATTATTTCTTTCATTGCGGAATTGTGACAGATGTGACCTGTAATTGTTGTGTTCCTGTTTTCGCGTTCCGCGACTGTCAGTGTCAATTTCCAATTCTTGTAACAGTCCCTGAAAAGCTGCAATGTCGTCTTTGCAACGTCCTGCCAAAATAATATGTCGTAAATGTTCAGGCAATTTGATTAAGCAAATGCGGATGAGTTCTGAGGGGCTGTATGGGTTTGACAGGTACTGATTCTTGTGCAACATGTCTTCAAAATATTTCACAAGACTGGAAAATTCAGATTGTTCGAAATGTTTCATCATTATGATGCTATGTTTTACTCAGTCTTGTGTAGCTTGAGACCAATATGCTGAGAGGAAGGCGTGATAAAATTCTCCTTCACTGTGACAATCGTGAATGACCTATCACATTCTTTCAGCTGGTTCATTCTCTAAGTAGCCACACATAAATTCTAATCTGTGCTCTAATGACCAGTTGGGACGAAAACAATGAGAGAATTGATGGAGCCACGCTTGTGAATGAATGTTGTTGCCAGAATTCTTAAATGTTTTGAATTTACGTGTAGTAATGAACAGCTTATAGTCAAAATGATCATGTCGGCAAGTCGCATATTGGTCATTGTTACTTCGTTTCGGCGGTTCCATCTCAAAATTCGGTGTACCTTGCCAATTTCTTTCACAATTTCTGAAGTGCCTTGTGTTATTAATTTGTGGCTGTTCCATATTTCTATGTCCCTCTTCCCGTATTGGAGTGCGAGTGTCCTCTGAAACATGTAATTCTTGTATTACCTGCGTCAACTGATCTTGTACTTCCCGGATTTCTCTTTTGTACTGTGTATTGATTTGATTTTGATTTTGTTTGAATTTTCTAATTTGTTCATACTCTTCTGTGTCAGTGAAGGCTACGGGTCTTGTGTCATTCAGATCATCATCTACCTTTGTAGATAAGTTAGTGAACTGATCCGAAAGTTCGGCTACTTTCTCCGATAGTGAACACATTTCTTCAGTGTGTTTTTCTGAAACAAGTTTCAGAGTGTCCATTTGTGTTGAAATCGGATCTACTGTGTCCTTTAAGTTTTCCTGAGTTTTTGCAAGTTGCGTAACCAAATCGGTAGATGCAACTGAATCAATTTTAGCCCTCAAGGTCACATGATTTTCATGAACAATAGTTTGCAATTCTTTTATGGCTGCTTCGTGATTCTGTAATGCATTTTCATGCCACGAAAAAATAGGTTGAAAATGCTCACAAATTTGTGTTTTTATGTCATTACAGAGTTTTTGACATTTCGATTCAATGTTATGTAACTCAGTAGTTAAATCTTCATGGGTTTGTTCAAGTGTGGTGTCTAACTTTTGAAGCTTTTGCTGTGGTGTCTAACTTCCGAAGATTTTGTTCCATTGTGTCTAACTGTTGCTGTGTTTGTCTCTGGTGTTGTTCCATTGTGTCTAACATTTGAAGATTTTGTTCCATTGTGTCTAACTTTTGAAGATTTTGTTCCGTTGTGTCTAACTTTTGAAGCTTTTGTCCCATTTGTTGCATTAATTGTAATAACAATGCACTGGTGTCTGAAACATGTTCCTCAGTGCTATTCGGCAATGCATTTGAACCGGCAATATTCGCAATTTGAAAAGCAGAAAATGTGTCTTGACTTATTTGAGAAAACGACAGGGACGCAAAACCTGAATCTACAGTATTTGCAAGATTGTGTACTGTCATCTCGGATTCCTGAGGCAAGCTGTTGCCGACCGATCGATCGATAATGCTTCCCTGTTCACTAATTGTTTCACTGCCTACACCATTATTTGCAGTCCGTTCCATTTCCCTATGTACAATTACAAAATTACTACTTTGAACATTAGTTAATTCATTACACGGTGACGCTAACACACTGCTTCCGTCTTCACTGTCATTTCTCAGTTTACTTTGGAGCCTAGTATTACGTTTTTCACACGCCATTATTGTCACAATATTTCACACGACAACACAGAAAAGCACAATTTGAAGAGCAAAATAAGAAAACACATTAACATAGCATTGAAAATAATATCTCGTTAATTGCAAGCGCAGCTGTGAAATACTTGGTGCAAATCTACATGCATGCCACAACTGTTTTACTGTACAAGAATGAAAACTACAACTACAAAGGAAATTCTCTCTTTGATTACGTGCTAGCAATAAACAAAGGCTGCACTAATTGCACAAACTACAAGAAAAAATCAGAAGATTCCAGTGAGGTATCCTCGGCTAAGGGTCGACATATGTAACGTCCCCTTAGAAAAATTGTACATTACTGTGCTTAAACTGACACAAAATATTTTTAGCGTAACGCAATCTCACTTTCAAAAATCCCTACAAAAGAATGGCCCTGACTAACATTAACCTATACGTTTCACAAATCACTTACCTCACAAAAATCTTGGTTACTCGAACTACTGCAATACAGCGAGCGCCACTACTGCCAGCTAAATAAAAGATTCAAACTACGGAAGGCACTAACTACTGATAAGCATAGTTAGCAAATGAAAGATTTTAATAGAGAACAAACAATGTATTTACCTTAATAGTCATCAAAAGTCATAATATATATAGCAGTTCATGACATCCAGTCTTACAAATTTCAAAACTCCGCCATTTCTCTCCCCACATCCACCACTGCTGGCGGCTCATCTCCAACTGCGCAACGCTACGCGCTGTTAACATCCAGCTGCCCAACACTACAATGGCGAGTATTCCAACAATACCAACCAGCCACTGACTGCACACAGCACAGCCAGTGATTTTCATCAGAGCGCTACGTGGCGTTACCAATATAAAAACCTAAACAGCCTACTTAGAGTTTGATACTTAACTTTAATCCCATTAATGATGAACGTCGCTCTTGACGGTACATGATTCACAATATTATCTGTTCAGAATACATTCTTGAAGATAGTAATTACACTAACTGAATATGGCGCCTTGCTAGATCTTATCAAATAACGTAGCTGAAGGCTATGCTAAACTGTCGTCTCTGCAAATGAGAGCGTATGTCGACAGTGAACCATCGCTTGCAAAGTCGGCTGTACAACTTGGGCGAGTGCTAGGGAGTCTCTCTAGACTAGACCTGCCGTATGGCGGCGCTCGGCCTGCAGTCACTGATAGTAGCGACACGCGGGTCCGACGTTTACTAACCGCGGCCGATTTAAAGGCTACCACATAGCAAGTGTGGTGTCTGGCGGTGACACCACAGTAAACTTTAAAACATTGTCCCCCATAAAGCTACTTATTAAGACGTCGATTAAATTTTAACAGCATTTTTTCTTATCTTTATAGGAACCACCTAAAAATGAAGAATGGGAAGACATGTCAACGGGATTTGAAACAATATGGAACTTCCGACATTGTATTGATGCAATAGATGGCAGCCATTTTGAAATAGTACAGCCTGCGGGAACTGGATCATTATATTATAATTACATTGGAACATTTAGTGTTGTGCTGCTAGCATTGGTAAACGTACATTACAACGTAATCAGTTACTAAAGTTGCTCTAGAAGGTAGTATTTCAGATAGTGATGTCTTCGAACCCTCCAAGAAGGGTTAGCGATTTTCTTGGGGATAGATTGCTCTAACCGCACTAAGACCTCTTCCTGGAAGAAACGAGGATGTGCCATTTGTTATGGTTGGAGACGATGCTTTTGCTCTTTCAGACTACATGATAAAACCACAAGCAGGGTGGCAAGAGAAAGGCAGCCAGGAAAGAATGTTTAACTATCGAATATCTCGCGCTAGAAGAATAGCGGAGAATTTTTTTAGATATTATCAGTAGTTTTTCGGTGTCTTAGAGCAATTATGCACTTAAGTCCTGAAAAAGCAACGTTAGTGACTTCTGCAGCTGTGTCTCTGCACAATTTTCATAGAAGAAATAAAGAAAGTGTCGCAGTTTACTCACCACCTGGCAGTTTTTATGTGGAGGATCCAGAAACAGGCAGAGTTTCATATGGAGGATGTCTCCGCATAATAAATGTCTTCAGAGAAAGGGAGGCAACACAGGAAGAACCGCAAAGAATATAAGGGATTAATTTGCAATCTACTTTCTATCGGATATGCATAAATGAATATCGAATGAAAAGACAAATGTAATTACAAACTTCCAAACAAAAGCTAGATAGCTTTAGTTATTAACAATGTAAGCCATTAATTTGCAAACTACTTTGTATCAGATGTTGGCAAAGTGATATTACAGGAGAAATAAATCAGTTACGCGTGAAAATACAGATGTAATTACAAAATTTCCGGCTAAAAATATTACAGCTTCAATTACGCTAGGGTATGACATTTTTTATTTACCATTGTAAATACTTTTCTCTCTGGTCCATATGCTCGTAAAATACCTGTTTCAGAACGTAGATCACAGTTGTCCCAGACCTACTTTTAGTTTTGACCATTTTACAATGCTCACGATTGTAGTGTGTTTTCGTATTTGTCCACTTCCTTTCACACTCCACAACCTGTACGCCAATTTTATCAGAAACTTCTCTCAACAAAACTTTCCTTTTATTTCTGTCTTCATACGCAGAATCGGAGGGATCCCACAAAGGCTTCCTCATTTCAATTTCTAATAAAAACTGAATTATTAGAACTGTTGACCACTTGTAAGTCGATATTGTTGAAAAAAAACACAGCAGACGAAGAAAAAAACATAGCAAACGACACAGCAAATGTGCATGCGCAAGTCACTCAACTCGCCCGTGTTTTTGCTCACTGGTCATAAACTAGAAACTCGAGACAAAACTTTCCTCAAATAGTTGTTCAAACTCGCGCCTTCAAACGATTGTTAACAACAGTTGAAAACTAAGTCAACCTTTGAGTTGTAAACAGTTGTCAGCTGAGTTTGCTGGAGTTGATTTTCAGTGTGAAGGTACCTTTATAAAACATTGGTAGTTTCAGGTTGTTATCCCTGAACGCAAGTCAGTACATCCTATTATTTTTATCAAGTCATTCAGGAATGTGTTGCCCAAGGCATGGTCCGAACAGCAAAAACTCAGTATGTTACCAAACACATTCAAGGCGATGGATCGCTGTGGGAAAACGAGATACCTGGAACTTGCTAAACATTAGAGCAATTCGAAAATGCTTTTGTTTCTAAGTACTGCTCGCGTTGTGTTCCGAAATGACTGAGGAAATCGGTGTTCGCTCTTGAGCAATACAATCCAAAGTTTAGATGTTTACGAAAATGCTTCGGAAAGTATGTAAACAAAACGCGTTTCTGGGATTAACCATTTTCAAATACTGATGTTATACGGTTTTCGAAAGCGAAACTGCCCATTAGCATTAGAGAAAAACTTGCACAGGTGCCTGAGAGCAATTGGGAGTATTTTTATCGATCTTAGATTCCACAGGTTTGATTTATGGAGATACGAGGCACTGCGTTAATAGCCAAAATAGTTATCGTAACGGTGGCGGAAATTAGTCTCCGTCACAAACACGGCGTCAATAATGCCGAGCGCGCGGCTGAACCACGACCGGCATTTGTCCATCCAGCCTCTGCAGCGCAAATGCAAAACCCGAATTCAGGAGGCAATTTTAATTGCAATTACAATTCTAATTACAACCAAGGCTTTAAAAGCAAGAGGCTGAATGGCGATAAGAATTATTCTGGGTATTCTGGCAACGGAAATCGAAACTGGAATAGACAGAATGGTAGAAATCAGCGGGGAAAAGCTTATAACCAGTGTCAACCACAGCATAATAGCTATAAAAACAGCCGATTTGGGAAAAACGCAATGACAGTATGCTCAAACGAACCAACTGTTTCAATTTCTGGCACAAAATAGTATTACGCCTGTGAGCTCAGGACCAAACAATTATCCAGAAGGGCAACGTATAAATAACGCACCGGCCGTAAACATTATCGAAGTGACGAATGAGACACCAACCGACAACAATGTGGCGTTAAACTGAACGTGGCTACGTTACTCCCTCCGAAGTTGGCCCTGGAGCATCATGGGTGCGATCCATGCAATCAGCATAACAATTTACTGAGGTACCGAGATGAAAACGACAAACTTGATGTTTTGACAAACGGAAATATCCTGTTTGTATGAGGAGGATGGCATTGTTCAACCAAGTACACAGTATTTCCCAGGACACCTATGCCAAGATTAGTGTGATATCGCAAGCCCTTTTCAAAGAGATTGGCAGTCACAAGCACCTACCAACCTACCCAGTACAAAGTTGTAGGATACTACTGATTAAAGCGCAAACCATGATCGAAGTACAGATTGAGGAGATCGTATTCCAATTGATTTTTCTGGAAGTCGAAGGGTTGACAAAAAGATGTGTCTTCGGAATGGATTTCCTGAAATTGATTTAGAATCTAGGGAATGTCATATGTTTATCAGTGGTCAAAAGTGAGTAATATATTTAATAATGGTTAAAGGTAGGACTGGTAACCCTCGTAAAAACATACACATTCAAATTTTGAAGGTCAACGCGTTTCACTGCCATGACTCGACAGGACACTGGTGCCCAGAAGTGGAGCATGGTGAATTCAAAAATAAGGAAGAAGAGTGCACAAAGATTTCTCCGCAACAGAAAGAATAACTTAGAAGTTAATTGTTTGAATATGCACGTGTGTTCAATAAATGACACGGTGTTACTAGAACGTCTCATTAACACATGGATATTCGGCCCCACGACGCGTTTTGCAAGAACACATATTCCATACCATGGTCGGAAAGAGAGGCGGTAGCTCAGGAGACAAAAAGGATTTTGTCTTGGAATATTATTGTATCTCATTATCACTATGCTGCTGCCTGCTTCTCGCGGTAAAAAAGGCAGACAACACAGTGAGGCTGGTTCTCGGCGCCCAGGAAATTACAAAAATACTGTCGCCGTAACCACCTGGCCTGAAAATTTAGAGGAACATTTACAAAAGTTTCATGGAGTGCAGTAACTGTCCAGTGTTGACCTCTGGAGTTCTTACTGGCAGATCACACTGTCACCTCAAAGCAGAAAGCACACAGCCTTCATTTTCACAGACAGGTCTAACCAGTACTGCGGTTTGCCCTTTGGTTTGAACGTTAGTGCTGGAGTCTTTATAAGTGCACTTGACATTGTATTAGGGCCTGCTCTCCAAGACAAGCTCACTGTGTACATTGATGGTATATTAATTGCAACATATATCTGTGATGAGCATTTAGACTTATTAGAGAAAATACTACAGAGACTTTCGGCAGCTGGGGTAACGGCAAATCTTAAGAAATCGATGTTTATTTGGAAAAACAATAAATTTTAGGTCACATGATTTCATCTGCAGGAATAAAGTCTGACCCTGAAAAATTGCTGGAGATTAAGAATTTTCCTGTACCCTGCATAACAGGGCAGCTAAAAGCGTTCATGGATTTGTGTTCTTTCTTCCGCCGTTTTGTACCTAATCAACTGCTAAATAGTACCGCCTTTTTTTGGACTGTTAAACGACAGACAGTGGATTTGGACACGACAGTGCCAATCCGACTTCGACGACGTAAAACATGCTCTGATGAATTCTAACATTCTTGGTCCCAAGGCTTTTGTATCACTACCGACGCATCATTTTCAGGGTTAGGTGCCATCCACTCTCCGTTGACCGAAGGTGGGGGGATGGGGGGGGGGGGGCACTGATGTTTTGAAAGTATCAGTTTCGCTAGCAGGACACTTACTGAATGCGAATGAGTAACAGAGTTGGAGACTCTCTCTACTGTGTGAGCATTTAAGAATTTCCATTTCCGTTTGGTAAGCATGTGCGAATATACAGCGATTATCAAGCACAAAGTTTTCTACTCACTTCTTTGTTATACAGTCCGCTTGCAAGGTGGACACTGTTCTTACAATCCTACGATTTTGAAATTATACAAGTGAACGGTCTTATCACGATTGCCTCAAGGTTTACTTGAATTCGAGGAATTGGTACAACAGGATACTGAATTTAGGTTTATGCTTGCAAAGGACACAAAGTTTAGAAAATACTTTTTGGATATCTGAAATAACATGGTAAACTGAAAGAGGAAGCTCGGTGGTGGAAAAAAGTAAGGTTTCAGTTAATCAACAATCTATAGGTACCTGTGCGATAGCACTACTAACTGGATCACGATGTGCTAGTTTATAGGAGAAACCCAGACAGCGATCTGTGGTGTGTTTGTATTCCCAATGCATATGAAGAGAATTTAATTTGGCGTAGTCATTTCACTTGGGGACACTACTGTGCCCGAAAGTCCTGTAACATGTTAAATGTGTACTGCTATCATCCTAATACGCTCAGACACACCCAGCACGTTTTAAAAACTTGCATTGTTTGCCAGACGTCTAAACCTTCCAAGGAGTACTGTGAAATAGCACTACATGGTATACTGCCAAAAAATACACAAGAACTAGTTTGAATTGATATTACAGGGCTCCTGCCCTGTGCTCGAGGTGGTGTTAAGTATAGTTAGGGGTATATGATGTATTTTCCAAATATGTGAAACTGTATGACACAAAGTCTACGGCAGCTAAGGCTATCAACAAACGTGTGCTAAATGACTACTTTTCCTCTGTTGGGAAACCTCAAGTGATTTTATCTGACAATGCAACTAATTTTACCTGCCACGCTTAGAAACAATTTTTAAGGGAGCAGCAGATACAGAAAATTCTGATATCGAAGTACAGCCAGCAATCTAATCCCTTTGTAAGGATGTTCCATGAGCTAAACAGATTCATGAGAACGTATGTAGCCAGTAAGCAGTCAAAATGGATCGAATACTTAAATTGTCGTTCAACAGGTAGTCAACGATCTACCGATTTACGACACAACAGTTACACCGTTGGATCTAATTAATAACAAGAAGGAGGACAACGAGTGGGTAACTCTCATCCCATCTGTTCCAAGAGAACAAGTAAATTTAGACGATTAGGTGAGACAAGTGCTAATTTCTATTATAGAGAATGCCAATCGTAGAAAGGAACATATTGACAGAAAATTACGTGCTATAGCCTGATTTGTTATTGGATCTTGCTTAAAACTCATGTTAAATCATAAGAGAAACGCTAAGTGGAAATAAAATATACTGGCACTTACACCATGTACATATACCACACAACGGATGTTACCTAATTGCGTACCCTCACAAAGGCAAAGTCAAAGGACTTTTCGCACACCGTGACTTACGGAAGGTATACCATGTTTAGAATCACACGTTACACTTGTTTATGTACATAAATACGCTATGTACTCTATGTTATAAGAAAGAAAATGTGGCCAAGATAAGTTATGTTTATACTGTGCAGCAAAGCGAACTGGCGCAGTGGCTAGCACACTGGTCTCGCATTCGGGAGGACGAAGGTTCAATCCCGCTTCCAGCCATCCTGATTTAGGTTTTCCGTGATTTCCCTAAATCGCTCCAGGCAAATGCCGGGATGGTTCCTTTGAAAGGGCACGGCCGATTTCCTTCCCTAATCCGATGAGACCGATGGATGACCTCGCTATCCGGTCTCCCCCCCAGACAACCCAACCCAAAACGAACTGTCAAGATTAATGCTAATTGTGTTTTCACCGCAAGTGAATGTGGACACGATACGTAATTAAACTAGGGCACACAGACAGGAATTAGTGACCAGTGATATAAGTACAGAATGTACTTGTGAGGTTTTGATTGAATGATTTTTTTATCAAGGTGGTTTTAGTTCAAAAATGGTAAAAATGGCTCTGAGCACTACGGGACTTAACATCTCAGGTCATCAGTCCCCTAGAACTTAGAACTACTAAAACCTAACTAACCTTTGCACATCACACACATCCATTCCCGAGGCAGGATTAGAACCTGCGACCTTAGCAGTCACGGACTGAAGCGCCTAGAACTGCTCGGCCACCGCGGCTGCCGTGGTTTTAGTTCTAAGTTTATGAATACAGGTACCTGGAGCGAACAATCAGCACAGACCTGGTGTTAAAGTAATGGCAAGTTTTTTTTTCAGCACTTGTGTATTAGAATAACAGTGTCATAGTGCATAGAATCTTTAAGGACGTATCGAAACATCTACGCAATTTCGACGCAAATTTGATTGGAACTTAAATAATTATAATTTGTTTTACGAGGATGAATTGATTTCGAGCTTCTAAAGGAAGTATCTCGCATCATCTACTATTTACTCTGCAACCTATCCTAAGGTACGTGCAACAAGAGATAATACGACAGAGAATTAGTGTGAAGTGGCAAGGATAGATTTCTCTTTACCTGTATACGTGACAGGAAAACTACGCTAGTGAGGTACGATTTGTAATTATGAAAATAAATACGACACCAGCTACATATAAGCACAAGGTGAGTTACAAACGCAAATCTAGGGAGGAATACTAGCAAACACAGAGTTATGCACAATTATTTACGGATGGTTCCGGTCGAAATTCTGCAAGACTTCATCTGGCGATACAAAGCAGTAAACTTATACAGACGTCGCAACTATTTCAGGCAATGTTGTAAAGTTTATCACGAGCATTTGCTGCACACAACATGCCGTTCTGTAACGCCAGTGGAAACGTACGTTTTACATCATGTAAACATTATATGATTACTATTAATAAAAAGCATGTATATACTTTGAATTTTCTTATATTTATAATGTTTTACTCAACATAGGTGGGACATATTTTATGTGTGATGAGAGTTCAGAGGTGATAGAGGTTACGATGATTATTAATAGAAGCACATACTAGTGCAGCGAAAGAAGAAAACACAACATGAGACCTGTACAGTACACTGACACACACTCAGAAGCAGTCCAGCGCAAACAGCGACCTAACTTCATTATTACTAATGTTATTCGTATTACTTGTCAGGTTTTTCTTGTTTGTTTTTTATTTATATGTAATTTTAGGCATAGAGATTTGTTCTATTTGTGTGGCATTTATTATTTTATTTCTTTGGTGCTTGCAATCATGCGTTGTTAAGTAGGTTTGGGTGACGTAAACATGAGATTCTTCCCCTCACAGTAGCTCACGGGTAGTGAAAGAACAGATTTTGCCTCTTTTGGAGACAATTTCTATAAGCCCTTTTGGTGCATTCAGTTCTTGTGTAGTCGTTTGGACGTATAAGGGCGTTTGTAGCGCTATCCTAATTTAGGGAAGTTCCGTAGTTGTCGAAAACGTGTTCTATTATGCAGTGTGAGATGGAAGATGGTATCGCGAACTGTAGTAGTAGATGCACGTACTTTCTGTGACCATATTCTCCTACCCAGTCGTATAATGAAACATTTTATGCAGTATGTACACAGATAAAGTTTTGAAAGAGGATATAGGAGCAAATAACAAACGTGCTCGTAAACTACTAAAACCTAGACAGTGGTCTCATTAGGTGCAAGTTTTTGAACAGTAAAAATGAACGGAACAGCGTATAGTTACCTAATGACAGTGAGTTATTCAGACAGTGATTTATTCGGTGACATGTATGTTATACGCATAGAGGCAATTGAGATCAAGTTTTATACCACTAGCCTTCTATTCCAAAATAAATGAGACTTGGTTAATCGAGGACGCCAGCTACAGTACGGGTGTTTGTGCAATTTATAGAACAGTGTGACATTGGCAAGCTAAATAATAAAGGGCAGTACTTACCTCTGTGAACGTAGGAGGTGCCCTGAGGTCCCTCGTCACAGCCAAGGTGTACGACGAGTTGAAGCAGGTGCAGTAGTTTCGTAAATGCTGCGAACGCTGCATAAAACACCTCATAAAAATGCATTGACCGACACGCACGGCATCCCTACCCGGCGGTGGACTCCACACGGTGCGTAACGTGCTCCCAGACTAATTGTTGCGTGTGTGGTTACGTGTAACTGACGAATTATTGACTGACAGCGTCATGCAGGAGGACAGTTTGAATGTAAAGCAAAATCTACCTTAAAATGGACACTCACCGTACTGCAAAGGTATGTAGAGACACAATTTCCTGGCTTACTAAATAAAGTCTTACCACTACAGCTACTATCAACGTCCCACGCCACGAAATAAAAACAACACCCATGCTCATTGAACTTAAGGGGGGACGTTGATGAAAAATACACACACTATTTCAAGAATGCACCAAATCCACAGTTTTGGAGATATGGCAATGAAATTTTGTACCAAGCTTTACATGAAAGTAACACATATACATATAAAATCCTGTGATTACATATATTCAATTTTTTAATGAAATTTGAAGTTTTATTTACAAAAAATAATGTATGTTCCTTTTTCTCAGAAAGTATTCAAGAGATTCCTACAAAAATATCTCTGTTTCATCTCTATATGTTGCAAGCTTCCTTCTGGGATTTTGCGGAATAGATCAGATAGGAGAATTTTCATAATTTTTTAATTATAATTCCACAAGTAAAATTTTAAATTCATGCAAAATTCCAAGCACTTTGCCCCATATCTCAGCTTTGCTCGTGAGACAACGTTTATTAGGTTTACAAAAATATGTGTACAAAATTTCATAGAATCTGAGGAAAAGGTACATGAACTTTAAAAATCAAACTTTTCAGGAAACGCAATTTAAAGTACAACCTAACTTTTTTCCTTATGTCACTTCTTCAGAAGGCACCGCATTTGTACTCTGGGTCGTCTTTCCCTTCAAGGCTTCTCTTCTGATTTCTTGTTGTCTGTCTTCTTTCGTTTACCAGGTCTTCAACTGACTTTTCAGCTGCGGAGGCGAGCTACAGAGACGTAGCCTCATTGCTGGTTTCTCGTTATTTCTCATGTCTTCCATTCACTAACTTATTCAACTGCAGTATATCCAGTTCTTTATACACTCTTTGTGATCGTGGCATAACTGAATGAAGAACGAATCGAACACTTGTATCACAAGGGAAAAAAAAGAATTGCTTCGTCATAAACGATGCAGCTAGTTTATTATTGCTTATAAGATACGGAACAGAGACAAAGATGATATATAAAAGCAAAGAGTATGTATCACAGCCTTCTAGATGTATGCCGCACACGTTTGGTTGAAAGTAATACACAGAATCGTTGTTCACTGAACTGGTATTGAAGTGCTGCTTCAGAACGTGGACGTGGCATGGAGGGGGCGTCACACTTTCAATTAATTTTCAGGCACTTCGGATGCAATTTCAACATTGAAACTTTGGGAGCATATTGTCCATGAGTTGTACTAACAAATAAAAAAATAAATCGAAAATTGACATTTTGGTCAATTTCATCAACGTCCTCCTTACGGGAGAACATCACCTACGTTTATGTATATGCTACTGTTAAATTACCCTAAGTACTACTCTCTGTGAATTTTATTTGTTACGTGTTTATCTTGCTCATGATGAGACAACTACAAAACAGAAATGAGATATACTGGGACATTATCAAATTGATCCTGGTATAAAAGAGGGAGCCAGTGGAGAGCATAAACAATTACAAGGAAGAAATTGTCACACTTACCACTCCAGATACCCTTTCTAACCCTACAGCCTGGATCGGCACACCAAAATATACGACTATGTAGCTGTGTTGTCAACGTACCACTGAAAATGTTATTTGTACGCAAGAACAATGACACTACAAACCAATCATAAGGAACCGAACTACGAAATTGCATAAAATGTGATGTAATATTCATTTATTTGATGTAAAGGACGATACAGTAATTTTTATTTTTGTAGGTAAGTTAATATATATCTAGTGTACCCTGGTGTACATATTTTTATTGCTAAAATACCGTAAATGTCCAGTACACGAGACAACTGTTACAAGTGATTATCTAAGCACCAGGTCCGGCAACAGAACTATGTAAACAAAGTGGTGATGAGAAATCCCTTGAAAGACACGAACACTGCAATTCAAGTACGTGTGTAAAGGAGCGAAAGAACTAACAGTGTGTAAAGTGGTTGGGCTCATTGCCCCGAATTTGACATTTCTTCGTACAATGAAGACACTCAATAATTTTTCTTTTTGATAAATGTACAGATAATTGTTCGAATCTCATACCAGAGATTCATTAGAAAGTATTTAACACTAACGGACAAAAGAAGATTTACGCACTTCGTTTATTAGTTTTAGTAATAGTTAACATTCGTGGTTCTCATGTCCTACTGATAATTTCAAATGAAATTGTGCTATGAAAGCAACTTCTGAAACAATACGATTTTCTCATTTACGATACCATGCATCCCAGCTCCTGTAACACTGGAAGATTATTATAATATTAATTTTGTATGGAGAATTTAAATGGGGGCGACGATCTTCACGACGGCGTTGCTCAACAATAGAGGTACGTGAATGTGTTCTCTTTCCCCTCGTGGCCGTTAATGTCCCCGCCATGTCAGTTTCAATATTTAGGTCATATCTGCGCGACATTCTGAACCTGCAATCTTTCTTTTCAGTTAATTACGACGTCCGATTATTTTCTTTCTGAGATGAATAAATGCATTTTAACCACAGTCCTTTGTACCCAAGCCACGGGGAATGATACTACTTAGAACGTACCTCGCATAGTTAGAACGTACCTTCGCATACAACTGAGTGTGTTCCGATGTAACTACACTCCTGGAAATGGAAAAAAGAACACATTGACACCGGTGTGTCAGACCCACCATACTTGCTCCGGACACTGCGAGAGGGCTGTACAAGCAATGATCACACGCACGGCACAGCGGACACACCAGGAACCGCGGTGTTGGCCGTCGAATGGCGCTAGCTGCGCAGCATTTGTGCACCGCCGCCGTCAGTGTCAGCCAGTTTGCCGTGGCATACGGAGCTCCATCGCAGTCTTTAACACTGGTAGCATGCCGCGACAGCGTGGACGTGAACCGTATGTGCAGTTGACGGACTTTGAGCGAGGGCGTATAGTGGGCATGCGGGAGGCCGGGTGGACGTACCGCCGAATTGCTCAACACGTGGGGCGTGAGGTCTCCACAGTACATCGATGTTGTCACCAGTGGTCGGCGGAAGGTGCACGTGCCCGTCGACCTGGGACCGGACCGCAGCGACGCACGGATGGACGCCAAGACCGTAGGATCCTACGCAGTGCCGTAGGGGACCGCACCGCCACTTCCCAGCAAATTAGGGACACTGTTGCTCCTGGGGTATCGGCGAGGACCATTCGCAACCGTCTCCATGAAGCTGGGCTACGGTCCCGCACACCGTTAGGCCGTCTTCCGCTCACGCCCCAACATCGTGCAGCCCGCCTCCAGTGGTGTCGCGACAGGCGTGAATGGAGGGACAGAATGGAGACGTGTCGTCTTCAGCGATGAGAGTCGCTTCTGCCTTGGTGCCAATGATGGTCGTATGCGTGTTTGGCGCCGTGCAGGTGAGCGCCACAATCAGGACTGCATACGACCGAGGCACACAGGGCCAACACCCGGCATCATGGTGTGGGGAGCGATCTCCTACACTGGCCGTACACCACTGGTGATCGTCGAGGGGACACTGAATAGTGCACGGTACATCCAAACCGTCATCGAACCCATCGTTCTACCATTCCTAGACCGGCAAGGGAACTTGCTGTTCCAACAGGACAATGCACGTCCGCATGTATCCCGTGCCACCCAACGTGCTCTAGAAGGTGTAAGTCAACTACCCTGGCCAGCAAGATCTCCGTATCTGTCCCCCATTGAGCATGTTTGGGACTGGATGAAGCGTCGTCTCACGCGGTCTGCACGTCCAGCACGAACGCTGGTCCAACTGAGGCGCCAGGTGGAAATGGCATGGCAAGCCGTTCCACAGGACTACATCCAGCATCTCTACGATCGTCTCCATGGGAGAATAGCAGCCTGCATTGCTGCGAAAGGTGGATATACACTGTACTAGTGCCGACATTGTGCATGCTCTGTTGCCTGTGTCTATGTGCCTGTGGTTCTGTCAGTGTGATCATGTGATGTATCTGACCCCAGGAATGTGTCAATAAAGTTTCCCCTTCCGGGGACAATGAATTCACGGTGTTCTTATTTCAATTTCCAGGAGTGTATATTTATGAGCCATTTTCCTTACAGTATTAATTCTTGTTTAGTATCACTCACTTGTGAATGTACGTGCCCTCTTTTTTGTGTAGTCAGTCGGGTGTATTCCTTAATAACGTTACTTTCGATATTCAGCGGTTTAGTTTCACAATTGAACTTCACCTCTGTCGCAACGGCGCGACATTCATACAAACTCTCATTACAAAATTATGACACCGGCTGACTAAGTTTTTAACAATTTAACAGGACGGTTACAAAGGCATGCCTCAGATTCACAAGGAGAAGTGGATCGTTGTTCAGGGTAGCAATATAACTTTGTCTAGTTAATACATAGTCCCAGAATAAGTAGAAGTTATCTACGTATTGCTCTCAAACAGGCGTAAACTCTAACCACTGTCAGATTACAATAATGGGCACCAGTCATTGGAAACAGTCAGAACTGTAAATATGTATAAGTGTGCCTCTGAGCCAGCTTAAGTGGAACGACTATATATAACTGGCTGTAACCAAAATCAAACGGCAGTCGGATATTCATTGGAAGATTCTTAAGGAAATATGATTCAGCAATGAAATAAGTAGATTAGAAAACCGTCGTTGGAAGCGTTGTTATCGGCTGGTACTCTTAACAGAGAACATTTCGCCATGACTCTGTTTAATAACGTAAGAACCTCACTGAGATATTACAAGACACACTGTGACCGATGCTGTAGAGAGCGGGTGTGTGTCGTCATCATGAAGAGATGTGATTTATACAAGAACAATGTCAGGACGTTACACTTTCTTCGTTATGTGCCTTATTTTCCAAACTTTTTTTGTCAAGAGGCACTTTATCCAAATTAAATAGTAATAAACAAGTGTATCCTTGATCCTACTATATGAAAATATCGCAAAGCATAGAACATCGAATCGTAAATAAGCAACTGTTACAAACAGCTATAATCTTCTTACGTACACACGTTAAGGTCCATACATTTCGTCCTTACAACATCTTCCGAGATAATGAATCATCTTTCGGAGGAGATTCAATGCCTTGTGAAGTCTGTCCCTCAGTTAACTTCAGGAAGCTAAAATTTTTGAATTTTATACTGTAACTATATGAATGTTGCATTTGCGACATGCTAGTAATTCGTCACACAGACTTAATTTAATCAAAGTACGGTACACATAGTTCCATAGCTGTGATCATTAACAAATGACAGAACTTTTATTCTTTCTAAAAATTATCTGCACCACCTACAGTTCAAGAATAAAAATCTCTTCTTCACCTCTGTAAGTCATGTTCCAAAAGTGCATAACTGCGTTTCCTTAAAACACACGCACCAGGAAAGAATTCATGCTACCAGTACAGGAGTTTTTTCACCACCATTTCCACGGTACTCGGAAATGAGCTACCGCCAACAAATGAGCCATAATGGAAGAATATTTGCATAAAAAGAGTGTGTAGATGATACCAGTGCTGAGAGGAGTCCACTGAGTCAATGTAGTGGCAGCCGGGAGTCTGAAACTGGACAGAAACATACCATCTCTTCCTTGTCCGGGCAGACAAGAAAGGAAATATGTAGCGGGAGCAATACGGCGCCTTCGTCTTAGTGTTTGCCACCAGAGATGGATGAGCCTTGCTCTCCTTTGATCATTTTTAGTTCATCTATCGACAAGGGCGCCGGATTCAGGTGAAATACAGAATCGGAGGAATAAGCTGTCGGCAAACTATCTTCTTTGGAGGCTGACTACACATCATGATGATATCTGCAGTTAACCTCTGTCCGTCAGCGGCCATCCGACAGTTAATTTTACGTTGTCGTTATAATTTCAATCTGACCGTATGCTTTCTCCCAGATACACTATTGGCCATTAAAATTGCTACACCAAGAAGAAATGCAGATGATAAACTGGTATTCATTGGACAAATATATTATACTAAAACTGACATGTGATTACATTTTCGCGCAATTTGGGTGCATAGATCGTGAGAAATCAGTACCCAGAACAACCACCTCTGGCCGTATTAACGGCCTTGATACGCCTGGGCGTTGTCAGAGCTTGGATGGCGTGACAGGTACAGCTGCCCATGCAGCTTCAACACGATACCACAGTTCATCAAGAGTAGTGACCATTGACCAGACGTTTTCAATTCCTGAGAGATCTGGAGAATGTTCTGGCCAGGGCAGCAGTCGGACATTTTCTGTATCCAGAAAGGCCCGTACAGAACCTGCAACACCTGAAATGTAGGATTTCGCAGCGATCGACTGGAGGGTAGAGCCACGGGTAGTAACACTTCTGACATGTAACGTCCACTGTTCAGAGTGCCGTCAATGCGAACAAGAGGTGACCGAGACGTGTAACCAATGGCACCTCATACCACCACGCCAGGTGATACGCCAGTATGGCGATGACGAATGAACGCTTCCAATGTGCGTTCACCGCGATGTCGCCAAATACGGATGCGACCATCATGATGCTGTAAACAGAACGTGGATTCATCCGAAAAAATGATGTTTTGCTATTCGTGCACCCAGGTTCGTCGTTGAGTACACCATCGCAGGCGCTCCTGTCTGTGATGCAGCGTCAAGTGTAACCGCAGCCATGGTCTCCGAGCTGATAGTCCATGCTGCTGCAAACGTCGTCGAACTGTTCGTCCAGATGGTTGTTGTCTTGAAAACGTCCCCATATGTTGACTCAGGGATCGAGACATGGCTGCACGATCCGTTACAGCCAAGCGGATAAGATGCCTGCCATCTCGACTGCTAGTGATACGAGGCCGTTGGGATCCAGCACGGCGTTCCGTATTACCCTCCTGAACCCACCGATTCCATATTCTACTAACAGTCATTGGATGTCGACCAACAGAGCAGCAATGTCGCGATACGATAAACCGCAATCGGGATAGGCTACAATCGGACCTTTATCGAAGTCGGAAATGTGATGGTACGCATCACAACAACGTTTCACCAGGCAACGCCGGTCAAATGCTGTTTGTGTATGAGAAATCGGTTGGAAACTTTCCTCATGTCAGCACGTTGTAGTTGTCGCCACCGGCGCCAGCTTTGTGTGAATGGTCTGAAAAGCTAATAATTTGCATATCACAGCATCTTCTTTCTGTCCGTTAAATTTCGCGTCTGTAGCACGTCATCTTCGTGGTGTAGCAACTTTAATGGCCAGTAGTATATTTGAAGGGCGTGTGTGTCAAGCGATTGTTCGGAAGTCATGTAACGAATAATATATATCTTCCCGCCTTTTCATCTTCCTTGCTTTTGTCCCGCAGACGTTATTCCTCACGACAGATGACTGGGGGGAGGTTAACATTGACAGCAGCCCCTTTAAACTGACAGGAACATAATTACTGACGTCGGCGTTCGCCTGCGCAACGAGGGCGCAGCGCCAAGCACTCTAACAGCAGGTGCAGCACAGATTACGATGAAAACAGTCTGGTAACTGCTAATGGAATCGCATGTCATTTTAACTACTGGACGACCTGTTATGGCCGACAGTCTGACTGATTGGTTATTGATCGATTTCACGATACCACACAGGCTCCAGAGTAAATGAAGTCGTACTGTGCGTGATCTCGGTTCCGGGGTCACCTTCTGAATCAGTCAAGATAGTTTCAAATAAATGAGTTAAGTGGAAGTGTTACGTCACGAACACCTTGATCGAGAGCTACCAAACTGGTATACTTGCCTGTAGGATACGCTGATTAAAATTTCATGCTTTTGCGAGCTGGTTTTCAGTAATTTCACTTTAAGAAACCATTCCTACAGATAAGGAGACTGTGAAACTGATGTATTTCGAGCCTTGCAGGTGGAGACCATAACACAGAATTTCCAGAGGACGTTCACGAACGCCATGGAGCCTTCTTTCTGACTTTAAGAAATGGCGAATGTTGGTGTGAGCGATATGGTAGAATCATACTGGCAGCTCGTAACTTTGTAACCTCCCAACAAAATAAATTCCGTAACCTACCAATAATACAATGTGACTAATCTCCTAATAAAAAAAATGTGACTGATAGATAACCTTTCAATAATTGACTGTGAATTTGAACTGGTAAATTTTGGACGTCAGCAGTGCTGCGTCATGGCCCTGAAAGATCATTCTGAATACATAGAAAATTCTTACCTCAATAAGGTCGCCGGATAACGCGTATAGCCGGCCGCGGTAGCCGTGCGATTCTAGGCGCTGCAGTCCGGAACCGCTGGACTGCTACGGTCGCAGGTTCGAATCCTGCCTCGGGCATGGATGTGTATGATGTCCTTAGGTTAGTTAGGTTTAAGTAGTTCTAAGTTCTAGGGGACTGATGACCTAAGATGTTAAGTCCCATGGTGCTCAGAGCCATTTGAACCATAACGCGTATATATCTGCTCCTAAAAGAAATTTTTCTGGCACAGCTCAGAGCAATGCTGGCCGATAGATTTGTCATGTATAAAAAGAAAGAACTGATTTTTCTTTACAATAATCAGGATGACCAAGGATTGGAGAAATTAGTAAAATCTTTAAATTGAGTTGAATGATTGTCGAAAGTTAATTTTTATAAGAAAGATTATTATTAAGAGATTTTTTAAAACATTTACATGGGACTTGATATAACAATACTATATATGCGCGAGGCTGCTTTTTACCTTATACTACAACGCTCAGGCACCGCCATCGCTCCCACGACCGCCCCAGCCAACTCCACACACGCGACTGCTCGCTACTACTACACAGTTCCTACTGCAGTCAACACTGCTCTCTGGTCCCAGATTCTTTTATACCTTACATATCGCAGGCAGCGCATGAGGAATACATCGAAATTACATCAGCTCGAGTGCGCTAGCAACAAATTCTTTGATCATGGACTCTTACAACTTACATAGTCATTAGGCTGTAGTACTACGACTACAGAACGAGTGATGACGAGATGGACTCAAGGAACTGTATGGCACGAAGAGCACACGCGAGTCTTTCCAATAGAACTACATCATTTGAAGATCATAGGTTTTCTCTACTGGCTTTGGCGAATAAATTTCTTTGCTAAGTACTGAAATCGAACTGATAGCAGAGATTCAGGCAATAGTCGGAGGAGATCTCATTGCTGCAAGACATACACAGATCTCCCAAAACATTATGAACACTGCCCACAGCGACATTATACACTCCTGGAAATTGAAATAAGAACACCGTGAATTCATTGTCCCAGGACGGGGAAACTTTATTGACACATTCCTGGGGTCAGATACATCACATGATCACACTGACAGAACCACAGGCACATAGACACAGGCAACAGAGCATGCACAATGTCGGCACTAGTACAGTGTATATCCACCTTTCGCAGCAATGCAGGCTGCTATTCTCCCATGGAGACGATCGTAGAGATGCTGGATGTAGTCCTGTGGAACGGCTTGCCGTGCCATTTCCACCTGGCGCCTCAGTTGGACCAGCGTTCGTGCTGGACGTGCAGACCGCGTGAGACGACGCTTCATCCAGTCCCAAACATGCTCAATGGGGGACAGATCCGGAGACCTTGCTGCCCAGGGTAGTTGACTTACACCTTCTAGAGCACGTTGGGTGGCACGGGATACATGCGGACGTGCATTGTCCTGTTGGAACAGCAAGTTCCCTTGCCGGTCTAGGAATGGTAGAACGATGGGTTCGATGACGGTTTGGATGTACCGTGCACTATTCAGTGTCCCCTCGACGATCACCAGTGGTGTACGGTCAGTGTAGGAGATCGCTCCCCACACCATGATGCCGGGTGTTGGCCCTGTGTGCCTCGGTCGTATGCAGTCCTGATTGTGGCGCTCACCTGCACGGCGCCAAACACGCATACGACCATCATTGGCACCAAGGCAGAAGCGACTCTCATCGCTGAAGACGACACGTCTCCATTCGTCCCTCCATTCACGCCTGTCGCGACACCACTGGAGGCGGGCTGCACGATGTTGGGGCGTGAGCGGAAGACGGCCTAACGGTGTGCGGGACCGTAGCCCAGCTTCATGGAGACGGTTGCGAATGGTCCTCGCCGATACCCCAGGAGCAACAGTGTCCCTAATTTGCTGGGAAGTGGCGGTGCGGTCCCCTACGGCACTGCGTAGGATCCTACGGTCTTGGCGTGCATCCGTGCGTCGCTGCGGTCCGGTCCCAGGTCGACGGGCACGTGCACCTTCCGCCGACCACTGGCGACAACATCGATGTACTGTGGAGACTGTCGCGGCATGCTACCAGTGTTAAAGACTGCGATGGAGCTCCGTATGCCACGGCAAACTGGCTGACACTGACGGCGGCGGTGCACAAATGCTGCGCAGCTAGCGCCATTCGACGGCCAACACCGCGGTTCCTGGTGTGTCCGCTGTGCCGTGCGTGTGATCATTGCTTGTACAGCCCTCTCGCAGTGTCCGGAGCAAGTATGGTGGGTCTGACACACCGGTGTCAATGTGTTCTTTTTTCCATTTCCAGGAGTGTATGTCACCTGGCGGCGTTGTGGGCATGTGACGCGACAACAGAAGTACGTAAGCGGAGCAGACACAGACGGGGGACCACCTGAGCGAATATACGGGTGAAAATGCAGAAATCCATTGACGTACGCGACTTTGAGAAAGGACACATTATCATTAGGCAGAGCATGTGAACGAGTATCTCGCAAACGGCGAAGGTGATCGAATGTTCAAGTACTTCTGTCGTGAGCATCTGCGGAAGGCGGTAGAAGGACAAAATTAAACTACTACTAGGCGCTAAATGGTTACACGTCCACGACTCTTCACAGAACGTGGGGTTCGGGGGCCTGTCTGCTCTGTAAAATAGGATAGATGGTTACCTGGGCATCTCTGTTGAAATAGCACAATACTGGTGCACCCACGAGTGTTCGGGAGCACACTGTTCATTATACATTGTTGAACATGGAGCATCGCAGCAGACCACCCCTACGTGTTCACATGTTGACCCAACGACATCGTCAGTTACGATTGCAGTGGGCAGCACGGGACCATCAGCATTCGGCCGTTATTTCGGCTCTTCGGGTGAATCACATTTTTGTAACACTAGGTCGATGGTCGCCTCGACAAATGCAATCATCGAGGTGAACGACTGCTCGAAAACGTGGCGTGCGCCATAGACGCAGGCTGGTGGCAGCAGTATTGTGTTATGGGAGATATTGCTTGGGACCTGTGGTAGTAACTGAAGACATACTAACAGCTGCAAACCTGGATCCCAACGGCCTCGTAACTCTCGCAGTCGAGATGACAGGCGTCTTATCCTCATGGCTGTAACGGATCGTGCAGCCACGTCCCGATCCCTGAGTCAGCAGATGGGGACGTTTGCAAGACAACAACCATCTGCACGAACAGTTCGATGACGTTTGCAGCACCATGGACTATCAGCTCGGAGACCATGGCTGCGGTTACACTTGACGCTGCATAACAGACAGGAGCGCCTGCGATGGTGTAATCAACGACGAACCTGGGTGCACGAATGGCAAAACGTCATTTTTTCGGATGAATCCAGGTTCTGTTTACAGCATCATGATGGTCGCATCCGTGTTCGGCGACATCGCGGTGAACGCACATTGGAAGCGTTCATTCGTCATCGCCATACTGGCGTATCAGCCGGCGTAATGGTATGGGGTGCCATTGGTTACACGTCTCGGTTACCTCTTGTTCGCATTGACGGCACCTTGAACAGTGGACGTTACATTTCAGATGTGTTACGACCCGTGGCTCTACCCTTCATTCCATCCCTCCGAAACCATACATTGCCGGCCGGAGTGGCCGAGCGGTTAAAGGCGCTACAGTCTGGAAACGCACGACCGCTACGGTCGCAGGTTCGAATCCTGCCTCGGGCATGGATGTGTGTGATGTCCTTAGGTTAGTTAGGTTTAAGTAATTCTAAGTTCTAGGGGACTTATGACCACAGCAGTTGAGTCCCATAGTGCTCAGAGCCAAACCCTACATTTGAGCAGGATAATGCACCATCACATGTTGCAGGTCCTGTACGGGCCTTTCTGGATACAGAAAATTTTCGACTGTTGCCCTGGTTAGCACGTTCTCCACATCGCTCACTAGTTGAAATCGTCTGGTCAATGGTGGCCGGGCAACTGGCTCGTCACAATACGCCAGTCACTACTCTTGATGAACTGTGGTATCGTGTTGAAGTTACATGGGCACCTGTACGTGTACACACCATCCAAGCTCTGTTTGACTCAATGGCCAGGCGTATGAAGGCCGTTATTACGGCCAGAGGTGGTTGTTCTGGGTACTGATTTCTCAGGATCTATGCACCCAAATTGCGTGAAAATGTAATTACATGTCAGTTCTAGTATAATATATTTGTCCAATGAATACCCGTTTATCATTTGTATTTCTTCTTGGTGTAGCTATTTTAATGGCCAGTAGTGTAATTTCCCGTGTCTCGGAGACAGAACCGTGCAACAGTGGCTTGAGGAGCATTGTAGTGAACTCGCATTGATGGCTCAGCGACCAAAAAAATGCTTCAAATGGCTCTGAGCACTATGGGACTTAACATCTGTGGTCATCAGTCCCCTAGAACTTAGAACTACTTAAACCCAACTAACCTAAGGACATCACACACATCCATGCCCGAGGCAGGATTCGAACCTGCGACGTAGCAGTCGCGCGGTTCCGGACTGAGCGCCTAGAACCCCTAGACCACCGCGGCCGGCCTCGGCGACCAAATTCGCCTGATGTAAAGTCTGTGGAACCCATGTGGGTCGCTATCGCGCACTGTTATCGTGCATGCATATCAGCGACTCATTATTTACGCGAATTACACAACATGTGGTAGACGTCTAATGCCACATTCTCCACAAACCTACCGAGAAACTGTTGTATCTTTGTTACGTGGAATCAGTGATTTATTTCGTTCCAAAGATGGACAAACAACGTATTATGCAGGTAGTTATGATGTTTTGGACCATCAGTGTACACCCATTCATAGGAACTGTACCACGTTTAACTTACGATATGCACGTTTAGTGTTGTTGTTGTACAGAAAGCACCCATAATCCATCACCGACAGGATTAGCTCTTGTGCACGATCAAGAGAATCTGAGCAGCACCAGCCTAAGTTCCAGGTCGTTAGTTAAAGATCTAATTGCTGTTTTCTGTTTTCCAGATTACATGAGATACATGACCGGCCTATGTTAAGCGCATGTCATGTACAGCACCTAAGAATTTCGCTTGTCATCAGCGGGGAGAGACGTCCACATAAAATTCCTGAACTGACTGATCATATACTTCTTCGGCTGAAGCAAACTACAGAAGATTTGTACCTTGGCCGTTGGCATCCAGCTAACGTGTTAATGCGTTGATGACTGTGTCTAACGTTAGGCAAAGCGGATCAAGATCTTAATGTGTAGAAAAAAGGTACGAATCGTCCACATACCGGAGAGTTTCAACGCTCAGTGGGAATGATGTTGGCAATATCTCATGTGTATGTAAGTAACAGAAGAAGGCTGAGAATCGAGAATAGAAGCAGTCCTCTTGACACTACACGAGCACCAAGTAATGTATTCTGGTAACTTACATATATAGCTTGTTCCCTAGGAAGGTTTGACTGCCAAACGCAAAATTTCTTTGAAATTTTAAAGTATAATCGGGAAGTGAACATTATCATATACTATCTAAATGTAAATTAGTGTTGCAGAAAGCTGTTGCATATTGCTGAATACCCAAAGTATTGCAGAGTGCAAAATAGAACGACTGCCTTCTGTTCCTTTACCCTTTCAAAATCCAAACTGGTTTTCTGGACTTAAATTTTGGGTTTCTAACCGTTATTTTAAACAATACTTAATAAGTCTTTCAAGCGATCTTCCGACACATAAAGACAAAGCGATGAGGCTGTGTGGCGTTGAACCTTCGCGAGTTGCCTTAGGATAGGAAACGGAACAATTACTAGAGTTATCCAATGAGAAGCGAGAGCCGCTGTCACCCAGGTGTCGTGAAAGGTACGGGTAAGTGTCTTCAGTGCGGTATCTGACAAGCTAGAGAGCACTGGATAGTGAATACAATCCATACAGTATTTGCTGAGGACTACAGCAGTTGCTCTAAGCCTTTTAACCGAAATGTTGAACACACGAAATTGTCGGACACTATGCCTACTGGGGAAATAGCGGCACTACAGACGTAAGGGGAAGACAAGTTGTCTACCATTGCTTCCAACGAGTTGTCATCCTGGTCGGAAAAGTTACGGTTGCTTAGTTTCCTTATCGTATGCCACACATCTGAGGTCTTGGTATCTTTAATTTTTGAGAACATTTCTTGTGTAGCAAAAGAGCGGTCTGGCTAAAATACTTTAAAGTTGAATTAAAACGAGTCTCGATCACACTAAGATATTTATTTGCAATGGATGCCGAGTTCGTTCAGAACTGCTCTGCCAGCTTACGTTTGTGTAGTTACACCACCTGCTCCGTTCGTGCCACCCCCTACCATTATGTTATAAACAGGCCAAAGATGCTCATATTCTGACCGAAACCTGTAAACACTGCAAATAAATATTTTAATGCGCTCAAGACTGTTTATAATCCATGTTTAAATTCTTAACGTCTCTATTAATCTTTCCACTATAGGTTATCCTACTGACACGTTTTCGCATTTTTTAAAATCCCTCACTCTGAACCTGTGCCTTCCTTTACTGCAGAAAATTTTCGTAAGGTGAGGAGATCGTGTACCGCTCAAGTTGGGAAATTACCCGTGCTCCGCCACGTCATGGAGTTTCTAACCTGAGACGAAATACCATGTCGTTTGGGGAAAGTGACGTCTGCTGTCTCATTTAATACTTCGAGAAATGGTAGTTGGTTGCGATAGCTCTGCCTGTTCGTTGTACATCGGTGATGGTATTCTCCAGAGCTTCTTTGAAATATTGCTAATTTTCTTGCTTGATGTTCAAAGGGATATTACGAAAGAGTGGCACGTCTGTCGTTGTCGCTTCTCACCACAGGATAACAGGGAAATGGTCTCATTCTAATACGTCACGCGGTATCGACCAAGTAGAAACAATGACTCTTGGCTGCGAGCGTAATGTGTGGTCCACAACAGAACCGCTTTTGTGAGGAAGAGGTGCTAGATTGTGAGAATCAGCGTTGAGGGCGTTAGATAAGTTATGGTCTCCGGCCATAAGTATACAGATTCCCCTGGCTGGTAGTGTGGACGTTGAAATCTCCACAGAGCACCAGAGGAGGTTCTGGTTGGGACAGTGATCGGCTGGTCTCTGCTTCTCTTACGTTGCTTCTCCGGGAGCAATATCCCGACAAGAGGGTGAATGAAAGAGAACGTAGTTCACTTCGTACTCCCGAAATTAGTAGCCTCGTTGCAGAGAAATGAATCTATACTGCCGAAAATCTAACTTATTTCCGTAGCAGGGTACCGGCATCATCTCTCCTGTCTGGTGTATAACAGAGAATCCTCGGAAGAGAATATGTCTGTCCGGTTCGAAGCACATTTCACGTTTCGGAAATGGAGGACTCGGATATATTTTGTTTGTGACGTTATCCCAGTGAGCCCTCTCTACTGGCTGTGACTGACTGAGCGTTCCATTGAACTATCCAGGTAATATACTGTACACTGTTGTTAATATCAGATTGCGGGTATTATCTACGAGTTGTCCGTTGCAGCCGTTTGTCCCAGTGTCTGTGCGAAGTCCTGAAGGGCGATGGGGTTCGTTTGCAAAGGATTTCTGACACATCGTCTCTGGCTGAATGACAAGGGTCTAACATCCTGAAACTGGTATCCCTCACTTAACTAACGATTTACTGGTTTCCATAGAATGTTGGGGATTACTGTCTCGATAAACTTAAGTTCATGCGGTATTATTAATTTTAGTCAATCCGTGAAGTCTAATTGGCTGGTAAATAATTTCTGTGCGTGTATATGAGAGGATAGGTTGACCTACCGACGGGAGGTACGGTGAACATTTGGGGAAAAGGAGGGAATGAGCTGGACTCCTGTACATCAATAACATCGTCCTGAGCCTGAGAACTGAATACATATCTACAGTTATTGTCAATCAGCTAATCTCCTCTCACGCCAGCCATACGGACTTTCATTATGTCTAACCTCAGCGTCTTTGAAAGATATGTTATTGAGTGTAACAAAGTCGTTGTCCTTGGACTTCATAACAAAGACGGGACATTTTCAAGTACCTTCCGGGAATTCAGCCAGGTAACACTTTTAGCGACCGCCGATATTTCCGCGGGAGAACACCCCGCCATTTTCAAGGCAAACTGCAACGGACGGGCGACGTACATGCAAATTTAATACCGCGTTTCTCGAACAGAAGTAGGAAAGATAACGAACACACACTAAACACTAGTGCCACCAAAGATGACCAAAGTCAGAGCTATCGATAGTGAGACTATAAACTCGCAGGTGAGGTAGCACTGAATCTGTCCCTCTGCTTTTTGACAAGGGAGAGAGCCGGATTCCAAACAGAGTTTAAACAGACACCTCCATCCCTGTTAACGAGGTTGCTCGCTAATTTAATCTCAACTGCCTCCCTAATAACACTGTCCCAATAGCTGGACGTGCATGCCAATATCTCGGTGTTATTATATAACATCGAGTGACCAGTATCCAAGCAATGTTCGGAAATAGCAGATCTATTTGGCTGCTGTTATCGTGTGTGCCGTTTATGCTCAGTACATCGGTCCTTCACGGTCCTGACAGTTTGACCAATATATGCCATGCCGCAGCTACAAGGAATACGATATACACCCGCCTTACGCAGTCCAAGAGCATCCTTAACGGAACTCAAAAGAAAACAAGTTTCACATCCTATTTCCGTAAAATACGACCGATCTTGTTGGAAGTGTTTCCTATGTAAGGCAAAAAGGCAGTAGACTTAGATGTTGACTCAGAATTACCATGAATCACCCGATGCACAGTTGGTCACTAGCGCAACGCACGTACGATCTGTCTATCACTATAACCATTTTGACGAACTGTAACTTCAAGGTGGGACAGCTCAGCTGGTAAAGTCTCAGCCTCAGAAACGACATGCGCCCTGTGTACCAAGGTACGAAGTGCCCCTTCACGCTGAGCCGGATGGTGACAACTATTAGCCTGTAAGTATAAGTCGGTGTGAGTACGTTTCCTGTAGACTGCATGTCCCAATGATCCATCATCCTTCCTCCTAACCAACACGTCAAGAAAGGGAAGGCAACCATCGAGTTCAGATGTTCTAGAAAGACATTCAAATTCTCCCTACCATGAGGCCAAATAACGAAGGTATCGTCAACGTATCTAAAGAAACAGGCGGGTTTGTCAAATTCGCCGACTCCAATGCACGTTCCTCGAAGTCTTCCATAAACAAATTTGCGATCACAGGAGACAACGGACTACCCATCGCAACTCCATCTGTCTGCTCGTAATACTGGCCATCAAATAAAAAGTAAGTGGATGTCAACACATGCCTAAAGAGATTAGTTAATTCAGCACCAAACCTGGCCTCAATTAACCGCAACGAATCAGACAGAGGAACACGAGTGATGAGAGAGACCACATCGAAACTCACTAAAATATCAGAGTCATTCAACCTTATTCCCTCCAAACGACGTAAAAAATCAGCTGAGTTCCTGATATGATGTTCACACAGACCTACTTGTGGACTCAACAGAGAAGCAAGATGCTTGGATACACGATATGTCGGAGCGCCGATGTTACTCACTATAGGACGGAAAGGATCCCCTTGCTTGTGAACCTTTGGAAGGCCATATAACGTAGGGGGAACGGCACTATAGGTGTTAAGACTCTTGATAGTGTCCTGCGACAAACCACTTTTCTTCAGGAGGCTGTTGGTCTTTCTCTCAACACATTTTGTGAGGTCAGCATTGATTCTGCGATACGCTGAATCAGATAGTAAACGTCGCATCTTTTGTACATAATCATGTTTATTTAAAACAACGGTGGCATTGCCCTTGCCAGCAGGTAAAATAACAATACTAGGATCAACTTTGAGAGAGCGTAAAGCAACCCTCTCTGCTGCTGTTACATTACTCTTGGGTGGACGAGCCCTAGTGAAATCACGGCATGCCTCCCTCCTAAGCTCCTTTGCAGCGTCAGGAGGTAGTTTGCAAACTGCCTGTTCAATTGAACTAATAAAATCAACTAGCGGCAAATTCTTCGGAGTGGGTGCAAAATTTAAACCCTTCCCTTATCCGTGCTAGTATTGGTATTTTACCTGCTGACAAGGGCAATGCCACCGTTGTTTTAAATAAACATGATTATGTACAAAATATGCAACGTTTACTATCTGATTCAGCGTATCGCAGAATCAATGCTGACCCCACAAAATGTGTTGAGAGAAAGACCAACAGCCTCCTGAAGAAAAGTGGTTTGTCGCAGGACACTATCAAGAGTCTTAACACCTATAGTGCCGTTCCCCCTAGGTTATATGGCCTTCGAAAGGTTCACAAGCAAGGGGATCCTTTCCGTCCTATAGTGAGTAACATCGGCGCTCCGACATATCGTGTATCCAAGCATCTTGCTTCTCTGTTGAGTCCACAAGTAGGTCTGTGTGAACATCATATCAGGAACTCAGCTGATTTTTTACGTCGTTTGGAGGGAATAATGTTGAATGACTCTGATATTTTAGTGAGATTCGATGTGGTCTCTCTCATCACTAGTGTTCCTCTGTCTGATTCGTTGCGGTTAATTGAGGCCAGGTTTGGTGCTGAATTAACTAATCTCTTTAGGCATGTGTTGACATCCACTTACTTTTTATTTAATGACCAGTATTACGAGCAGACAGATGGAGTTGCGATGGGTAGTCCGTTGTCTCCTGTGATCGCAAATTTGTTTATGGAAGACTTCGAGGACCGTGCATTGGAGTCGGCAAATTTGAAACCCGCCTGTTTCTTTAGATAATTTGACAATACCTTCGTTATTTGGCCTCATGGTAGGGAGAATTTGAATGTCTTTCTAGAACATCTGAACTCGATCCACCCGAACATTCGTTTTACGATGGAAGTGGAAGAGGATGGTTGCCTTCCCTTTCTTGACGTTTTGGATAGGAGGTAGGATGATGGATCATTGGGACAGGCAGTCTACAGGAAACGTACCCCGACTTGTACTTACAGGCTAATAGTTGTCACCATCCGGCTCAGCGTGAAGAGATACTTCGTACCTTGGTACACAGGGCACATGTCGTTTCTGAGGCTGAGACTTTACCAGCTGAGCTGTCCCACCTTGAAGTTACAGTTCGTCAAAATGGTTATAGTGATAGACAGATCGTACGTGCGTTGCGCTAGTGACCAACTCTGCATCGGGTGATTGATGATAATTCTGAGTCAACATCTAAGTCTACTGCCTTTTTGCCTTACATAGGAAACACTTCCAACAAGATCGGTCGTATTTTACGGAAATACGATGTGAAATGTGTTTTCCGAACTCCGTCTAAAATTAGAGCACTTTTGAGTTCCGTTAAGGATGCTCTTGGACTGCGTAAGGCGGGTGTATATCGTATTCCATGTAGCTGCGGCATGGCATATATTGGTCAAACTATCAGGACCGTGGAGGACCGATGTACTGAGCATAAACGGCACACACGATTACAGCAGCCAAATAGATCTGCTATTGCCGAACATTGCTTGGATACTGGTTACCCGATGTTATATAATAACACCGAGATATTGGCATGCACGTCCAGCTATTGGGATAGTGTTATTAGGGAGGCAGTTGAGATTAAATTAACGAGCAACCTCGTTAACATCGATGGAGGTTTTGTTTAAACTCTGTTTGGAATCCGGCTCTCTCCCTTGTCAAAAAACAGAGGGACAGATTCAGTGCTACCTCACCTGCGAGTTCATAGCCTCACAATCGATAGCTCTGACTTTGGTCATCTTTGGTGGCACTAGTGTTCAGTGTGTGTTTGTTATCTTTCCTACTTCTGTCCGAGAACCGAGGTATTAAATTTGCATATACGCCGTCTGTCCGTTGCAGTTTGCCTTGAAAATGGCGGGGTGTTCTCCCGCCGAAATATCGGCGGTCACTGAAAGTGTTACCTGGCTGAATTCCCGGAAGTTATTTGAAAGTTGTATACGCCAGGAGAAACTCAGGTCTCAAGACGGGGCAGTTAACATGCATAGCGAAGGTTTCTATTCGATATAGTAAGCACCGTAAATTTATAGCCATGCAGTTAGCTGACGAGTGTCCTCAGCCACATGTCCTACAGTACTCGAAACTACGGATTCGGTTGTTGATGTGTCGAAACCTGAGGCATTTGTAACATTGACGGACAGGTGGAAAGTATGGATGAACGTCACACCTAGTCCCATGCAAATAGACGTACTTGAGAATAATATGTGAATCAAAAGTTAGGCAACATGTTCGGTGTTTAACAGTGGTTTCCCTTCACTAAGTATTTTCTTGGATGATATCTACATGCTAATCTAATAGCTGAATCGATTTCGGAAAGTATTTCCTGTTTCTCAAATTCTAAGTTAATCTTCCAATACCACCTTGCTTACGCACCAGGTATGAATGCCACTAAACTGTGCCTTGCAAATAAATCTGATTGTGCTGTGGCTGGCTGTGTGTACATTACTTACTTCCACTTTGATCCCTCTTGTACCGAGAGAGGTAATGTTAGCAATTTTGCTGTTAGTTTATAGATGACCAGAGTTTGTTAATATCCCAACAGACGCTGAATGCATGTTGCTAACAGTATTTTGATTTCAGTGTAAGTATAGTAAGGCGCACAGCCATCTGCGTTATACCTGTTGTATGTAACTAGAGCATATCTTTCATCAGCGTTTGTACTAATAGCAGCAATGTCGTTCTTCCCATCAGAGTTCCGATAGGAAACGTCTTGTGTTGCGATACTTGGGAGACTAAATTCTGAAACAGACTTTTCCTCGGTAACGTGCTGACTGTTTACATCTGGCTTGTTTCCTATATTCATCTCTTTGCTGGACTTACACACTGATTACATCCTCACAGTCACTATTCACAGCGCAAAACACACAACTGTCGCAGTAACAGTGTCCTTACTCTGTCCTACCAGGCACCGCCTCCTCCGTATAAGCCGCTACTCACAGTGTGTCACAGAGAGCGACTGTGGAATGATAATAAGAGGCCGAAAATCCTGATGACGGGACAAGTACGCAAACACTGAAACACTACTTAACACTAGAACACTTAAGTGAGGAGAAATATTACATCGACACTAAACCTTCGTAAATTTTACCACTCCATATTTTATTTAAAGCTCATGCAGTAGCTAATTAGAACTATAAGGTCTCCAATGGTTATGCCACATACAAAATAAGTACAAAATGTCCCGTTATATGCCATATACTGACAATACCAGATTGGCGAGAACAGCAAATTGGTAGCTGCCGCAATCATAAATTTTACGAGGGTTTAGTAATCTAGAGTTAAGCAAATGGTGGGATTGACAGAGTTATTCCGGGAAACACGTTAAGTTCTCACTACGAGAGCTCGCCTCGGACAAATGCGGTCCAGTTAGGAACATGCACAGTTTAGGTGATGCAGTGGTAGACAATTTCTTCCTTGCAGTGGGTAAGACGCTTATAGAGGATGCATCGAATTTAAATATCACGCTGGTACAAATTATTCGCACTCGCCTCATGCGGTATTTGGTTGTTGTGTGAGACACGATCATTACGGGAAAAAAGAATGAGTACAATTAGTCAGTTTGAAGTTACTTAACTCTTTTATCTTCTTTACCTCCTAGTATCTTTTCATTCATTCCCTGTGGTCCTTTTTCGTACTTTTGTCCGTTCTGAGTTTCATCGGATAGGGTTGTCATCAAATTTATATTATTGATCTATCTGGAATGAATCCTTCATGCATGCCAATTTCTTTGAATTCATTAACTTTTATCAGCCAGTTGTGATTTCGCATCGGTAATGATAAGTTTGGATTTTCTTCGTCAGCTTGTTGTTCTCCATTCTAATTAAGTGACTGCAAAACTTATATCATCTTTTTCTCATAGTAAGTGTGATTGTTCCCGTCTCTTGATAAACGTTCTGTGATCCCTTTTGCCTCGAAGTATCTTTATCGCCTTTTAGTCTTCAGATTTTAAAAAGAAATTTCTTTTCTTGTTTTTCAATAATTTTTATAAGAGATCTACCACCAGCTACCATTGTTTAAGGCGCGCAAACAGCTTCTGTTTTAACTATTGTTGTATAATTTCATAATTTACCCTTTTGTGATATATGTTTTCTGCTGTTTTTATTTCTGTTTCTATGTTCTTTATATTTCTGAAATTTTTTCTTTGTTGGTTTCAAGGTTTAGCTCCTACGGTTCTATAGTTTCATCTAGATACGTCAGTTTGTCTACTTGGAAGTTTGCAAAAATTGGCGAGTAAAGAATAACTGGTTTGCCTTCTGATGTGGAATTTGGGAATCACTTTTGCTCCTATATTGTGGAGTTTCTCTACAGACTAGATTGTGTCTGGTCAGTTATTGGATACAATTTCAACACGTACATTAAATTGTGTGGCTAGGCAGTGAAACTGAAATTTATTTTAAAGATTTCTGCCATTATTTACTAAAATTGTTATTGAGAAACTATTAACAAAAGGTGAGCATGTAATGATTTTTATGCGGTAACAGTGCCTGTATTATCTGAATTTACGTCTGAACCAGTTGGTAGGTAGGGCATGAACACAATAAGACCATATAACCCGCTATCTTAAAATCATATTACATGTTTGTTACACAGCTGATCTTCAATTCTCCTAAACAGTTATTTTATATACATAAAAGAAAGCTCTTTTAATTTACTGTGCTGGATCCATGAAATTGCAAAATAATATCTCGAGAGAAGTAATTACAATGTTATACTTTCTGCATAGAGTCTGCGTTGGTTGTATGCTATTCCATTGCGAGTGTCTTGTTCCAGAAGCTACTACAACTCTCATTTGCAACAAAGCTTTTTTATAGATCTATTACTTGCTATAACACAGAAATAATAACAAAAGCATCAGAGTAAAACACTGTACCATGGAACACTATTCTGACTTTTGCCTGTATCCTGCCTTCTAATAGATGTTTAATTTATTTTATTATTCAATTTTGAAATGCTAGCATTTACCTTACGTGCGCTACAGTCTTTTTCTGTAAATACAAAAACTATCCGCGGAAAGCAAGGTTTTTTCAAAATGTTCCAACTGCCATGAGGACATATACCTTGGAACAAAATTACACTGAAATTTAAGGTGGTTTAGGTGAGAAAATACTGTATTTCGTAGTTTCATTTTAGAAAGATACTCGACTACACCCCAACAATAAACAGTAAATGAAGACAAATTGATAAGAAATGTTCTAAAAAAACCTGTTGACAGTTAAATTTTAAAGGATAAGCTATTGACAGTTATCGCAAATTCCAATTTTTAAGACAGGGAAAGTTTTTTTAAGACAGTAACGAAACACAATTCATTTCGAAATATTATGTATTCTGTGATAGAATGTCTTCTTCCGTTTCAAGGTAGAAGACGATGCATGACCCACGAATTGTGGCTCAGCCGTCAACACGTTACGCAATTAGTTTTAAAAATATGCAGAATTTTCCATACCATAACACTCCGTAACTGAAGAATACATTACACAGCACTTATGTATGTAGAACTCGAAATAATTACTAATTCTCCATGAAAGAGAATCTCGTCTCACAACAATAAAAAACAGTAGAAAATTATGCAAACTTTTTATGCTCGTTTTTGGAACGTCCTTTATGTAATTCTGAACTAAAGTACCTACCAGGAAACAACATGGGCTTCCAAGTACACTGTCCTCCACGTGCAACTCTCTCCCCCAGTCTCAATGTTAGCATCAGGGATAACATTCGCCCCACTTTTACAACAGTGAAGAAGTCACCTCACCAAAACCTAGTAAAGGAGGAGATCAGTTTATTCCTGGGCGCCTATATGCAAGTACATCTTTAAAACCGTTCAAAAGCCAAGATCGCACAAAATATTTTGAATAAGGAAACCGGTTTCAACAGTCTTAGCTTTCATCTTCAGGTCTTAAACTATTTTTTCTGCTAAAACATGTCCATTTTAGGCTGAATCTCATCCACAAGAAGTGAATAAACGGCAGCAAGTGTTATCCATTGACATCTTGTGCATTAGACTCAGCGTAAAATTAACAAGTTTTACTACAAAAAAAGTGTTTAACACCTGAAGATGACAGCTGAGACTGTTATCCGGTTGTCTTGAATGAAAAAAATATGTTTTGCCACCTTGGCCTTTGAATAGTTTTTAACAATTAAAACAGATCGCCCTTCAGTACTCTCATAATGAGAAAATTCAGTCAAACGGTAAAACTAGTGTGATGTGGGTGCCGTCGTCGCGGGAACAGTTGGACACAGCGTCACCATGTCACTTTTCCACTACATTCAGTGAAACCACTGACGAGATGCGTATCGGGCGATTATACATCAGTAACCCTATCCACACTGGTGTGCAGCACGGTTAACGTATAACTAACGCTGCCGGAAGAAAACAAACCGAAGAGAGAGACGAGCAATACTGAATGCGAAGTTCAGAACGAAGAGTAAAGTAGCCTTCTGTTGTCAACGGCAAGTACCCTGTGAGGACAGAACAACTTTGTTTCAAATCAACAAACACAGCGCGTAGCGTCTACATTTGCGCTGATGTGCAGATTATTTTCAGTGTGATACCGATACAAGGGGTAAGAAATCAAACAGACTGAAACTACTCTGTAACAAGCTTCCGGAGACCACGGATTCCCTATGCCAACATGTGCGGAAAATGTCTCTGAACAACCTCTGAAATATTGACTGTGAATTTTGGTTCGACAAGTATGTACAGTGCCTGATATGTATTTAAAACTCTGCCACTGCCAGACCCAAGCTCGTGAGGTAACGCCTCGTTAAAAAAACCTGAGCCCATGATGGCCCCCCCCTGTGAGAACCTCTGCCTATGTTTATAGGTGAAACTCCAAAATCCAGACATGTCTGTGTGGTAAACGGCGATATTCTGGGGTCAGGATCTGCTGACTGTCTGAGTTCAACAGTGGCTGAATTTTCTTGTTTTCGAAACTCCTATGGAAATCACGTGAGATTCTTCGGGGCTTCAGTACCTAAACCTCAATCCAAATCGACAGTCATAACAGTACAACGGAAGAGATTCCATTACCCTGTGCCACAGTCGATAAGACCTAATCATCGTATTCCAGGGTGTGAGGCATGACATGAATAGGATAGGAGCTTCTCAGAAATCCTCATGAGAACATTCTATGGGAACACTCAACACGAACATAGAACTGAAACTAGGTAAAATTAAGCAAATGACTGAAAACGTGGATAAAGTCAATATCAAAATACTGGCAGTACAGGTAACACGATTCTCAGATAATACACCTCTTTGATTAGGGAGACTATAGAAACAAAAAGGAAAACCAGCCGTAACCTTTGCACAAAGCAATCGAAACCTCTTCGGAACAAGATATGTGGTACAAACATCGATATTGGATACTGTAACAGATATCAGCTCAACATCAGAAAAAATATGAATACTCACGATACGATCTGGAAAGAATGCCCACACAACAATCAACATTCATTCCCCCACAAATAGCTACAGAAGAAAAACCCTCAGATGATTGAAGAATAACTGGAAACAAACGCAAAAAACACCAACAAAGTCCCCTCGAACGATGTAAAAATGTTACTAGAAGATTTTAATGTGCAATTAGGCACAGAAAAAAAATTCAGAGACACAACAGAAAAACACAGGTCCCACAATAGAATGGAGAGAACCTGGCGAAGTCTCGCAGCAATTTCGTCCTCAAAATCTTGTCATAGCAATTCCAAAATGCGCACAAGAAACTACGGCCTAGGAAACTCCTCAACAACGCTAAAGAAGAGTTCCAGACAGAACATGCAGCGATGTCCATGAAAAAGACCGTAGTAATTACAAATGTAAGACCGACGAAATGAATTTTTCGAATCCGATGACCACCTAGCCCACATGAAAGCAAAGTTTACACCCAACAGCCAAATCAAGAGAACCAAAAGTACTTTCCAAACAGACCCGTAGTACCTACAATTAAACATGAAATAAATAATGAAAAAATTAAAAATCCAGACTAACGAGTTCCGGAATTATCAAAAAAATGAAACAACTGATAAACATGGGCATCGAGGAAAAGGTAACACACAGGGAATAAATTTAACAGCCACGAAACATCCGAAAAATTGGAAGAATTCAACAAGATACAGAGGATCTTTTCGAAAATAGCTCACAGAGAAAAAAAGAGGTTACCAAACCAACAGTTTGAAGGAGGCAGGCGAAAACTTCAACAAAAGCAGTACACGATATTTTTACACAGCATTCATAGATGGAATGTAAGGGTATCAAGCGCCGAGCTGATGCTTCAAAAGACAAGACGGAAAACTGACGACAAAGATCTGTAAGGTACTGGCACATTACCTTGGCACACTACTTAAACCGACAGAGAGGCTACAATCCGGAAAGCCAGAGCCTAACTAGGGTTCCAAACCCCCAACAGAGGAAGGAATCGTGAAAGTAACAATTTAAAAATAACAGAGCACATGCAGGAGATGAATTGATTTCGAAAATCTGTAAATTAGACCGGGAAAACATTACACCTAATATCGGTACTCAGAATCATCGAAAACATCTGTGAAAGACAAATAGTACCAGAAGAGTGAAAATGAGAACCAGTACACCCTCTCCACAAGAGACGAGACAAAACAGACAATAATTACATAAGATTTACACTACTATTCGTCACACACAATTCTATTCAAAGCCTTATTAAATCTTCTAAGCTTCAGATAGATCCACAGACAGGAGAATGCTAAAGTGAATTCAGGAATAAACGACCATGCAGTGAACAGATTTGGCGTCTGAGAACAATATTAGTAACGAGGAAGTTCAGAAACGTCATAGTAAGTTTCGACGAATTGAAGAAGCCCTACAACTCAATAAATAGTGAAATACTCTTTAGCACACTAGCAGAAATGAAATGATCGTGTGGCATTGTTGGCCTGGAAGCCGGCCGAAGTGGCCGAGCGGTTAAAGGCGCTACAGTCTGGAACCGCACGACCGCTACGGTCGCAGGTTCGAATCCTGCCTCGGGCATGGATGTGTGTGATGTCCTTAGGTTAGTTAGGTTTAAGTAGTTCTAAGTTCTAGGGGACTTATGACCACAGCAGTTGAGTCCCATAGTGCTCAGAGCCATTTGAACCATTTGTTGGCCTGGAGGTCCCATTCGGGTTCTGCCGCCAAGTGCAAGTCTTATTTCAGTCGATGCCACATTGGGCGATTTGCGTGCCAGTGATGAGGACAACACAACACCCAGTACAAGAGCGGAGCAAATCTTCAACCCAGCCGGGAATTGAACCCGGGCCCGCTGCATGGGAGGCAGCACGTTACCACTCAGCTAAGCAGGCGAACACTAGCTAAAATGAAGGTGTATTAGAAAACCAGAAAGATAAACAACTTTCAAAGGAAAATTCATATCAGAGACAGGATGGGCCTGTCTTCCATTCTACTTCTCCCCATTTTAGAGAAAACAATCGGTACATGAGAAAAAGGAGTGAGAGGGGTAAAAATGGGGAGAGACAAAGAAGAACTGTCATATATCATATAGAAAAATATAATACATGAACCTGACACTCACAGACAGGCACCCACTGAATAACAAGTACTGAATAACAAGACAACATAAGCAGAAGTTTCAGATACTGGGAGAGATTATTTAGGAAACACTACTGAATTCGAAATCATATGAACAAATGATCACAAAATTACAAAAAGCATACAGTTTTACATGGAACCAGCACAAATAAATTGTTCAAATATGTGTGAAATCTTATGGGGCTTAACTGCTAAGGTCATCGGTCCCTAAGCTTACACACTACTTAACCTAAATTACCCTAAGGACAAAAACACACATCCCAGCCCGAGGGAGGACTCCGGGGCCAGCCGCACAGTCCATGACTGCAGCGCCTTAGACCGCTCGGCTAAGGAACCAGTACAACAAAAGAACCAACGCCACTAATACCAAATTGTGGCAACATAATACTATACTCTTACCAGTGGCCTTATGCGTCTCAGAAACAACAGCAATAAAGAGAAGAACGAAAATCAAGGAGATAGAAAAACAAGAGAGGAGAATACTGAAAAATATCTGTGAGCCATTTGAAACAGAGGGGCTGTTGATAAAGAGACAGACTAAAGGGCTATACGAAGAGACAGAGACGAAACAACATCAAGAAAAGGAGGCAAAGTTCTTCAGATACATATATCTGAAGATACATATATACATCTAAAACACTGAAAACCAACACTTTAGAGGACACCACGTAAGACCACAAGAAACTTGACATCTCCACAGATCACTAGGCAGACAGGAAACAATGCGGAGGAAATTCAGAAAACAGAAATTTGAGCAAGCATTTAAAGAGAAAAGAGGGGGGAAAGAAGTAGATAAGAAAAGGAGAAGGACAGTAAATATTGAGAAGTTTCTGGGTAGAGAAAGGCGTAAAAGAAGTCGTGAAAATTGATTGTTTTTATCACTTTCCGGTGTCTCATTTAAATATTTACGGAGCAATTTCTAGAAAAATATCTATCAACGAGAGAAGTGTTTCAGATAAAAGAAAGAGCTATAGGTAACGTTGTTAGTTGCATCTTAGATTACGGTACACCCAGTGCAAATGCGGCTGACTTAATTTTCGTGCATAATATAATTCTGTATCACCTACTAGGAAATATTATCTATTTAAAGCTGTAGTACTATCGGTGGATTCGGATATAAAATCAACTTCATGTCAAAACTGTCACCTAACAATTAATACAAAGAAGTGTCCTCTTACTGCGTCTTCAGTTAGTCAGTTCGTATGGACAGCTGGTAGTGATGACTTTTGAATATGTCACATGTAGTGACGACGTGGGATCATTTGTAGTTAAAAGAAATGAAAAGCTTCTAAGTTTGGTGAGGTAAAGAAAACAGCTGTTGATTGCTAAAGAAATGACTTACAGAACACTTGCTCGACCTTTATTGAAATACTGATAAAGTATGAGGAGTCATACTATAACGAAAAAGCAGTAAGCATCCAAAGAATACAAAGGAAGCTGGCGCAAATATTTCGTCTTGTAGCTGGCGGAAGAGTAAAACAGAAATGTAAAATTTCAATCGGCAAACACTTTCTTAAAACCTCTCCGTATCACTCAAAAACCTACTTATAAATATCAAGAACCGGTTTTATGGAGTAGAATTTATAAATATTTTGCAGCCCACTGCATACGGATCCTGCAGAAACAGCGAAGGTGAAACTGGACAAACAAAAGCAAGCGCGGGAAGCAGGCACTGTACCCACGCTTCATGCGTGAATGGAAGATCACCTTCAATATCTTCGTCATCATTAGCGGTATATTATATTCTACTGGATATAGGTCTCTTCCTGACATTAGTATAGTACCATGTTCAGTTATTCGTGTACAAGTTTGCCCTACTAGTTTCTTTACGTCGTTATTCGATCTTCCATTAGGTAGTTCTCTACGTCTTTTCTTCTCACGAGATATTCAATACAAAACCTTCGTAGTTCATAGTTCATCTCCCATCATTTTGTGTCACTATATGGCTAACCCATTTCCATTTCAGTTTCGTAAAAATGGCTATGTCAGCCTGAATTCCAGAGTTTTTTTCCTTGTGCGTTTGATTTTTGTCCTTTCTTGTTAAGCCCAAGACGTATCTTCTCCTGAGCTTTGCACTACCACTAACTTTTGAAAGAAGAATTGAGTGGACGGTTTCGATGCGGTGTAAAATATCTGGCGTATACTTCCTGTTGATTCGCAGTACGTAGACGATGATCTGATCCACAGCGCTCGTCCCTAATGTCTCGAGCTCTGCGCTACCGCTGATGGCTCTTCACGATTATATGTCTGACACTAGTTACTAAAATTACGGAAATATATTTCTTAAAACTGCACGGCTTGGCCTGTTGCGTGTTAACTCCACTTCTCGTCCACGGAAATTCACCGTCAGTTTCGTAACAGTGTATCGGCCGCAGAAGGCGATGACCGATTACTATCTCTGCAGCAGGCACTGAGTTCCCTAGGCTGGCGCTCACAGTCACGGAACTGGTTACTGACACGTCCCCACCAGCGCTCGTTAGTCTTGCGCCACACGCAACCTAACACAACACAATACAGCGTGCTCTGGCAACCTCCACTTTCAAATCCGCCATTGGCTGCCAGCTCTTACATTCTCGTCGAACGTACATTCCCTTTTTTCCCGCCTTCTTTTCTGCCAGTTATTTTTATCATTTTTGCCGGAAGCTACTTTTGCTTCTAGTACGTGATTACGCAGTCGCGGATTGGCCGGCAAGTCGGCGGTGGGCGGGGCTTGCTCCATGTACGAAGCCGGTCGCTGGCGAGCAGGTTTGTGTCGCGCAAAGCGAGGGAAATAAAATGTGAGATTGCGCGAGGTACAGAGGCGGCGCCGTCTCGCTACGCGATAACGCCTCTGGTGGACGGAATGCAATCTTCGAGGTGAAAAGATTTAATAACAGCGAACCACCTCTAGTCAGTACATGATTAATACGTCTTCTATATCCCCACCTTGTCTTTGTAGATCTCTAGACAGCTTAAAAGCTTAAGACACAGTTCCACAGAACAAGCTATGGACATGTATAATTGATAATGGCGTGTCACCGAGCTATGTGAAAGCTGTCAGACTCCTCTACCAAGGTTGTGCGGCAATGGTTAAAGTGAGAAATCAACTATCTCAAGAGTTTGAGGTGGCAAAGGGACTACACCAGGGATGCACACTTGCCCCTACACTCTTTAAGATCTAACTAGAGGAGGCACTAAAATCTTGGAAAAGGAAATGCTGAGGAATGGGTGTCTCTATAGACGACGAGATCTTGTTCACTCTATGTTTTTCCTGACGACCAAGTGTTAGTAGCTGGAGATGAGGAAGATGCAAATTCCATGCTCCGTAAATTAAAAGAAGAATATGAAAAATGGGGTCTTGTCATAAACATATCCAAAACAGAATATCTGAAAGTGGGAGAAAATACTGTTAACGACTTACAGCTCGGTTCTGATACTGTTAAAGGGTGTCATAATTTTAAGTACTTGGAAGTGACACTGTGGTCCAATGGTAGAAGTATGGATGATGTAAACAATAAAATAGGCCAGGGCAAGCGAGCCATAAAACAACTAAATGGCGTTCTCTGGAACAAAAACATAACGGGCAGAACAAAACATACCATCTACCACGCAATTATTGAAAGTATCACAACATTTGGTGCAGAGTTGTAGGGACTAACTCAGAGGCAGAAAGATCGCCTGCTGGCTGTTGAGATGGATTTCTGCAGAGGGAGTTGTGGATACTCCAGACTTGACCATATTGGAAATGATAGGATCAGAGGTTATGAATGTCAAAAGCACAATACTAGACTACATAGAAAGGAAGCTCCTACTCTGGTATGGTCACATACAGCGCATGCCAGACACAAGATGGTCAAAACGGGTATGGCAATGGACTCCACATCAAAGAAGAAAGCGCGGTAGACCTGCGAGATGCTGGAAAGACGACGTCAACGATGCAATGGCGGCGAGAGGTCTTAATGAAGGAGACTGGAATGACCGTGAACGATGGAGATTCGGATGCGAGAGGCGGCGGCAGCAGTAGAAACCTTGCTCATATATATATATCGATATCCGGAGCGTTTCGGAGCTAATGACTAGTCTCGCTTGGTGAACCAATTACGTTCGATTTTCTTTTAGAATATCTGAAAGTAAAATAGGAAAAATAAGTCTAAAGAAGCAATGTTTTCAGGAACACAAATATTCCTTAAATACAACAATGGATAGTACTTGAGTCGTCCAATACTGAAAGGGCTGCAGTCCAGTTGAATAACATTCGACCAAAATGAAAATCAGCGTAATTGCCCTATAATGTCCAATAAATTAAAAAGCAAGTCTGACATTGTAGCTAACAGTATACTGAACATAATTTCGTAAAATCGGCTGACGTTCAAACGTTAACCAAGTGTGAGCGATGAAATGAACGGTGCGGTCTGAGGCCGACTGAAACTGATTGGGGCAGGTTTATTAAACTCCTTGTTATTAAGCGCGTAAGTAGTGAATAAAATCCTTGACTCTTTGTTTAGTTTTATTGGTGGGTGCTGGTCAGACAGTTGTGAGCACTGGGGCATTCTTATTTGAGGCAAAACAGGGTGCAGTTGAGGTTTTGGAAGAATAATATCTGTTTTCCGTGAATCGGCCAGAAGCTATCTACAATAGTTTCTTATGGAGATGAAAACTCTTTTACAAGACATTCTAGTTCTTTGTACTGTTGGAGAAGATTTTGGGGAAATTTTAAAGGTGTGTTTGTAGTTTCTTGGTAAAGAGAGAATTTTGTAATTGTTTGGGTCTTCTGATGTTGTGCAGTCTTTTTGTCAATAATCAGCTTGATTTCTTAGAAACGATTTTCTTTAAAGAAAAAAAAAAGAAAAAAAAGCTTCAAATTAACGCTTTAAATTTTTGTCGTGTGTGCATTGCACCTTACGACAGACGAAGTAACATTGTTTCTGACAAACAAATTTAGAGCAGATTAATTATCTTTAGCTGCTGCATCTTCAGACTTGTATTCGCTTCCGAGAATGTCAGTACTCCAGACACTTTTATTTCAGGGCACATCTCACCGTGCCTTCTTGTGCCACCAGTGTGTAGTCGGGATTGTTTGGTGTCGTGCTAAAACGTAAATTAATTTTCAGTGACCAGTACTGGTGATTTCAAATAGTCATTTTCTTCCATGTAGTGCAGTAATTTATTTGTGTGGATATTCCAGGTCTAACACTGCGAGGAGTTTATTTCACGCAATCTTCATAACGTAATTCCGTGTTAAGTTTTAGTTATATGGTTTTCATTCAGTACACTGTTATTTTCTTTTGGCAGTTAATTAGATTAATTTTATTTAATTCAAAATTTTCATTTCATGCAGTTCAGAATTTTATTTCACGACACTGTTCACATGCGCGGCCCGGCCGCTAAGATATTTTCATCCCTACAGAAGTGCGGTAAGTTAATGAACTAAAGACGTTCAACACCTCCCTCCATCTGCCTTGAATACTGTGAATCGAACAGGTAAGCTGCAGGTTCGTACACCACTGCCCGTTTGGCCGTTGCGACTAGGTGGCCCGACACAAAAATGTAGTAAGAACTGACCAGTGCGACAATGGTGCCAACCTTATAAGCTTTGTCACAGACGCCTCATAGTGCATAAGGAGACTTACATCATGAAGTAAGCGCTCTTGTAGCCCCAGCATGATTTTAAGGAGAATCGAAGGAAAACAGTTACGAGACAAGATCACAGAAAGCTCGTCCCTGTACGCGTGTGTGAATTTCCATATTTATTAACAACACTGTGAATGATGATAGTTACCCGATAAATTTAAAAGAACCTTAAAACACAAGTGAGAAAGAAAATGGCCAAAAGGTCGAAGTTCTTTGCTACCAGTGTAATAAATACATAACAGAAGGCACGTACAGTTGCCGTTTCGATAATATTGTAGTAGCCCGTAAATACGTGTCTCTGGCCTATTGAAAATTTGTAGGTAACTATGGAGGTAAGAATGAAAAAGGAAGAGTGACTTGCTCAATATTCAGCCTAAGCCCAATGAAAAACTATTGAAACATGCAAAATTACACCTAATGATATAAAGAAAAAGGGATGCAAAATAAGAAATTAGATTATAATATTACACATATCTGCTTCAATAAGGCAGCATTTCATTTTTTATTACCAAAGGTATTAATGTCAAGCCGGTTAATGGTGTCTTGATAATTTATCTTTTCCTTTGGATGTTTCTTTATTTTTCAATGATTATTTTTGAGTGAGATGTGTGCGATAACTACAGAAATATTATAAAAATTATAAAGATCGCCTCTTTCTGTGTTGAATAACATGGAAGTTTAAAAAAAACTGCAGGAGTGATTTGACAATGAATTGAGACTCTGCACAACAGCGTTTTAAGGATCTTATTCCCAGTGTTTAGCGGTAAGACTGAGATGAAGCTTGATTATGAATAACTATCAGTCAGTGAATGGTTGCTATCCGCGCAGCACATTTTAATTTGATATATTCTAATTACACTGCAGACCTCAAATGTCACGTCTAGACTTCGTAATCTAAAAAGTATTGAACATGTAGTCACTGGAGATGATTCGACACTAGTAGGCGATTTAACTTAAATGTTACACGATTACGAACTAAAATCATAATTAATAATACAAATAACCGTTTTGTTTGGACAGCGAGCGAGCGTTTTGAATAATCAATTTTTGTAATAGATTCTCGCTAACTTAACAACATTTTTCGCTCTGCGATCCAAAGTCACTTACCGTGAAACAGTCGTGGGTTAACCAGGTGTATGCATCACGTGAAAGAACAGGCCACTTTCGAGTCGCTAAGGTAGAGATTGGCTCTAGTTACCATAATAGCCAGGTCGTGCTGCCTTTACAATAATATCTGCGTGTTGCAGAGACGAATGTTCTGTAAGAATCAGATGCTGGAAGTGCGCAGTGTCGAAGACACCCAGTGACTGCTTGCTGCTCTGTGTCATTTTCGGAATGCGATCATGGTAAAGTATAAACATACGGTACAGCCAAACATTTTACGGAAAGAATGCTGTCATCCCACGAAATATTTCCAGACGAATAACACGTTCTCCGGCGAACAACCGGTAACACTTCTTTGAAGAATTAAGCATTCTGTGGGTCGTGTCGTGGTACACAGAGTAGGTCCCAAATAAGAAAGATTAGGCTTTACACCCAAGCTCGGGCGCAGGAAGTACAAGGAAGGATGTGAGGCGCGTCCTTTTCAAAGAAAACATCAAAGCATGTGGTAAACTGAACTGGGGTAAAAGCGCAAACAGATACTAATTAATGATTTATTCACGACTGGTTTCGCTACGTTAAAGCAGTGTGTTCAGGTGGTTCTGCGTAAAAACGAAAACGTCCTTGTAATCTATATGTTAAAAAAAACTACGAACAGCCAGTAAATGTAAACCTTAATAAAAGTACTCTAAGCAGAGACGCAACGATTAGCACAGGGAAACGCTCACAACTTTCGTAGTCACAGGATGAAGAGGAGAAGAAATCAACAAATAGTAACCGGCAAACCCCACGAGAAATAGTGCAGGAGATGAGACACTATAGGAAAAAGAACCGCACTAATGAATAAATATGATTAAAATGTTAATACATGAAGCGTAAAATACACCGTCAGTGGAGCGCCTGTCTGAGAAACGTGACACATTAACGATTCCCATTACAACAAATACAAAAAGCACAGGAAGGATGAAGTTATGCAAGATTAAGTATCAGAAGCGAGAAGATGATTAAGCTACATGTGCATTCATGTGCAGATTGAATATAGAGAAGGACTAAACGTGTTAATAATCTCATATGGTTATAAACTATATTTAACGCTATTACCAATAACTGACTAGTCAGAAACTAGAATAATAAGAGCGGAACCGTATTATTTAGATTAACTATTACTGGCGGTCCTCAATTAATTTTTTAAATATGTAGATTCATGTAGATTCCAAGGATGCTTTTATGTCTACGCAGAACAACCTGCAGATGCTGTTTGAACGCAGCGAAATCGGTCTTGAATATAGCACCAGTTAACAGCTGTTCTCTTCATGTTCAATTTACCATGAATTTCAACGGCTGTGGCTTCATATATTATAAAGTTGTGTGATCCCGGAATTTACAATTTACCTTAAACAATTTAAGGAAGACACGGGAAACATAAATCTTGTGGACGGGATGTTAAATGGAACGCTGATCCATCCGAATGGCAGTCCTTTGTCTTATCACTGCGCCATTTCGCTCGGTAGCGCCAAAAATCATTCGACAAAGCTGATTATGGACCGAGCTACATGGTAGCATGGTTGTATTCATTCCAGAGAGAGAGAGAGAGGTCGCAATAGTGAACGCACAGGCAGCTCTCCAAGTGGAGAGCTGTTGCACACTAAAATTCTTCTACTCAAGCGATGATCAGAGTATTTGTTTCACGATACAGCTCGCTCAAAATCCCATTGGCAACTTTTAAGCACACTGTAATGTCTGTTAACTTACGTTTCTGCAAACTAAACCAGCAGATGTCTTTTTCATAAAAATCTAATGTTCCGTTCTCGACTATTCCTTATACGTCGAGTAAAAAAATACCATTTAAAGCTGAGTCTTACTGATGGATTAGTGTTTGGTTATCAGTTCTGCTCGCTTTAAAGTCCACTGCGTGGTTGCGAAATGATGAATGTTTTGTAGAACACACAACTCCTGGAGCGCAAAATTTCTTTTATAACACCACATTTAGGCATTTCTCAAGTGAAACACACATTCCAAGAGGATTTCTTGTTCACCTTCGAAATACGTACCCAAACTCTCGCCCTCTGGTTCGTGTTGGTCTCGCGACAATTTTCCTATAGTTGTCTTTACTTCGAAAACTTGGAACGAACGTATATTTCGTATTCTGCATCGGCAGCAAGACTTCTTTGTCTATGAGGCTTTGCCACATTGATTTGAAAATTTAAAGATACCCATATTCGTCAACGTAGTAAAACATTATATAATATCAATTTCACTTAGATCAGCATCAAGTACCGTGTATAACAACATGCCCAACAAATTACGAAAATAAACGGATTGCGATGCCACTACATAAGCATATGAATAGAACTGAATACGAGGATAAAACATAAGGGTAACATACTTCACATAATACTATTTCGTCAGTGATAAAATACAATGTGGGGCTACGATTATATTCGTAACATCTTCGGAAAAAAGGAGGGAAACAAAAATAAAAGAACATATGCCTCGAAAAAGGACCAGGAGACATCAGGAATTTGATGTAATCCGTGAAGTTTTAAAATATGCAGCCAGAACTTTACGAAGGGCTAAGCGACTGTATGAGAAACAGCAGTTGGGACAGGTCGATCAGGATTTCCCGAAGAACAATACCAGAAATTTCTACCAGAGGTTCAAGTCGAATTTGTAAGGATATCAAGCCCGTAGTCTTTGTTTTAGAGTCGAAAATGGAACGCTCGGCCTGACCAACAAAGAAAACTGCACGATCATGTCTCATTATTTTCAAAACCTACTTAATTGTGATGAGCCGAAAGGAAGATTCCCTGTATGTGCCCCGGTCCCCAAACTACCCAACTCATCTTCACCTGGTAAAGAAGAGATCAAAGAGATCAAACATTAAGACTAATAAGACTGCTAGAGAGGATTCAATAATGGCAGAACTACTGAAGTTGGCAAATAATGAAACTTTAGACGTACTAGTCCAACTTTTTGAGGAGATCATGAGAACTGGGATGATAGCAACTGAATGGCAGTCAGCTTTAATCCATCCCCTACAAAAAAAGGTGGTAAAATGTCAATAGCTATAGGGGCATCTCATTAGTATCTGTACTATATAATATTCTCTCCAAAGCAATACAGAACAAAATAGAAGGTCATTTTGACCAACTGACTGGAGAATATCAAGCTGGTTTCCGAAAGGGCCCAGAACAGATCTTTAACCTGAAGATCATCATCAGGTACAATAAAACAGGAGGAAATAACTACATAGTCGAATTTGTTGATTTTCAAAAGGCATATGATTCCATCGTCCTAGAGGCATTAATGAATATTTTGGAAGAGTTCTGGGTGGATGATACACCAAAAACGCTGATCAAACACTCTCACTAACACAGTGTCAAAAATAAAATTTATGGTGAGCTCTCAGAACCCTCTATAATCAAAACGGGCGTAAGACCGCGTCTTGGAGAAGGCCATTCAAGAGCGGAGAAAGTTATTAGCACAAGAAGAAACAAATGAAGAGCGGTTCTGACTTGACCCTAAGAACAAAGGGGTGTACATTGAATGCTTGGCCTTTGCGGATGACCTGGTCATTTTTCCTAACAACATAGAGTAGCAGTCAACAAGATCAATAGGCTGTCAAAAGACAAAATATATGACTTACATCTGTGATGGACCTGAATGAATGACCACAAATCTGGGAAAATTTGGAAGTGTTAAGAATTTCAGGTATCTTGGTAAATTCATCCAGGAGAATGCATTAGAAGAAGAAGCAATTAATGTCAGCATGAGGAATGTAGACCACGCATATCAACTGACAAATAATACCTATAGCAAAAAGCCTATCAGTATAGGGGCCTAGTTCCGACTTTATAATACAGTTGTAGAACGTGAGAGCTTATATGCCTCCGAAACAATGACCATGAACAGCCAAGGTCAAGCAGTGCGGCTGGTAAAGCGAGAGCGTAGGATATTAGGGAAAATCCTGGGTAACACTTGGATTGATGGACTATGGCGAATGAGAGCAAATGACGACTTGTGCAGCAAGACAGAACTATCATAGCATCCATTAAGACGATTGTTATTTTACGGACATCTCATGAGGATGGACGGTGACTGTGTAACAAAAGGAATATGGAGTTTCATCCAATCTAAGGAAACAAGGCCGAGATGGTTCGAAGAATGTGAACAAGATCTTAGGCAGATTGGTATCTCAGAGAGAGAAATTCCTGCCAGGAACAAATTTAGAAGATTAGTGAACAAGTACGAAGGTTTTAAAATGGCATCAACGTCCAGAAGACGGAGAGGACCTTTGTCCGAAGAGCACAAACAGGCACTTCTTGGTGGGCTTTTGAAGATACTGCCAGGATGTCAGAGCTGCAACAAGAACAAGACATAAACATTAAAATGAAATTGGTTGTTACAAAGCAGTCCACAGAGGCTCACCTCGATAATATTAAAAAAAAAAACAAGTAATGAGAAAATGACCTTTCACACTTTTTTTCCTGCTGTTAACAAATACATATTTATTTGGAAAAAGTATTTTGTATTCAAACGATTAATAATATACATCATTTATAAAAACTGGTTTTTAACTCCGTACTAAGAGTACTTTTAAATATTAATCGCTCTAATCGTTTGCTGAATTACAAGCAAGAAGTCGATACGTGAACAAAACACAAGGAGTGCAACACACAACGACATGTTACAGCAGTTTATGAGGACCTCACAGGTATACTTAACGAGCATGGATTAATTATAAAGGGTCCTAACAGCCATAGACATTATACAACGCTGTTTGATTTCCTAGCACGTTATCATTACAGCACATGGTACTTGTATTTACGACACATATCGTACACATCTTCACAAACTCACACGAAAGATCAAATCGTATAACTGATATGTTGTCAGTCAGAAGGATAAACAACGGAGCCAATTAAGAGCATACCTTGTAATAAAACCAGGAACTATTATTTCCGTATCTCATAAACATTTGTGGATCGAGACAAGTATTATATAACATTTTTATGCTATCTTCTGCTTATCTATGTTATTATGATGTTCTGTACACAACAACATACTCCTGTTCTCGCAGTTCATTACAAATTTAAATTTGTTTTTTAATTCTTGCCTTGCATATTCAGTTACGCTTAGAGCGAAAGGCTTGATTCTAAATTTAATGCCGCTAATAGCAGGGCGTCGTAACTATTCTCCGAGAAACCTTTCCGATATGACTCATCACGCTTGCACTGAAAGACAACAACGGTGACTAACTTGAAATTGAATGTGGCTGTACGTAACCACCTGAACAAGCGAGTTCCAGCTTCGGCCGGGGTTGCAAGTATTACGAGATCACGTCAATATAAGAGGGTCATTCCATAATTAAAGAGACAAACTGGTCTGGGGAAAAAACTGTTAGTAGAGCAAGTTTGGTAATTTTATGGCTTTAAACTGGCATCACTAGGATGAGCCCTGATCAGCTGATTTTCAACATTGTTTTGTTCATAACCTCAAAAATTTTCAAGATGGCGAGTCCGCTTGAAACTTCCATATTAGTTGAACAAATTTCAGTAATTCGTTTTTTACGTGCTGAAGGTGAGAAACCAGTGAATACGTACTGTAGAATGTCTAAAGCTTACGGTGAAGGTTGTGAGAACCGTGCAAATTTTCACAAGTTGGTAGAGCAGTTCAAAAATTGTCGCAACTCAGTGACTGACGAACACCGTTCTGGCCGACCAGTTGTAGTTTCAACTCCCTCACTTGAAAGTCGAATTGACGACATTATTCGTGCCGACCGCCGTGTGACTGTGGAAGTGATAGTTGATAAGACTTAAGTTAGTAGTGGTACAGTTCATAACATTATCTGCAGCAAGCTGAAGTACCGCAAAACATGTGCAAGACCGGTCCCAATGGAGTTGACGCTGCTACACAAGGAAACAAGGTTGAGAATGTGCACAGAGCTAAAGAAACGTTATGGAAGAGAAAGTGAGAACTTCTTCAACAAAATTTTAACCTTTGATGGGACTTGGGTTCACTGTTAAGAGACAGAATCAAAAAGGCAAAGCATGGAGAGGAAGCACACCAACGCACATGTCAAGAAAAAATTCAAAAACCAAGCATCAGTGGAAAATTCATGTTGACGGTGTTTTGAGATGCTGAATGTCCACTTTTTTGTGATTATCTCGAAGAGAAGTGTACAATAACAGCCAATACTAGTCGGATTTGCTTTTAAACAAGGTGAAGCTAGCCATGAGAGAAAGACGTCGTGGATATCAGAGGAGAGGTGTGGTTCTCCAGCAAGACAACGCACGCCCTCATATTGCTCAGTTGACCCCTAAAACCATCGACAGAATCGGCTGGGAAGTACTGCCTCATCCCCCTAGAGTCCTCATTTAGCACCCAGCGATTTGCGTTTGTTTAGTGCACTGAAGGAGGCATTACGTGGGAAGAGGTTCCGGGACGATGAGGACGTGAGTATGTTTCTGGGAAATTGGTTCTAACGCGAAGGTAAAGAGTTCTTTGCATCCGCAATAAAAAAGCTTGTAGTTCCAACAAGTGCATAAATATTCAGGGGGATTATGTTGAAATGTAGAAAACGTATAGTAAAAATAAACGCTTTCTTCTCCAGATAAATTTGTCTCTTTAATTATTGAATGACCCTCGTATATAAATAAAATCAATGCCACACGTATGAAAGACCATGAATTAAAATCGGCTCCACCGATATGGCTGATATTCCTTGTTACGTTCGTAATTGTCAGGACAAGGTTTGCACGAAAGAAAATTTTCGGAAAATGCACTGGAAAAGTCGGAAACTAGGAACATGTTTTTGCACGAAAATCGCGATGAAAGAAATGAGACGGTCGCTATGACAGCACTGTTGTCGCATGCTTTTATAAAGAAAGAAAAAGAAGACTGGGATGTTTAGTTCGACAGTTCTGATGTTGCATATTTTCATAACGATAGCAAATTCCGCATTGAATATTGATATTTTGGGGGGAAAGTACACAACGGAAGCCCATGTTTCAGTGTATTATCCGTTGTGATCACATGTTTTGTGTGTTGCACAGACTGAATTTATATACCAGTTCGTGGTAATTTTGTGTGTTGTAAGCTTTCATTTGATTTTAATTCGTCGTTTATTTGTTGGAAAAAGTGCTACCAGTGAAGCGTCGAAATATCGATCGACGTACGCCCAACGCAGCCAACCACATGATCGTCGAGTGAATTAGATTGACGAAAAGTCCAAATAACGTTAGGAGACAAATCGAGTAAGAACTTCTGGAGCGCGATCCATCATAGTATCGGAACAATGAGTTCTGATTAATTTCGTTTTAGTAACTTCATGAAATTCCTGAAAAAAAATTCAAGTTAGGACTCTTCTGGGTAATGCCTTCTCGACTAACTGACATAATGATTGACTGAATAGACAACGCTCATCTTAAACCACTGGAGACACACAGGAGAAATGTTATACAATAAGCATTTTACGTTTACAAGAGCGCGAGAAAGTACACCTAAGCTGTTGTGCAGTTTTGTTTTCCTTTTCACAGCTATTTTTAACAGTCCTACCTGGTCGTATATTAAAATCATGCGAAATACTGCCATTAAAGCTACTATCTTCACAGATCCAACAGCTGGAAAGTTCTCTTTCATACCCTGTGTACTAATGATTCCAGCTGATTTACCCATTCATTTTGACTTCTATCCCCATTCAAGATTCCTTTTGCAATAACAATAAACAAGATCAGAGAGAAAGAGAGATAGAGAGAGAGAGAGAGAGGAAGAAGCGGACAGATGAAGAGTGGGCGAGGAAACGGACATAAAGAAGGGGAAGTTATGGGCTGAGAGATGAGGGAGGAGGAGATGCATGGAGAGCCTTTGGGCTAAGATATTTACAGAGAGTGGGGGGAAGGTGATAGACAGAGACAGGGGTAAGGAGGGGGAGATGGATAAAAGGACGGATGAGGAGAGGAATGGAGAGATGGGGTAGGAGGGAGAGAGAGATAGAGAGAGAGAGATTAGGACCAATATTTCAATTCCCACACGTATTTAGCAATTGCGAAGAACTCTCGGGTTCACTACTTATTACATAAAAGCTTGAAAACTTGATAGAAACGTGACAGAAAATATCCTATAGTCCTTAACTTGCTGCCACAACGAACTGATTAATCGACATCATCTTCAGTGCCTTCGCTGCAATTTATAATATTGTTCCATGTACTTGATGTGGTTCAAATTTTACAATCATTGTCAATAGTCTTACTGTTGAACTTTTATTTCTACTGTCGAGACAATAGTGGAGCATCTCCTACACATTGAGTAGAACTACAAATTACATTAAGGATCGAGGATAATTTTTTCTTTCCTGCTTCCTCAGCGCACAGACGACATTGCGTTTATAATCTTGATGCACATGCGGATGTTTCACAAACTCTTTCGCATTAAATATGTGTCACCCAGATAAATAATGAACGACTCATTTCCATACCGTAATCATCGCGATAAATACATAAACGTAATGAAAATATAGATATGGGTTTATTTCTTCTTCTTCTTCTTCTTCTTCTTCTGAATAGCAGCTGTCGGTGAGACAGTTTGAGAAATGGTTTTGCAGGTCTAACATGAAATTTCATAATCAAAATTCAATTTCAAATTCGGTGTTTCTCTTACTCTTGTTTTGGATGTGTTGATCGTATAGTATTTTACTTCTTGATTCGTTATTTATTTGCACATTATTTTCAGGTTCCATCATAATGTTTGCTAGTGGAAAATTTAGTGTGATGTTATTGACGTACGGAAGATATCACCAGTGAGCATCAGAACTGGACGCACTACTATTATCGTGTAGGGCGCCTCGCAGATCACCAGTCAGAGCCAATATTGCGAAAGGGCGCCACGATTCTTTAAGTTTCGTCCTGAGGGAAGGTATCCGAAACGTCAACAACGAGACTAGTATTGGTGTTACTCGCAACCGGTTCAATATTACCGTACCAAATCTCTTTGAGTCCAAATACCTAGTTGCAACGAAAAGCATACGAAGAATAAATTTCGTCCTTTTTTGAAATTATCTATCTTTCGACTGGTTCGGTGTTGTATCTACCTTTCCCTATCATGCGCTGGTCTTCTCATACCTACGTGATTGTCACATAGAGCAATTTCTACCAATTCTTCCGCATATTCTTCTCAGGTTCTGGATTTTCCGTGTAATCCGTCTACTTGTCCCTCCAATGCCACATTAACTGTTCCTCATTCAATGTGGCCATAATGACTAATTGTTGGCGCCGAGACTGTAAAAAATAAATTACTGTTTTTCTCTGCTACCAGCCATATTATTTACTTATTATTTAATTTAAGCTATTGCAACGCTTTTCCAGAAAGTTCTGCTCAGTACCAGGCACTTTTTATTGCTCGGGATTGAAACCCAAAGTAGTAAACAACGAAAAATTATGTATCGAATGAAAACAACACATTTTCTATTGCCAGTGAAAGTTTATTTACCTCCACAACGTGTTTCGAGGGTTTAAACCAGCATCATCAACTGGATTTATGTGACTAAATATGGCATGTATCTGTTGTGTTGTGGCTACAGTGGTCAGAGGTAGCCCTCCGTGTCGGTGTCACGGAGTCCTTTGTGACCCCCCCGCCCCCACAGTCTGGGTTGTGGTCTCTCGGCAGTCAGTACAGAATTGGCAACGTTGGAGAGAGATATTGTGTGACATGATATCGATTTTAAATTTTACACTACGTCTTAATTCAGCATTCGCGGTGACAGCAGTTCACAGACTGCTAGAACCTTAGCTTTCGATGGGTGTTAGTTAACTGCCCTGAAGTGTTAACGTTTTGTAGTGGTCAGAATGTGCTGCATTGAACTAAGGGCTGCTTAAATTAATTTATCGTGAACCAGAATTGCTATTGAGAAACTAAATACGTATTGATTAAGACTTCATGGTTGGGTTTCACGTACAAATAAAACTTCTTTAAAGACTTCATATTACCACTACTGTAGAAATTATTTGTTTTCACTACTACAATATCGACCTTGAGCCTATTATCAACCGGCATACTACAAAAGACTGTGATTCATCAGGTATCAAACTTCAAAATTGAAAACAGTGTACAAGGAGAGTGGTTTGTTGGGATTATTGTTAAATATCTTCAAAGGCTTAAATACAACGATGGCGTATGTACAATGTCAGAAGATGTTTAAAGGTTGACGTGTCGCGGAGCAGTGTTCCGCAATATACCGCTTGATAATAGCCTCAAGGCCGATATTGTAATAGCGAAAATAAAATAATTTCCTAAGCCACTGGTGACCATGACGTGACTTAAATATACATTATTTGATCGCTTTCCAATGAATATGTAATTACCTAATGAACTTCAAATTCAGAGCACTTTTGAACTTTTCTGATGCATTGCCAAAACGGTTTTAATTAATTTCTTTTACGGTAAGGTCACCATTCGCAAGCTAATTCAATATTATTTTAAAAAAGAAACTTTTTTTTAAATTTCAGTCATAAATACACTTCGTGTACAGTTACCTAACTATCCTACTTTGTTAATTTTATTTGCAAATGGTGCCGTATTTTACAATCCTCACGAGTTGCTAGGAAACTCGGAAAAAAAGGATTCTACATCCAAGTTGGCCAAAGGACGACAAATGGAACGACGAGCAACCATCCCTCAGATATGTGTTCGAACCAAAATCTCTACTACGCTGTACACTCTGACGATTTCGACCGCAACTCTTAACACCAACTTTATTACTCGAAAGAAAGACGAGCTCACATGTGAAGATCGATGGTGTATATGACAGGTCACGACATGCAAAGGAGTCTGTGGCCACTGAAGGCAGAGTCACACGTTACTCCAAATTCATAACACAATGAATGCCATAATAATACAAATAAATCCACCTGATCCTGCAAGTTTTAATTTTCGATACCCGTTATGGAAATAAACGATGTCTGGCTACAGTAAACTTGTAGTTTTCGTTCCAGACCACTAACAATCAGGGTAAAGCCAACCAAAAAAATTTGCACTTTAGGAAGTTATACAGGATGTATCAAAAAGAATCATCCGATTTGGCGCGTACTTATTAATGAAACTGTTAAACATTTAAAACCAAATTTGTTTTGATGAACGGAAAACTCAAAACTTTTTTAACACCTTTTCATAGGTGTTTAATGTGCTCCCTTGATACGCACTGCATATGTCGTAGCGGTATTCAGATTGTTCCCTCAATGCAGAGAGCATGTCTCGAGTTACAGCTTCCGCAACTGCTGTTATGCGATGTCTCAGTACATTCATTCTTGTCGGTAATGGAGGCACATAAACAGAGTCTTTTATAAACCCCCCCACAAGAAATAATCACATACATCTAGCTCCGGTGACCTTGGAGGCCACTGACGTAAGGCTAAACCATTTGGTCCAGTTCGACCGATCCACTGTTCAGTAATCCCTTGATTTGAAAATTCCCACACTTCCAGATGCCAGTTTGTACGAGTCAGTCTCCAACTGTGCGAAAAGAAAGCTCTCAAGCATATCGAGACATGTACTTCGTGTAACAGTGTTCGCAGCAAAGAAAAATGGACCATACATTTTTTCCCGTGGTCCTGCACAAAACACATTAAATTTTGGAGGCGCCCTCTCATGTTGTACAACATCATATAGTTGTTCCGTACCCCAAGCTCTCACATTATGACGGTTCAGCTTTCCATTTAAATGGAATGTTGCCTCGTCACTAAACACTAAGTGTGGGAGAAGAAGAACGAAATTATAGAACTCCACACGTTGTTGTTTGTCACATTCAGGAAGAGCTTGGAGTAGCTGAATTTGGTACGGTTTCATGTGTAAGCGTCGACGCAGCATACACCAAACGTACATCGGGGGCATGTTGAGGTTGTCGAGTTGCACAGCGAGAACGGATTTCTGCGGACTCTTTGTGGAACTACGGCGTATACGTTCGACGTCTGTGTCAGACACTCGGGGACGGCACGGCGATTTACCTTCAAACAAACAACCTCTTTCTCAGAAGTTTCCATGCCATCGTCTAATGCTCTGTACTGTAGGAGGATCCACACTGTACCCAGTACGATAATCACGCTGAACAGTTATTACTGACCCACAGTGCGCTAAACGTAGAACACAAAACACTCTATGTTGTCCCGAAACCATATTTAGTAGAACTGAAGTGGGTGCACACTGCTGCTTCCTAGTGGGAACCATTTAAAACTTGAGAGTTTGCTCTTTGCAACAGTGCGTTGTTCGTGCACATATCTGAAATAAAGTAATAGTTATGATTTTTTTTAAAATTTGATGGTACTTTCTGATGCATCCTGTATATGGTCATGTGTTGTAAGTTATCAAATAGTTAATTTTACGTTAGTTCAGTAAATTTTGTTTTCATATGCATGAAACTGGAACGTCACATAATTACCAAAAAGTGCTCGAAAGTGTAGCACTCGTAAATTAAAAAAATGTGAATGATGGCAGAACAAAACAAATCATGGATGCCGAAACACATGTCACTACTTCTGGTAAAGATCCTTTTTGTACTTTTATTCGTTTGCTTAAAATTTAACAACCCTCCATTGCACCACATTGCTCATTCCTATATTTCCTACTCTGGATTTCAAATGCAATAATTTTCCTCTCTATACGGTGCCGTGCTCCAGATGAACATTTGCATGAACGTTTACCTCATTTCAAGAGCACTGCCGATCTAGATGGAAAAGATTCTTTCATTTCTTCTATTACTGTGTTGTTACCGATTTTGAAGCTAAGAAAGTGATTTCTCTCCTTTCTGCTACCCTTTGTCATCTGTACTTTCCGCAAACCTGTCTTCCTCCCTTTGGCCAGGAAGGCACATCTCTCAACAAACGTGACCTACGCACGGAGTGCTTCTATAACGCTTCAATGAACAATACATAACAGAACAAATCTCCCATCCATGGACGTTAAGTACTAACCTGCGTGGCCTTTTCCTATCCTGTCCGCTCCCAGTGGCAATAGACTTCATTCTAGAGCATTATTCAATATGCTGCAAGAACAATAAGAAGTTATTCCGCGTTTCCATTCGCGCTTAGTGATGTGTTTACGTCGTTGAGCTTCAGCTACGTGAGAAGCCGTTTACATATGTCAGGAAGGTATTTTCAGCCACCTATTCGGAATGGCAGCAACGGACGCCTGTAGATCCCGATCGTCCAGCCAGATGAAAATCTGGCCATAACCGGAGACGTGACAGCGGCGCTGATCCGTGCCGTGCATGTAAATATGGCTACTTCTAGTTTCGCCATATTCAGCAGCGGACTACGTCGACAACATCACAGCCGGCGCCAACGTCGAGGTGTTAGTTTCCAGAAACTGAGCGACCCATGTCGGGAGCACAGTTCCAGCAGTCACCTCCGTGCTTTATATATATAAAATGCATCACACACTAATCAAAAAATGCTTATACTCTAAATACGAGTAATAACGGTAATACTGTAACCAGAAACATACCTACTGAAATGAAGATGCTCGGCCTTACAGAGGAGATCGGTGCCATTTGTAACGGATTGAATTACAGATGCCAGTGTCTTGGTCGCAAATTGGTTCATCAAAATTAATGATTTGTATTGGCTTTGCAACTACCAACTGCACAGACGCGTAGAAAAATTTTAGCCGATCGTGACACGCAAGAGAGCAACCAACGATACATTGAGTACGCTCATATCCTCCGCAACTGTACTCGTGAGATCTACTGAAGGCTACAAAGCCGAACCACTCATCTAGTTTAATAAACTATTTTGCTATCAAGACACTGATTTTTATAATTTAATATTTATTTACTGTCTGACTGAAGGAAAATCGATGCATTTGAAATGTGATGCTTCAGACGAATGTTGAAAATTAGGTGGACTGGTAATGTAAGGAATGAGGATGTTCTGCACAGTGTCGGAAATGAAACGAATATGTGGAAAACACTGACAAGAAGGGGCAGGATGATAGGAGATCTGTTAACACATCGTGGAATGACTTCCATAGTACCAGAGGCAGTTGTAAGAGGGCTAAAACTGTTGCGGAAGACAGAGATTGGAATACATCCGGCAAATAATTGAGGACGTAGGTTGCAAGTGCTACTCTGAGATGAAGAGGTTGGGACAGAAGAGGAAATCATGGTGGGCTGTATCAAACAAGTCAGAAGATTCATGACAAAAAAAAAAACTAGATTGTGAGAAGCACTCTTCAGTATGCTTAATAGCCAAAATGATCTTTTTGTATCGGATAATACATTAAACACTACGCTGTTAGTGAGCTGCTATACTTTCATTAATTATTTATGCCTCACACGAAACACCTATGAAACACATCGGTCTATTAGCTTTTTATTATAATTATTTCTTGTCTGTTGGTACTTGGTGAAACACAATGGTTGCGAGCTGCCACTGTTTTAATGATTATTTATGTTTTTTGCAATCTAGTTTTCGGTTTATTAGCCAACTGTTAGCGTTGTTGGTAAAGAAAAATTGGCTCTGAGCACTATGGGACTTAACATCTGAGGTCATCACTCACTTAGAACTATTTAAACCGAACTAACCTAAGGACATCACACACATCCATGCCCGAGGCAGGATTCGAACCTGCGACCGTAGCAGTCGCGCGGTTCCGGACTGAAACGCCTAGAACCGTTTTTTTTATATTTTATTCCACAAAAACAGTAACAAAAATTGCTACAATGAAATCACATAAATAAGGTGACAGATAATTGCAGTCATAAATTACAGCATCCAAAGGATGAGTCTTTAGCAGTAGCACAATTTAGCACCTTCACTGTCAGCTCCAACTAGTGGCAGTTCAGTATGCACATTTTCTTCTTCTGCAGCCTGAGGTTCCTCATCATCATTTCCTCGGCCACCGCGGCCAGCTTGTTGGTAAAGACATTAATTATAATACTTCTCCAAAATTAAAAAAAAGCAAAGAATATGCAACCATCAAAATAATTAGTTGTTAAGACTAAGTAGAGCAATTAATACAGTCCAGTCGTAAAAACCAAACTAATATTATATTATACAATTATTACGTAATTATTCTGTCTCTTACTCTTTTACGACTAAACCGCTCAACTGATTTTGATGGTATTTGTTATGGAGTTCGCTTCAACGCCGAGGAAGAACATAGGCTTCTTTATAAAGTGTGCAATACAACATATTTATCTACTTGAAGAATGTAACGCGAAATACAGAGCAATAATTACTCTTTGAAAAGGCTATTTACTCTTTGAGTTTTGGACTTCATCACATTTGTGAAAATGCTTTTATTGTTTGATATGTTCTACATAATACGATTCACCGTAATGATTACAGTGTTATATAGCCGTGGACGTATTTAATCCGTACTTCGATTCTAACATCAGTCACGAGGCCGTCGTATTTTAGCCATTGAGTATCATGGGTGTCTTACAGCTTCTCAGATGCTTGAATAATCGGAACGACGGCGACATTTAAATGCTGCACGACAAACAGAGAGCCGTCGTGATTTTACATGTAGAACGAGGAAGGCTTTTAGTGAGGCTGCATTTGATTATGATAATCGAGCCCAGGTGTGGGTAACAGGAAGACACGCGCTCATTGCGTCCAGAGAGTAGTATTTCGACGACTGTTATGTAACTGTGGCAGGTTTCCAGGTAGTGCTGTGATGATGTGGAGTGACTTTTTCTGTAGCATCCAGCTACTGTGCCATATGATGCACGTTGAACTACCTGATTTTCCTGCGTTCTCGGAGCCACACCCTTTGCACTGATCTTATACACTTCACATTTTTATTCAGTTAAAACTTCCGGGTTAAGAGGCCGTGGTCGATGTGCAAAACTGTTTCCGCCTTTTTTTAAAATAAAATAAAAAAAAACGTTGTCCCAATTACAGGAGACATCATCCGAGGCAAAGCTGCTACTGCTACTAAGAAAGGCTTAATGAGCTCTCGCATTTATAGAGTGGATAGAGGGCACCATCATACGTCACCTGATGCCGGCTGAAACTGATACAGCTGCCTCGTATCGTGTAGGGCATCCGTGAGCATGCAGAAGTACCGCAACACGACGTGGCATGGACTCAACTAATGTCTGAATTAGTGCTGGAGGGAATTGATACCATTTATGAACAGCACTTTGCAAGGCACTCCAGATATGCTCAATAACGTTCATGTCTGGGAAGTTTGGTGGCCAGCGGAAGTGTTTAAACTCAGAAGAGTGTTCCTGGAGCCACTCTGTAGCAACTCTGAACGTGTGGGGTGTCGAATTGTCCTGCTGGAATTGCCCAAGTCCGTCTGAAAGCACAATGGACATGAATGGATCCAGGCGATCAGACAGTATGATTACGTACGTGTCACCCGCCATAGTCGTATCTAGATGTATGAGGGATCCCATATCACTACAACTGCACATGCCCCACACCATTGCAGAGTCTCCACCGGCTTGAACAGTTCTCTGCTGACATGCAGGGTCCATGGATTCATGATGTCTCCATACCTGTACACGTCCATCCGCTCGACACAATTTGAAACGGGACTCGTCCGAACAGGCAACATGTTTCCATTCATCAACAGCCCATTGACGGTGTTGACGGATCCAGGCCAGGCGTAAAGCCTTGTGTCGTGCCGTCATCAAGGGTAAACGAGTAGGGCTTGGCTCCTAAAGCCCATATGATGTTCCGTTGAATGGTTCGCACGCTGACACTCGTTGATGGTCCAGCATTGATACCTGCAGCAGTCTGCGGAAGGGTTGCACTTCTCTCTTGTTGAACGATTCTCTTCAGTCGTCATTGGCCCCGTTCTTGCAGGATCTTTTTCCGCCGCAGTGATGCCGGTGATTTGACGTTTTGCCGGACTCCCGATGTTCACGGTACACTCGTGAAGTGGACGTGCGGGAAAATAACCACTTCATCGCTGCTGTGTCATATCGCTCGTGGGCCGATTATAACACCACGTTCAAACTCATTTGAATCTTGATAACCTGCCACTGTAGCAGGAGTAACTGATCTAGCAACTGCGCCAGATGCTAATTGTCTTAAACAGGGGTTGCCGACCGCACCGCCGTATTCTGCCTGATTTCGCATGTCTGTATTTGAATACGTAAAACTTTTTCATTGGCGCTTCCGGATACTAGTACAGCATTTTTCCACTGCGACTACATTATAGAGAACGCCTTGTCTTGGGTATCTGTTGAATCTGGCGGTAAGGGCCCACTGTCTTAGCTACAAATGAAAATTGCAGCGTGTTCGGTCAGCGGATTGGCCATTATTTGTCATAGTAATAATAACAATAATAATAATAATAATATAAATAAAAAAATACAACTGCAAGGAGTTCTCATCGATTGTATTTGAAAGGCCTCATGCGACCTCCGCACAGAATTATTGACGACCAATGGCAAAGAAGCAAATTAAAACAAAGACGAGAGGAAAAAACTCGTTAGCAGAGGTGTCGTTATCATTGGTGTGAAAGAACCGGGATTCGATTGCCCATGCCTCCTCAGATTTTTTATGAGATAGTGGTCCACTTAGCCCTCTTGAGGCCAGATGAGGATGTGCTTGAATAAAGATGCAGCAGTATCATCAAGCCAGTAGCCGGCCGGAGTGACTGACCGGTTCTAGGCGCTACAGTCTGGAACTGCGCTACCGCTACGGTCGCAGGTTCGAATCCTGCCTCGGGCATGCATGTGTGTGATGTACTTAGGTTGGTTAGGTTTAAGTAGTTCTAAGTTCTAAAGGACTGATGACCTCAGAAGCTAAGTCCCATGATGCTCAGAGCCATTTGAACCATAACCGCCAGTAGATTACTGCAGGGACTGGCGACATGCTGTCCGACGGTCACAGGCAGCCGTCGGCTAGTGGGAAGAGGTTCGAGGCCGAATCCGTGAGATGTGTCTTCGTTTTACTTGTATCGTGAGTAAACGGCCATAAAGTCAAATTTTCTCCACGACGTACACTTTGTCTCGATTTTAATCAACGCAGAAGGCGCTCTTACTGGTATGGTAACTATAATTAGACCATTCTGGTATCAAGTGTAACTTTTCCTACTGTGACGAACTCTGATTTGAATCCACGGAAGCACAACGCAGCACTACCTCTCTTACTAATAAATAAATGCATGAAAACAGGTAAATAATAACGTATTGATCCTAGAGGAAATCTTAAACACCGCGTCATACCACCGTCCCATGACTGCTTTTGTTAGATGTTGGCGGCATCCTCATCAACATTATGGTTACTTTGCAGGTCTTCCTGCTCTACATTTTTGTCACTCGCGTCTTAAAGGCGCCTGTATGTAGCTAGGTTTGCTTACTAGTTAAGATTAGACAATTTTTATAGGGTAAAGTGATTGTGTGAAGCATAATTTGTACGGAAGTTCGATATTTTACTCTTTCGTCTGGGCACCTGAAGATTACGTGATCTGAGGTTTCGTATTTGAAATATCACGAAAATCGTATCAAGCTTAATATGGCGTATTCTGCTGACTGTAAACGATGTGTAATGTCAAGTAATATACGAGATAAGTAGTGATTAAAAGTTAGATTTTATTGTGAATCAAATACTGCAGTAAAGTGAATGCTCAGTTCCTGTTTTATACGGAATTAACTAAGCTTTACTAACCCACAGATTAAATTTTTGAGGCTCGTAAATAAGGAATGTTCCTGTAAGGTGAGTTTAGTGATTTAATTATGTTTTTAAGCATTTAACCTGTGCAGCAGTTCGCGTGGATGTTGTCATAGCGTAGTCAGACAAGGGGTGGTGTGCGTATGTTTTAAGTTAGGATTACGGCACACTGTTGTGAAAGAATTTGAAACGGAAAAGAACCTCACATAAAGTTTAAGAATTCACAGACACGTATGGTTAGCTTATTTTAGCAGGATGTTCGACAGACATTCTGCGACTATCTGAGAATGATATAAATGGTTTGAGAAAATAAATATAAAACAGTACACGCTAGAATCTTACTCAGGTAGAACTAATATAGGAAAGAGAAATGTTGTCGGATATGTTAAGACAGAACACAAGTTCAAAAACATCGACACAATTAGATTTTGTTTTGATCAGCGCATAGATATGCGTGCTTTTGATTCAATACTGAAAAATATTTTACTGTTATGAACCTTTCTGACAGATTGAAATTGTATACTGCAACGAAACTCAAACTCGGGCCATTGTCTTTCACCGGAGAAGCTCTTCCAATATTTTTCCTCTATTTTGTTCGCAATTGTTCATTCCATTCGGTTTGGGCGGACGCCAGTAGACAGAAGTAGAAGTTCAACATCGATTCCTTTATTCAGTTTTTTTGTTTGTTTGTTGTTGTTGCAGAAAGCAGCTGACAGTCTGATCGAACACACTGAGCCAGCGTGCCGGCAGTTATCTACCCAAGGATGACCCACGTCCCGTCCTCACAACTGTACCTCCTCCAGCAACACGTCTCCTACCTTCCAAGCCTCACAGAAGTTCTACTGCGAATAGCATTGCACACTCTGCTGCAGAGCGAAAATTTGATACTGGAAACATCTCCCAGGCTGTGGCTGAGCCATTGTTTCTTGCGATTGCAGCAAGTTTCTTGGAAGTTCTGTGAAGTTTGGAAAGTAGGAAACGAGGTACTGGCGTAAACAAATTGCGAGGATCTATCGTGAGCCGTGCTCGGGTAGACCTCTTGGTTGAGCATTTACCCGCAAGAGGTACAGGGCATGAGTACAAGTCTCTTAACTGTTAATTATAATTATATACAGATTCCTACTGGGAAATTTAGTACTTTTTATGAGAAATTTGGATCTGTTACTGTATTACCTGTCATAGAGCAGCCAGCTGTTAATAGTTTCTTGCGATTTCAATACAGATTTTCAAAAGGACACTGGTAAGAACGATGATGTAAAACCTTACTTGATTCTACAACTGAATCTCAGTAATCAACTGTCCCACACGTGTGGATAAAGATATTAGGAAACTAATTCACAATCTTTTCTTTGATGAGGCTGAAACCAAGAAAATAACTGTTTACTGAGTAACAAACGCTCTTTCTGATCATGATGCAAGAAGAAATGAAATAAGTTACTGCCTTACAGTACTGATACTCCTCAGTGGAACCCAGTTAGAATAATTAATGATCCCAGAACAAGTTTTTTTCAGAACAGTTTACAAACTGTCACCTGTAATGAAATTCATAACGGACCAATGATTAGGAAATTTAATCTATTCCTTGATAAATTCTTATCATTATTTGAAAACAGCTTTCTGCAGAAGCTTATGAGAAAGAACATTACACAGCAATGTAAAAAACAATGGATGACCAGAGAGATCAAAGCATCTTCTGAAAGGAAAAGGAATTGTATCTATTTGCTAGAATAAGTAGAAGTTGCACACTACAAAAACTACTCAAAATAAATAAGAAACTTATGAAAAAATCAAAGAAGACGCGCATTCTGTCGGAAGTCAGTATTTCCGACAGCAACCTTAAGGCTATACGAAATATAGCGAAATGAGACAGAGATGGTGAGGAGAGTGAAGACATATATAACGAGATAAAAGAAAATATTGAAATAGTTAAACGAGACAAAAGTTGTGGGATTGAAGTTCGACAGTGTAAATTGGAAGAGAAGGAAAACTAGTAGTGGAATCTGACATGAGGGAAAGGAATGAAAGAGGAAGTCGCCTGGTACAATTTCGCCCAGAGGATAATTTGATCATCGCTAGAACTAAGTTTGAGAGTCACAAAAGAACGATGTATATGTGGAAGAAACCTGGAGACACAGGAAGGTTTCAGATTGGTTATATAATGATAAGCCAGATATTTCAGGATAAAACTGAAACCTCCTCTTAGAAAAATTTATGGATTACTGTGCTGATAAACCCCTTACGTTATTTGATTTTCAAACAGCTGAGCATAACTGAACGTACTCAGACATTTCGCTCTTTACTTATCCTGATCAACACTAAACTTACACACAATATTTTTCGCGCAACGCAATCTGACTTTCAATAATCCCTACAAAAGAATGGCGCTGACTAACAGTAACCTATACCTTTCATGAATCACTTAACTCACAAAAATCTTCGTTAGTCGAACTACTGCAATACAGCGAGTGCCACTACTGCCAGCTAAATAAAAGATTCAAACTACTGAGAGGCATACTTAGCAAATGAAAGATTTAGATAGAGAACAAACAATGTATTTACCTTAATAGTGTTCAAAAGTTGTTATATATATCAGTTCATGACATCCAGTCTTACGAATTTACTGTCTCTGACGGACACACGACCAGATCATCCGCTCTCTCCCCACATCCACCACTGCTGCCGGCTCACCTCCAACTGCGCAACGCTACGCGCTGTTCACATCCAACTGCCCAACACTACAATAGCGAATATTCCAACAATGCCACCCAGCCACAGACTGCACACAACACAGCCAATGATATTTATACAGAGCGCTACGTGACGTTACTAACATTAAAACTTAAACAGCCTACTTACATAGTCCCCACGCTTCCCACAAAAATTTTACAAATTGTTTCGCTGTCTACACCATTATTTGCCGCCTGGTCCATTTCCCTATGCACAATTACGAAATTAATATGGTTCAAATGGCTCTGAGCACTATGGGACTCAACTGCTGAGGTCATTAGTCCCCTAGAACTTAGATCTAGTTAAACCTAACTAACCTAAGGACATCACAAACATCCATGCCCGAGGCAGGATTCGAACCTGCGACCGTAGCGGTCTTGCGGTTCCAGACTGCAGCGCCTTTAACCGCACGGCCACTTCGGCCGGCTACGAAATTAATACTTTGAATGTCTGTTAATTCATTATACAGTGCTGCTGATAAGCTACTCTCGTCGTCACTATCATTTCTCAGTTTACTTTGGAGCCTAGTAGTACGTTTTTCACAAGCAATAATTATCACGTATTTCACACGATAACAAGAAAAGCACAATTTGAAGAGGAAAGAGAAGAAAACACATTAACATAGCACTGAAAATAATATCTAGTTAATTACAAGCGCACAGCGTAATACTTGGTGCAAATTTACATGCATTCCACAATTGTTTTACTGTACAACAATGAAAAACTACAACTACAAAGGAAATTCTGTCTACAATTACGCGCTAGCAATAAACAATAGCTGCACTAATTACACAAACTACAAAAGAAAATCAGAAGATTCTAGCGAGGCATCCTTGGCTAAGGGTCGATATATGAAACCTCCCCTTAGCAAAAATTATGAATTACTGTGCTGGTAAACCTCTTACGTTATTTGATTTTCAAACAGCTGAGCTACACTGAACGTACTCAGACATTTCTCTCTTTATTTATTCTGATCATCACTAAACTGACACACAATATTTTTTGCGCAACGCAGTCTGACTTTCAATAATTCCTACAAAAAAATGGTCCTGACTAACAATAACCTATACCTTTCATGAATCATTTAATTCACGAAATCAGACTGCACACAGCACAGCCAGTGATTTACATACAGAGCGCTTGCTGACGTTACCAACATAAAAACCTAAACAGCCTACTTACAAAATTTTAAATTACAAGAGATTTCTAGGGCCAAATGTGAACGCTGACCACAATTTACTGTTTATGAGCTGTACATTAAGTCTGAAGAAATTGCAAAAACGTACGAAATTAAGGAGACGGGAACTGGATAAGTAAAGAACCAGAGGTTGTCGACAGTTTCAGAGCGAGCATCAGACAACAAATCATTAGAACGGGGGAAAGGAACGAATGTGTAGCTTTGAGAGATAAAATAGTGAAGGCAGCAGAGAATAAAAACACAATGCCTAGTAGACACAAAGAGATACTGAATTTGTTTCATAAAAGGATAAAACGTAAGAACGCAGCAAATGACACATTCAAAATGGAATACAAATGCCAAAAAAATAAGACTGACAGGAAGTGTGGAACGACTAAGCAGGAATGGCTAGAGGACAAATGTAAGGATTTAGAAGCATAAATCATTAGACTAAGAATAGATACTGCATACAGGAAAATTAAAGAGGCCTTTGGAAAAAAGAGAAGCAGTTGCATAAAGTCCTAGAGCTCAGATGGAAAATGGAACCTAAGCAAAGAAAGAAAAGCTGAAAGGAGGAAGGAGTGCATAAAGCGTCTGTAAAAGGTAGATGAACTTGAAGGCAGTATTGTATAAATGTAAGACGACGTAGACGAAAATGTGAAGAATTTGACAGAGCACTGAAAGTGAAAGACCTAAATCGAAACCAGCCCCGCGAGTAGACGACATTCCGTCAGAACTCCTGATAGCCGTGGTAGAGCCACCGGTGACAAAACTCTTCCATCTTTTGTGAAAGATGTATGAGAGAGGCGAAATACTGTCAGCTTTGAAGAACAAAGTTATAATCCCAGCACCGAAGAAATCTGGCGCCGTCAGGCGTGAATACTAGCGAGCTATGATTTCAATAAGTCATGATTGAAAAATAAAAAATGGTTCAAATGGCTCTATGCACCATGGTACTTAACATCTGAGGTCATCAGTCCCCTAGACTTACAACCACTTAAACCTAACTAACCTAAGAACATCACACACACACATCAGTACCCGAGGCAGGAATCGAACCTGCGACCATAGCAGCCGTGTGGTTCCGGACTGAAGCCCTCGATCACAGCGGCCGGCGATTGAAAAATACCACGCGAGTTCTTTACATACGAGTAGAAAAACTAGTAGAAGCAGGCCTTTGGAATGATCAGTATGGATTCCGAAGAAATGCAGGACACGAGAGGCAATACAGTCCCTACAACTTATCTTAGAAGATAGCTTAAGGAAAGACAAACCTACTTGTATAGTTAACTTAGAAAAGTCTTTTGAGTACCAGGTCACCAGCATTGTGAGGCCTAGTGCAGGGTTGGCTCAGGTGACTGACAGCATAGGGGAATTATGTAGAAATTTTACAAAGGAGGATCAGGTAGTGAAAGTGGGTGGAGCAGGGAACAGTCTTGATAAGGATGGGGAATATGATGTAGGTGGTGACTTGGTGAAGGTAGCCACTGAAACTGGTGGCACTAATGTGCATTTCGAGCAACTGCTCCAGTGTCATGATCGGCCTCATCTTAATGCGGCTGTTAGGCGCGTTAACATGAGGATGGAGAAGGCGCTGATGGCAGAGGGCATGGGTCACATTTCAATGGTGCTAGTTGGACCTATCAGTAGATCAGGTTTCACTAGGTATGGCCTGCACCTCAATAGGTATGGGAAGGGTAGGCTGGCAAAGCTTATAGGCGACAGTGTAACGGGTGGTGGTGGGATCACTCATGGAAAAATTCTTGTATTAGTTGGTTTTAGAGCTCCACTTCTTTTATATTGAAGTCAGCTTGTAATCTCCCCACGGAAAATTACCCTCTACCCCGCAATAATTAATAATGGTCAATCAAATCATCCACATTTATCTACGTTTGAAAAGTATCTGAGCAGATTTTCTAGTAATATATGCGCCGACAGCTCGTCGACGCCAAGGTATTTTTCTAGTACGTTTATTCTTTGGAACAACAGAGGTACAGATATGTATGCTCCATGGTCATTATAGAGGAAGAGAGAGAAAGGAACAGCTTCGGAAAGTATCGGTTGGAAGATTTTCGGATTGCTAAAGGAGATTTATTTACTCTTCTTCGCGCTAAAGCGAGACAGGAAAGTTTGTGCCGCTAGCGTGGTAGATAAAGAGAAAGAAGGACTTGTAAAAGTAAATTGCATGAGACGTAAAATCCACGGAAACGGAACATGTACGGAAATGGATTCAATATACAATTTTCCTCAGAAATAAGGTTTGTGACCATTTTATTTTAGAGTGAATGACGAATGCGTTCTCTGTCTGAATCGTTGATGATTGTCTGGGCCCTGTAATTAATTGGGAAGTTTCAGCTGTGACGAAGAGAGCCTGCAATCTCTAAGCTTTTTGAAATCGTCCAAAAAGGCTTCGTCCACATCTGAAATTTTAGATCTGTCGTAAACTGAACGAAGTGTTCAAACGATCGATTTTCCAAACTGAATGCAGCGCTTAATAATAATAACGTATGTAAAGATCTTTTCCAGCAAGCCAGCCGCTGAATAATAAGAAGAAGGGCTCCACCAGAGATTCTACTAGGCTGATTTCATGTAACTTATATTTGAACTGTACACAGATAAAGGACAGAGAGAGAGAGAGAGAGCGAATGGAATTCTAGAAGTTACTCAGAATCCTCCCATTAGTATAGTGTTTTGTCTGTCTTTGCACGGATAAGCCTGATAAGAAAACCTGAGCCCTTGACTTTATTGTACAGAATTTGTGTGAGGGTGAGAGAGCGATAAAGGCGACAGAAGTGTAATCTCCCCACGGAAAATTACCCTCTACCCCGCAATAATTAATAATGGTCAATCAAATCATCCACATTTATCTACGTTTGAAAAGTATCTGAGCAGATTTTCTAGTAATATATGCGCCGACAGCTCGTCGACGCCAAGGTATTTTTCTAGTACGTTTATTCTTTGGAACAACAGAGGTACAGAGATATATGCTCCATGGTCATTATAGAGAGAGAGAGAGAAAGGAACAGCTTCGGAAAGTATCGGTTGGAAGATTTTCGGATTGCTAAAGGAGATTTATTTACTCTTCTTCGCGCTAAAGCGAGACAGGAAAGTTTGTGCCGCTAGCGTGGTAGATAAAGAGAAAGAAGGACTTGTAAAAGTAAATTGCATGAGACGTAAAATCCACGGAAACAGAACATGTACGGAAATGGATTCAATATACAATTTTCCTCAGAAATAAGGTTTGTGACCATTTTATTTTAGAGTGAATGACGAATGCGTTCTCTGTCTGAATCGTTGATGATTGTCTGGGCCCTGTAATTAATTGGGAAGTTTCAGCTGTGACGAAGAGAGCCTGCAATCTCTGAGCTTTTTGAAATCGTCCAAAAAGGCTTCGTCCACATCTGAAATTTTAGATCTGTCGTAAACTGAACGAAGTGTTCAAACGATCGATTTTCCCAACTGAATGCAGCGCTTAATAATAATAACGTATGTAAAGATCTTTTCCAGCAAGCCAGCCGCTGAATAATAAGAAGAAGGGCTCCACCAGAGATTCTACTAGGCTGATTTCATGTAACTTATATTTGAACTGTACACAGATAAAGCACAGAGAGAGAGGGAGAGCGAATGGAATTCTAGAAGTTACTCAGAATCCTCCCATTAGTATAGTGTTTTGTCTGTCTTTGCACGGATAAGCCTGATAAGAAAACCTAAGCCCTTGACTTTATTGTACAGAATTGTGTGTGAGGGTGAGCGAGCGATAAAGGCGACAGATACACTTCTGTACAGACAAAACATTACACCAAGTTACCGGCTAGCTGCATTAACACACACACATAGACTTCCATCAATTACAGTAAGAGAATTCATTAGAAGCTGATAGGTATACCTGTTTAAAGGAAGTCCCTCTAACTAACGGCTCACCTTCAGAGGACGTCATGTTTCCAAGTAGAGAAGGATTTAGCATATTTCATCGAAATACAAGAGGTATTAGAGAAAAAGTTAGTGAACAACGTATAGATGTGGACTCTGAAATTATTGGTATGTCGGAGCACCACTTAAATAATTTGGCAATTCAGAGGCTTCCTTTACCAGGATACAGATTAGCTGGCTGTTTTTCAAGGAGTTCCTTGCGGGGTGACCGAGTGGCTATATTTAGTCCATTGACGTATCACGGCACTGCACTGAACAGATACTTGAATGTTGTGCAGGGGCAGTTGAATTTAGTGAAACTAAACTTCTAATTCTTGTTGTTTATAACTCTTACGTCAGAGCAAGCTAGATAGGGCTCTTGATTCACTTTGTAGGAAGTACTAAAAAGTAGTTATATGTGGTGACTTCAATATAAATTTTGTATACGATTCTGCAAGAAAAAGGATGTTGGTAGATCTCCTAAATTCATATGATCTGATGGAGACTGTGTTTTTTCCAGCTAGGGTGCAGGGGAACAGTAGCACAGCCATAGATAATATTTTTATTCATTCTTCATTACTAGATGGGCATTCTGTTAGTACAAGAGTGAATGGCCTTTCAGACCATGATGCACAAATTTAACACTAAAAGGCTTTTGTACTCAAACAAATGTCATATACAATTACAACCTATGTAGGAAAGTTAATCAAACAGCAATAGAGAGTTTTTTAAACCTTGTCAACGCACAAGAGTGGCAGGATGTTTATAGTGCCGATAACATAGACGATAAATATAATGCTTTCCTTAACACATTTCTCATGCTCTTTGAGCGCTGCTTTCCGTAAGAAAATTCTAAATGGGGTACTAGCAGTAACAGCCTGGGTGGCTGACTAGTGGGATAAGGATATCATGTAGAACAAAGCGGGAATTCTATCAAAATGTCAGAAGTAGTCACAATCTAGCTACAGTAGACCATTACAAACAGTGCTGTTTTAAGGTGCTTAAAATTGTTATTAGAAGGCAAAGAGTATGTGGTATGCAAATAGAATAACTAATTCACAGGATAAAATTAAAACCATATGGTTAGATGTGAAGGAAGTGTTTAACAATCATTTTCTGAGCATGGCTGGTGAATTAAATAAAAATTTAGTTTCTACAGGGGACCATATAACTTTCTTGCCAAATGCCTTTCCGAGATTCATCTCTGAAATACTCCTGTGTGACTCAGACAGAGGGAAACTGAGTCAATAATTAAATCACTGAAGACTAAGGACTCTCATGGTTATGATGGAGTGCCTAGCAGAATATTGAAGTACTGTGCTGCACATTTTAGATCTGTATTTAGACATATCTGTAATTTTTCCTTTAGGAATGTTCAGTTTCCTGAACGATTATAGTACTCAGTAGTAAAGCCGCTTCATAAAAAGGGAGAAATGGATAAGGTAGATCATTTTAGACCTATTTCTATGCCATCAGTGTTTCCTAAAGTTATTGAAAAGCCTGTGTATGTAAGAATAATTGAGCATTTTGTATCGCATGATTTTCCATCCGAGGTAGAGTTCTGCTTTAGAAGTCGTTTAACATTTGAAAATTCTATATTCTCTTTTCTCTGTAAGGTACTGGATGAGTTAAACAAAAGGTTTTGAACGGTAGGCATATTTTTTGATTTAACTTAGGCGTTTGATTCTGTTGATCACAAAAGATTGCTCCAAAGTTGGACCATTACGGATTACGTGGGGTAGCTCACAATTGGTTCACCTCTTACTTTAGCAACAGACAGCATAAGGTCATTATTCACAGTGTTGAGAATGGCTGTAATGTGGGGTCTGAGTGGGAGGGTGCCCAAGGAATCAGTGTTGTGGCCACTCCTGTTCCATATTTATATAAATGATATGCCCTCTAGTGTTATGAGTAATTCTAAATTATTTCTAATTGCTGATGACTTTGGTAGTAAAGGATGTTGAGTGCAACATAGGCTCGGTATCAAATAGTGCAGTTCATTACCTAAGCTGATCGCTTGTAGAAAATGAACTAAGGCTTAATCACAGTAAGACTCAGTATTTGCAGTTTCTAGTACACAATTCAACAAAACCTGAAGTTTTAATTTCACAGAATGGGCATATTGGTTAGTGAAACTGAACAGTTCAAATTCCTATGTGTCCAGATAGATAGTAAACTGTCGTGGAAAGCCCATGTTCAGGATCCTGTTCAAAGACTAAATGGTGCCATATTTACTATACGAATGGTATCGGAAGTGAGTGATCGACACGAAAATTAGTCTGCTTTGCTTATTTTCATTCGCGTATGTCGTATGGTATGTCGTATGGTATATCTCTTCCCATTCTAAAAGCATATTTTTGGCTAAAAACGGGCGGTTATGGCTATAAGTGGTGTAAGTTCGCGAACCTCAATATATATATTACTTACTGTCATTTCATGTTAACAATATTAGCTTATTTCCAAGAATAAGCAGCGTTCACTGCGTTAATACTCGGCAGAAATCAAATTTGCATTTAGATTGGACTCCTAAACTCTTGTGCACAAAGGTGTGCAGTATACTGCTGCATCCGTTTTTAATAAGCTACCACTGGAATTCAAAAATCTTCGCAGTAATCCACGCGCTTTAAAATCGAAACTGAAGACTTTCCTCATGGGTAACACCTTCTATTCTGTCGAGGAGTTCCTTGAAAAATTAAGCTGATTCTTGTTGTATTGTTGATTGCATTCACTTAAACCTATGGACTGACTTTTTTCGGGTTCATATACATTTTATTTTTATCTGTTATTACTTTTATGTTGCAATTTCATGTAATGATACGTTACATGCCCTTGGAGATTTGTTCCTCAATTTGGTCCTACGGAACTTGACTTCTAAATAAAATATATATATATATATATACGTGTGATACATTGTATATGTTGGTAACAGTGCAGGTTTCTAGTGTCTGTAAATGATTATCTTCGCTGGTATTTACTTTTGTTTCGCTGACGCTCTTTGTCCACGTATTACGAAATGTTTTTTGCCCAAGTGCTACATATATTTGTAGAAGTACATATCCTTTAGTGTGCAATAAATACGAATTATGCCACGCATCAAGAAATACAATAGAAGAAAATTCCGTTGTAACGAGCTGACAAACAAAGCAAGCCTCACTGTTGAAAGTAGCCTATGTATCAATTCTTCAGGGAAGAAACTCCAACATGGCATGTCTCCTGGTAATTCAAATTTTTCTGTTAACAATGAAGCTGTTTGTAGTGGATTTCTTGTTGTTGATGTGGGCATCTTATCTTCTTTGATAAAGGAAGTGGCGAAATGTAAACAATGTGATGATGTAGGCTGTCTGCAAATAACTGAACAATAAAGTAGGAGGAAGGGTTTAGCGTCAAAATTAGTTGTTCTGTGTAGATCCTGCCATAAATCAACCTCAAAAATGACTTCGAACATTGGGCATAATTCATACGATGTGAATCTGAAGTTAGTGTATGCAATGTGTGCAATAGGAAAAGGAAAAAAGGCTGCTCAAAAGTTTTGTGATTCGATGGATCCTCCTCCTCCTCCAAGTAGATTCAGCAAGTACATAAAAATACTTTTAGGTGAATTGACGGTTGTGTCTAAAGCATCTATGAAACGTGCTGTAGAAGAAACTGTAAATATTAGTGGAACCAGGGACATTGCTGTAGCACTTGATGGGACATGGCAAAGTCGAGGACATCGTTGGTACTCATGGTACCTCAACTAGAGGAAGCATTTTGGAAAAAAAATTGCGTCAGTTTCTTTGTAATTTCTTTAATAACCCTAAGCAGGTTCAAAAGCATTCAAAATGATTCTAATTTGTTTAGAGTGTTGTAAGTGCTACTTCTCTGGAGAATGGAAAAGTTGTTGATGTTAAGTGCTTATCTAAGCTATGCCACACCTGCCATGGTAACACTGATGAACATACTGAAATTCAGTCTTCTAAGAATTATGATGGTTACAGTGGAGGTATAGAGTGTGATGGAGCTCTACAAATACTTCAGAGGTAGGTGTCCGTTTGTAACTTAGATATATGAAGTACCTATGCGATGGGGACTCTAAAATTTTCAGTAAAATTAGTAAGTATAATGTTTATGGTGTTACCTTGGTAACAAATCGGGAGCGTTGTGGACATGTACAAAAGAGGAAGTTACGAAGAGAAATGAAAGGAGAGTTGCTACTGATGGAAAATATCTGTCTGCCCGAGGCAGGTTCACAGAAACTGAAATAGACCTTCTTCAGAGTTATTATGGACTGGTCATTAGACGAACTGAACCTCTGAATGGATGTTACAGCAATGAGAAAAGCTGTATGGGCCACCTACTTTCATAAGTTGTCTACAGGTGAGCACCTTGTTCACGGACTTTGTCCTAAAGGAGCAGATTCTTGGTGTGGTTACCAAAAAGCAAACGAAAGTGATCAAATATACCATCATCAGAATTCTCTTCCTGAGCCTATCATGAATGAAATAAAACCAATTTTTAGAGACCTGAATGACCCCGTTTTGTTTAGGAAATGTCTTCATAGGGGCACTCAGAATGCAAATGAGTTTCAACCATTGTATATGGGAAAGATTACCCAAGAATGTTTTGTAGGACTAAAAACGAATACCAAGAGGAAGCTTGAAGATGAATAAATGCTTTAGGATGAAGACTATGCTTCAGGAATGTTCTGAGACTCATATCTTCATCTGCAATTTCCCGTGTATTTTTCAGAATTCAGTTACAAGTATTCCCTAAATTTTATGAAGCATTGCTCTTTTTTTCTGTAACTTACAATAGTCCATACTTACGTAGTAGACCTAAGCTTTATTGCAGAATCAACTAAATTATAGAAAAAATAATGTTTTCATTAGGAAAAAATTATAAAAATTAAAATGTAAGATGTGATACTTTTTTATCCTTGTAATATACATAATGGTTGGATTAAATAGGCCAGTACCCCAGCCATCAGGTCTTGCATATCTGGTAAAAATTTGGTCACCTTCAAATGTACAACATTGGATTAAATGGTACCTCAACTAGAAGAAGCATTTTGGAAAAAAATTGCGTCAGTTTCTTTGTAATTTTTTAGTAACCCTAAGCAGGTTCAAAAACATTCAAAATGATTCTAATTTGTTTAGAAATTGTGCTGCATTACCTGATATCAACAAAAAATCTGTAAAACAAATACGTTATAAACAGTGCCTGAAAGAAGTAGGTGTTGATTTTTACATAATATTGAGCCGACAAAATACCCTAGTTGTTTGCAGATGATGCTATTATTTACCCTTTAATAAAATCGTCAGAGGATCAAAACAATGTACAAAACGATTTAGATAAGGGATCTCTATGGTGCGAAAAGAGGCAATTGAGTATAAATAATGAAAAGTATGAAGTTATTCACACGAGTATCGAAAGGAACCCCTTAAAGTTTGGTTACACGATGAATCACAAAAATCTAAAGCTGTAAATTCGGCTAAATACTTAAGGATTACAGTTACGAACGGCTTAAGGGAGGTAGGACGTCAAACGGGCCGACTTGGAGCAGGAGAGGCAACTAAGGACATTTTAATTTCCAGTGTCTATAATTTTACAAATAAATTCATAAAACGTTGTCAGCATCACCAGGAAGGATTCAGGATTCACACCCACTGCAGTGGAAGTTCGAAAACATAACAAAATAAATTTTTTTACGTGCAAAATTTCATCATTATTTCACTTACTAATGGCTGCATTTGCTGCTATAGGTACACTTTTCTTCATAAGTTAGAGAGATTCTTCGATGAATTTTGCACAGCATATCTGCCATACTCATAGGTGTATGAAACTCTAGAATTTATTTAATTTATGAAAAAACGAATGAACTGTTATATTTTGAACTTCATGTTTAGAAGAAACACAAATTTTATAGTTAATTACCTCAATTTTTACCACAATTTTTAATAGATTTGGAAAATTCTAGAGTTTCATACTCCTTTAAGTATGGTTTGTATGCTGTGTAAAATTCATCGAAGAATCTCTCTGACTTATGAAGAAAAGTGTACCTATAGCAACAAACGCTGCCATTAGTAAGTGAAAAAATTATGAAACTTCACACGAAAATAAAAATTACTTCGTTATGTTTTATAGCTTCCACTGCTATGAGTGTGAATTCTGAATCCTTCCTGGTCATGCTGACAAAGTTTTATGAATTTGTTTGTAAAATTATAGACACTGGAAACTGAAATGCCCTGTGGTGCATCTCCTGCTCCTAGTCGGCCCGTTTGACGTCCTACCCCCCTTAATTTTGAACCCCCACAAAGATAATGTTGTGGGCAAAGCAAACCAAAGACTACGATTGATTGGCAGAAAATAGAAAACTGAACAGCTGTACCTGAGATCTTTCCTGCTCTACGTGTGTAAGTCCTATTCTGCGCTATCGCTGTGTAGTGTGGCATCCGCATCAGATAGAATCGCCGGAAGACATCGAAAAAGTGCAAAGAAGGGCCACTCGTTTTTTACTATCACGAGAGAGGGGAGAGAGCGCCACAGATATGGTACGTGAATTGAGATGGCAATCATTAAAACAAAGTATTATTTCGTTGTGGCAGGGTTGTCTAATGAAATTTCGTCCACCAAATTTCTCCCCAGAGTGTCAAAATATGTTGTTAGTATCCACCTAGATAGTGACAAGCGATCATCATAATAAAATAATAGAAATAAGAGCTCGCACAGAAAGATTTAAACGTTCGTTTTCCCAGAGATTTTGGAGAGTAGAACGGTAGACAAACAGCTTAAAGTGGTTTGATGAGCCCTCTACCAGGCATTTATATATAAACTGCGGAGTGATCATGTAGATGTAGATGTAAAAGTGATGGATTCCAAAATGGTATCGACTTCTGCAACAATAAAATACTCAGTAAATTATAGTTCGGATTTCAGAAGCTTTGCTCTACTGAGAATGGCATTTACCGTTTTACTCATCAAATTTTGCAAGCATTAAATAGCAAAGTAGCACCGCTTGGTATTTTCTACAGCCTTTCTAGGGCTTTTGTCTGTGCAAGTCACTATGTTCTTCTAGATAAACTAAGATTTCATCTGGCTGGAGATGTAATCAACCAATGAATAAAGTTATATCTGGCCAAAAGTATGCAGAAAGTTGTACATAGTAATTTGGCCAAAGTAATTACAGAAGAGTATTCTTCTGACGGGTGCCATCACGAATGGCGTTCCCCAAGTTTCATTCGGAGGTCCACTGTTTTATGTCATATCTGTAAACGATCTTCTGTAAAATATACGACAAACAGATTTTTTTTTCTGAAGACACTAGTATTGCACTCAATCCAAACATAAATGCGCTGTACGCTATTTTCTAGGAACTACAGCGTTTGTCGCACGGATATTTCTAGATTTTTCTGGATGTTCAGCATTTCCCCATCCTTTCGGATGTGGCGCCTTTTGAAAGATATTGTGTACTAAACTCATTTCGCATGATTGAAAATCTTTTTCGGTCTTCACAATTGGCTTTTAATAAATTCTGATAAGATACTTATGAAATCTGCGATTTTCCCAAGCCGCTCCGTCACCTGGAAACTAGGCAGATGCCTAAACAGTCAATTATGGAGAACAGACCGACAGAGCTGGTCACCTAACAATTTGAAATGCAAAGGAAGTGAGTTCCAAACGAACGAGGCAGCTACCAATGCCACAGTCTTGGAAATGGAAATAACAGGACGATGAAAAAGGAACGTCTGAGTTTAACACCACATCGAGGCCCGGGTCATCATATACAGCTCACCGGCTCCACCAGAGAACGACGACGCAAGGAATTGATTGGTCTTCTTGCTACTGAAAGACCCTGTCCTGTCGTATATTTTACTTGATTTCGGAATACCGTGGAAAAATTAAATCAGGAGACACGAATACGGACGCGAATGCCGCTCTTGCCATTTGCCTTGATGACGGAAGTAATATCGGCGATGATAAAGTCTGGATGTTACCTGTCGATGTGATAATGAGAACGCGGCAAAGACTGTGTAGTGTGTCAAATGGCTCTGAGCACTATGGGACTCAACTGCTGTGGTCATAAGTCCCCTAGAACTTAGAACTACTTAAACCTAACTAACCTAAGGACAGCACACAACACCCAGCCATCACGAGGCAGAGAAAATCCCTGACCCCGCCGGGAATCGAACCCGGGAACCCGGGCGTGGGAAGCGAGAACGCTACCGCACGACCACGAGATACGGGCATGTGTAGTGTGTCTGCTGACTGATGAGGTTAATGCATCACTGACGTGAGATACATGTCTTCCGTTATCTTTATGTTCTGTCTCGAAATCGTATGCAAATGGCACTTTTGTAGACTTCTCCTGCCTTCGTCACTCTTTATCCCTGGAAAGTTACACCCAGTGCCTACCGTGATTGAGATGAGAAACAAATAAATCGATCAGGGGAAAGACAGAAGACTGTAGTGAAGACTAAACTGAGTTATGAGGTGCATGTAGTCAGGAGAATGGAATTAAGAAGCAAAGAAATTGCTTTGTTTTATTCTTAGAAATTGGAGTAGATCGTCGGGACGACGTAACGGACAGTCGGCGGATGCTAAAAAATACAGAGCGTATACATCGAGATGGTTATTGTTATGATTATGATGATGATCCTTTGCGTACAGGTATTTAAAACTTTGAACCTTTTGACTAGTAACATGTAAAATGTTTCAGGATCAGTACCCTGCACTATTCCTACAATGTGCTTTCCTGCTGTGAAAAATTTCTGTTTTAACAACGATTTACTTAAGAATACTATTCCATTAATGTGCTGTTCGTCATGAGGATCATGAAGGGATGTGTATTTGTGTTTTCAATTGCATTATTTACAGTCTTTGTACATTGTGCTCACTAATTATCGCATGCTTAACCTCAGTCGGTAAAAACGGAAGCCTTATAGGCTTACTTCTATCTCCGTCTGCCTGCCCGTTTATAAAGACCTCTTTTTCTCGGGAATGGGTGGGTGAACCAATTTGAAATTTATGTCAAATACTAAGGTATACCGTTCGTTAGCGATGTAAATAGTCTAAGCGTCTCAGTAAATGCAGTCAAAATATATGCCGTTTATGTCGCATATTTTAACACTCACAAACTCTCATTAAAAACTTTAGATGAAGTACCTATATACTCGTATATACTTACCTTTGTACGGAGCCCTAGTAGATCTTGTCCGGGTTTTTGTATTAACTCTTATGCATTATACAAATTATCAAAATCTCATCGTACTCTACAACAAGCTAGAAAAGCGAATAACAGTTGTAAGTTGAAAAAATCACGGCAGTGGAGTACAGACTCAGATGCCAGAGCTTACCCACCGCGTACATGCGCTGATGTAGTTTTTTATATAACCCTTAATAGTATTCCGGTTACTTAGGTAACGCTAGTAACGTCCGTGTTGCCGCTCGTCAATCTCTACTTTACAAACCTTAAAGCAGCATACAAAACGATTACAATGGGATGAAAAAGTGATGAATTATGTCATGATGGTGCTAATGCAGTGAGTAATGGGGATTAACACGGTAAATATTTGCAAGCTTCGCTAGATACATGAGTCTGAGTTGTTACACAACCAAGAGTATCACGAACAGTGTCACGATTAATAATGGTAAAGATTTACAGAATATATGAAAAAAAATTAAAATACAACGGGAATAACATCACATTAGTATAATGTAATCTCCAAGTGTAGTTTACACGACTTATTTTTAAGACTTTTTATTACAAGCAACTTCTACTGTAACGGCGCAATGGCTGAAAAAGGTACTCTTTCTTTGTTTTGTAACACCATAGCTGTCTATATGATAATTTAACGGCAGCTGATCCAATCAACATATACAATATATAAAGAAATAATGCACTTTACTTTCATAATTGTTTTAGGTAATTTGAAGAAATAATCTACAAAGACGATTAGTTTTCATCACTGCAAGTACTTACTTGTTTTAAGGAGAGACTGTATATGACCAATAATCAAAACGTCTTCAGTCTCAGGTTGGAACGTAGCCATTGCTTAAATATTGAATAAAAATCATCAGCAACGGCGACCGAAGGCTTCTGATAAAAGAAGTCACCATCGGTGGGCCAACAGTGTTGTCAAGTACAGCAGAGGTGCGGACGGAGGTTGACGCCACTCTCTCCCTTCGAGTGGGAAACTGCCCCTAAAAGGCGGATGAAACATCAATGATCGACAGCATGAGAACACAAAAGGCAACAGAAACCACTGCATTAGAGACATATGGACCGTCAATGAAAAGTGTTAATCTCTCCATTGGGGAAAGATTCCGGATTAGTCCCCCATTCGGATCTACGTGAGTGGACTGCCAAGGTGGAGGTGACCACGAGAAAAAGATGGAACTATCAATGACAGGATAACATTTTACTAGTCTGAGCGTGGAATGACGGTAGTTTGAACGTAGTAGGAAAGGTAGAAAACAAGAAAAGAGAAATGCAAATGCTGTCTAGATGTGGCGGGGATTGGTAAAGTGAAATGGAAGGAAGATAATGATTTTTGGTAAGACAGATATAGAGTAATATCAAAAACAGCAGAAAATGGTAGATCGGGAATTAATTCATTATGTACAGGGAGTTGGTGCAACGAGTGAGCTATTGTAGACAATTCAGTGATAGGGTTGTTCTCATCAGAAACGACAGCAAACCATCGACCACAACAACAGTTCACGTGTACCTGCCGACGGCGCAAACAGGTGATGAAGAGATGAAGTGTAGGAGGATATTCCATTCAACAGCTCCGATAATTCTTCTTCAGTTTCACTGAGAATATCAATGTCATTACCGAATCTTATCCACGATATCCTTTCCCCCCGACTTTTAATTCCACTCCTGAAACTTTCTGTTATGTGTCAGTCATTGCTTCGTCGATGTATAGACTGAACAATAGATGTGAAACACAGATCCTTATCCTAATCCGAGTTCTTCGTTCTTGGTCTTACGTTTCATTGTTCTCTTTTTTCGTTGTACGTATTCTACATCACCCTTCTTCATCCTATTTTTCTTAGAATTTCGTACATTTCGTACAATTTTTACACTGCCAACGCTTTTCCTTGGTCGAAAAACCCTATATGTGTTTTATTACTCTTCTCTGACTTGATCCATTATGAAAGGTTTTGAAAGCCTCTGACTTTTACTTTTCACACGATGCGTCACAGCAAGTTGTCTGTGATACTGTACAGCAAGTTTCCTTATGGTCCATTTGTGCAGTCTTGCTGTACCAGAAAGTTGTGTGTAATGTTCGGTGTGTGTAAGACTGTGCAAAAATGGACCATAAGAAAAGTTGAAGTCAACGAAATGAAGCAGACTCTCACAGATCGACAACACCACATAGAAATAGCATAATACACACAAAAAACGCACTTGAAAATGTGAATCATTTCGTGAAAAGCGTCGTGTGAAAACTGAATAAAGAAAATTGTGACTGGTAGCAGAAGAATTATTTACAAACAAGCCTGTCGAGTGGGTACTATAACACATAAAATATTAGTTCATTTTATCCCATCATAGATAAGAAGAGTTACTCAACTTCGTATAATCCATGTCCAAAGGAATGTCGTGAGTATTTACAATTTTCTTGGTAATGTAAGTGTTTTATGAAATATTATTTTAATTTTTTAAAAGTAGTTTTTAGTTTTTGTACCTTTTGTATCATGGTTTATCAAAATTATAGTATTTATATTACTTTTCTCGATTTGGGTTCATTTATACATAATTTATAGTTGAAAATTAACACATTACGTGACACATCCGAAATACAAACCTGTCACTTACAGTATTAGCGGTACATTTTCATAGACAATTGCGACACAGGTTGCCTACTAGAAGATGACGCTGTCATCTTATCAATGGTCAGGACTGGGCAGAGCGCTCCTGAACTCGGCTGTAAATAGCCGAAAGGCTGTGGCGGTGTAGCGAAACGTTGGTGGGCGTGGTTACGCCGATGTCGCTCATTCCTCGAACGATGCCACCGATTGTGCGACAGCTCTTACAGTTATCTGCCCTCGCTGTCTTCGGGATTGTTTGGAAGGCGATTTTCCTTAAGTTCGATCGTACGTCACCAGTCTCACACATTCTACACCCCAACTTGAATGCTGTTAGTTTTGTACTCCTCCCCAATGCTTTTAGAAATTCCGAAGGAATGTTATTTGTCCCTTCCGCCTTGTTCGATTTTAAGTCTCCCAAAGCTCTTTTAAATTCTGTCCCTTATACTGGACCGCCTATGTCTTTCATATTGACTACAATTTCCTTCTCAATCACGTCGTTAGAGAGCTGCTCCATCTCATCTCATAGAGATCACCGACGTACTCTTTCCATCTATCTACTCTCTCTTCTGTGCTTAACAGTGGACAGTCCATGTATTGTCCTTTCTGTATGCTGAATGAGTAACTCCGAAGACTATTTCTTTCACGATTGCCCCTCATTTTTTCTGCAGCCTATAACGCATCTTTTGATAAAACCACAAAAGTGAACTCTTGTACGTTATTGGATAATCCTTTAGACCGATGATAATAATAATAATAATGTCACTTGATATTCCAATTTATAGAGCGACATGTAACCATTCTTATTCCAACTAAAACATTTGCAAAATTATGATAAGTGCGCTTAGTGGACAGTTAACAAATATGTGTTATAGTTGTATTACGAAACGGCCAAGTCTTTTCGAAAATTAACACCTATAAAATTCTGACGTCGTATTAATCTTTGATTTACGGATGTGTAATCACGTTACCTATAAAAAAGCGACATTTGATTGTTTCCTTCTTACGTTACTGGCAGTCTCATAATACAGATGTAAGTGCATGTATTTGAACTGTTAACCAATGGACCAGTATATTTAAAACAGCGTTCTATTTTGCAAAATGATCAACCTTTCAGTTTTATATTGTAATTGTATAATGCAATTAATATCTGGATTTTTAAATTCGATTGGAAACGACGTGCTGGGTGACGGAATGATCAGGCCCCGTAAGCGCCCTAGCGTTATTTATTTTATTTTTTGAAAGTCGAACCGGCATCTGAATCCGGAACGTTATTACCATTTTTACAAAATAATTTCCTTTGTATGAAGATCATTCCCGAAATTCTGTACACTGTACTATAGAATTGAAGAAAATAATTTATTTCATGAAATACCTTTACAGGCCTTTAATATAACCTCCATTCTCGCTTATGACAGCCTTTCCATATTTGTCGAGAGTTTCTCTCACTGGTATGGCAACATGCGGTCTTGCAATATCGTGCGAAATGAGGACATCGGCTGCAAGTGTGTCAGGTCTTCTCTGAAGAAATGTCGGGTGCAAGCAGTTTTGCGGACACAGCCTGTAGTACACGCCTGTTACCGAGCTCCCTAGCAACTGTGACTACACTCATGTCATACACAAAGATCATCAGTTTCTAGTTTAATTGTTGGCGGCGGAATTTTTTCAATAGTGGAGAGTCTGATCTTTCCCATTGTGACGACTGAGACTTCAGTTCTAGCTCAAAATCTCGTATTGAGGTTTCATCAAGTGCAACAATCCTTTTCAGAAACTGATCTCCTTCGATTCGATACGCTGCAACAATTCTTATGCAATTGTTTTCGACCTGCTTTCTTCTCTTGATTCAGATCATACGGAACCCGTCACGAAGCAACTTTCCTCTTCTTTAACTTTTCAATTATGATTCTGTTAACTGATGTGACACACATTCAGGCCTCATACGCAATTTGTTTAGGTTCAAATGGCTCTGAGCACTATGGGACTTAACATCTGTGGTCATCAGTCCCCTAGAACTTAGAACTATTTTAACCTAACTAACCTAAGGACATCACACACATCCATGCCCGAGGCAGGATTCGAACCTGCGACCGTAGCAGTCCTGCGGTTCCGGACTGAGCGCCTAGAACCGCGAGACCACCGCGGCCGGCAATTTGTTTAGGCAATACTCTCTCAAAGTGTGATTGACAGTAGCCCGAGAGGTGTAGTCTGTTGCAGTTGATGGCGTCCCAGTTCTTGGGTTGTCCTCAGTCCTGCCCGACCTTCGCATAAAACGAGCAGACCACCATAATACTGTGCTACACTATTCTCACGCACCTCTCTCAAACCGTGCTAAATTTCCGTTGGGTACTTTTCAGATTGGGATTTTCATGTAAGAACGCTGGTCACTACGTGTAATCCGACCTAACTCGTTTACCTTCTTGATGCAATAATTTACCAACAGCCGTATGTATTGTAGAAATTTATTTTATTTTATGAACTTCTATGTTCTACCAGTTTCGGCATTATATTGATGCCGTCTTCAGGCCCCACTCGTCATAGTCGTAAATGGCTCCTTCCTTGTAGAGCGATTTTACGACTATGAAGAATGGGGCCTGAAGATGGCATCAATATAATGCCGAAACTGGTAGCACATAGAAGTTCATAAAATAAAATAAATTTCTACAATACATACGGCTGTAGATAAATTATTGAATCAAGGAATTCATGCCAGCCGTCGTCCCACGATCCATAATGGGTCAACGAAGGTGACTCGTTTTCAGTTTCCATTTAAAAACTGATTTGTGACACAGCTACACAAATCGTCAAACACATACACGACCATCCCGTCTAAACTGTAGCTCACAGTTGACATGAATTTGAACTTTATCACGCTACCCTAACGGTCGCGAGTGCGCTGCGTGCTGGACTACTAAATGACACTAGCATAAACATTAACTACGTATACGGTTATTCGTCAGCAAGTGTGCCGTTAATCAACAGTGACCATATCGGCGTCAATTTAATTTTCACTGAATTTAATAAAGCCCATAGGCGTAACTTGATTGAAATTGAAAATAATCAGCATTTACAACAATTTCAGTAAAAAGTGAAAACAATTGTCATTTCTCCTTTTTGCTGTGTTTGAAGTGGATCCTTTTGTTGCAGACTGTATGATGTACATGAACAGGGAAATAAAGCAGCTTATTCGAAAAGAACCACTTCAAGTGGCAACTGTGACACGAGCCAATGAAAAGGAATGGAACAAGTAAGTCACAAATAGTAACGGATCTAGAAACCAAGAAAAACACATAAAATTGTCAGAATAATTCCTTCTGATACAAATATTTTTCCCGATAATCCAACATATGCCCCCACACATATGGTAAGGAAATCACTGTTTATTCCCTGCCTATAGATCTCGTAAAATTTTGTGCCCAGTGCAAAGAATCTGGAATATCGCTTTTATCTTGTCCCCGCAGATGGATAATTTCTCGTAAAACTCCCCATCGATAGCTGAGAGGAGCCGGCACGGTAGCTCAGCGTGTTCGATCAGAGACCTGGTTTCTATAATAAAAAAAAAAAAAAACTGAGTGAAGGGATCGGCAACGAACTCCAAGGGATGTCATCTGATGTCCGCTATGACCAAATAACGAACAAAATGCAAAAACGAAGAAGTGGTCAGCGCGGGGCACTACCACGCAAAAGAGCCCGGATTCGATTCCCGGCTAGGTCGGATATTTTCTCCTCTCAGTGACTAGGTGTTTTGCTGTCTTCATCATCATCATCATCATCATCATCTCATCCCCGTCGACACGCAAGTCGCCGAAGTGGAATCACCTAAGACTTGCACCAGACGACCGGTCTACCTATCGGAGGCCCTATCCACACGGCATTTCGTATTTTCTCGTGAAAATTTATACGTTCTGTATTAATTGAAAAATATTTGTGAGGTAAGCGTACTCACATGAGGGATGGTACTTTAAATTACGTGAGGCCGAGCCGTTTGTCATATATAAAATGGACAAAACAAGAACTATTCCAAGCCATGGCTTTAGATAGCAGCCAGATTACATATATCGTACTTCAAAACGACTGTTAAGGCCCAGAGGTAGAGGCTCTTCTCAACATAAATTCTAATAAGCGTTGGCATAAATAACGTGTACTTCATGCCAGTCACCAAAGCCAACTGATAGAAATATGCAGGCTCAAGCGACCAGGAAAAAAAAAAAATGGGCTGCAGAGAGCGTTAAATACATGTGCGTAAGAACTGCATCTTGGTTGTGTTGAACAACAGCATTTTGCATTAAAGTAAGCATGAAATTTCCTGTAGAAGGCTACTCAAAATATGATAGATTTACTGGTACACACTACGTACAAAATTACTAATAAATTCGCTGACAGAGTAATACTGCACCAAAATTCGGCATGCAGAAGGTAGAGTTCTGTTTACAAAAGATCACTGATAGAAAAGAAGAGCAAATATAAGCTACAACAATGTCATTCAAAAGAAAAAACTTCCGCTTAACACTACGGAAGGTTTAGCGATAAGGAAAATGGGGAAGCAATGGGAGCTATATACCTGGTGTCGACAAGGGAACAGACTCCTATGAAAAAAATGTTATTGACTACTTGGGCACATTTCCCAGATATTTGTTTGTTGTTGAGGATGCTTTCTCGAGATTTGTATGGATGATCCCAACTACACGAATGACGGCTGATGTTAGTAAAAGATCCTTACGGAATATTTTTGTTGGTTTTCTGTCAGCAAATAGCCTAGTTGTATGGCTGATTCCAGCTACACGAATGACGGCTGTTGTTAGTATAAGAGCCTTGCGGAATATTTTATGTTTTTTGTTTTGGGCCACCAAAGAGCTTAGTTAGCGACAATGCACCTGCATTAGTTTCTAGTCAGTTCAGAAACGTTCTACTTTCTTATGTAGCATTTTCCTTCTTTTCCTGCTTTCTTTGCGTGTGTGTTTCAGTTTTATTTGGTCAGTCCACATTCGTTCCCTTTAATGTGTGTCATGGTGCTGATGACCTCGACGTCGAGAGCCCATAAGCCCCAACACACACACACACACACACACACACACACACACGCTTTTGTTTCAATCAGACCATTGATCACGTAATCACCACTCCTCGTTACCTGCAGCCATAATTTGCAGAGAGAATTAACAGGAACTTTAAAGTGGCATTTATTGCATATCATCGTCCAAATCAGAAACAGTGTGATCAATCGATTCCGTGGCTGAGTTATGCTTTCAATACTGCCAACCACGAGTGATGAGAACTCTCCGGTAAGTAATGCACTACTAATTATCCGTTATCCATCCCGTTGCACATTGACGGCCTGTTGCCAGAAAAACATGATCTTGCCACAGTCAAAGGCAAGTGGTGCAGTTATTAAAAAGCTATCTCTAGCCTCTCTCCTGCAATGGGATGTGGCATCTGGAAAGTACACATATCCCAGACTAAGGCAGCATAAGGCACTCTAGTGGGTAAGGGTGGCGAGATGGAGTCTTGTTCTGAGGGTCACGATAGCATCTTGCTTGCATAAGGGAGTAAACGTGCTGACTTTCTCTTGTAATTAATGTAAGCATTACCTTAAATATTCATATAATTGTAGATATAACTATGGCTGCTCAAGCAAGCACGCTTGGCAGACTGTCGTTTGATGCCATTCTACCCTTTAGTAGTTCGATTCCCCCCCCTCCATCCCCGCCCCCCCCCCCAAAAAAAACTCAATGGATGACTTCAGGTTTAAGGGGGTAGATTGAACCATGTCAGATAGTTCGAGATTTCCGCTGGTGTCTACTGATTGTTTTGTGTTCGTGGAATGTCTTTGGTGGTATGGATTAGGCATGCGAGACAGCGAGAGAAACAGCGCGTGCGACAAAGATGGCTAGAGGCTCTGCACGCGTAGGAAGACTTCGGCGTAAAGGCTAGCGAGTGAGTGACTTTGATGAGGCTGCTGGGAGCAGAGGAGCGTCCATGTCAGAAGTAAGGCACATGCTCAGACTTTTGCTAGTTCGGAGGCAGAAGACGCGACGCCATGGTAGCCGTCTTATGCTATGTCGCCTTTAGAACTTTGAAGCTTTTGGTCATTGAAATGTGTTGTGAAGCTGATCTTATAAGAGCGGGAGAAATATGGACAGCGGCGGTAAAGAATAAAGTGATTGGGTTTGGTGCAAATAAGGCACGAAGTGTAACCTGCTGTATTGGTTATGAATGACCTGTTGTTCTGGTAGTCAGGGGCTCTGGCGCTGCAGTCCGGAACCGCGGGACTGCTACGGTCGCAGGTTCGAATCCTGCCTCGGGCATGGGTGTGTGTGATGTCCTTAGGTTAGTTAGGTTTAAGTAGTTCTAAGTTCTAGGGGACTTATGACCTAAGATGTTGAGTCCCATAGTGCTCAGAGCCATTTTTGTCTGGTAGTCAGGCCTGAGAAATGTGGTACGAGTAGTACAAAGGCATGACCGTTCCCAGGGGTGGGTAGACGTTGAGTAATTTTAAGTAAGGTTATTCTGTACGTGGTACTTTGATAAAAAGTTGTCTCTTCTGTTATTGTAACATCACACTGTGTGTGGGTAAATAGCACACTGGATTTTTTTTTGTTCGACAACTGTGTGTGTTGGGTCAGTGCAGTATAGTTACTAAATAGTGGAGAGCTCTCAGGTTTATGTGTTGGTAACTGTTCTTGGTAGACTGAATTTCATAAACTGCATTTTCTTTGGTTTTCTGATCGCTTTCTGCATGAGCTTTGGTTATCAAGTTATTATCAAGTGCTCTCATAAATGCTAGTTTAACTTGTGGAAATTGAATGCCAAGTGCCCTCAGGAATTGTTAGTTTATAGATTATTGTAAAAGAACTGTCTTCTGGTATTGTCTGATTTTTTTTTTTAATTTTAACTTAAGGGATTGAAATGCAACGTTGTTCACTGAAGGTTGTTTTAGAAATTTTTCTTATATTTTTGTCTAAACTTTTTTGGGTATTGTCTTTGCATAAGCTCTTCTAAGTGAATTTTAGAGAAAAGAATTTCAGTGTAAGATGTAAATAAAGTAAAAGACTAATGGTAGGGCTTGGTATTCACTGTTCAGTTAATGTACAAAAAAGGTTGTTGGTCTACTGACATTAACAAACTTTTATAATAAGAAGTATATAACCAGCTTGCTCCACTTCCCTGCCTTTCCTGTTTATTTTTGCAAGCATATGATTAAATAACTAACGTGAGCGGAGACGGTAATGTGGTGGTAGATGCATTACCGCATCTTCCTTGACTTCCAGAATTTTCAGAATTTGGTGAGCGAATTTCAAACTACCAAATTTTGCTTATAAAGAACAACACTTACAGACAATGCTATGTAGACGTGTAGGTTTGGAAACTCTCCAGGATGCTAGCCATAGATGGAAACGGGCTAACCACTTATGATTACATAAACCCGCTGATAAAATGTCACAACACTTCAGCATTCATAATAATACATCATACTATAGATGTCATGCACAACCTGTTTCTTGATGTGTATATACTCTCATAGCCAGGCAGGATAGACTAATCTGGTATATTTCTTATTGTATGGGGACATCATGATGCTGCAAAATGTTCAAAGACATTTAATCTTAACTCCCAGACATAGACAGATGAGTGCTATAACTTGCATGATTTGTCAGAAGTCCAGAGCGTCAAGCAAATGCTGTAGAGCTAATGAAAAACTACAAACTGTGTTAGTTAACAACTCAGTTCACCTTGCCCATGCACAGTTGGTGTAAAATATGTGGTAGTACTTCGTGATACCTTATCTAAATATGTAAGGTTGTACGCAATGAAAACTATCACAACATACCTATTATTAATGAAATAACAGATGATTATGTGCCATGAACTGGTAAGCCTGACACACTACCATTAGACAATATTTCTAACTTTACTAGTGCTGTGTGGATAGCATTCCTTCGAGAAAAACAAATTATGCGAATTTTCATTTCAGAATTTGATTCGTAGGCAAAACATGAAGCAAGGATTTCTATAAAATGTAACTGATTCATTCATAATTATGCTAACACTCAGTAATCACGCCTTGGGCCTTTTAAACCAGTAGTCCACAGTTCGTTACATGCGTCCCCCCACAACACACCAGCTGAATTGATGCTCAGACAATCAACAAGAAACACGTGAATATATTCACTTCACTAAATTCTGAGGAAGGAAAGCTCCTAGTAAGGGAAAATAAGACACTGTTTACATTAACAGAAAATGCTTGCTAAACAAGCATGCCATGAAATAACGTTAAATCACACCCAAGAATTCCAAATGTGGGAATACATCCAAACCATTCGTCTTAGAGAAGATTAATTTGCAAATGACACCTGATGTACTCAGGTCCATATAAGATAGTGAAAATATCTCAAGAAGGAAACTACTTGTTAGTCTTCCCTGACTCAAAATTGAAGCGAACGTGTCATACATTAGAAATTAATACCTACTTTTACAAAGATGCGTTCAAAATTAAAATTAAACTGACGTTTTACGATCTAATAACTTGAATGTGTAGCAGATAAAAAAATACGTTCGGTATTAATACGTGGATCTATAGGAAAGCGTAAGAAATGAAAATGAAATAGAGATTTCGGTGCACGAACTAATAACTAAATACACACGAACAAATACAGAACTGCATTTGCGATTACACAATTTTACACATTAGTGTGGAAAAATCAAATTTGTTTTATAATCTAATAGTTAAAGCATTAGGGTCTGAGTAACTAGATGCAGCGTAATAAGTGTCCACAATACCTTTAATCCATGTAAGTGCTGAACAGTTTTGTACTGCAGCTACTGCTCTCACCATAGCTCTTTCCAACGGTATTAGCAAAGCTTTTACGTATTTATCGACAGAACTGAACTACGTTTTTTATTAACAATTTTTCATCTGAGCGTACTCTCCGGTAACATATATTTCCGCGATAACTATAAATTTCAGCAGACGTTAAGAATACGCATCAATTGTAATATACTACAGTATCAGTATGACTTGACTGTACAGCGCCGAGCGGCCTGGGTCATTCGGGTATTGTTTAGTACTGTCGAGCGCCTTCGGCCACGTCTGCACGTAAACGAGGTTTAAAAAAAATTGTTCAAATGGCTCTGAGCACTATGGGACTTAACATTTGAGGTCATCAGTCCCCTAGAACTTAGAACTACTTAAACCTAACTAAACTAAGGACATCACACACATCCATGCCCGAGGCAGGATTCGAACCTGCGACCGTAGCGGTCGCGCGGTTCCAGACTGAAGCGCCTAGAAACGCTCGGCCACTCCGGCCGGCCTAACTGAGGTTTAGTTCGGTGTTCTGCCATCGGCAATTGTAAAATAAACAGATAATACGCAGTTCGTAAATCCAATGAATGTGCTCTAAGTTATAATAAAAATCACATTACAATCTTAAATTTTGAAAACTAATATGAACAAATAAACAAACTCACTAGTGAGCAAAGTTTACGTCTGGCTTTGAAGGCAGAAAACTCGTTGAACATATCTTCGTAGTTCAGACAGTTATCAGTTAGGAGATCGGCTTCAATGTGAAGAATGGACAAGGCGTTCAATCTCTCAGACAACGTAGAAGAGCTGAAACCGAGCATTCTGCTGAACAATTTGTAAGTGCCATACACAGAAATATTCTAAGAGCAACGTCACATTCGGAAACACGGACTGTAACCTTTCTTTTCGTAAAAATTTCATTTCGACTGGTATATCACCAGTCTCAAAAGATTTAAAAAGTTCCGCGAAATGTACACATTCACTAGGGAAGGAAGGCTCTCTGTGCCATATGACACTTGGAGTTTTGCTGCATGTTCAGCAATTTCGTCAGGTGAACTGTTCTTAAGGTTACTGAAAACTGTGAAGGAGTCCCACAGTATTCCATAGCTTTCCTTCAATCTCATTAATCCGGCGTACAAATTGTCAAGTACTGGGAGAAATGTTTCCACTCTAAATTTTTCCGTTCCAGACAGAAAAACTTCTTGAGACTCCGCTTCTTCCTCATCATGATGTTTGCGTTTTCGTGATCTTTTATAGGTGCATTTTTAGTCTATATCAGTCACAATATCCATGGATTTATTTTCATAATATCGAACATGCCACGAATATATGCAATAAATCCTACAAATGATTCATGTAATTCATGCACTATTTTGGTATCAATATTTACACTTCGCAATTTCAGATTTACACTATTAAATCTCTGGAGTATGTCCTTCCAAACTGTCATCATGAATACTGTTTCTAGTCTGCTGAGTTGATTCAATGAAGCTGAAGCCTCATTTCGCACAAGTGGTTTTTCAAACGTATTATTCGCAATATGTGTGAGGGCATCGATAACGCCCTCCCACTTTTCATGCAGACTTACACACGCTTCCTCTCTTGCCGGCAAACGTGCTTTTGATAAACTCTTTACCGTTCTGCCTCTTGGTTTCATGAAAGAAAGAAGTTTATCCCAGCGCTGTGTAGAAGCACGCAAAAAAATATAAAGGTTTTGCACTACATTGAAAAATGAACATGCTTCCCGACAAAGCTTGCAACAACACTAGTGACGACTAAATTCAAAGTTTACAGTAAAATAAATTTTTGTTCAAATATCTGCTTTTATCGCCTATTGATCTTCTTGAATTAGAAAAATCACCGTTACAATTTTGATTAATGCCATCTTGAGAATGTCGATTGTTGATTACTGACACATCATTCTGCAAAATCATCATAACGAAGTTCTTTCTTTCTCTAATGTCTCACTCGACACTTAGTTTTTCGTGAAACTCGAAATCAGGAACAATTTGCTTTTCTTCATTTTTAACTTTTGTTTCCTCTGTATTTACTTCTTTTACAACAGCAGCAGTGCCAAAAATACCATCCGCACTACTTCAACTCGAACTCAAACCAGCGACATTTTTTGCGAAAAATTAATCTACTCGGCCAAGCGCCTTTACCACATTGGTTTCTTGTTCTCGCCTTTCCTTCGATAATTTCCGAAATGCCGCCCCATTTAATTTTGCACGTTTGCTTTTTTCACTATTATTCATGTTAAGGCACTTACAAAACAGTCAACCACCAGTCAAAAAAAAGAAAGAATAAAATGTAAAAAGAAAGAAACAAAGACTGTACCTGGTTCCAATCGTACTACACCGCACATGAGCACAAAGATTTTTACTTTAAACACGGCACACGAGCACAAAGATTGTTCCTTTAAGCACGGAGCGATGAACTGGCCAACTGGGATTACTCGACTTAATTGTGCGATGAAGACTGGAGAGTTCCTAGATAACAGAACGCAGCATGTCCTTCTCATTGGAGAGAAATCTTCCAAAGTATGTTTGATTTCAGGTGTGGAGCAGGGGAGTGTTGTAGGACCGTTGCTATTAACAATATACAGGGTGTCCCAGCTATCTTGTCCACCCAAAATATCTCTGGAACAATAACAGCTATTGGAAAACGACTTTCACCGGTATCAATGTAGGGCTGGGGCCCATGAATGTACATATTTGGAAACATTCTAATACGAAAGCATATGTGTTATTAACACAAACTTATGTTTTTTTAAATGGACCTCCTATATTTTTTCTTCAGCATCCATAGCAGGACAAAGCAGATACACAATGGCGTTGATTGCATCGCAACATTCCCATTACATCCCGAGATATTACGACGCGAAGTTGACGCTTGAAACACCCGACATGCGCTGCTAGTGCACGTCCTGAGGCTCAGGCGTGAGCCCCATGCTGCCCGTAATCGCGATGTGATTGACATGCGTAATCACACTTCCATACTTATCAAGAGGTCCGAAACGAATAATACGGTCTGCTGCCATCCTGCATTAACGTCGTACATTCCAGCCGGTGAAAGTGAAATGAAATTATCGTATGGCATTGTTGGCCGGGAGGCCCCATGCGAGGAAGTTCGGCCGCCGTATTGCAAGTCCTTTTTAGTTGACGCCACTTCGGCGACTTGCGCGTCAATGATGATGAAATGATGATGAACACACAACACCCAGTCATCACGAGGCAGAGAAAATCCCTGACCCCGCCGGGAATCGAACCCGGGACCCCGTGCGCAGGAAGCGAGAACGCTACCGCGAGACCACGAGTTGCGGACATTCCAGCAGGTACTTATCCCATAGGCTAGGGGTGATGCGGTTCTGTAACATATCTGTGTACCGCAACGTTAGTCACAAAGTTAACTTCGCTTATCGTTAATCCGTTACTAAAAAGGTAATGCCATTCAACGTTAAAACTGAACTGTAGATCTAGCGCAAGTGACAGTTAATCATTCACTCGTAATAGTAATACTCATGTTGATGGTTTTAGTGAAACGAGCAACTGGACTAAAAGTTTTACCGTTGGTTAGGTAAAAATGTGTTGATTTGGGAAGTTGAGGTAGGACATAGAAGATGAATGTAAACATGTTTAACCAATTAGTTTTATTATCACATAATTATCAATGTTATGTTTATCTAATGCGTTAAATGACAAATTGTTGCAAACAAATGATTCTTAACATCATTGGGTAAAATGCCCATTTGTAGAAACTTCCACTGTGATACCAGCACTACATTCTAAACATAGCGTTCACATCTCATGCTCAACGTGATGCCCATTGGCTTCCATACATAGAGTCACTCTGCGGATGAAGAATGCCCCACTTCGTGCTACTGTTTCCTCTTTGATGGCTGTACAAGCATCAATAATGCGTTGCTTCATGTCCTCTGGTGTTGTTGGTTCATGTTGGTAAACAGCATCATTCACTGCTTTCCAAAGAAAATAATCCAGCGGTGTAAGGTCCGGAGATCGGGCAGGCCACCTAACTGGGCCACCTCGTCCAATCCACCTACCAGGGAACTTACGGTTCAGAAGTCGTCGTGCTCGTAAGGCGTTATGTGCAGGACATCCGTCATGCTGATACCACATGACCATTCTCCGGTTCAGAGGTACGGTGTCCAAGAGAACAGGAAGATTGTGTCGTATAAATCTGGAGTATTGTCTGCCATTTTGGATGCCATTTATAAAGAAAGGTCCGATAATGGTATCTCCAACAATCCCACACCAAACATTAACTCCCCAAGGACGTTGATGCTCTACCTGACGGAGCCATTTTGGATTGTCTGCGGACCAATAATGCATATTCCTCATATTGACAATTCCTTTGTTGGAGAATGATGCCTCGTCGGTAAAGAGAACAAAAATTTGGATTAGTCAGAAGTTTTTGCTGAGCCCACAGACAAAATGTTACCCTATTGCGGAAGTCACTTCCATGAAGATCCTGGTGTAAATGAACATGGTAAGGATGAAATTTATGACGTTTAAGAATACGCTGTGCACTTGACTTCGACACACCTACTTCACGTTCAATTTGACGTGTGCTGATTTGAGGATTCACAGCTATGGTAGCGAGCACAGCAACTTCAGCACGTTCATCTGTGCGTGTTCTAGGACGATGTCGAGGTCTTGGATTTATGCTTGCATGGGGGCTTAATTAAATAAGAATGCAAATATTTTTTACTGTCTGTCCAGTTACGCTGTCTCGTAAACGGTTGGCCCTGACTGGTGCTAGTACGCAATCTGACTGCATAGAATAACAACTAAGAATGAAAGAAAATTTCCGTTAACACAATTAATTAAGTCCCCAGCAACTATAAAACGTGCGAAACCAAAGCACAAGTGTAACTGTTCTGTGTGTGGAAGTGTGATTCAACGTACACATCTGGCACGGTTCTTCTTCAATAAGACAAGAAATTTTAAGTACCATTTATATTGAAGTAATTAAAAAAAATAGAAATACTATAATTGCGTAAGGAAACCAGAATTACACTCTAATACAACAACACGACCCAGATGCTTTGTTGACTGAACCTGTGATGACGCATTATTTAAGACATTGAAATAATGAAAAAAAAAGGAATTTTTTTTTACCACATATATATTGACGAAAAGCACTCTGATCGTTACAATATCTCCATTTCGAACAACATCTGCTGTCTAGACCATCAAAACTGCATAAAACATGGAACAAGCACTCTCCACCACAACTTCATAACAACTCTCCACTCCGATTTCAAGACAAGCACTGTCTACCAACGCATCTGAACAAGAACTGTCCATTATGACCTCTCGACAAGCACTCTCCACTACATCTGAACAAGAACTCTCCACTACGACATCTCGACAAGAACTGCCAGTGGAGGCGGCTGAATAATACTCTTAGGCGCAATCTCTTGCGCTGTGGCTCAGTGTAGCCACCTTTCATATGCCCTTCCTCCACGGGCCAGAATTTAATGGTATTTTTGCCAGCATTGGTGGTGAAAATACCACCAAATTCGTCCACAAAAATACAGACAAAAATAAAAGATAATATTAATACGTAAATATCACATAATTAGATAAAATTTTGGCTTTGCACTGACCTTTCAATAACCTAATATATAAAATACAGTAAGCAATACAAATTCTTTCATACTTGTGACTTTACATAATAGTTTACACAATACACAAAAAAATCAGTTTATACAAATGTTCACATAAAATGCTTTCAATGATTAAAAAAATACAAGTAGTTGATAGTTCCAGCAGTGGCACCCAGCAATGGTCAACAGGTGCAAATACCAACAAGTGACATCATTTTAGTAGAAGCAGTTCCATCAGTGGCACCCAGCAATGTTGAACAGGTGCAGACACCAACAAGTGGCAACATTTCAGTAGAAGCAGTCCATCAGTGGCACCCAGCAATGTTGAGCAGGTGCAGACACCAACAAATGACAACATTTCAGTAGAAGCAGTCCATCAGTGGCACCCAGCAATGTTGAACAGGTGCAGACACCAACAAGTGACAACATTTCAGTAGAAGCAGTCCATCAGTGGCACCCAGCAATGTTGAGCAGGTGCAGACACCAACAAGTGACATTATTTCAATAGATGCCGTCCATCAGTGGCACCCAGTAATGTTGAACAGGTGCAGACACCAACAAGTGACATCATCTCAGTAGAAGCAGTCCATCAGTGGCACCAAGCAATGTTGAGCAGGTGCAGACAGCAACAAGTGACATCATCTCTGTATAATCAGTTCCATCAGTTGCACCCAGCAATGTTGAACAGGTGCTACAGCAACAAGTGACACCATTTCAGTAGAAGCAGTTCCATCAGTGGCACCCAGCAATGTTGAACAGGTGCAGACACCAACAAGTGACAACATTTCAGTAGAAGCAGTCCATCAGTGGCACCCAGCAATGTTGAACAGGTGCAGACACCAACAAGTGACATTATTTCAATAGATGCAGTCCATCAGTGGCACCCAGTAATGTTAAGCAAGTGCCGACAGCAGTCCATAATATTCACTATCACTAATCACACTGTTCATCAGAGTTTATCAGCAGAAATTAAACATGTCCTAGTGGCACCAATCATGTAGAAAAAGTGCAAGTAACAGTCCATAATATTCACTATCACTAATCACACAGTTCATCAGCAGAAATTAAACATTTCTAAGTGTCCCACATCAATGTTGAACAGGTGCAGGTGTGAACAACAGTTTGAAAGCACACACAATTGCTATTACAAAATTATTCTCAATGCTCTTACACTAAACATAGAAATTATATTAAAAACACAATTGGTATCAGATAATTGTCATATTAACTATTACAAAGACACAAATATCAGTAAACCTATAATATTTATGGGTGTCAGTGCAGGCCACAACAAACAAGTAAAATAATATTCAGGAAATAGGTCGGTACCAATTATTTGGGATTAGGAAAGGAAAACACACAAAACACACCCACTCATTTTTCATCCACATTAAGTACTACTGTGTAATTGAATAGTGTTAACTGTGTAAATGCAATTTGTCCAAAATTTGATGTTCATCATGTGTATCAAGTAGTAGCAGCAGCAATGTTTAACAGTCAATAATAGTTAGTCAACGTCATAGTCATCATGTCAAGACCAACTGTCAGTGTGCCAAGATATGCAAATGCTTCCTCTCTCCAAAAATAAAAAGTATATACTGCTTAGTGATTTAACAAAGTGTGTGTGTTGACAATCTTCTTTCTACTTGAGTGTTCTAGTCTGCCAACTTCACCTTCCTTGTTCCATATAAACCAACAAAAAAAATATGCTCCTCACTTACTTTACCTCTTATCCACCAAAACTCCAATAATCATCAGCATCACATAATCTTAATACTTCAATAATACCTCTTACGTCGATACATATAAAATTTGTCATCAATATCATTTACCTTACCTCTTGTCCACCAAAACTCCAATAATCATCAACTTCACACAATAATACCTCTTCAATACGTCGATACATATAAACCTTATTACCAATATCATTTCACTTCCATAACAACTCTTTCCTCTAGTCAGTCTCCTCGAACAAGTACAGCTAAAATCCTAGTGCAAACTTCAATTCATCATGCCATAGAATCCGAAGACACAATGTCCACACACAACCTCTGTGTAATCCACCTGAGCCAAATCTTCTATTCATTATGAATTATAAAATACATTTTGGTTACCTTGTCCATCATAAAATAAAAGAAATGCATACATGACCTCTAACAGCCTTCAGTTTGATTAACTTTCAGTAAGTAGGTACGAGTACGTAGTGTTAATGATCGTAATATTTCACAGTGTGTACACCACTTCAAGAATCATGGCAAAACAGAAGCAAACATGTGGTGTATTTCTTGTGTCAAGTGTCACTTACTATTTCAATTGCTCACGAGGAATGCAGTGTAATAACTGTCAATAGTCTAAACCTAGTGTTGGTATGTCATGTCGTTAGCTTCCTTCCTAGTAACATAAATTTATACAGCTTCCATAAAACCTCCAGCTCATGTGACTTCAATGACGTTTCTTGTACTAATGTCGTTCGTCGAATTATAGCAGTTCACTTTCTTATCTTAAAAATATAAAGCACTGAGCGTAAGCAAAACATGCAATAGCGAGTAAATATACCAGTAGAGAACACAATGTCAACAAGTGGATGCAGCACAATCCCTACAACGAGGCTCTGCCAAGCGAACAATCTATAATAGCATAGTGTGACCTAAACTCAATGTTCGTACACTGTACATCAGCATTGCTATATACCACATTAAAGAATAGTTATGACAACAAGCAGAAATGTGTAAATATGCAATCCATATGCAATGCAGCAAATATATATCTTACACAATAAACAGGTCATTAGCATCACATCAGCATAAGCAAATAAATGTTCATATGTAATCTTAATAAGTAAACATGAAGGCGCAAGCAGATAAATCACAAAGTATAACTTACATACTTAACCACATCAGCACAATTAATCAAGTGACAATTATAATTTAAATAAATAAGCACAGCAGGCACATAATAGAAACATATGACATCAGTGAAAAAGCAGTGCAGCCAAGCGATGCATAATATACACAAGTAACAACCATGTTCATTAATCAATCATTGTCAAATCAATTAATGTACGCAAGCACGTCGCTTCACAAGTAAATTCATAGAACATGAAATTTAGCACAAAGTATGAATCACGTAATCGGGAGCAGCAAATTACGTCTAAAGTACGTACCTAAGTGGAAATATGTTACCTGAAAAATAAACTCAATTAATAGTTACCTTTTTGGTTTATTACTTTTTTTTTAAATTACATTCTTCTCGATAGCAAGTCCTCTTAACGTCGGACACACACAGAATTTACCTGAAGGTCTTAAATATTTTATACAACAGTATCCTGAAAAATACTGAACGTTAATAACATAATTTATCAAGTCACTATAGCTTTATACTGAATTTAATCGGAGAAATTAGACTGTGTATTTGTTTACGGCTGTCAGTGCATTCGCACTGAGCGCTCGATCAGCTGTAGGCGCGTGACGTAGAAGATAATTGTTTGCGGTCAACGACTGCCTTGTGCGGCGCGCAGACTTCACTGTTGCTTTGAGTATCTGCCGCCGCCGGAACACGGCGCGGTATCCTTGCATTCTCCGTGTGTTTACGTACAACTGTTCGTTTCTCAAAAGTATGTCATTCCTCAAAAATTTTAACGTTAGATATATGATGTATTCCCTTAAAGCGCCGAGATTTAAGAGTTTCTACTTCAATAGCGTTATCATGAATAAAGCGTTATAAACGTTATAAAGCAGAAAAAATTTGCGACACAAGCCTTTTCCTTTGTGAGACAAACGATGAGACTTAATTAACACCTTTTGACCAACTGACAAGATTTTTAAACGACCAGGATGTTTAGCTGATTTCTCTCTTCTAGCAGCGGCAGATGCAATATTTTGTAGAGCTAGGTTGACAACTTCAGAATGCCGCAGTTTCCATGTAGGCGGAAAAGGAACGATTTCAGAAATGCGATTTGTCGGTGCTTTGTTTTTTAATATCAGTATAGGCGGTAAAGAAGTTGAGTCATTAGGAAGTTCATTCAGAATGTTTTGAAAAATATGAAGATACTGATCCCACGTTCTGTGATTCTGATGACAATAAAGACGACACAATTTATTGATTTCCTTCATCCATCTCTCTGAAGCGTTAGATTGAGGGTGAAAAAGTGAAATGAAAATTGGTTTAATCTTACGACGCTGTAGAGTACGAAGCCAAATTTTAGAACGAAACTGTGATCCATTATCTGATATAACCTTATCAACATGACCCACTTCTTTAAGAAAATGTTTGATGAAAGCGTTAGATACTGAACGAGCTGTTGCTTTGCGTAAAGGTGTAAAACACACATATTTTGATGTCAGTTCCACTGCTACGAAAATGTACGCAAAACCATTAGTAGAACGAACCACTGGACCGAACAAATCGACTGCAGCCATGTCCTTTAATTTCGCTGGAATGATAGGAAACAACAGTGCTCTGTGAGAAATAGTTGGCGGCTTAGCCTTTTGACATAATTTGCATTTGGCAAGAACAAATCGAATACGTTTTTCCATATTACTGAAGTAACAATTTTCTCGCAATTTATGAAAGCATTTTCTGGGACCAAAGTGTGCATAACTGAAATGTGTGTACCAAATCAATTTATTGACCCACTCATCAGGAATACAAACTAACCAAACAGAGTTGTCGACCGGTTTTCGTTTAAAAAGAATATCATTGCGAACTAAATAATGCTGTCTAATCGCTATGTTTTCCTTTCTCCTCCACTTTCCCTAATGTCCTTCGAGATTGGATCCTTATTTTGCTCCTTAGCGATGTCCTGGAGCGAAGAAGAAATAAAATTCTCAAACGCAACACCTTGAATATACATCAAACGATAATTGTTTTCTTTGCAGTCCTCTTCGGGACTTTGTTTCAAACCCATAGGTGCACGTGATAAAGCATCAGCAATAATATTTGAAGATCCCTGTATGTAAACAATACTAAAATCAAATTCCTGTAGGTACAGCGCCCATCGTGACAATCTTCCATGAGTTAATTTTGCTGACATAAGAAATTCCAGAGCTCGATGATCGGTGTAAACCTTAGTATGTCTGCCATACAAAAATATGCGAAATTTTGTGAAGGCCCAAACAACAGCCAAGGCTTCAAGTTCCGTAATCGAATAATTCCTTTCTGATTTAGAGAGAACAAGACTTCCAAATGCAATAGTTTTCTGTATTACAACGCCGTTTTCTTCTATCTCTTGAAATAAATGTGCACCTAGGCCTTTGTATGATGAGTCCGTCGGCAAACAAAAATCTTTAGATAAATCCGGATATGAGAGAAGTGGAGCAGCAACTAAAGCATCACGAAGTTGTTCAAATTCTGACTGAGCTTCCTCATCCCAACACCAATTAGAATTCTTTCCAGATAGTTCACATAAACGAGGTGTGGCCAAATCGTCCAATCTAACAAAGCGTCTAAGAAAATTACAGACACCAAGGAAACTACGAACATCACGTTTTGTGGTAGGAACAGCATAATTACGAATAGCGTCTAGTTTCTCTGGATCAGGAAGAATACCTTCAGTAGAAATAATGTGACCGAGAAATTTCACCTGAGAACGACCAAATTCAGATTTTTCCAAGTTCACTGTAATGCCAACTCTTGCAAAAATACGTAATAATGAATCCAAAATTTTGTTGTGGTCACTCCAAGAACGTTTAGCAATAAGAATGTCGTCAACATATGAAGTAATATTGTCACGAAGATTAACAGGTAAAATTTCGTTTAAACTACGAATGAATGCTGCTGAAGATACAGTAAGTCCAAACGGTAATTTCCGAAACTGGTAACAGTTACCAAAGGCTAAAAAGGCAGTGTATTTTCTACAATCAGGGTGGAGTTCTATTTGCCAAAAACTTGCGCGCATATCAATCGTGGATAAAACTTTAATTCCATGGAAATGTTGAAGAAGTTCATCTAAATTTTGTGGACGGTCAGTTTCAGGAATGATGATATTATTTATCTGCCTGGAATCCAGAACCAAACGAATTGACCCATCCTTTTTAAGAACGACGTGTAATGGGCTGGTATAGGGACTGACTGCTGACTCAATAATGCCCTGATCTAAGATGTACTGAAGTTCACTCTTAACCTTGTCTCTGTAAGCCAAAGGAATAGCGTACGTTTTCCCCCGAAATGGTGTGTGTTCTTTTACTTTAAATAAATATTGTAAGCCTTGTATAGTTCCTGTGTGTTGACTAAATACTGTAGCATGTGAAGTCAAAATTTGGTGCAGTTCTTCTCTTGCAACGTCGTCTGGCACTTCAGCTTTCTTAACCTTTTCATTAATTATTTCTTCGCTATTAATTATATCATCCATCCCGTCTCTGTATCTATTGTCATTGTCATGAATGAACACATTGTCGTCATAATGCTCAGCGAAAACATCAGAAGCAAGAAACCTTAAACATTTTGTGTCTGATACAGATTTTGTTAAACACTCGAAAAATTTTAAACTTTTCGGCATTCCGGCAACAGTCAAATTCACAGTTCCTTCTTTAAAGTTTAAAATTGCCTTATGTGCGTTAAGAAACTCCATACCTAATATAATTTGTGTACTGAGTAATGGAACAATAATAAAATTAGCAGAAAATTCATATCCTTGACAAATGAAATTTAAGTTGGTCTGTTGTTTGACTTCCACACTTTTCCCAGAAATAGCTCCTCGAATTGTAGTTTTAGAAACAGGTAACACAGGACAAGCAATAGTTCTTACACATATACGAAAAACTGATTCACTAATGACATTCAATGGGCTCCCAGAATCTAAAACTGCAGTGAACTTATTCTTACCCACACATTCTTCAATAACAGGATGTAAAAATGCGTCTACATTGTTTTCCTTTTCGTCTAGCAAAATGTCTCTCATATCTTCCAGGCGTACGTAAAGTCGTAGTGTCATTACTTTCTGAACCGTCTATATTGCTGCCAGAAGCCGAAGCTACAAGTCATTGTCGATTGCTTGCGTCACGTCTTTGATTATTCGCGTCATTTCGCGGGTCAATTTCTACGATTTGCACTTGTCTCTCTGAAGTTCTGTCACGTGGAGGGTGCCAATTAGGTCCTTCCTGTCTGTTAGATGCAAATTCTTGGTAGTGTCTGTTATTAAAATTTCTGTTTTCCTGTCTGTCTGCATAACTACTTCTTGTGTAATTTCGACTGTCACTTCTGAAATTATTGTTGTATCTACTACCCTGGTTATTTCTGTAGTAAGAATTCCTATTATTGTATGAATAATTTATGTCTTGATAATACCGATTACTGTTTCCGTATGATTGATCATTCCGGTAGGAATTACCGTTATTATAATGATCTGTGTAATTTCTGTTAGAACGTCGGTTATTGTCATATGGCTGGTATCTATTGTCCTGTCTGTTTCGTCTGTCATTCTCAAAATGACCCATATAACGTCCGTTCCGATCACCATCCCTTTTCTCTGAAAATCTATTGTGATTACCGTTACTGAAAAAATTACAAGAAGTCCCGTCGTCGTTATCATACTCAAGTTCTTGTAACAAAGTCTTAAAAGTCTCAATGTCGTCTTTACATCTTCCGGCTAAAGCAATTTGTCTTATGGATTGTGGCAGCTTAGTTAAACAAATGCGAATTAATTCAGTCGGGCTATAAGGGCTGGAAAGGAACTGATTCTTTCGAATCATGTCTTCAAAATATTCTGCTGGCGTGCGGAACTCAGACTGTTTGAAATTACGCTGCATAATAAGACTGTGTTTGACTCTGTCTTGCGTGTTTTCGGACCAATATGCCGATAGAAATGCATGATAAAAATCATTTAGATTATTAAAATCTCTAATAAGTGCGCGCATCCGCGTCGCCGGTTCGTTTTCTAAATATCCACACATAAATTCCAGTTTGTGACTTAGTGGCCAATTTGGTGGAAGTGCGTACATAAATTGATCTAACCATGAACATGGATGTATGTCGTTCTTAGAATTGCGAAAGATCTTAAATTTCCGAACAGTTAAGAAGTGTTTATAGTCAAAGTTTTCTCCTCGTGGCGACAAAGACCTACTGCGTCTGTCCCAGTCCGAACGTCGACCATTGTCAAGTTCGCGCGCCTGGCGCTGTCTTGTTGCTTCTCGTAAATGAAATAAATTACTATCTTCAAAACCCACTGCTATCGGTGATTCCAAATTTCTTCTACCGTCTCTTCCTACGATTTTGCTTTCAATTTGTTTGACTTGCTTTCCTAATGCCTCAGATTCCCTTTTAACGCGTTCATTAAATTTTTCCTGATTTTCAACATGTTTATTTATGCTCTGGTACTCTTCGGTTTCTGAAAATGTCAATGGAGCTGTATCATCTGAATCTCTGTCCCCATTTAAACTAAGATTTGTCAATTTATCTGAAATCTCCTCCACTCTTTTCGATAAGTCACCTATTTTTTCTTTCTGTTTATTTACGTCTTCCGTAAGTGTCGCGACTCGGGTTTCGGTATTGTCACATTTAGTAGTTGACTTTTCACACTGTTGCGTTAAGTCATTTGGTACGGATTCCTCGATTCTTTCAAATATTTCTTCCTTATCGTGTGCACGTTGTAAATTTAACTCTGAAAATTTTTGTACTATCGCGCGATCTCTTTCTTCCTGTTCTCTATCCTATTCCTTTTGTCTAATCTCTACTGCAATTAATCTATTATTGTGCGCATTCAAAATCGGTTGTACTTCTTCTCTAATTTCTTTCTTTAATTCATCTTTCATATTTTTGAAACATGTCCCTATTCGTGAGTCTAACCGTGTTTCCATTGTTTCCATCTCTGTTTTAATTGTTCCTATTTGTGTTCCCATATCTGTTTTTAGTTCAGATCGTAACTGTGATCCCACTGTTTCCATATCTGTTTTTAATTCAGATCGTAACTGTGATCCCAGTGAGTCTAACCGTGTTTCCATTATTTCCCTTTGTGAGTCTAACCGTGTTGCCATTTGTGAATCTAACCGAGATCCCAAATTTAATATTGCACTCATCAACTGCTCCATATTAACTGGTTCAAAATTCTTTTCGCCCCTAACATTTCCCGCAAAACCAGTTTCCCTCGTCATATTTGTAAAGCTATCTGAGCTCGATACCATTTCAGAATCTTCTAGCGTTAATTTCGTATTCTGTAAATTTTTTGATTGAGAAAAATTTTGAACTGGTTCCGGACTATTTTCCCTGCTTATTAAATTGTTTTCAACTTCATTATTCATCATCCTGTTCTCCTATGTTGGCGAGTTCGCCATGTCAACAATTCGGTCATTCTCACTATCCATCATTTTTGCCTTTTTCATCGATCGCGTAATCATTTACAAAATATACAAAATTCGTCACTATATGAAAATTACACACAATGAGACTTTATCCTCAACAATATCATTCACACGAAATGTTTCCTTCAAACACGATTAGCGAACAATTAGAACCTTCACAATTGCACAAAATTGTCAGACCTGTATACAAGACATCAAAAATTAAATTCTGCAAAAATACCGTCAGAAGAATGACAAGACAGCTGCAAATGTTCATTACCAAATCTAAACATGCAATATAGACTACAATTACTAAACTACAAATTACTACAACAATACTACTGTCACCTACTTTTACAATCAGAAGAATTCCAAAGCGCGATCCGAAGCAGCGGTCGCCACGGCATGGGGGCTTAATTAAATAAGAATGCAAATATTTTTTACTGTCTGTCCGGTTATGCTGTCTCGTAAACGGTTGGCCCTGACTGGTATTAGTACGCAATCTGACTGCATAGAATAACAACTAAGAATGAAAGAAAATTTCCGTTAACACAATTAATTAAGTCCCCAGCAACTATAAAACGTGCGAAACCAAAGCACAAGTGTAACTGTTCTGTGTGTGGAAGTGTGATTCAACGTACACATCTGGCACGGTTCTTCTTCAATAAGACAAGAAATTTTAAGTACCATTTATATTTAAGTAATTAAAAAAATAGAAATACTATAATTGCGTAAGGAAACCAGAATTACACTCTAATACAACAACACGACCCAGATGCTTTGTTGACTGAACCTGTGATGACGCATTATTTAAGACATTGAAATAATGAAAAAAAAGGAATTTTTTTACCTCATATATATTGACGAAAAGCACTCTGATCGTTACAATACCTCCATTTCGAACAACATCTGCTGCCTAGCCCATCAAAACTGCATAAAACATGGAACAAGCACTATCCACCACAACTTCACAACAACTCTCCACTCCGACTTCACGACAAGCACTGTCTACCACCGCATCTGAACAAGAACTGTCCATTATGACCTCTCGACAAGCACTCCCCACTACATCTGAACAAGAACTCTCCATTACGACATCTCGACAAGAACTGCCAGTGGAGGCGGCTGAATAATACTCTTTGGCGCAATCTCTGGCGCTGTGGATCAGTGTAGCCACCTTTCAAGCTTCCCGTTTCATGTAGACGAGATGTGAGACGACCAAACATCCGGCGCGAAGGCGATGGCTTGTCAGGGAATCGTCTTCTGTACAGTCGTTCTGCCTGAACAGCATTTCGTCCACCTACAACAGGGTACAGTACAGGTATGTAGAGTAGGGTAGAAAACAGACATATTAACTTAATGATCATAATGTTCGCTAACAGTACTATCAACAAACAAGCAATCTCTTATCGTATTTCCCGTCAACGTACATTCTCCATAGATCAGTAGCATTTCTACCATATCGTCATGTGTGTACATTATACTGTACAATATAAGTTCAACAACACAACGTTTATTCACAATGTGTACTACCTCCATGCCGTCACTAGATTACTCTGATGCACGACTACACTGGCAAGCTGTGTACTGCACGCCAAAGCTACAACAAATGGGTTGCTCGGAGGGTGGTGGAGTACAGGAGTTGGCATGGGCCGTAAATCATAAATAAGGCGAAGTGGTAACTGTGGCAGTAGTGGGAACTACGTTGGACACTTGACTAGGTAGAGCCAGGCGGTGCGCGACAGGCACAAAGGGTCATATAACGCATTAGATAAACCTTATTTTGGGTGTGCAGGATAAATAAGACAACCGGACGGGTGCACACCGATCGGTACTGGTTCATATTGTGTACGTAGATACGTAAAACGTGCGAGAGGGAAACCATTATGAGCTTATGAGAGTTGATGGCAGCAGACCGTATTATTCGTTTCGGACCTCTTGATAAGTATGGAGGTGTGATTACACATGTCAATCAAATCGCGATTACGGGCAGCATAGGGTTCACGCCTGAGCCTCAGGACGTGCGCTAGCAGCGCATGTCGGGTGTTTCAAGCGTCAACTTCGCGTCTCAATATCTCGGGATGTAATGGGAATATTGCGATGCATTGTGTCTGTGCTTTGTCATGCTATGGACTGCTGAAGAAAAAATATAGGAAGTCCATTTAAAAAAAACATAAGTTTGTGTTAAAAAACACATATGCTTTCGTTTTAGAATGTTTCCAAATATGTACATTCATGGGCCCCAGCCCTACATTGATACCGGTGAAAGTCGTTTTCCAATAGCTGTCATTGTTCCACAGATATTTTGGGTGGACAAGATAGCTGGGACACCCTGTATATAAATGACCTTGTGGATAACATCGGAAGTTCACTGAGGCTTTTTGCGGATGATGCTGTAGTATGTTGAGAGGTAACAATGGGAAGTTGTACTGAAATGCAGGAAGATCTGCAACGAATTGACGCACGGTGCAGGGAATGGCAATTGAAGCTACATGTAGACAAGTGTAATGTGCTGCGAATACATAGAAAGAAAGATCCTTTATAGCAGGTCAGCAGGAAGCAGATAATTCCATAAATTATCTGGGAGTAGGCATTAGGAGTGAATTAAAATGGAATGACCATATAAAATTAATTGTCGGTAAAGCAGATGCCAGACTGAGATTCATTGGAAGAATCTTAAGGAAATGCAGTCCGAAAACAAAGGAAGTAGGTTACAGTACACTTGTTCGCCCACTGCTTGAATACTGCTCACCGGTGTGGGATGTGTACCAGATAGGATTGATGGAAGAGATAGAGAAGATCCAACGTAGAGCAGCGCGCTTCGTTACAGGATAAATTACTAATCGCGAAAGCGTTACGGAGATGATAGATAAACTCCAGTGGAAGACTCTGCAAGAGAGACGCTCAGTAGCTCGGTACTGGCTGTTGTTGAAGTTTCGAGAACATACCTTCACCAAGGAGTCAAGCAGTGTATTGCTCCCTCCTACGTATATCTCGCGAAGAGACCGTGAGGATAAAATCAGAGAGATTAGAGCCCACACAGAGGTGTACCGACAATCTTTCTTCGTCTCGTAAAGAAACTGGACATTTCCTTTTTTGGCTACTGTTTCCCGCGTTGCCGGAATTTTAGCTGGGACGCAAATATGTTCTGAATATTCTTGACACTGCCTTTCTAATTTAAAAAACAAATATTTTTTGCAGCTTCTTGCAGTGAGGTGTGCTGGATACACCCTTGTCCCACTTACAACATTTTAGCGGTTCGTGTGGGTAGAGAAGACAACTACAAACTTTTAGTAGTAGGTGATGTGGCGTGTTGCATTTGAGTGAACACTGCTGTTATGTCTACACGCAAATGCACCTTTTGTTCCAATATAAATTAAAACAGCCTTTCCATAAGGAAAAAATTTTAGTTAAGGAGTTTAATATTAAATTTGCAATGCCACGTACTGTTCGATTGCACAGAGGGGGAACTTTAATATCGTGCAGGCTCCAGCACAATAAATGAGACAAACGGAAGTTCTTTGCGTGTTTTGGTACTTGCGTTGTTTAATTCATAAATTTCGGGCCTATTATAGTATTTGAGAGTTGTAGCATCGCGTTTTAGTACCTGAATAGTGTAAATTCGCGTAGTCGTCTGTCTTCTGTTTTTGTTTTGAACGGCCAGTGTCGGTTGGTCACAGTCAGTGTGCTCCCTGCCGCCGTTGGATAAGCAGCTGCAGCAGCAAGTCGTATACTCCTAGCTCACTCATTTGTTACATACATTAATTCTTAATTTCTTTGCGTGTTTTTGGTACTTGCATTGTTTAATTCATAAATTTCGGGCGTATTATAGTATTTGAGAGTTGTAGCATCGCGTTTTAGTACCCGAATAGTGTAAAATCGCATAGTCTCCTTCCGCCGCCGAGCAGTGTGTCAGCAGTGCGCAAGTAGCAGCATTACTGCATTTACTAGGCAATCTTGTATTTTAATAACAGTTTAAATTTTGTGTCGATTTGTTTGCGCTCTCTGTAGATTAGTTCAGACGTTCTTTGCACAACAGTTTTTAGCATGGATAGGGACTGCAACTGCTGTGTTCGGATGCAGGCTAAGTTGGCATCCCTTCGCTCCCAGCTTCAGGCAGTGTTGGCTTCAGTCACACAGCTTGAGGCTGTTGCCAATGGGCATCACTGTGGGGGTCCGGATGGGGGTTTGTCGGAGACGGCCAGCTCGTCCCACGCATCCCCCGATCGGACTACGACTATGGTTGCCCGGGATACTGCCCGCATTGAGGCTGATCCCTCACCTGTGGTAGAGTGGGAGGTCGTCTCAAGGTGTGGCAGGGGGAGAAAGACATTCCGGAGAGCTGAACGGAAGGCCTCTCCAGTTTGTCTGACGAACCAGTTTCAGGCTCTGTCTCAGGCTGATACTGATCTTCGGCCTGACATGGCTGCTTGTCCTGTTCCAGAGGTTGCCCCTCAGTCTGCGAGATCCGGGCGGTCGCAGAGGGTGGGCTTACTGGTAGTTGAGAGCTCCAACGTCAGGCGCGTAATGGGGCCCCTTAGGGATATGGCAGCAAGAGAGGGGAAATAAACCAATGTGCACTCCGTGTGCATACCGGGGGGAGTCATTCCAGATGTGGAAAGGGTCCTTCCGGATGCCATGAAGGGTACAAGGTGCACCCATCTGCAGGTAGTCGCTCATGTCGGCACCAATGATGTGTGTCGCTATGGATCGGAGGAAATCCTCTCTGGCTTCCGGCGGCTATCTGATTTGGTGAAGACTGCCAGTCTCGCTAGCGGGATGAAAGCAGAGCTCACCATCTGCAGCATCGTCGACAGGACTGACTGCGGACCTTTGGTACAGAGCCGAGTGGAGGGTCTGAATCAGAGGCTGAGACGGTTCTATGACCGTGTGGGCTGCAGATTCCTCGACTTGCGCCATAGGGTGGTGGGGTTTCGGGTTCCGCTGGATAGGTCAGGAGTCCACTACACGCAACAAGCGGCTACACGGGTAGCAGGGGTTGTGTGGCGTGTGCTGGGCGGTTTTTTAGGTTAGATGGCCTTGGGCAAGTACAGAAAGGGCAACAGCCTCAACGGGTGCGGGGCAAAGTCAGGACATGAAGGGACCAAGCAGCAATCAGTATTGTAATTGTAAACTGTCGAAGCTGCGTTGGTAAAGTACCGGAACTTCAAGCGCTGATAGAAAGCACCGAAGTTGAAATCGTTATAGGTACAGAAAGCTGGCTGAAGCCAGAGATAAATTCTGCCGAAATTTTTACAAAGGTACAGACGGTGTCTAGAAAGAATAGATTGCATGCAACCGGTGGTGGAGTGTTCGTCGCTGTTAGTAGTAGTTTATCCTGTAGTGAAGTAGAAGTAGATAGTTCCTGTGAATTATTATGGTGGAGGTTACACTCAACAACCGAGCTAGGTTAATAATTGGCTCCTTTTACCGACCTCCCGACTCAGCAGCATTAGTGGCAGAACAACTGAGAGAAAATTTGGAATACATTTCACATAAATTTTCTCAGCATGTTATAGTCTTAGGTGGAGATTTCAATTTACCAGATATAGACAGGGACACTCAGATGTTTAGGACGGGTGGTAGGGACAGAGCATCGAGTGACATTATACTGAGTGCACTATCCGAAAATTACCTCGAGCAATTAAACAGAGAACCGACTCGTGGAGATAACATCTTGGACGTACTGATAACAAACAGACCCGAACTTTTCGACTCTGTAAGCGCAGAACAGGGAATCAGTGATCATAAGGCCGTTGCAGCATCCCTGAATATGGAAGTAAATAGGAATATAAAAAAAGGGAGGAAGGTTTATCTGTTTAGCAAGAGTAATAGAAGGCAGATTTCAGACTACCTAACAGATCAAAACGAACATTTCTGTTCCGACACTGACAATGTTGAGTGTTTATGGAAAAAGTTCAAGGCAATCGTAAAATGCGTTTTAACAGGTACGTGCCGAGTAAAACTGTGAGGGACGGGAAAAACCCACCGTGGTACAACAACAAAGTTAGGAAACTACTGCGAAAGCAAAGAGAGCTTCACTCCAAGTTTAAACGCAGCCAAAACCTCTCAGACAAACAGAAGCTAAACGATGTCAAAGTTAGCGTAAGGAGGGCTATGCGTGAAGCGTTCAGTGAATTCGAAAGTAAAATTCTATGTACCGACTTGACAGAAAATCCTAGGAAGTTCTGGTCTTACGTTAAATCAGTAAGTGGATCGAAACAGCATATCCAGACACTCCGGGATGATGAAGGTATTGAAACAGAGGATGACACGCGTAAAGCTGAAAAACTAAACACCTTTTTCCAAAGCTGTTTCACAGAGGAAGGCCGCACTGCAGTTCCTTCTCTAAATCCTCGCACAAACGAAAAAATGGCTGACATCGAAATAAGTGTCCAAGGAATAGAATAGCAACTGGAATCACTCAACAGAGGAAAGTCCACTGGGCCTGACGGGATACCAATTCGATTCTACACAGAGTACGCGAAAGAACTTGCCCCCCTTCTAACAGCCGTGTACCGCAAGTCTCTAGAGGAACGGAAGGTTCCAAATGATTGGAAAAGAGCACAGGTAGTCCCAGTCTTCAAGAAGGGTCGTCGATCAGATGCGCAAAACTATAGGCCTATATCTCTGACGTCGATCTGTTGTAGAATTTTAGAACATGTTTTTTGCTCGAGTATCATGTCGTTTTTGGAAACCCAGAATCTACTATGTAGGAATCAACATGGATTCCGGAAACAGCGATCCTGTGAGACCCAACTCGCTTTATTTGTTCATGAGACCCAGAAAATATTAGATACAGGCTCCCAGGTAGATGCTATTTTCCTTGACTTCCGGAAGGCGTTCGATACAGTTCCGCACTGTCGCCTGATAAACAAAGTAAGAGACTACGGAATATCAGACCAGCTGTGTGGCAGGATTGAAGAGTTTTTAGCAAACAGAACACAGCATGTTGTTATCCATGGAGAGACGTCTACAGACGTTAAAGTAACTTCTGGCGTGCCACAGGGGAGTGTTACGGGACCATTGCTTTTCACAATATATATAAATGACCTAGTAGATAGTGTCGGAAGTTCCATGCGGCTTTTCGCGGATGATGCTGTAATATACAGAGAAGTTGCAGCATTATAAAATTGTAGCGAAATGCAGGAAGATCTGCAGCGGATAGGCACTTGGTGCAGGGAGTGGCAACTGACCCTTAATACAGACAAATGTAATGTATTGCGAATACATAGAAAGAAGGATCCTTTATTGTATGATTATATGATAGCAGAACAAACACTGGTAGCAGTTACTTCTGTAAAATATCTGGGAGTATGCGTGCGGAACGATTTGAAGTGGAATGATCATATAAAATTAATTGTTGGTAAGGCGGGTACCAGGTTGAGATTCATTGGGAGAGTCCTTAGAAAATGTAGTCCATCAACAAAAGAGGTGGCTTACAAAACACTCGTTCGACCTATACTTGAGTATTGCGCATCAATGTGGGATCCGTACCAGATCGGGTTGACGGAGGAGATAGAGAAGATCCAAAGAAGAGCGGCGCGTTTCGTCACAGGGTTATTTGGTAACCGTGATAGCGTTACGGAGATGTGTAACAAACTCAAGTGGCAGACTCTGCAAGAGAGGCGCTCTGCATCGCGGTGTAGCTTGCTCGCCAGGTTTCGAGAGGGTGCGTTTCTGGATGAGGTATCGAATATATTGCTTCCCCCTACTTATACCTCCCGAGGAGATCACGAATGTAAAATTAGAGAGATTAGAGCGCCCACGGACGCTTTCAGACAGTCGTTCTTCCCGCGAACCATACGCGACTGGAACAGGAAAGGGAGGTAATGACAATGGCACGTAAAGTGCCCTCCGCCACACACCGTTGGGTGGCTTGCAGAGTGTAAATGTAGATGTACAACTAAGCACATAAAAAAATGAAATTTTTAAACTGTTGTGAAGTGTATTTGACAAATTATTAGATATGCTGCTTATGTTCTTTTCGTATAAACATGTGTTTAAAAATGTAAAACATTCCCAGTATCAACATATTTTGTTAAACGGGTGTCATTAAATCAAAGCTCAGATATTGAAGACCATAGAGCTTTCAAATTAATTATAGTAATAGAGGGCTGACTTGATACTTCCCTGTAATTTCTACAAGAAATTTAAGTAGAGTCGGCTTTTTCGTTCTGAGGCCCACACATGTTAAAGTATTTAAGAAACTGCTGATTAGTTTATCACAGCTTTTCAGGGGTCCTGTTATTTTCACGGGGAAAATATGGTAGGGTTAAGTAGAAACTGACAACATTCTCGGAATAATAACGTTTTAAACACTGTGTTGTAGATTGCCGCCCTCACAGCTTACTTCAGAATATTTTTAACGATCATGAAGAAGATACCAGACAGAAACCCAATGTTAAATTTCGATTCAATCGCCAAATAAACTATGTGTACTTCCAAGCTTGTGTTGCCGAATTTCGATCTTAGTTATTTAACAATATTAAAAATTTTTGACGTTTGCAAGCGCAGTTATGTTAAAACGTAAAAGGTTACAATGAGTACAGACAAAAAATGCCGCCCCCTTAAGGTGCCACCCCTATGCCCGTGACTAGTGGGCCTATATGTAAATCCGCCACTGGACCATACTACTAAGAAGACAACAATACCAAGAGTGTACTACTAAAACTACAATAGAAGTAAGTACCACTTAGAAGACAACAATAAGGTAGAACCGCGCAAAGCATGTAGAGAATGCGTTCCTAGTAGACCTATGAGAAAAGCCAATCTCCTATTTCCTAAAATCCTGAACCTAAAGCTCCAGAGGTTAACGCAATTGCAGTGAAGTAGAAAGAATGACATTTTTTATCAGTACAAAAAGCATATTGAGTGAACAACAACTGATATTACAATTACATATAGCTGTATATGAATTCGGTCATGCGAGAAATAGCGAGGAAGAAAAATCCGAACAGAGAAAATATAAATTTAGGTAACTGCACTAGTGTAAAGATTTCTGTAAAAGATGGACAAAAGAGTAACGAAATATTTCAAAATCAAAATGCCAATGTAGTAGACTTGCTTTTGCAAAATGTAACAATAAGTGATTTGGAACCGTCAAGCGGTCGGTGATTATTTGGATGCTGGGCGCGACATGCCATCGTTGCATTCTACGCCTCTGAATACGGAACATTTCATTATAAGCAATACGTTGATTACAGTAGACGAAATTAATGACACCTCAAGGCAAAGGAATATTTTAAATGTAAGTAGTAGACCTAATACTGACGCAGATGCTGACAGGCGTAGGTCAGAAGTGACTATGGAAGATATGCAAGCCTTATTTCGAGCCTTAACAGAAATACAGACATGAACGCAATGAAAACAGACAAAAATTTAAAAAATGTTGGGTTTAGAGACCAATTTGACGACAGTAAATTCAAAAATGTCGGGTTTAGAGACCAATTTGAACACAGTAAATTCAAAAACGTCGAATTTAGAAATAATACAAGCGGACATGACTAATATGAAAGCAGACATGACCACGATGAAGTCCGAGATCGGGAAGGTACATACAAACATGACACACATGTCAGGCGAAGTAAGAAATTTGCGCACAGAACTCAATAATCTGGATACGAATTTAATGGCTCTGGGCACTATGGGACTTAACAGCTGTGGTCATCAGTCCCCTAGAACTTAGAACTACTTAAACCTAACTAACCTAAGGACACCACACACATCCATGCCCGAGGCAGGATTCGAACCTGCGACCGTAGCAGTCGCACGGTTCCGGACTGCGCGCCTAGAACCGCGAGACCACCGCGGCCGGGCGATACGAATTTCATACAGCAGATTTCACAAATCTCCACGGAGGTGGATAGGAAAATTAACGAACAAGTACATACGTCGGTTCACAATATGAGCGAGAAATTACGTCAGTTCACAATATGAGTGAGAAACTGAAAGGCACAGTGGAAGAAAAATTTGAAACACTCACGCGCAGGTATTGAGAGGAAGTATCCGGAATCAGAGAAACTCAGGATAGTTTACGGATAATGCAAAAGAATACGCAGCTTAACATAGATAATGTACAATGAGAAGTAGCGAAGGTGTATTCATTCTGTGGTGACTTACCAGAAAATGCAGAGAAAATCAAAGTGGAGATAAGATTACCTAAGTTAGAGCATAAATGAATCAACTCACACATTGTGCAACTTTGCAAAACAATCAAGGATAATACAAAAGATGAAAACACAACGTTCGCCGAAAAAGTTCGTACGCGAAAAGCGTACTTATTTGGAAGCGGTAAAGGAAGTAATGGGGGACAAGGAAGAAGAAATTTTAAAATGCTCAGGACATGATATCAAACAGGTAGAACAAAGATTAATGGAGTAATGTAGTATAACATCATAGCTGGTCGCGGTAAGCGGAACTATAGACAACCTTCCGCCCATGAGAGAAATCAGTGGCGCGGACAACAATGCCCAACCCATACCGCACGAGCGCAAGCCGACGGGCTACGCGAGCAACGGGCAAAACTTCTATGAGACAGATACGTCATCACCGCATGTAAAGGCTGTTCCGTCCTGCTGGACAGCGTTTTTAATGGACGAGAGTTTAATAAAACATCGACAGTGTCCTGTATTTTCAAATGAAACAAAGCAAACGCACCAGGTAGTGTTTGTCCGAGTCTTTAGGAATGTAATGCCTAGGACTTGGACAGAAGCTCAAAAGATCAAATATGTGGTAAAACACATATAAGGTGACGCCTTTTTGTGGGCTACAGAGATGTCGGAATTCTGCGAGACATATGATGAATTTGAAAATGCATTTTTAGATAAATACTGGTCAACAGCTATCCAGGAGAGATTAAGACGAGAGGTATTTAACCCATTATCATATCATCCAAAAATCGGGGGCTAAGAAACTATTTTGAAACATATCTAAACAATACCTGCTACTGGAATAATCCGATATCTCATGTAGATGTATTGAAAATCTTAAAGAACACCTTGCCTGCAAATGGCAGGGAAAAATTAGTAACCATTCCCGAATATGATCTCGAGTGTTTTCTCTCAGTGCTCGACTCACATATCTAATTCATGAGGATGGACAAGCCATGCCTAGTTATCGTAATGGTAATGAACACAACGCAAATGGAACAACTACTGTAATGGCAATGGCTTTAGAAACTATAATGGTCGTGTGCGCGTGAATGAAAGGCATCCTTATGCACCGCCGCGCCACAACGGAACTCCATACAATGGGTTTACCTATCAGGCATAGGGTGACTGTAGGTACGAAAATAAGTACGGCAATGGCCGAAATAGGATAAATTCGAGAGAAAACTTTGATACTAGGCGACAAGTAAATGCAAATTACCTGGATCGGAATGTGGAACACAGGGTTCAAAGGGAGATTCGCCAGCCCGTACAGTCAAACCGAAACATCCGGTACACAACATGGCAAGCACGTGAACATGCGGTGAACGTAGTAGAAGTGACGACAGAAAATGAAACCATACCTTTACCGCCCCCAGGAAACAACAATAGTCAGGCACGGCTAGGGGAAGAAGGTAATGAACTGCCAGTGCGCCACAGTAATAATATTAGCGACCTAAACACTAACACGAGCAGAAATAGAAAAGAGGAAGTAGACACTGAAATAAGCTTACACGTACAGCATATCTGTAATCTATTTTTAAGGTATGATAAGGAAGCAGAAATGAAACAGGATTTGTTCACAGAAGAGAAAGAAACAACTCGCAAGGTAAGTGAAATTATTCAGGCAACAATAAGGGTAAAGGTGGGAAGCATACCAGTTCTTTTCAATACTGGAGGATCAACAAGCCTGATGTCAACCAGTCTGTTTAAAGAGATAGCGCTGGAAGAAAACGTACCTACGCTACCCGTAGATAACTGTTAAGATCCTAATGACGATGGGAAGTAAAACTTTTACAGACTAGGGGGTACAATATTTATGTTTCTGGTACCCTCTCCCTCTTCTACTACTCTAAAGGAATGTTCAGTTTTCTTCTACTATCTGACATGCAAAGTGACATGCAACCCAGCGAATAAAAGTTTTCCTTGTATTTTGGTATTGTACTTTTTTAAGACTTAATCAAAGGAAACCTTTCGACATTTCTGAAGGAAACACGGAATACGTAAGAAATAAAACAACTATAAAGGAAGCCTTTCGATTTTCCTTATGGAAACACGGAATATACAACAAGAACTAAAACAACTATACATAATACTGAACGAGTGAAAACCATAGGATGCTGTAGTTCAGGCGCAAAAAACTGAATAAGTGTGATGGATGTGGTGTCACCGCCAGACACCACACTTGCTAGGTGGTAGCTTTTAAATCGGCTGCGGTCCCCTAGTATACGTCGGACCCGCGTGTCGCCACTGTCAGTAATTGCAGACCGAGCGCCGCCACACGGCAGGTCTAGAGACAGATCCTAGCACTCAGCCCAGTTGTACAGCCGACGTTGGTTCACTGACAACTACGCTCTCATTTGCCGAGACGATAGTTAGCACAGCCTTCAGCTACATTTGCTACGACCTAGCAAGGCGCCGTATTCAATTGATATTGAGATTCTATTAACGTATCATCAAGAGCGATGTTCTACAAATGTGGATTAAAGTTAAGTATTCCAGAAGCTACGTAGTTTTCGTTATAGCATTCATTACGAATCCTGTTTCAGACCTCACGCCATCCTGCGTGAGTTTAAGCGCGTGCCTTTCGGCTCCCTCTCATTGTGTCTAGGCTGTCTTGTCTAGACACAACAATGGAAAAGAAAGGAGTTCACAGCCCGCGAGATTTAAGCGAGGGTCAAGAGCGGTGAAATTTATTGACACGCACAGCCGTCCTTCAAGCTCAGTGTACGTTAACAACCATATGCGAAGCGGCTGACAGCTGATCGTGGGAGCAGAGTAGGCAAAATGCCAAGTTAAGGTCAGTGCCACCTTTAACGACAGCCGGATACAGCCGAGATGCGCAAAGACACGCCGCGCACCGCAACGGAAACAATTTGGAATTTAACCGGATCGGCATTGACGGCGTGCAGCCAACTGCAGAAAACAGAAGCGGTACGAAATGGAGTATCTGTCAGCTGATTACTATTACGTAAATCAGCTACACAAACAAAACGAATAGAAACATTTATTCCCAAGTCGCACACTATACTGTAATTTTACACTAAATTTAAGAGTATATAATTAGGTTAAACATATTTAGTTTTAAGAAAAGGAGCGCATCGACGGAAGTAAATTATAAGGAGCGTAGAATACGCTAAATTTGTGAATTTAACGTAGGCTATTGAATGTACGTAGTTAGAAATAAGTGTAAGGATTACAAGTACGAAACAATATACACATTAAATGACCTATCCGACTATATACAACAGGATTAGACAAGTTTAAAAGATGAGTAATAACACGTACACTTAAAAGAAAACGATTAGAACAGAACTTACAAACTAAGCTACTTATATACAGCACGCAAGTAAGCGACGATGAGAAAGGTAGAATGAAATATACATATAGCAAAATGCGTGTGACTGAAACGCAAACTATAAAATAACTTATCGTACAAGATTTAGCGAAAAGAGCAGTTGTGCACTAATAGAACTACACTTCTTAACAGACAACATTAGAAGTGGTGAGCTTAATGTAAAGGGAGAATACATACCCACAAATCTGCTATTACAGAACTCCCTTATGTTAGCTGCTATTAATTACATAGTACCCTATAGGGAAAGCATAAGCAGCAAAATAAAACTGTGAAAATGAATCATACAACACGCAGGAGATAAGCTAAGTAAACACGAAAACCAACTAATACCCACAGAACATAATTACATGAACTTTAACAAAATAATTGAGGTAAGTACTGTATGTTTTAAAAGCGATATGGAGAATACTTGAAAGTAGAGAGAGTGTGAAAGATTTAAGATTTAACTAGAGGTATTAATTAGTTAATCTACGTTTGTGATGTCATATCATACATGGAGTGAAACTAGGAAGAGGATGAAAGTGTATTAGAGTAGTATGACTTTATTTGTATTTGTGTCCGCCCCGGGAGCTGAGTGGTCAGCGTGACAGACTGTCAATCCTAAAGGGCCCGGGTTCGATCCCCGGCTGGGTCGGAAATTTTCTCCGCTCAGGGACTGGGTGTTGTGTTGTCCTAATCATCATCATTTCATCCCCATCGACGCGCAGGTCGCCGAAGTGGCGTCAAATTGAAAGACCTGCACCAGGCGAACGGTCTACCCGACGGGAGGCCCTAGCCACACGACATTTCCATTTCCATTATTTGTATTTGTGGTGGTCGTGCCAGTGTGAGAACGCCACAGGTAATATATGGGTATAGATGAAGATTTATGTGGAAGATTTTTAATGAAAAATCATGTCGGTATACGGCGAGGAATATGAAGAAGAATATTATGAGGGTACCTAGGAAAGGACAATGATAGCGACGCAAAAAAGGAATAGATTATATAGTTTCAAGTCTTAGAATGAATGATTGTATGAGTGTGGAAAGAAAAGTATGATATGACATGTACGGTAAGTAATTGTCAAAACAAACATCTGGAAGAAGCACTGAAGAGTAAAGAAGAGACAGTGAAGTCAATAGTACAAAGGTACACGGTAGATTTAACATACACCGTAGCAGAGTAATTTGCCACACATACATCTGAATGAAAAACAACTTAGTATAGAAAAAATTTCCTTAGTGACTAACTGTTGCGGCTTGAGCAACCACAATGTGAATATAAATGAAAACATGGTATACAATTCGTATGAGGGATGAACACAAAATACAGTGAAACAATATTTTCTATATTAAGTTCTTGACACACGCAGAAGCGAAAGCAGTACTTTAACATAAGCAACTTCTTCTATATCGGGAATGAATTATGAGTGCAATTACCAATGACAAAAATACGGTAAAATTACCGGTCACACGTTACGAAGGTAAACATGTATATGTCGTCGCATCAATAAGGCAGATATACGGCTTGAAATGTGTGTACATTAATGTGAAATATTACGACGATTACAAAGCGGTGATGAAGTCAGGATTTGTAATATTAGTAATTTTCGCCTCACAAACATTAATATACGCTCAATAGTAAACGCCTGATGGCCTAAAGTTATCGAACAATTGTAAAGTAAAAGAAATGAACCATCGCATAGCAGCGACAGAATCTATTATTCTTTATCTTTGCCGTTATTGCGCGGTGCCAGTATATCTCTATGTACATGTATCGATTAATGGTGTAAAAAAGAATTCTGTTGTTTCAAGACAAATGAGGCTTTTGGCGCCTCACCTTTTACTGTTTGTATTCCATGAGAGGCGGACGCGGACTTGCTGCGTTCCGCAACTGTATTTTATATTCTATGTGAAAGTACTGAGTGAATATGCTAATTGTTATTTTTTTCCAATCAGAAAACATGTAGTTTCTTGTAACTGATATCGAACAGACAGCGTCAAGAGGACATTTTGGCTGTTATGTATAAAGTATCTACCCACAATGGTCATCTATTGTAATTTAATATGAAAAGGTACGTAGCATTAAAAAACGTGTGTTAAAGATAAGTGTGCTTATTTTCGTAAATTAACCTTGATAACTCCATCTCCTTATTTAGTTGAATGTTAATTATTTTGTGTTACTTCATCATCAGAAATTACGATCACGCTGATGGGCCGAACGCAGCATGAGGCAGAAGGAACATTATCGTTTTCCTATTATTTCTGAACCAACTCTTTTTTTAATTGTGTAGTGTTGCATTTCTTTTAAAGTCTATCAATCTTCTGGTCCCTTAGTGTTGATCCGGGTATGACTACATCGCGACTATAAAAATGCACAGAAATGATAATGTTTCTTCCGAGCGATCTCAAATATATATATATATATATATATTTAGTAATCAATCCCTGATTCTGTTTCCAAGTGGCCCACCAAAGTATTCACATTTTTCGACATTTATCAAAAATAAATAAATAAATTAATTAATGAAATATCAATTCTTTTTTTCTTTTCGTCCCCCAAGAGCAACGCTACACTTGGCGCCCGAACAGGGACTTGATCAAAAAATCATTTCATGTATGTGTTTAAAAATTTTTCAGTGCTTGTTCTAATAATTGTTTCATTTTCTCATGTGGATGCAATTCAACCGAGAAAGAGAAGTGGGAAAACCATTTAATTAAATCAGAAGAACGATTGATGAAATTACAAAAAAAAAAAAAAAACTCGAGTACTCATCCGTATCATCATCAAGACAGCCATAGTAAGTCAAATTTTTATACGCAGTAGCCAAGCTTTCGTAGTGACGTAGCATCTTTCGAGTTGATCAGAACGTAAACCTGTCTTTCCTTGCCTTGATACAGCTTTATTTCAATTTGTCCATAGTCCATTCTTATGTAGATAAATTCAGTGAAAGTGTATCATTGTTGTCAGTGCATAAAAAAAATTACGATATGGCGGATAACTACGCTCAAAAACTGGTAAAACGTGTGATATTTCATTTGTTTGTAATTAGTAGGAACCATCTTGTCTTCTTGGCGTAAATGAACGTCAGTTGTTATCCAGAGTTAAAATTTCATCTTAGGTCCCAATAAGCCATAGCACTACGTCACAGACAAACGACTGACGGCAGTGACAAACAATATCTGTAGCATTTTGACGTTTGACAAATAATTCATGAACATGGCTGACGGTAAACAGCGGACACAAACAAAACCAGACGACAGCGGTGATGCGAATGGACCTCACTATCCATTACGATCACGGGCGATAGGTACACGAGCGGAGGCAGAAACAGCCTCGACCGAAGTTTTAGAAGCTGGTCCTAGTGTGCAAACTATTCCCGCTTTTGAAAAAAATGACTTAGCTGCAATGATCGAAGCAATAATGGAACGCAAGTTCGAAAGTCAAAGACAGAGAGAGGCGCAAAGACAGGAACGAGAAAAGCAGGAAAAATTAGATGAAAAGGCCCGCGAAGAAAAAGAGAAGGCCGAAAGACGGCATAATAAAAATTAGGTCCTTACAAATCTGTGCAACTCAGTAAAAGCAGACATAAATTCAGTAAAAACAGAAATAAATTCGGTAAAAACAGAAATAAATTCGGTAAAAACAGACATAAATTCAGTAAAAACAGATCTGCAAACGGAGATAAATGACCTAAATACACGGTTAAATTTGGTAAAGGCCGAACTAAAGGCAGACATAACAGCTGATTTAAATACCCTGTTGGGTAATGTCCAAAGCCAAATCAGTAATCAGATCACGACCATGAGGCTAGAAATTGACACACAAGTAGAGTCAAAAATAGAGGATATTTCAAAACGGTTAGATGAAAAAATCGAAGCAGCTAAGGGAGAAATAAATTCAAAAGTGATGGAATATCAAAAACAAGCTGCGACCTTAAAAGAAGATTATACTGCAATCTCTGATGAGGTCAAAGGAGTTAAAACCGCAGTTGACACGATCGAGAATGTTGTTGATGATCTTTCCAAACAGATTGAGACTCTTAATGTAGAGGATCAAATAAAGAATACTGTTAAGGCACATGCTGAAGCATTGTCTGATCACTACCAAGAGTGGATTAAAAACAAAGACGGATTCATAGAAAACAAGGTCAAGAACGAACTCAGGGAAACTGTCAAAAACGTGACCTTTGAAATATTGGCGGCCCCTGGAAAAACAGGAGACACGGTGATGTCAGAATTAGGCCAGATAAGACGAACGTTAGCTCAAGATTTACCTGAATGGCGTCAACAGATAGTTGATGAAGTTCGTACACTAAAATGTCAAGTTGAAAATTCCCCACCTCCCGTGTCAGGAGACTGGAATAATTCACCACGAAGTAATGAACAACAGCAGGTACATTACCGTTCACCATTTGATAACGCTCAAACTCATAGTTCTATAGAAGCACAAGTTAACCAGAGTACCAGCCCACCCACTTTCGTCAGTTTGATGCAGGAGGAAAGCGTGATCAAACATCGTATTTTTCCGACCTTTCACCCACAGAAAAGAGAAATTCATCCTATAGTGTTCCTCCGAAATTTTTCAGGAATTTTCCCGAATAGCTGGAGTGACCGCCACCGAATTCAATTCGTTAGTGGATTTATCGTAGGCGATGCTGCCTTATGGGGAACCGAAATGGTCGACTCTTGTAAGAGTTACAAAGAGTTTGAACAGATGTTTTTAGCTAAATTCTGGAGTTCTGGTGTGCAGCAGCGCCTGAGAAAAGAGGTTTACAACGCCGAAGTGTTTAACAGTAAGCGCGGTAGTTTGAGAAGGTATTTTGAAAAGTATTTAGCGAAAATCAAGTTCTGGGATTCGCCGATCACCGCCAAAGACGTTATTATGATTCTAAAAACTAAGCTACCTATTGCGATCAGAGAAAAGTTAGTAAACGTGTCTGAGGACGATACGGACACTTTCCTATCTGTGTTAGACTCGTTAGATCTGATTTACGAGGACGCTAGAGTTGATGTTGGCAACGCTCACTTCAGTGCAGGCGGCCAGCACAATACAGAATACGCAGGCAACAATGGTGGCCGAGCGAAAGCGCGTCACAGCGACAGCCAGTACCAACCCCACAACGGTTTCAAAAATAAACAAACTACGTACTCCAACAGCAAATACAAAAATAAGTACAATAACGGCCAGAGATACAATCCAATATATAATTCGTCACCACCTCAGTACGAAAATGCACATTATAACACACAGCCCCAGCAATATGGAAACACGCAACCATTCAACGGTAATTATCAAAACGATCAGTCTTACGATTCAAATCGTCAGTGGAAAAGAAATAAATGGCGTAATCAAGGTGGAGACAATCAAGGTGGAGACCAATGTACACCTTTCAGTAACGGTTACAATCAACACAAGCCACAGCAAAATACCTTTCAGCCACAAAATATACACTTCACGCAACAAGCGAACGGACCTTCGGGAAGTCTGAAGCCTAAACGCCCGCATAATACGCAAATTTATTATGCCCAAGTGAATACGCCAGGAAAACAAGATCCATTTCCAACCGAGTTCGTACCACAAAACCAACACCAGTTCCAGACGGAAGAAACTCTAAGAAATATAAATCAGCAGGAAAGTAAGCGTCGAGCGGAAAATTAAAAGCAGCACCTTTGAGCCTCCTAGAGGATGCTGCAGGTTTGAATGGGGGCACCCTGTCCCTTAGTCCACACGAAATTAAAGCAATTAGGTATGACAAAGAGACAAACTTACGGGATGATCTAGTAGCAGACACTGAGACGAAAGACAATGATGACGTATGGGACGAACAAGTTCAAGCTTCCATAAGAGTATCAATTGCCAACATACCAGTAACAGCTATTATAGATACAGGAGCTAATATAAATGTCTTATCTTTATGTTTATTTAAGCAAATATCCTCTGTATGCAAAGTTTTATCACTTCCAATTCAAGGTTGCACCGTATCAGGAGCAATTGGTCCACTAACACAACGTGTAAATCTTCAGACTCAGCTTCAAATCCAGATAGAGTCTATTTCAGTAACGTGCATTTTTCTTATTGTGAAAAACCTATCAGTGCCATGTATCCTGAGTATGGAATTCTTGAGGCAGACGAAAGCTAAAATTGACATCGAGTGTGGAATCTGTACTCTAGTAGCGAGCCAGCAACAAGTAACTGTAAATTTGTTAAGAAGTAAGGTGAAGACAAACTTTGGGGTGCTTCGAATAGCAGTACGGCCATGGACTAAAAGACAACAGTACAGTCAAACAGAAGACGTGACAGATCCTGAAAGTGTTAATGACGATGAGTGTAAAGACCTAACTCCCGGTCAGAATGAATTATACGGTAAAGCTAGTGAGTCCACTGAGTTATCCAAACAACAGAAGAATGAGCTTTACAATTTGTTAACAGATTACGTTCAAGTATTTTCTAAGAAACCTGGACTAACAAAAGGCTTTGAATATCGAATGGATGTCCTGCCCCATTCAACCTACTGTAGAACAAGCTATTCCATTCCATATGCGAGACGAGAAGCTGTCAAGTGCGAGATCAGGAAAATGTTACGCTGGAATGTGATAGAAGTATCTCATTCACCTTATTCGAGTCCTTTATTGTCTGTACTAAAATCAGATGGTAGCGTAAGGCTAGTCCTAGATGCAAGATTAATCAATAAAATTATAGTACCCATAAGAACGAGACCAGAGGCTCTTGAAGAGCATCTGCAGAAGTTTCACGGAGTTAAGTATTTGAGCACCCTTGATTTGAAAAGCAGTTACTGGCAAGTAAAACTTGCGCAGGAGTCTAGGAAGTACACTGCGTTTATATTTGCAGGTGGATCTTACCATTTCAAAAGTTGTACCGTTTGGACTAAATGTGAGTTCCGGAATTTTTATTTCTGCCCTTGACTATGTACTGGGTCCTGAACTTTTAGACGAGGTAACAGTCTATGTGGATGACGTTCTTATAGCATCGAGAAATTGGGAAGATCATGTGGCCCTTCTGCAAAAGATATTTCAACGATTCAGAGTATGGTGTTACAGAAAATCTTAAGATATCCAAGTTTGGAAAAAGTGAAATTAAATTTTTAGGACACATCATCACCCCTGAAGGAATTAAACCCGACCCGGAAAAATTATCTGCTATAAAAAACTTTCCAACCCCTGTTACAAAAAGGCAACTGAGAGGATTTATCGGTCTTACGTCATTTTTCAGACGTTTTGTTCCCAATCAGGTACTGAACAATCCCGTTCTTCACAACCTTTTAAAAAAGAATTCACATTGGAATTAGACGCCGGAATGCCAAGACGAATTTAAGAAAATTAAAGACAGTCTGGTTAACAGTAACATTCTCCATCATCCTCAGATGGATAAGGAATTTTGTATTACTGCAGACGCTTCCTTTGTGGGTATCGGCGCTTGTCTTTTTCAGATTCAATTAGTAAATGGACACGAGCAAATCCAAGTGATTAGCTCTGCGATTCGAGTGTTATCAGAGTGTGAGAAGTCTTATTCGGTTACGGAGTTGGAGGCACTTGCCGTAATATGGGCTTTTAGGCGATTTAACTATTATATCTATGGAAGGAAAATTAAAGTCTATTCAGACCATCAAGCCTTATCATTCCTCCTTACATGCAAGTTGCAACACCCTCGTCTTACTCGATGGTGCTTATTCCTGCAGGAGTATGACTTTGACATTGTATATATAAAAGGTAAAGATAATGTTATAGCAGACGCACTTTCTCGCTCACCTGAGGGCTTACCAGAAACCAGCGAATTGGTGGAACAAATGTCTAATTATAAAGTTTTGTTAATGAAAGACCCAATTCACAGACAGTATTTTCTTCAGTTATGTAGGCAGATTCAGATTCTTCAAAATACAGATCCAAAATGGAAAAAGGTTATACAAATTCTTCACGAAAATCCAGCCCACAAGTTGTCCAAGTTTTATAAAGTTCATAACCAAGTGCTATTTCATAAGACGTCTGAGTCATCTGAGAGGTGGTGTGTTTGCATCCCTCGAAATTTCATTGAACATTTTCTGTGGTACACTCACATTTCATGGGGTCACTACGGACCAGAAAAATGTAAAAGGAAAATCTCGACTTACTGTTATGTTCCGAATCTACACCAGAGAATCCATAAATTATTGAGAAACTGTGTCATCTGTCAAAAGGCAAAATCCTTAAACATTTCCACTTCAATCCCACTAAATCCAATAATTGCTGAAAGGCCAAACCAGCTTCTTAGTATTGATTTGGCAGGTCCACTACCCACCGGTAGGGGAGGCGCTAAATACTTAGTAGCAATCCTGGACAATTTTTCTAAGCACATAAGACTGTACACAGTAAAATCTTCTTGTGCAAATCCAATAATTCGTCGCATTGAAAATGACTATTTCCCACGATTCGGGGTTCCAGAATCAATCTTGTCTGATAATGCTTCAAATTTCACATCACGCCCGTGGCGTGCATTTCTTGCTCGCCATGGAATCAAACAAATTTTGATATCCCTGTTTCGACCGCAATCGAATCCGACAGAAAGAATCTTCAAAGAATTTAACAGATTTATAAGGACGTACATTCCGAATAAGCAATCTAAGTGGGTAGACTTCGTAACACCTTTCGAACAGATTGTAAACCACCTTCGTCATCTGTCGACCGGATTCACGCCACATGAGTTAATGTCAAGATCAAAAGAAAGGAATGAATGGATAGACCCCCTTCCAAAGTTACAAGACAGCGAATTGGACCTAGACGCAAAAATCAGGCAAGCTCTCATATCATTGACAACGTATGCTAACCTCCGAAAAAAGGCATTTGATAAGAAGGTAAACAGAGTTATAGATTTCAAAGAAGGAGAAAAGGTATTAGTCAGGACTCACTTTAAACCATCCCTGTTGTTAAAGAAGAATCGTAAGTGGCAACACATTTATGAAGGTCCCTTTGTGGTAATGAGGAAACCACACATTGGTAGCTATTTGTTATCTGACCCTGCCACGAATAAAATCAAAGGATTGTTCCACCATCATGATTTAAGAAAATTTTATAACGCCAGGAATTAAGTTAATTTAAGCTGTAAGAAAATTCTAAGGTATTGGAGATCAGGATTAACCAATGAGTAACAAGAACTGAACTGAACTGAACTGACTACGGACGTTAACCGGTGCTAAAAGGAAACCTTATGTATCAAAACCACGTGTCTGGAAAATAAAATACAGAATAAGTTGTAGACAAGTACTTACATGAATAATCTTTATGTTAACAGGAGGACATGTCCTAGAGGCGATTTTCAATTTTAGTTATAAGTTAGTATGTAAGAAAAATGATGTACTCGAGAGGTATTAATTAGCCCCAAGGTACCACAATGAGGAAAGAGGAAGGAGCGAATGATGCACTTCTCTCGCTAAATAGTAATTTGAGAATGAGCGGGAAGGAGCGAATAATGCACTTCTCTCACTAAATAGTAATATGAAAATGATGATTATATGTGCTTAGTATTAGTAAGTGAAATTTAATCGAGGACAAATTAATGACCTGTTTTAAAAGGAAATACTTAAACGTCCAGACAAAAGAGGACAGTTATGTGAAATGATTCGATTCCATGAGGTTATTCCCTATTTTCAAATGTGACGTAAATAAGGCACCACCTGTTAGCACAAAACAGTCGGTAGATTTAACTTGTAAGTTCCAGCACAGTGCTGTGCCAGCGATGAAATAACATCTCTTTGAAGTAAACAGATACCTAGGATTAAGCATGAACAAATTGATAACGCAGTGCAATCGTTCTAAAAAGGCCTGACGTTAACCTTAAGTAAAAGCGTGATGGAATAAAAAGGAAGTTTATTATATAACGCAAAGTAAGATGAGTCCAGACTATAAACAAGGTGAGTAAAAGAACATATGAATAGCATGGTTTATTATGCCAACTTCACGGTACTATTGAGCATTAGCGATACTGCAAATTCACAAGCTAGCAGCAAATAGAATAAGGATCTTGCCCAAGCTTCATAGGTCGCGACAGCAGCAAACAACAACACTCTAGTGAGAGGCTTATATATATATACAAATGACAATTAATACCCAAATGCGTAATGCATAAACTTGACTTAGTCTAAGAAATGAAGAAAGAGTAGTAAGCAAGCTGCAGCAAGATACATATTAGATATACATGCTTGAAGTGATTTTATTTTAAGTGCGCACTGCAATATTTATTGTTTTCTCTGTGATTATTGAATCCTTTTCCTAAGTACAAATCCTTTAAGATCCTTGATCCTATCCACTCCTCAGGATCAACTTGTAAAGATGCACGTGTGCTTAGGAAGTGAGGCACTACATATAAAAATGAGTAGGTTCGCGACGCGCATATTGCTTTTGTAATGCGCAATGTAAATTAAATTAGGCCCGCTTTGCCCACTTTTCTTTTACGACTGTTTGTATTTCTACACGAAATCCCGAGGCGGAATTGCTATTTTCAAATCTGTCCTCGAACTTTCTTTAAAGACAAGCACATACGAGAGAAACTTTGACATAAATGAAGCTCCCCTCACAAGTCACTAAATAAAACGAGCAATTTAAAAAAAATGTATTGGGCCTACAAAATGAATAAGCAAGCGTGATAAAGATTACTATGAATGAAATTAATTTGTAAAGGAGATTGGAATGGATTTGGTCAAAGAAAAAGGACTTATAATAGCCTACCTGTGACCGTAGGCATAAATAAAAAAAAAGACTAATTAAGAAACAATTGTTCTGATTCAAAGTGGTCAATTAGATTAATTCTCGATTTAAATGAACTCTTGTAAATATTAGTATGTAAATCAACTTGTAAACACCGTGTGATGTTATGAAGCGAGAATTTCTTTTAATACACCGTTCACGCAGACGCTCACCACAGTGCAAGTGAAGTTTTAAAGTTCGACGATTTTCAGTGGCAGTATTCTACTGCACCATATGTGTAAAAAAATTCATTGATGTGTGCAGTGTGTAATAATCAGTGTCATTCCACACGTGCAGTTGCAGCGGTAGCTACCACTTACCTGTGAATCCGTAACTGGATAGTGGACAGGAAGTGATATGAGGCAGTTTCGGTGGCAGAAGCTCCCTCCAGCAATCTAAAAAGCACAAAGCCACGATCCGCCGAACAAAAGCGACGCACGGCACCTCAAGCGCGAAATCAACGCTCTGCATGAAAGCTCCGGTCACGTGCGCGCGCACAGACTGAATTTCAAGATTGCTCGCAACAGTAGAGGCGGACAGCCACCACGTGACGAAATAATGTAAACGTTCAACCGCCAACACAGTTGCTGTGCGCTACATTCTGTAGCAAAAACATTCACACCCAGTACAGAAACCATTTTGGATGTATCATAAATCTTCCGAGAGACTCTAAGATAGAGAAGTTAGCGTAATTAGTATAATGACTGATTGTACACAGACAAGTCACAAGGTCACCTCTGAACACTGTTGAAATGTAAACTTTAACGAAAGGTCACGATACGAATGAAAATAAGCACACGAAAATACGTCAAAGGATCCGATCCTTCCTAAATCCCATCCCATATGTATATAAAATTAGTTTTGTAAGCTATTCTAATATAAGATATTTTATCTGTTTCATATGTGAAATAATTCGGAGAGCCACACTCGAGCCCTGAGAGTGAAAGATATGGACTTCCTTGTCGAAGCCATCACCAGTGGCCGCTCTACAATCAAGTCTATCATAAATAGTGTATGTGCGACGAAAATAAATCTATAATTAAGTGCGACAACGGACAAGGCAGTCAATCGACAAGACGATGACAATATAATGAATACAGTCAAAACAGAAAGTTGTGTACCAGTTGTGATAGTCAAATTACTTTTGCAACGTTGAAAAATGAAGTGTGACTCTATTTTCTTATAAAGTTTGTAAATATGTGTACTTATAGCCTTAATTTTAAGAATCATCAAGAAAGACTGAATCCATGCAAACACTGATAGACACACAGAACAAATTCACAATGATCCATCGTCAGTAATTACAAATTGAAGCGTTAATTCTTTTATTATGAAATGAATGTGAAATGAAATTTTTAATAACCTGTATGTTACACCCGAAAATTACAAATATTCCAATGGGCATGAGGATGAAAGTAATACCTTCGGTATTCCTTCCCTCCTCATGGGAGGCAGTGTAATATTAGTAATTTTCGCCTCACAAACATTAATATACTCTCAATAGTAAACGCCTGATGGCCTAAAGTTATCGAACAATTGTAAAGTAAAAGAAATGAACCATCGCATAGCAGCGACAGAATCTATTATTCTTTATCTTTGCCGTTCTTGCGCGGTGCCAGTATATCTCTATGTACATGTATCGATTAATGGTGTAAAAAAGAATTCTGTTGTTTCAAGACAAATGAGGCTTTTGGCGCCTCACCTTTTACTGTTTGTATTCCATGAGAGGCGGACGCGGACTTGCTGCGTTCCGCAACTGTATTTTATATTCTATGTGAAAGTACTGAGTGAATATGCTAATTGTTATTTTTTTCCAATCAGAAAACATGTAGTTTCTTGTAACTGATATCGAACAGACAGCGTCAAGAGGACATTTTGGCTGTTATGTATAAAGTATCTACCCACAATGGTCATCTATTGTAATTTAATATGAAAAGGTACGTAGCATTAAAAAACGTGTGTTAAAGATAAGTGTGCTTATTTTCGTAAATTAACCTTGATAATTCCATCTCCTTATTTAGTTGAATGTTAATTATTTTGTGTTACTTCATCATCAGAAATTACGATCACGCTGATGGGCCGAACGCAGCATGAGGCAGAAGGAACATTATCGTTTTCCTATTATTTCTGAACCAACTCTTTTTTTAATTGTGTAGTGTTGCATTTCTTTTAAAGTCTATAAATCTTCTGGTCCCTTAGTGTTGATCCGGGTATGACTACATCGCGACTATAAAAATGCACAGAAATGATAATGTTTCTTCCGAGCGATCTCAAATATATATATATATCAATATGCTGCTCTTATTCAGGTATTTAATGGTCAACGTATGCTATTATAATAGAGTAATCATTCCCTGATTCTGTTGCCAAGTGGCGCATCAAAGTATTCACATTTTTCGACATATATCAAAAATAAATAAATAAATAAATAAAATATCAATTCTTTTCTTCTTTTCGTCCCCCAAGAGCAACGCTACAGATAGCCAAGGTATAAAGCATCCCCATACTCGCTCACTAACGAGCTCTTGTAAATATTGTAAATGTCATGAAGTCCATATATGAAATGCGAATGTGAATTTTACGTTTATTTGTCAATTTTATTAGTGTCAATGTCTATGTCCACATAAAATGTATGTATTGTTTTCTACGTGTAGTTTTGAAGTTAAAAATGCGCAGGAGCTCGGTTCTGCAAGACGACAAAAGAAAATTCAAATGTTTAGAATAAATGAAAGATTTCTTCTAATTTACATATTAGTGTGTAAGATGGTGCTTGTCATGAAGTCCATATATTAAACGCGAATGTGAATTATACATTTATTTATCAACTTTATTATTCTCAGTGTCTATGTCTATGTAAAATGTATGTAATATTTTCTGTGTGTAGCTGTGAAAATAAAAATTCGCACCAATCGGTCCTGCAAGACGAAAAAAGTAAATGCAAATATTCAGAATAAATGCAAGATTGCTTCTAATTTACATATTAATGTATAAGATGGTGCATGTCATGGAGTCCATATATGAAATTTGAATGTGAATTATACATTTATTTGTCAACTTTATTATTGTCAATGTCTATGTCTATCTAAAATGTATGTACTATTATCAATTTTATTTGACATTTTATTCTTGGAGGAGAACCATTTGTGTGTGTATATGAAGTGCAACGCGACGGACGAGTAAAATACTCACTTGTCTGAAGTGATACAAAAACAGTAAGGCTTGCTAATAGTGAAAATAACGGCGAAGTCAATACAGTGAGTGTGATGCGTGTGCGAAGGAGAAATCGGAGAAATCCATATAACCACTAATTGATGTGCGATGTGTGAGGACCGCCGAACTACAATGCACAACGGAAGACAATGCCGAATCCTGCTGTGCGGCCCTTACCGTCAATTTCACTGGCAGAAAACATCGTCCATGAGCGAGATGAGGTGTTCTTCAGGTTGAGCGTTGGAGCTGAATCCGTCGTATCCAGTCTCTGGACTGGAGGACATTCACAACACCGACTTCATAAGCCTGGAGCGACATTACACCGGATTAGCGGGCACTGCTACTGCTCACGTGGCACTTGCGTCACTGCGACGGGTGCGTTAAACAATGAGCTGCTGCCGAAAAGACACCTTCTAGGAATTGCCAGCGAACCGAAAGCAAATGAGGAAACCAATTTTTAAAACATGGTAAAACGACAGTTTAAGAAATTTAAATTTTTCCCCCTGTTCAGAGCATACTGCTTAACAAGCTAAGACGGTAGCAGAACACGTACGTGCAGTTATGTAATATAAATGTATGTGAATGTAATTATGTGCATTAATTTGCAATGGACAAAGAAATGAAGCTTTGTAAATATACTTATAGTAGCATAAGGGTATTAAAACTCTATTGACTTGCACCAAGTGACCAAACGATGAACCCAAATATAATAAGGCTACTGTATACTGTATCCCGAAATAAAGAGACTTATTTCCGACAGGATGCAGTAAGGGGAGCAGGGCATTTGTGATGTATCTTTTGCATTTCTTGCTTTTATGTTTTCGTTTTCTTCAAAGGCAAAGAGAAAAGGTGAAACGGTAGCTCAAAGTAGAGTCTGCGCCTACCGTCATGTATTTTTGATTTTCAAGTGTTAAAAAACATAAGATGTTTTTCCTGTTCCTCGGTAAGAGGAAGGACTCTCTCTCTGTTAATGGACGAAGATAGACGCACGTTTAGAGCGTAACAGGCGGTAGCCATTTTGGTGGAGAGAGTGAGTAAAAAGTCTTTTTTTTTTTTATAGAATATAGCATTATGTTACCAGTGAAGTTGTATGAGTCATTACCCAAGTAGCACTATAATATATAAAATTCCAAGAAGCCACTTCGGAGTTATCACTTCTGTCTCGAGGCTAAGTAGAAGTGACACTGTATTTGTTGCATTGTGGATATCGGTTTAAATTATGGTTTATTACAATAGGGTGCATGGCGAGCAGTCCGAGTGAGTGGATTATCGAGAGGATTGAAGGATTTTAGAAAATTTTTACCTCATTTCATTTTATTCTTGTGACTTCCGGTACAGCGTCTTACAATGGGACAGTGTCCAGGCGTGGGCCGGTGCAGCAGGTGATGTTGCTAGATATGCACCTACTCACGCTCAGTTCAAGTGGAGGCGTTCCCACATCAGGTGCACAGACCAAGGTACGCTACTGCTAAAACTTCGCTGAGCGAGAGACACGTTGAGGTGCCCCTCTGCCATTCGTCGGAGGTTTAGAACCCGCCACGCAGGGGAAGTAGAGGGGGCTGTCGAAGGAGCACCTGCACCACGGCGTCTTGCCTAGCAGCTACCTTCTCGACCAGACGCGTTTCCTAGCTTCTCCTCTTGGGCAACGTGCCCTCGATCTGGCTGCGGCATCCTACTATCACCGTAGATCGCAACATCTGTGTGTGCACTAGCAGTAAAATTTCGCACATCCGTTTGGTCTGTTACATTCGTTCCATCTGTTAGCACTTGACTCTGACCTACATGTCACACCATACATGCCGCACGCGCTGCCAAGTGTTCGGCTGCGTCCAGGCCTCCCTTGCCTCACAGGTAGATCAGTCGCTGCACGGGGGCCATCCGCGCCAAATGCTGTGGTGTTACGCCGTCCTACCCAGCGCAGTCCACGCTCACTTCACTGTCACCGGGCTCAATGCCACGTCTCGCCATCGCCGCACCGTTCGTCGACCGTGTGTGCTGACGTCGACGAAGTCATCTGCATCACCGCCAGAGCTCGAAACCATGCTGCTGGCTTGGTCCGTGCAAGCATCAACGCGCCGTACCATCCAATGATGGAAAAACTGAAGTACAAGGTTAGACTTTATAGCTGCATGTTGAAAGTAGGCTGTTTAGGTTTTTATATTAGTAACGCCACGTAGCGCTCTGTATGAAAATCACTGGCTGTGCTGTGTGCAGTCTGTGGCTAGTTTGCATTGTTGTCTGCCATTGTAGTGTTGGGCAGCTGGATGTTAACAGCACGTAGCGTTGCGCAGTTGGAGGTGAGCCGCCAGCAGTGGTGGATGTGGGGAGAGAAATAGCGGAGTTTTGAAATTTGTAAGACTGGATGTCATGAACTGCTATGTATAATATGATTTTTCAACACTATTAAGGTAAATACATTGTTTGTTCTCTATCAAAATCTTTCATTTGCTAACTTTGCCTATCAGTAGTTAGTGCCTTCAGTAGTTTGAATCTCTTATTTAGCTGGCCATAGTGGCGCTCGCTGTATTGCAGTAGTTCGAGTAACGAAGATTTTTGGTGAGGTAAGTGATTTGTGAAAGGTAAAGGTTAATGTTAGTCAGGGCCATTCTTTTGTAGGGATTTTTGAAAGTCAGATTGCGTTGCGCGAAAAATATTGTGTGTCAGTTTAAGGACAGTCATGTATAATTGTTCTAAGGGGACGTATAATATGTCGACCCTTAGCCGAGGATACCTCACTGGAATCTTCTGATTTTTCCTTGTAGTTTGTGTAATTAGTGTAGATTTTGTTTATTGCTAGCGCGTAATTGTAGAGAGAATCTCCTTTGTAGTTGCAGTCTTTCATTGTTGTACAATAAAACAGGTGTGGCACGCATGTAAATTTGCACCAAGTATTTCGCAGTTGCGCTTGCAATTAACGAGATATTATTTTCAGTGCTATGTTAATGTGTTCTCTTATTTTTTCTCTTCAAACTGTATTTTTCTGTGTTGTCGTGTGAAATATTGTGACAATAATGGCGTGTGAAAAACGTAATACTAGGCTCCAAAGTAAACTGAGAAATGACAGTGAAGACGGAAGCAGTGTGTTAGCGCCACCATGTAATGAATTAACTAATGTTCTAAGTAGTAATTTGGTAATTGTGCATAGGGAAATGGAGCAGGCTGCAAATAATGGTGTAGGCAGTGAAACAATTAGTGAACAGGGAAGCATTATCGATCGATCGGTCGGCAACAGCTCGCCTCAGGATTCCGAAATGACAGTACACAATCTTGCAAATACTGTAGATTCAGGTTTTGCGTCCTCACTGTTTTCTCAAATAAATCAAGACACATTTTCTGCTTTTCAAAATGCGAATATTGCCGGTTCAAATGCACTGCCGAATAGCACTGAGGAACATGTTCCAGACACCAGTGCACTGTTATTACAGTTAATGCAACAAATGGGACAAAGGCTACAAAAGTTAGACACAACGCTTGAACATAATCAGAAACAAATGGGACAAAAGCTTCAAAAGTTAGACACAATGGAGCAAAATCTTCGAAAGTTAGACACAATGGAACAAAATCAGAGACAAACACAGCAAAAGCTTCAAAAGTTAGACACAATGGAACAAAATCAGAGACAAACACAGCAAAAGCTTCAAAAGTTAGACACAATGGAACAAAATCTTCGGAAGTTAGACGCCACGCTTGAACAAACACGTGAAGATTTAACTACTGAGTTACATAACATTGAATCGAAATGTCAAAAAGTCTGTAATGACGTAAAAACACAAATTTGTGAGCATTTTCAACCTATTTTTTCGCGGCATGAAAATGCATTACAGAATCACGAAGCAGCCATAAAAGAACTGCAAACTATTGTTCATGAAAGTCATGAGACCTTGCAAGCTAAAATTGACTCAGCTGCATCTACCAATTCGGTTACGCAACTTACAAAATCTCAGGAAAACTGAAAGGACACAGTAGATACTCTGAAAATTGGTTCAGAAAGACACATGGAGGAAATTAGTTCATTATCAGAGAAAGTAGTTGAACTTTTGGATCAGCTAAATAATTTATCTACGAAGGTAGATGATAATCTGAATGACACAAAACCGGTAGTCTTTAATGACACAGAAGAGTGCGAACAAATTAGGAAATTCAAACAAAATCAGAATCAAATTAATACCCAACACCAAAGAGAAATCCGGGAAGTACAAGATCAGCTGACACAGGTAATACAAGAATTACGTATTTCAGAGGACACTCGCGCCAAAATACGGGAAGAGGGACATAGAAATACGGAACAGCCACAAAATAATAACACAGCGCATTTCGGGGATTATGAAAGAAATTGCAAGGTGCACAGAATTTTGAAATGGAACCGCCGAAACGACGTAACAATGACCGATATGCGACTCGCCGACATGATGATTTTGACTATAAGCTGTTCATTACTACACGTAAATTTAAAACATTTAAGAATTCTGGCAACGACATTCATCCACAAGCGTGGCTCCATCAATTCTCTCATTGTTTTCCTCCCAACTGGTCATTAGAGCACAGATTAGAATTTATGTGTGGCTATTTAGAGAATGAACCAGCTGTAAGAATGCGATCGGTCATTCACGATTGTCACAGTGAAGGAAATTTTACCATGCCTTCCTCTCAGCATATTGGTCTCAAGCTACACAAGACTGAGTAAAACATAGCATCACTATGATTAAACATTTCGAACAATCTGAATTTTCCAGTCCTGTGAAATATTTTGAAGACATGTTGCATAAGAATCAGTAACTGTCAAACCCATACAGCCCCTCAGAACTCATCTGCATTTGCTTAATCAAATTACGTGAACATTTACGACATATTATTTTGGCAGGAGGTTGCAATGACGACATTGAAGCTTTTCAGGGACTCTTACAAGAATTAGAAATTGACACTGACAATCGCAGAACGCGAAAACAGGAGCACAACATTTACAAGTCACATCTGTCGCAATTGCGCGATAACAGAAATAATACACGACAAGGCTATTCTTACAACATAAATCGTGACCAAAACAGCACCAACCGTATGACGACTGTTGGCAGAGTAGTAATAATTACAGGCAAAGATCACCTCTCCGCAGTAATGACTATCACAGAGACAATCAGAGAATTATCAAGGGAGACAGAATAACTTCAGATACAACGGTCCAGCGCGCAGTTACGATTCAGGGAGAAATTCTCCACCACGTGACTGACAAGAAAGAAACAATGGAATCTACCGACATGACGACAGACGATATGACCGTAACGACAGACCTGAATTGCATCAGAACTGGCGGGATTCAAACAGAGCAGGGCACTCTCGACAAGGTGAATTTGCAGAAGTTAGGTCCCCTAATCCCAATAACGACGCACGCCAACAAAGAGACAGACAATGACTCGCACCGCAGGCAGACACGTGCGCCGGCTGGCTCAGGGAAAAATTACATAGACGCTAACCTTGAGAAAAATTCCAGTATACGTTACCGACTTATACCACATGATAATTGCGTCGAAGTTGAAACTCTGCGTACTAGGAAGAGTAAAGGTTTACACCACATTTCACATGTAAAACCGTTTATTGACAGATAATCTGCTTTTTAACTTTGTCTTTGCCATATAACTTTTCACCTTACATTACTAGTATGCTTTGTCAGACTTGGAATCTGTTAACATGCAACAATGTTTGAAGTTAAATATCCAGTCAGGAACCAAGAGAACTTATTTAAGCAGAAATTACGAATGCCTTATTATTGTGAACAGACGACACAGTGTTATTGTGTGTGTACATTCTTGCTTGTTAGTTGCACGATTACGTAACGACTATAAGGCTCACATACTTGGAACATTTACCAGTACTGCTAACGAGATTTTAATGCAACATTTTGGTTTACTTGAAAATACATTCTGGATTTAAAGTACTTTCTGTGAGATACCAGATGACACAGTGGTTAGTTTATGTGACAGCTACACGACTTTATCACGACGCTACTAATGAGTGACAATTTACAATGTTGCTTTTGCGGTGTTTCTGTTTTATATCTGCACAGTTTCTCTGAATTCTTCTGGAAAGGGAAACATGTTTTAGTAGTAACTTTTGTGGTATAGCTACAATGAGACAGCCTTTTCCGTAGCACAACAATACGTTACAGCACAGTACTTTCTTCATCATGGCAATAAGCGTGATAAGTAAGATTTCTATACGCAAAGCATTTCACTTTTGTTTATCATGAGGTAAGTACATTGGCTTCTGCAGAACTTAGCTTTCGGAGGACAATAACTATGACACTTCCACAGAGATTATCTTACAGCAAGACGCACATTTAGCGCTACAGGACACGCATTTGAATGATTAATTTTGTACTTGAACAATTTATTTTTCAAGATTTTTGAATTACAAAGAAAGTTTTCCGTGATTCATTTCATTCCATTGCTGTAATCTGTAACACCTGAGGGTATAATTATATTAATCCTCAGGGGGGTACCCGCTTACTTTGTGTACCATATGTTTGGCAAGCACAAGGAGCCCTAGCTAATATGGTATTTACTTACACAACTTTACACATCGGTACCATATTTCTCTAACACACAAATTACACAGCTATCTGATCGTTTAACTGAGAGAGAGAAACATTTATTTTGCTACATCAGTGACAGATGTTCACATAATTACACCGTTGGATAACTTCACACTTACGAAATTGTACTTTGTCTGTACTTTGTGAACTGTTCATATTTTTTCGGAACCATTGTGATACTATGAGAGCTTTGAATGATTCATTTGGAATGGGATCATGATTTTAAAGTACGTTTGAGGTAGGTGACACTATAGAAATGAGCAGAGAATTCTTTTTAGGTTTTGAAATTATTGCAGAAAGCTACGACATTTTTGAGATTTGACTGAGGTGTTATGATGTTATTTTTACGACGACGATGTGTATTATGCTGTTGAGGCATGTTTATGATCAATAAGATGATGCTACCGTATATGAGGAATTTGATTATGCTACGTATTTATTATGATGAAATATTGAAGAAGTGTCGACGAATACATATATGAATAATGAGTAGTGGTTAGGGACTCTGATATGTGGAAAAGGATGTTGGAAACCAAGAATCGTACTTTAAGAGTTATGAAATGTGTGTAAATGCGTGAATGTATCACAATGCCGAAGAAAACTTTTTGAACACTGTTATATTCATAGGATTTTGTTTCTACACATTTGCAACGCAAATTCTCGACCTGTGAAATTTTTTATATGAGACTGTCACTGTAATGCAAACTGGTGTCGTAAATATTTCAGTAAAAGAGTTAAGTGACCACCTTCACATAATGAGTCGTGGGCACCCAGCTGCGCAACAGTCGCCTGGAAAAAAGCCATTAGTGTGTGCCTTTCAGAGGCACAGGTGGAAAAAAAAAGGGGCCATTATCCTCGCTATTGTCATTCCTTTGTAGAAGTCATTGCAAATACGACATGCTCAAACTTGAAACAAATGATAACACTGTGGAGCTCTTAATTTATGATATTTACTGAAATGCCTAATGAAATGACGAGAAATATTTTAATGTCTATACACCTGATTATGACTACTGTCTTCCTAGTTGAGAGATTTTTTTTTACTACCTTATGAAATGCCATATGGCTAATGAATGATGTTTCATGCCTTCCTTTGCACATATTTGCTCATTTTCTTTAATATCTAGTTTCTTGCTGCACTGCAGCATTGTTTATTATAAAATTTAATAGATGTACTAATATCACTATTTTCTGTCTACAGACCCAGTAAAGAATACGTTTATGATGTACTTTCTTAGAAAAAAGAGAGCACAAATAGACATTTCCCTTCACAGGAATTGTATAAATAATTTTTTTAATGACTTGGTAATTTTCTTGCAGAGTAAGTTTTTGTGATGCATCACTCTAGTGTTAAGGTGTGACATAGGTATTAAAACTGGGCATTTTTACTGTAATATTTTTTCTGCTTGAGCATGTTTAGATATAAGTTATTGCATTTGCTGCAGCTGTTTGCCAGGCATAGTGCTACTAAATTTCAGAGTCATTGAGTTGTCGGGATATAGTAACTTCCACATTCTCCAATTAATTAGCTTAGAAAGTACACAAAATGATGAATGTCTGAAAAGACACAGAACTGTTACGTTTAAATTGAAGGTGTAGTCACGCCATGACACAAGTACACTAATTTGTCACTCGTCCGGACAGCTTGCACCCAAGCAGATGCCCCAACTTGTGAGCCAAGAGACCGAGTCACCCAGGTTTTTTCACTGTGGATGCACACTACAGTGCAGTTTACAAATAGTATGGAAAGCTGATCTGCAGCTCCATTCAGCTGGAGTTCCTAGTTACTGTCACTCGCAGGTTCTGACTGTGTGCATGTTATCACCGTTTTGATAAACAAGATTTGTCCTTCATCACCTTGAGAGCAGCTTTGTATTAAGACCGTTCAGTATAGTTAGGATGATACACAATAGGAAGCTGACAGCAGTCAAATAGCCTGTAACAGTGCAGTCATGTCCTTTGTACCACAGGCATCTGTCATCATAGCTCCATGATCGTCATTTGGTAAGCTTTGTCATTTTGACCCTGCCTCTGTATTCACAATACAGAACTCACAGTCAGGGGAAATATCGAGTCATAGCGGAGGTCGGTGGACGAAAATTATGTGGAACAAACGGGCAGGCTGTCACAATTGCAAGAAAAATTAGTGAGCGAAAGGCTAAACGCGAGTTTCTGGGCGAACGGTTGGAAGAAACCCTGCGTTGTTCTTTCAGGCCACACTGAGCTACAATGGACACCAAGTGCTTGGAAACTGATAGTAGGAAGGGTTTCAGACCGGCACTGTTGCAAATATCACCGCCCAGTTCACTCAGTTAGAAGTATGACACCATAAGTATTATTACCTGCTGTTAAATGGGTTGACAGCACTTCGTTTCTGAGGCGAGTCTTTGTTGACAGATAACCAGACGATACTGCTCAGAGTTCACACAAATGAACAAAGGATTCTTACCTCAGTAATGGAACTCGACGCAGAATGAGATGCTGCTGTGTAGTCATCGCGGCAGACGTCTTCGAGAGCGACACCAGATTCACATGTAGACCACGAGGTGTTGATCCAGTTAATTTATCGTCAGGTATCACAATGGCGACAGCATGGAGCAGTCTCCAGAGTTTTTATGCACCATAGACGATTTCCAGGAGAGGAGAAATCGTTGAATTCCACAAAATGAGGGATTAAGTTGCGGAAATAACAGACCGCAGAATAACAATAACCAGGCTACGAACAGGACCAGATAGACGAGCGCTCAGACTGGACAGAGTCAAGATTACAATACCCTTCAGAATAACTAGCACGAGGTGAACATGATGTTCATCGCAAGTCGGAAACCACGAAGAAAGAAGCGAAATTCATATTTTCAGGGGTGCACATTGCCGTATAAGACTAAGAAAGGAAAATTGTACTACCAGTGACGGCTGTTTCTGGTGCCAATTAGAGTGCAGGGAACTAGAATATGCACACCTCTGGCTGTGTGCGGTGGGGTGTGAGGGGAGAACAAAGGCTCACAGTTCGCTTCTCTCTCTTTGATTACAGGGTTGCACCAGTGAAGAGTCACTATCCACAGAACAAGTGTGTATCATGCAGCGGCTAATCTACTCGTTTATTGTTTCCGAAAGTTACGAAGCTGATTGTTTGATAAAGCATAGAATGTGGGTCATGTTTAATGAAGCATAGAATGTAGGTCAAGGAAATTTCGCGGTTCGAGGACATTATCAATAATCTAGTACATGACTCCATAAGTTATTATTCATGCTAGAGAAGCTAATAATCACACTCAAGAGAACAGCGTAATGGTTATACCCTGCCCCTGAGGAGGATTTACAATCAAAATTATCAGCTCCTCTGACACAGATGAGACAAAAGAAGGCATTGAGGAAAGCATAACTTGTTGGTGTCACTAAGATACCAGCGATTAAGGAAGGAGATCTGGTTCTCGTCAGAAACCATCACCGGTCTGACCGACCTGAGAATAAAATAGCTAAGTTTTACTTGTTACACGACAGCTCCTACCGAATAGAGAAGGTTCTGGACGACCACCCGCATGCTGTTGCGAACGCGGACAGTGGTGTCGACAAAATCGCCTAGAATACTGGCAACATGAAATTTTGTCAACTAAGCCTTGCGCACGTCAAATAATTCGCTGTTGTTTATGAGTGTAATTATTGTGCTAATTCCATGACCAGTGATTATCCAATATGTCTTAGAGATAAGAGTCACATGGTTTCCTATCTTCAGTGTACACACTTGCAACTGTACTTCATTCATTGCGATTTATGTTGCGATATAAAACTGTCTGGTTACTGGTAGTTCCAAGATGAGAACCAGGAGGAATGACAAACTTCAAAAGCCATTGAGTGGACAGCTTGTTCAGTAGTAGTGTGGGTGGGAGACGAGAGTGGTAGGGTTGATCCCCTTGAGGCAATAGGCATCTGGCAGGCGTCTCCCATGCGTTACACGCCATGACCAGTACATCTACATCTACATCTACATCTATACTCCGCGAGCCACCTTACGGTGTGTGGCGGAGGGTACTTATTGTACCACTATCTGATCCCCCCTTCCCTGTTCCATTCACGAATTGTGCGTGGGAAGAACGACTGCTTGTAAGTCTCCGTATTTGCTCTAATTTCTCGGATCTTTTCGTTGTGATCATTACGCGAGATATATGTGGGCGGTAGTAATACGTTGCCCATCTCTTCCCGGAATGTGCTCTCTCGTAATTTCGATAATAAACCTCTCCGTATTGCGTAACGCCTTTCTTGAAGTGTCCGCCACTGGAGCTTGTTCAGCATCTCCGTAACGCTCTCGCGCTGACTAAATGTCCCCATGACGAATCGCGCTGCTTTTCGCTGGATCATGTCTATCTCTTCTATTAATCCAACCTGGTAAGGGTCCCATACTGATGAGCAATACTCAAGAATCGGACGAACAAGCGTTTTGTAAGCTACTTCTTTCGTCGATGAGTCACATTTTCTTAGAATTCTTCCTATGAATCTCAACCTGGCGCCTGCTTTTCTCACTATTTGTTTTATGTGATCATTCCACTTCAGATCGCTCCGGATAGTAACTCCTAAGTATTTTACGGTCGTTACCGCTTCCAATGATTTACCACCTATGGCATAATCGTACTGGAATGGATTTCTGCCCCTATGTATGCGCATTATATTACATTTATCTACGTTTAGGGAAAGCTGCCAGCTGTCGCACCATGCATTAATCCTCTGCAGGTCTTCCTGGAGTACGTACGAGTCTTCTGATGTTGCTACTTTCTTGTAGACAACCGTGTCATCTGCAAATAGCCTCACGGAGCTACCGATGTTGTCAACTAAGTCATTTATGTATATTGTAAACAATAAAGGTCCTATCACGCTTCCTTGCGGTACTCCCGAAATTACCTCTACATCTGCAGATTTTGAACCGTTAAGAATGACATGTTGAGTTCTTTCTTCTAGGAAATCCTGAATCCAATCACAAACCTGGTCCGATATTCCGTAAGCTCGTATTTTTTTCATTAAACGTAAGTGCGGAACCGTATCAAATGCCTTCCTGAAGTCCAGGAATACGGCATCAATCTGCTCTCCAGTGTCTACGGCACTGTGAATTTCTTGGGCAAATAGGGCGAGCTGAGTTTCACATGATCTCTGTTTGCGGAATCCATGTTGGTTATGATGAAGGAGATTTGTATTATCTAAGAACGTCATAATACGAGAACACAAAACATGTTCCATTATTCTACAACAGATTGACGTAAGCGACATAGGCCTATAATTATTCGCATCTGATTTATGACCCTTCTTGAAAATGGGAACGACCTGCGCTTTCTTCCAGTCGCTAGGTACTTTACGTTCTTCCAGCGATCTACGATAAATTGCTGATAGAAAGGGGGCAGGTTCTTTAGCATAATCACTGTAGAATCTTAAGGGTATCTCGTCTGGTCCGGATGCTTTTCCGCTACTAAGTGATAGCAGTTGTTTTTCAATTCCGATATCGTTTATTTCAATATTTTCCATTTTGGCGTCCGTGCGACGGCTGAAGTCAGGGACCGTGTTACGATTTTCCGCAGTGAAACAGTTTCGGAACACTGAATTCAGTATTTCTGCCTTTCTTCGGTCGTCCTCTGTTTCGGTGCCATCGTGGTCAACGAGTGACTGAATAGGGGATTTAGATCCGCTTACCGATTTTACATATGACCAAAACTTTTTAGGGTTCTTGTTTAGATTGTTTGCCAATGTTTTATGTTCGAATTCGTTGAATGCTTCTCTCATTGCTCTCTTTACGCTCTTTTTCGCTTCGTTCAGCTTTTCCTTATCAGCTATGATTCGACTACTCTTAAACCTATGATGAAGCTTTCTTTGTTTCCGTAGTACCTTTCGTACATGATTGTTATACCACGGTGGATCTTTCCCCTCGCTTTGGACCTTAGTCGGTACGAACTTATCTAAGGCGTACTGGACGATGTTTCTGAATTTTTTCCATTTTTGTTCCACATCCTCTTCCTCAGAAATGAACGTTTGATGGTGGTCACTCAGATATTCTGCGATTTGTGCCCTATCACTCTTGTTAAGCAAATATATTTTCCTTCCTTTCTTGGCATTTCTTATTACACTTGTAGTCATTGATGCAACCACTGACTTATGATCACTGATACCCTCTTCTACATTCACGGAGTCGAAAAGTTCCGGTCTATTTGTTGCTATGAGGTCTAAAACGTTAGCTTCACGAGTTGGTTCTCTAACTATCTGCTCGAAGTAATTCTCGGACAAGGCAGTCAGGATAATGTCACAAGAGTCTCTGTCCCTGGCTCCAGTTCTGATTGTGTGACTATCCCATTCTATACCTGGTAGATTGAAGTCTCCCCCTATTACAATAGTATGATCACGAAACTTCTTCACGACGTTCTGCAGGTTCTCTCTGAGGCGCTCAACTACTACGGTTGCTGATGCAGGTGGTCTATAGAAGCATCCGACTATCATATCTGACCCACCTTTGATACTTAGCTTAACCCAGATTATTTCACATTCGCAGTACACAACTAAGCCACCCACATCACAATTATTCTTGCAGAGGGCAGAGTGGTGCTGAGTCATTGGCAACACAATGAGTCGTCTCATTAAACTGCACAGTTAGCGTCTTGTAATCAGTCGTCACCCGGAAACGTTTTGCGAAGTTGTTCTCTAAAATTATATGGAAATTCCGAATACACTTCGTCACTTCTTCCATGTCAGACCCATAGTTCCTCTCAATAATTTGCAAATTCACAAAACAGATTTCTAAAGGTATTATTATCTCCTCACCTAATGCACCTGTGTTATAATGTGAAAGCTTGAGTGCATGTTTTTCATTTTGTGAGACAAATAAAACACTAATCAGAGCTCCTGTATCAACTAAAATTTTCACAGTTTTTTCCCTGAGCTAGCTTTCTAAAACTACTTTCGGGGCCTCATTGATTACAAGATGCTAGGAAGAATTTCAATAACATCTGGTAAAATTGTTGTTAATTACAAAGCAAGCTATTTCGCAATCTAAAGCCGCGACCTACATCTACATGGTAAAAAAGCGAAATACAGTATCACGACATTTTGTGGATATTAAAATTGATAAAGGAATGTCTAAAATATACCCACAATGTTAAAGAAAAACGCTGTGAGTATATTTCAGACACTTCGTTATTAATTTTAATATACACAAAATGTGCTGACACTGTACTTTGCTTTTATAACATGTAGGTTGCTGCTGACGATGCGGTTTTAGGCCGCGAAACCGATTGGGTTTTAATAAACAACACTTTGCGGAATTCTTCCTAGCATGATGCCTATCAAACAGCTGCGGATGCGCAGAATGTAAAATACTTTGCCTCATCAAGAACATTTTTTTCCTCACTGGGCTCATTGTTCTAGTAGGGTGCAATGGTGGGTGGCAGGGTCTGCACCACGCTCATTTCTCCACTCTGCGTTTCCCCATTGTGCTCTCTCATTTCGCTATTACTTCGCAACACTTTCCACTGTATATAGCTCCGCCTCTGATTTTGTGGACAGCCATTGTTTGTTTCCTACAACAAGAGGCACTATGGTACACAGCCATGTGGTTCGGTTTTCGATACCACCGACAATCTGTATCATTTACAAAGACAAGGTGCGACTCATTGCTGCGCTTAGAGGTTGAAATTAATCGACCAGATTCCGCATGTAACAGAGTCAATGTCATGGTTATGTGTAACAGAGTGGGGAAAACCATCTTAAGTACAATTCCCATCTGTGGATCTATTCCGCGAATGAATACATCAGTGGTTCTTATCTTCGATTCTTCAATTAGAACCTCATTGTGGAGGAACTTTTTCCCAGCGCATACATTCGATAAGACATAGTTTCTATCCTATCTCCGAAACCCTCGCAATATTCACCTTTTTTTGCTGCAAAGCATACAAATGATCTCGTTAATAACTGACGCCTCTTTTGTCGACGTAGCGCCCTTCTAAACGATTTGCGAGCTCTTCAAATGTTGTTGCATCGGGCACATCATCCACTGATTGTACAAAAGTGAATGCTGAAAGCTTGAATTTAGATAGATGTAACAGAAAACTATCCGTTCAGGAGCAAGTGCGTCCTTCGTCTCGAACATTCTGCAAACAGGTCTGATAACTTTCTCGCCAGGTTTACCTGAAAAAGAAGGAACAAAACAGATTGCAGGAAGGGTGCTAACATTTGCTACGTACGAGCAACAGCAACAAGGGCATCACAGGGAGCGGCTCTCTTAATTAATGCATTAGCGATAATCAGGGCCACGATTGGGATACGTCTCGTTGGTGACTCTGTTGCGCCAGTGCATGGAGCAGTGGGTGTGCTCCAATGGGTCCGCCGGTTTACATACGACGGGTATCGATGTGTGACGGAAACTTCCGTTGCAGTTACCAATTCTGGGGCGTCAGTAAGGTGGTATTGATGTATGATACCACAATAGTGACATACATTATTATATATTACGTCACTGTACGATTAATACAGCTAGATGAAACTTGAACTGTACCTACAAACAAATGACAGCTACAGCATAATGCGAAAGGTAACTGAAGTAAATACGCAATGAGACGAACAGGAGCGGCCATTTTATTCAAAGATGGTAATTGCACTCAAGTCACCGCGATTCATGATGGTCGCCTGGGCATTACAAAAGGCATGACATGGTTGTTAACAGGGTGTATGATCAACATGGGCAGCAGTGCATGCTCTGCAGTGTGCACCCACGCTCGCTGCAAGGTTGGTGACGAGTTCCTGTGATAGGGCGTCTCATTTCTCGACCAGTGTGGTTGATAAGTGCTGGCTGGTCATTGCTGCATGTGAAAGTGGTGTAGTGCGTCTCCCCAGCGCATCCCACACATGTTCGATGAGATTTAAATCACAGGAATGGATAGTCCAATCCATTCAGAACAAGTCGAATTCCAAGAGCTCCTCCATCTCTAATATTCGATGTGATCCTGCAGTGTCATCCTTAAAAATAAAGGCAGGGTGTAATTCAATGCTGAAAAAACGCGCATGAGGACTGAGTACAGTGTCACAATAATGTTGACTAGTGAAAGACAGTATGCCCATGCAACATTATCCACTCCACACCGTAACACCTTGACTACCAAAACTACCATCTTCACCAATGTTCCAGGGTGCATTGTATGTTCTCATCTCTCGCCATATGACGGTACATCCGGTATATGTACTCAGACTGAATCTACTATTATCCAAGGAGAGCACACGACCCCACTCCTCGTTCGTCCATTCCCTATGCTCTTGGCACCACTGCAAATCTTGTCGCTGAGGTATGGGTATCAACAAAACAGAACATACTGGTCATCTGGCAAGGAAACCACACCCATACAATCCCTGTGACACTGTGCAGCGTTGGATTCCTTACCTAGTAGTTCTGGGTGCAGAGGCATCCGCTGTTTGATGTGAGTCCCATACTGACTGTTGAACAATATGGAGCTATGATGCCAGACTCCTATGAGTAGTAGGGCAAACTTTGTATTAGCGCATTTTGTTGGTGCAGGTTGCCTACATCATGGGCAGGTATGCCCTCAGGGACAAACCTGTTCTTCTCCTTTGATTTACAAGTCATTAACCTATCATTCTCCTTTGATTGACAGGTTCTTAACCTATTGTTCTGATAAAAAGATCCTTCCATTTGATTGACAGGTCCTTATCCTATTGTTACCCCGCCCCCTTCCCCCAACCCTATCCCTCAGGAAACCTACCTCTCACTGCTACAGGTACAATTTCAGGTCTGAGTTATTGAAATAGCCCATCTCACTCCTATCAAGATGACTGATTACTTAATTAAACTGATCAATAAATTAACCTCTCCCCCTGTGTTAAACCCCCTCCCCTCCCACCCTCCCTCTTCGAAATTGGCGGGAAAAAGGCTCAGTTGATCTGTCATTTGGAGGGAATTCGATTGTAGTGTATGGAATATTGCTTAAACCATTTAGGGAATGTATAGAGTATTGTTCAGTTATTTATGGCAGTGTATGGAATGTAGTTTACTTATTTAGTTAAGGAATTTGTCCAGAAATCGATTGCTGTGTATGCAACATTATTTAAGCAATTTAGACAATGTGTGCAATATTGCTTATTTAAACAAATTAGGGGATTTAAGGCAGTGTATGGAACATAGTTTATTTATTTATTTAAAGAATTTTTCAGGAAATCCAACACCATCCTCGCCACCCCCTCCACACCCCCCTCGCCCACATTCCACTCCCAGTCCCCTCGTATACTTGGCTCTGCGGTGGAGAGGAAAGATCTCACAAAGGGAAATTCCTGGGTACATTGTGTTTTATAAAAAAAAATCACTTTGCAGGGCTTGGATTTCACGTGCTCATCATTCTCTGCTGTTTGGAAAGATGCAGGCCTTGTGAGAAGTAATTACATCGATCGCATTCCTTTTTTTACTCCGATTGCGCAAGGAATACCGTCATGAAACACACATCACACGTAATTACACTCAGCAAAAATCTTTCGATCGCGAAGCACGCACCGCCCGCCTTACCCTGTCCGCTGGAGTGCACAGGACGCTACCGCACACGCTCCCAGGAGTCAGGATGCACTGGCGCCCCCGCCAAGTGACGACACGGCTGTCAGCTGCCGAGCTACACGCAGGTATCAGTTCAGGTCTCATAAGGTTGAGGCGGCTGCATCCCTTTGATACATGACACCTGAGAAATACCTGTCAAAATAAGTGTTCAAATGGCTCTGAGCACTATGGGACTTAACATCTATGGTCATCAGTCCTCTAGAACTTAGAACCACTTAAACCTAACTAACCTAAGGACATCACACAACACCCAGTCATCACGAGGCAGAGAAAATCCCAGACCCCGCCGGGAATCGAACCCGGAAACCCGGGCGCAGGAAGCGAGAACGCTACCGCACGACCACAAAATAGTGGTCACCTAGGCACCATTGCTGGCACGATGACGCAGAGTTGCAGGCCCAGCACTACAGAAATCTCTTCCAATGCTTCCCAGAACAGCTCAGGGTGCATTGTTCCCAGCAATCCTAATGGGACATGAGAGCTGCATCTAGCCGTGTACGCGTGTTTAACTGCCAAGCGTGGCTGAACCATCACTGCATAATATTCGCGTGGCGACTGACCATCTAAAACTTCCTCAGCGTTATAGTGACGTAACATAGTTATGTAAATAAGAGCCTAGTCGACCTCTCGTAAATTGTAAAGTGCAGCAGAAATAGTTAACAATCGCTTTTGTAAGAGCTTTCGTTATGTTTCAGCTTGCCTGCATTGACCTGTATACGAAATAAGCTGAAATAACACCGAATGCATTCTTCCTGATGATCCTAACTGGACAGCCCGTCTCTTACTGAATTTACCCGTCAATCTGCTGTTGCTGCCAGTGTGTGAGCACTGTCCGGCCGGCCGGAGTGGTCGAGTGGTTCTAGGCGATTCAGTCTGGAACCGCACGACCGCTACGGTCGCAGGTTCGAATCCTGCGTCGGGCATGGATGTGTGTGATGTCCTTAGGTTAGTTAGGTTTACGTAGTTCTAAGTTCTAGGGGACTGACGACCTCAGATGTTAAGTCCCATAGTGCTGAGAGCCATTTGAACCAGCCATTTTTGAGCACTGTCCACCATATTTTTCTGCAGACGAGACTTTTAGCGGCAAGAAACTACTTTGTACAGACCGCCATATTGCACTGACAAATAAACCCTGCAAAAAGCGGTCTACAGATCGTTAAATATATCCCATGTATTCACCGTGCCACAGTGCAACGCCGACAGAGGAGACTGCCACCATAAACATGGCCTATGGCCGCAGCCGCAGAAGCGCGTGTCAGCAAGGGAGAGGCCAGCTCTGGCCATGGACTAGCGCCCACCCCAGGAGAACCTAAGTGGTAGGAGTTCGTACACTATCAACACTCACAGTAAAAACCCTCATCATATTGAATCTTCTCAAATTTCTGCAGAGTATACATGCAACAAGTGCGGTCCCAAAGTCAACTGGGTATTAGTTCACTATTCGCCTGCCGAGGGGGAGCTGCGAGCCAAATCGCCAGAAGCCAGAAACTTTCTCGGACTCTCTGATGTGCAAAGGATGGGCAAGCCCGATCTCGGACAAAGGCGTACACCGAGATGCTGTTTCTGGCCTGATCTGCTTCCTTGCTGCTACTCTTTCTATGGCCATCACCAGACTCCCGAGAATACTGGGATCCAGCCAGACACGTATTTATCAGTGTAACTGCAATTAAATATTAGGATTGCTGCAGCAGTCTGACACCGTGCAATGTACTGGATATGTCTCCTCTTTATGACCAAGGTTCTGGAACGAATCTTAGTATCTATAGCACACATAATTTTCCACGTAAAAAAAATTCATTCCACTTATGCCTATCAATGTGCTGAATGTATACCTCCCTCACGATAGGACACGCAGTAGCAACCACCAGACACTCGCACATATACCCCGAAGACTGTTGTACAAAGGCTGGGTCAGTTCCCCTTAGCACAAAGGTGTTCCTGTTTCTGGCCCCGACCGGCTTGCTTGCTTTCTACGCCAATCTCCAGACTCTGGGTTTACAAGAACACACATATTTTCACATGGTTTGACGGAATATTAAAGCATTTACGTAATATTTCTCAATACGAAGCACACTGCAATATACTTGCACAGCAGTATCGCTTGTGCAACATAATTCTGAAGACATAGACTGGAAATTATGTCTCTAGAAACCCGAAACTTTAGCGAGGTAGAGCGTACTGTAAACCACTGAGTAATTAGAAAACCACTGCGTAACTAGAAACGTATCCTATCTGAGAAGACCATTACATGAAAACTTGAAAAAATAGAGGAAACTGATATTTCCGCTTGTGAATACCGATGTCAGTGATGTATCAAATTTCAAATCATCGCTATAATTTACGAAGTCAACCAAGGTGTTTCTCATGAGTAGAGAACCAGCATACGTGCCTTCCACCTGTCTTTCACCTGCTAGATGCGCACACCACAGTCGATGTCCTCTCAACTAAATAAAGACGGGAAATGTGAAGAAGCAGTCAGTCGGACGATTTACACGGGAGGGAATAATGGTCCATCGCCGACACATGTCCATATTGATTCTTCGCAAATTTCCACGCCATCACGAAAGCTGTCCAACACATAGTAATTAATAGTTCGCTATTCGGCCGTCTAGAGGACGACACGGTTAAGTCAGCTACATTCCTGCACCCCAACAGGCCTCTCCATTCAGAGAGCTACTACTGTTAGCCAGAAACGTGAATCATTCCTTCCACAGGCCACGGCCGGCGCGCTACGCACCCCTAGACAGAATTACCCTAGCAAAGCAGTCACATACATATTTGGTCGCTATACTTACAGTTAACGCTACGATCACGGTCGCAATTGGATGACAATAGACAATGAGCGAAGTATCAGAAATATACTCTACTGACGGCTGTGGCACTGGAATGGTACATACCATTCTTATGAGTTGACATACTTTTCCCTTCGCTATCACAGTATTCCACGTCAAATCCATATCTTTCTTGCGATTGGACATAGTCATTTCCTTTGCACATGTCAGAACACACACACACACACACACACACACACACACACACACACACACACACACACACGCATACTTCATAACCCTGATACTCATGGCGAACCTATCACGCACCCCCTACTACTAAGTATAATACTTCGCCAATAGCTGATTGCTGGCGATGCGAAATAATACGGAGAGAAAATCAGCGATCGGTGTACATGTCCCATAAGTTTCTCTTGCCAATGGCACCACTATGTCTTATAAAGAGAGGCTTAATCGTCTTACAAATGGCCAGATGTTAAAAAAACACGATCGCAACGACCACATTACTATCACAATCGGTCTTGGTTCTACAGACGCACAAAAGTATCCATGTTAAAAGCTATATCAGCTTTATAAATCGAAGTATGACATTACCTCCGAACGAAGTGGTTTTTCCAGACAAATACCACGACACTGAATATAGACAGTGATCGCCAGAGCGTATATTATCAGACCAACGGTGTGGTTACAAGTCACCGATGGTGCAACCTCCTGATAAAATCACCAGATTTAGAATGCTATGGAATGGGGTATGAAGCCGGTATTTGCAACTCCCTCATACCGCCGCTAGATGTTTCCCCAGTATTTGTAACGTATTCTGTCTTGATGCCACGTCAGAGGTTCAGTGATATATCGACTGGGTTATAGGTGATGGTTGATTGAGAAGGATCACTAATGGTAGATGGTGTGCTGATTGAGGTCGTAAGAAATGTACACTAGCTTTTCAGATCTCTAGTGCTATGATTTCCAGTAGAAATGATGTCTATGATTTGGAATCCAGTCTTTCCATTCAACCTGTGTCGTATCTGATGGAGAAGTCCTTTAATGATTACAGCCACTAGTGAATCATATTTCTGGCGCCCTCATATCTCGAAACAAGTTTCCTTTCCGAGACTATCTGCTACAGTAACATTTCAGATAGTCTCTGTGTCTCTAGTGACTGCTGCCATTTCTGCAGCTTTGCGCATGTGATTGTTCCAATTTAAGTCGAAACTGTGCAGAAGTCAAAGAGAGCTCTATCTACCACCTTCTGCAACCCGTATAGAAACAGAGTTACCTGAGTTAGTGCGACAGGACTGTGTTTTGACTATTCGGTGGAAATGGGAACAAGTTGTCATAGCTCCGCAAACAGTGTACGATGTGTAAGGTCAGCACCAAACGTAGCCTGCTTCTGTAACACAAGGTAGTAAAAAAGACAGTACGGTAACTGGCAAAAAGATGAGGATTTTGCTACAGCATTGTGGTGTGTCCCCAAACTACATACAGGTACTGTTGTCTGAAGCAGGTCCGCATTCCTCGGAGCCCATTCACGTCCATCACCCCAACATAATATCATCATTATTCTATACCATCCAACAGATAAAAATTACGAACTGTAAAAACTCCACTAACTTCATCTGATAGAGAACTCGATAAGATTTTTACTGCATCTCTCTCCTCCCATATATCGAAAACAAATACCATCTGCATGCTGGCATCGAGCACACGTGACGATCCTATTAAATATACTAGTATTGATCCATCGCACAGACCAGTGTAAATTTGCATCGCCTGTAATGTTGGAGGATGACAGTATCCCACAAACTATACTGTAAGTCGCAAAGGCGCTCCCTGTGACCCTGTCTTGTGGTTTGAGACATTGTTTTTTCTGCTGTAACACACCTTGTACACTGCTATAAATTTTGTTTTCTCCACCACGACTTCGAGGTCTGTGTCAGGTTCTAAACTGACATTAACACGTTGTGATCCATTGCTTCTCACAGAAAACTAGACGTCGCATCGTGTAAATCATGTTGTTATTGCTGCTACCATAACTACCACACAAACTGGATGATTTTAAGTAAAAGACAGTTACAACATAAGGAAACTGAAGAAGTTTGGCGGCGTTGTGGAGCGTTTCCAAACTGCTGTCCGAAGCGATATCAGTCAATCATTATGTGGTAACCAAGAGCATACTAGTGGACGGATGGGAAGGAAAAGACACCGTCGATGTACTGCAATAATAAGGATCATAGTTGATAGTGCGAACAATTTCAGCAATTTTACAGTACTGTCAACACAGCTTGTTTCCCAATTTCCATATCTTCGCTAAACCATCCCTTCTCTACTTTGCGAGTATCATAATGTAAATAGATGACTGTGCAGTACGGCCATTCATTGTTAATTTTCGAACATATACATCATCAAAGTATACCAGACAGCACTCTACATATTTCTAGTACCTAGAGCATAGTGCTTAGCTTACGATCTATCTCTACGCGGATGGAAGTCACAGAGCATTCCTGCAGTCTTAGGATAAAATTAGAGACTGAAAGACCCTCTCGAACTGTCTTTCACCAACCCACCCAGCAGCACTGATTTAATTTGCAGCCAACCAGACGTAGACCACTACATTTCGCATCTTGTGAATGAATGGAGCTTGCCGAGTCTTTGCCAATCCAACAGCACAAGATTTCTCCAGATGCGCCCATGTCGAGGAACATATTTGAAAGTGTTGTGGTGAAATAGCAGACGGTTAAGAAGAACAAGAAACGGGTGATTTTTATCCACGATGGAGCTCCAGATGGATGGAGTTCGAAGCATATTACGTAAATCAACTACGTTATCAATTTTCTTGTTCTAGTGTCTGGGATCAGTACCAGGAGGGTATTGGTAAGGGAGAACATAAACACACACTCTCCTAAGGCTACATGGTTCTGCACTTAAAACAGGCTATAATGTTAGATTCCTTGAGTTTTTGACCTATCAGTCGTGTGGAATGCAGCGCTGTTAATATTCAAATGTGCGAAATGTACTTCCAACGCATGACATACATTCTTCTTGCAGGTTTCTCTACGATAAACTATGATAACAAACTGTAAAACGAAAAAACTACTTCCTTAAAACATTAGCTCTGTCTGATACATGCACAATATAGCTTTCCAGAGATGTATAGTGTCTACTGTTCACATCCAAACACGGTTCGGAAATTATGCTATGCCCACATCAGTCCTATATAAAATGATCATACTAACAGAGAATACCTCTCACAAGGAAACAGATAAATGGATAGCAGCAGCATCCATATGTGAAATTACAAGTCTGTCGCCACTAACTCTGTAAATGGCTCATCTGTCAAGCAGATGCATACATGGGGATTGCAGTGTCTCACAAACACCTATCGCTAACTTACAATGATCTTAGTTGTGAAACTGAATTCTCGATTTTATACCCAAGATGCGACGAAGAAATGAAGTACATCGCATAAATCTTCGTTAGTTTAAAGATATGTATCGAAGCAGGATGGTCACGTTTCATCACACATGAGATGCAAGTTCTCTGACCGAGAGGTTTGCTGTTATCGATCGCAAGTAGACAGTGCTCTAAGTCACAACATACAGAACATGTAGTTGTACACGAGTCGAACGCAGGCTATGCCATCTGACTGATGCATCCTGACAGAACAGTGGAAAAATGGTCATATGACCTGCAGTGTCATCTCCCTCTCTAGAATGCATCATCAGTCTGCCATTAAATCGTACCTAGTTACCGCTGCATCTTAATCGATCACTCGGGCCACTCTCTGTTATCCTTTAATGGAGATGCATGTAAGTTTAGAGGCTGATGGTTCTCTGTTTTCCTGAAAAGCGTCAAATACATGGGTCAACTCACATGTATCACTGTTATCTCAATAAACATACAGTAGAATGCTGCCTCGATAGAAAAAAAGTGACTCTTTCCCTAGTTCCCATAGCTTCCATGTTAAAGTTTTCTCATATTCCTCTTGCTGTCACATACTTCTTCCCATAAACAAGAATTGTTCTGCACCAACCAGAAGACACATAATGACTTCCTCAATTTCCCAGTATTTCAGTTTACCTTCCCTCATTTTATACATATTTTCCTTCATGACATAACCTCTCGTTCCGTGCTCTAAAATTGCTTGTAAATGTAGTACAGCTGTCAACACCTATATCAGCTATTTTTCAGATCGGGAATCACAGTATAGCACTGTACTCGATTGCATCCATTCGCCTCCACCCCACATATTCCACATTTGCAGAGTGTTTGTTCTGTTTTCTGTATGTCTGTGTATGTGGATGTGTCGTGGGTGGCTCCCAGGACCCGGTCCTCTCGCTGGTGGACCCAACTTCGAACGTACAACACGTGTTCGGACGTAATGCATGGTTCATCCACGTGTGAGCCCTACCCGTTGCGACGTGTGGTGGATCCGCCTCTGAACATTTGTCTGGATATATAGTGCGTGGCAGATCCGCACTCGAACGCTAACTCGGGTGTGGTATATTGTGGATTGCATCCCAACGTGGCAGATCCACCTTCAAACCCAGTCCCAGATGTGGCCTATTGTGAATCTGCATCCCATCACCGCTCCGTATATAATGCGTGGCGGATCCACACACTAACGCTAACTCGGCTCTACTGAGTCCGCTCGAAGTTTTATTGCGGACAGAAGGAGCTGTTGGTGGTGCCGTGTATCCCGTAAGCAGAGCCGCTCGTGTAATAGAGGAGTAGCTGGAGGAAGTTAGTCAGTGGGAGAGCCATTGAGGAAGGAAGCGACTACGAAAAGCAGTTACGGCAGTTGCACAATATGGATGTAGCTGCAAGTTGTGTAGCCAGGAGTCAGCACACTGACATAGGCACCTGAGCCAAACGAGTGGAAGGCGCCTGATGTGGTCTGCTTGAAGACGACTGGCTGTAGACAAGGGAATTATACCCGCGGTGTGGGTCCCTGCTAGGCAGCACACGGAGGTAGGGACACCGCACTAATATTTTACAGGGACATGTTGTGTACTTGGAAGGAGGCTCTCTTTAATTATGTCCCACAAAGTGTATCATTCATTGTTGTTACGTGTATGGTTGTCTTAGGGCCATTGTAAGTTTAATTCGTGCTGTTTTGAAACATATTTCAGGTCATGGAGAGATGCATGTTGAAGCAGCCCTCTTAGTAGGGTTACTACATCACTGCTAAAAATCTTATGTAAGATGGATGGACTTTTTATACTTGGTCTGTAGTCGAGTGTTTCTGCAATTATAGTAACCTTGAAGCCGTGTCTGCACTATGTGAAATTATTATTTTTGCTAAGGTAAATTTGGACTGCAGAACTAAGCTTTTGGGAGATTTCTCTAAACTTCATGTTTAGTTTATAAATAGCACTCCCGATATTACACATAGTACCCTCACTTTATTATTGTCCTTTACAGTTGTTTATAAATTGGTTTCAGGTTTGCTGATTTATTGTGTGTGCACATTTTGTTGTGAGGATACATTCACTGTATTTAACAAGTTCTTCCAAATGTGACATTTAGTGTAAGATATCCGGTCTCCTTTTGTAAAGCAATATGCGATTTATGACTTTTAGCTCACGGTGTTACCAGAATCTGAGCCAAAATTACTTTCCACGTTTGGCGGTTTGTAATATGGTGCTATGATTTAAATATTGTGGCACTGAAAATTCTAGTAAGATCAAGCTGTGGTAGTCAGCACGATTTTTATAGGTGTTAAAGGCACGCTGTTTAATCTTCAGCTTTTCTACATGTCTAACTTTCCTTCTTAACAAGGGAGCGTTGTTGCTCACGGCCTGCTCATCTGCAACAGGTAGAGGAGCAACGAATGCAGAAGAATAATATTAAATACATGCATGAAACACTGACTGACATTCAAATGAGCTAGTTTCCTTTTTTCCAGTACGCCCTAGTATAATAATATCACATTATAATATGGCGGAACTAATTAATGAAATCTGGCATGCTCGTAACTGCGTTTTTTTTTCACTTGACACATTAAAATTGCATCTACATTTCTTCCTATCTCTTCGCGATGTTCGGAATGTTAAGCTGTCGGCTGAATTAATGTCACAGGTGAGCTCTCTGACTACGAAAAATGGTAGTAAGGAAAACGAAGAGGAGCGCAGATGTCCCTAACGTTGACTAAACGGAAAGATCTACGTCACTGGTGAAAATTGTATTTCACCCTGAAGGAGCCAGATTCGTGTGTCTGTAACGCTCAATGTATTTTCTATGGTGACTGTCTGCGTGTTCTTTGCGTTCGGCATAATGTATTCGAAACGCATAGCAGCTGCGTCTGGATGAAGGAATTCAGGGGCAGGCTACTGCGACATTAGTGGCCTGACAGATCCTGCTCAAAGATGGAAATTGTGAGTGGCCCGTAAAGTTATTTCACGGCTCGGGAGAATTTTCCAAGACGGAGCGGGAATATTCATCTCCAGCACGAACCAGATCAATCACATTCTGAGACCCAACACCAAGGTCATTATCTCCTTGTAAATGCCCAGAGTCGCCGAACCAGCGCAACACCTGGCCTTGCTAAAATTGGCGCAGCGGATTCTGGACTCCGTATCTCCCATCAGACTGCAAGATCAGTGACAGCCGTATGGCTTCCCACCCACTGCGTGGTTCAGCGAAAGCAATACAGCACGTTACAGCAGCAACAGTAAATTCCGAGACGGTAGTATAGACTAATTTGATTAAAAATTTCCACATAAATTGCTTGCAAATTTTATTCGTTACATATGTACACTTCGTTAGAGTGACAAGTATTCATTCAACAAGTGCAAGTTGTGAAACTATGCCTGAGTTTATATGACTGAGTTATCGAGGTATGACTGTGATTTGTTGACCAATTCCACTGTACCTTTTAAGTATGCCGCACTTATTTACAAACGCTGGTTACATTTGAATGGTATGTGTGTATGGGTTTTGTGATGAAATGGCTGTTGCTGCTTATAGACATGGTAGACAGTTTCCTAACCCTAGAGTACCGAGCCCTACAGTGTTTCTCATAATTACATTTTTCTGTAGAGGCACCGGGTCTCAACATTATCTTTGATAAGGTTAGAAGCTGAAGTAATGAATTAAAATTTTTGCGAAACCAAGGACTTGAACCAATATTTCATACTTACTAGGTAGATGTGCTACCCAATACACAAGGCTGGCGTACTGGCTGGTAAAGCTGGAAGGACTTACCTAGTCCAGTGCCCTCCCTCCTGATGTACTTTATGTTGAAAGTTAGGGGGCAATCCTAATATCGGATAGCCTCCGCAGCACTGGTGATTTAAGAAAGGGAAAATGTTAGGAAGGCGGTTGGACTACGGTAGTCCATGCAGTTGTGTCAGACACAATGCCAGGTTGATGTAGGATATAGCACATCTGCTTTAGTAAGCAGCTTCTGTTCTTATCGAAGTGCTTACTCATGATTTTAATACCTTCTCCGAACTTTTCTTTTGTTTCCTTTACTGATTGCTCAATATACAGATTGAATAGCATCGGGGAGAGACTACAACCCTATCTCACTCCCTTCCCAACCACTGCTTCCCTTTCATGTCAAAAATCAAATGGCTCTGAGCACTATGGGACTCAACTGCTGTGGTCATAAGTCCCCTAGAACTTAGAACTACTTAAACCTAACTAACCTAAGGACAGCACACAACACCCAGCCATCACGAAGCAGTGAAAATCCCTGACCCCGCCGGGAATGGAACCCGGGAACCCGGGCGTGGGAAGCGAGAACCCTACCGCACGACCACGAGATGCGGGCCCTTTCATGTCCCTCGATTCTTATAACTGCCATCTGGTTTCTGTACAAATTGTAAACAGTCTTTCGCTCCCTGTATTTTACCCCTGCCACCTTCAGAGTTCTAAAGAGAGTATTCCAGTCAACATTGTCAAAAGCTTTCTCTAAGTCTACAAATGCTACAAACGTAGGTTACCCTTTGCTCAATCTTTCTTCTAAGATAAGTCGTAGGGTCAGTATTGCCTCACGTGTTCCAACATTTCTACGGAAACCAAACTGATCTTCCCCGAGGTCGGCTTCTACCAGTTTTTCCATTCGTCTGTAAAGAATTCGCGTTAGTATTTTGCAGCTGTGACTTATTAAACTGATAGTTCGGACTGGCTCTCCCAAGGCCGTCAGTAGTTCTAATGGAATGTTGTCTACTCCCGAGGCCTTGTTTCGACTTAGGTCTTTCAGTGCTCTGTCAAACTCTTCACGCAGTATCATATCTCCAAATTCATCTTCATCTACCTCCTCTTCCATTTCCATTAATATTGTCCTCAAGAACATCGCCCCTGTATAGACCCTCTACATACTCCTTCCACCTTTCTGCTTTTCCTTCTTTGCTTAGAACTGGGTTTCCATCTGAGCTCTTGATATTCATGCAAGTGGTTCTCTTTTCTCCAAAGGCCTCTTTAATTTTCCTGTAGGCAGTATCTATCTTACCCCTAGTGAGATAAGCCTCTGAGATAAGCCTCTACATCCTTACATTTGTCCTCTAGCCATGCCTGCTTAGCCATTTTGCACTTCCTGTCGATCCCATTTTTGAGACGTTTGTATTCCTTTTTCCCTGCTTCACTTACTGCATTTTTGTATTTTCTCCTTTCATCAATTAAATTCAGTATCTCTCCTGTTACCCAAGGATTTCTACTAGCCCTCGTCTTTTTACCTACTTGATCCTTTGTTGCCTTCACTACTTCATCCCTCAAAGTTACCCATTCTTCTTCTACTGTATTTCTTTCCCCCATTCCTGTCAATTGTTCCCTTATGCTGTCCCTGAAACTCTGTACAACCTCTGGTTTAGTCAGTTTATCCAGGTCCCATCTCCTTAAATTCCCACCTTTTTGCGGTTTCTTCGGTTTTAATCTACAGTTGATAGCCAATAGATTGTGGTCAGAGTCTTACAATTTAAAATCTGGTTCCTAAATCTCTGTCTTACCATTACACAATATATCTGAAACCTTCTAGTATCTCCAAGGTTCTTCCATGTATACAACCTTCTTTCATGATTCTTGAACCAAGTATTAGCTATGATTAAGTTATGCTCTGTGCGAAATTCTGAGCTTAAATGGAAGGAATTGATATGCAGTTATTAGCGAACGTTTACCGTTCAGCAGAGTAGTAAGTCAACTCCTTGCCTCTAACGTCTCTCCAACAGCCTTGATGTGGCTCATGTCGACCGCAGATCATAATGGGTACGCAGCCGCATCGTAGGATACAGTGGCACTCAACCCCGAAGCCACGCTGCCGTAGTCGGTAGCTCGGTTACGAGCACATGGACTCGCATGGCTTACATCGCATAGTAGTGTGGTGTGACCAATGAGTAAAATGCTGGCAGCTACAAAAGGCACCTTTCCTTCTTGTACCCTTGGTGTACCCTTTCTTCATCTTTTCCCATCTATGTATTTCAAGCAATGCCACAATGTCCTGCCCCGGGCTGTGGATCAGACACAGCCCTTGATGTTGGCGCAGTGGGTCCATGGTGTACGATTGCGTTGACGGCCACTCCTGGTAATATACTCGCCCCCCCCCCCTTTCCCTCCCGGGGTGCACGGATTCTTCGTCTTCTTCCGTCTGTGCATGTCACGCAGTTCCGCAATGCCCGACTCAGAATGTGGGTCAGATTTGTCACTTGATGTCGCTACAGTGGGCTGGTTGTGCTGGGACGGCTCGCAATGTGTTGCTGCCACTTTTCGCCTGCAGGTTGTGTACAGACACTGCCGTATATGTTTTGACAGCTCCTCGCGTCTCCCTCAGTGATCGATGGGCGTGACTCAGGCTGGCCTCCCCGCCGTGCACTCGAGGTTGCCGATGCTGTCAGATATGCCAAGCTGCGGCCGGTCCAGGAAGCCTCAGCCTGACATAAGGAGAAAGTTGAGGCTGGCACTCTCCTTGCCGTCTCTCCCAGGCATCTGTTCACTGGTCCCCTAGTGAATTTAGAAGCTCTTTGCCTAATTTGATCTTAAGTCTTCCAAAGCTCTCTTAAAATTCCGTTTGTAATAGTGGATCCCCTGACTCTTCCGTATCCCCTCCTGTTTCTTCTCTATCATCTTATCAGACAAGTCCTGCACCTCATAGAGGTCTTCAGTTTACTCTTTCCACCTATACTGCTTATTGACCTATTTACTATTGCAATATTAATAGCCTCCGAGAATTTTAAGCGTCTCTGTTCATTCTTTAGTATTTCTGTATCCCACTTCTTTGTACATTTTCAAGACTACACTTCATCATCACTAAATTTTGATCTGAGTCTAAGTCTGCCCCTAGACATGCCTTACAATCTAATAATTGATAGAGGAATCTCTGACCATGATGTAATATAACTGACATATTCCCTTCTCTCCAGGCCTTTTCCAAGTCTACCTCCTCCTCTTGCGGTTCTTCAATACAATATTCTCTATTACCATCAGAACTCTTCTCTCTCATTCCTACTACTAATGCCATATCTCCTGTAAGCCTTTCTTCTGCTGTTTTCCCTACAGTCACATTTCAATCCCCCATAACTACTAGACATTAATCTCCCTTTACACACTAAATTAGCTGGTCAATGCCCTCATATACTTTATCTATGTCTCAATCACCTGCTTGTCATGGCGGCTTGTATACGTGGACTATTATTGCCACTGCTGGTTTGCTATCGATTCTGATGAGAACAACAATATCACTGAACTGCTCCGTGTAATTCACTCTCTGCACGTTCTTTCCCTTCCTAAAGAATCCTACTCACGTTATACCATTTTCTGCTGCTGTTGATAATACTCTACACTCGTCTGACCAGATGTTCTTGTCTTCTTTGCATTTCACTTCACTAACCACACTATGTCTAAACTGAGGCTGAACATTTCTCTAGATTTTCGATCTTTCCTATCTCATTCAAACTTCTGAAATTCCACGCCCCAACTTGCAGAACGTTGTTATTTCCTAAGTTATTCAGTCTATTTCTGATCGTCTCCTTCCCCGTGGCAGTCACCTGCCAGGTGATCGAAATGAGAGACTGGTCTGGAAGCTTTTGCCAATGGAGAGATCGTCATGACACTTTTACAATTACAGCCCACATGTCCTGTTTCCCACGTCCTGTTATTACACATTATGTACCTTTCGTGCATTGATTTTAATTGCCTTCTGCATCCACACACCGTTAATCATTGCTGAGTCTTCCGTCTTCAGCGGCAGTTTCCCAGCTCAAGGGCAAGAGAGTGCCCTGAATCTCTGTCCACCCCTTCGCCCTCTCTGACAAGGCCGTTGGCTGTATGAGGGTGACTTCTTATGCTGGATGTCTTCGGCCGCAATTCCTCATCATTTGTTAACCATGGAAACATCCGCGAGAGAAGTAGTTTGTTAAACTTATTTTATAAGTTATCATTGGTTAGAATTCGTTAGGTCTGCTACGATTTGCCAGCGAAGTTTTTGCATCAGCAGAAAGAGAAACGTTTTGAGGAATCAAGTTAGAGAATAGTTAGTGCTACACGACAGATGAGAAAACATTTGGTGCGGGGTCATCGAAAAGTGTATTCTTGCTGCAAAGGTGTAGCAAGGAAAGACGTCTGCCAATTACAATGAAGTGCACAGGGCGAGGAGGACCCGAATTTCCAGATGTTACTGCCGCCATCTTCCACGCACACACCGTTTAGGAGTGGCAAGAACGAGCCGGCAATGAGAGGGCGTTCAATTTATGGCAGGATTTAAAAGCACAGTTTTATCGTTTGTAACCAACTAGTGGCTTCCATCACGCAATCTGGAGTACTTCTTTATCCAGGTGTTCCTTCTTTAAACAGCTAACCATTTTAGCAGTTATTGGACGTATCCGCAATATTATTTGACACTAAGCTTTCATGTATTTACCCACATGTTTCAAGCCTATATTTCATAATCACTGTCCTTTTGTTCACTTGCTAAATGCTTGCATACATAATTCAGTGAATAATTTAGTTTATAGTGTTTTGCTAATAAAGCAAACTGTTTTAGTGGTGAGTATTTCTTCTGCAGTTATATGGGCCCATTCACTGGTGTATGCATTGTTGTGTGGCACCTGTACCTTCATGTTGAATTGGGCCACCCCTAATTAATTTCTTTCAATAACACGTTTCCGTCGCAAAACATTGTTTTTCCTAATGTTGCGACCTTGGTTCTAAAATGGTTCAAATGCCTCTGATAACTATGGGACTTAACATCTTGGGTCATCAGTCCCCTAGAACTTAGAACTATTTAAACCTAACGACATCACACACATCCATGCCCAAGGCAGGATTCGAACCTGCGACCGTAGCAGTCGGGCGGTTCCGGACTGAAGTGCGCGACCTTATGGGAAGCTTCTCTTCCCTGTAGGTCACCAGCGATGGGATTTACAGTATATTATGTGTATGCTAATCAGCTCAGCGGTCATCACACAGCTTCCTCACTGGTGACTTCGCTACTGCAGGGTTGGTGTCATGCTGTCTCCTGTTGCTTGTCAACCGAATTTCGAAAACTGGGAACACATCTCGCCTCACGCTCACTATGTCCTTATATGTAACTGGGATTAGAAATCCGTGCAGAGGAGTAATTAAGTGTAGGACAAAGCAGATGCTCTGTGAGAAGCAGAACCGCTAGCTTACTGCGCTCTTGGGAAGTTCCTACTCTGCAGGGGGACAACCAAGATCTGAAGTTCCCGATGTAGAGGAGGAGAATTTGGATGTTTTGCACGCGAGCGACTCCTTGTATCATCACACGAAGATTAGCGTTGAAAATGAATGTTTCTCACGCGCATGTCTGGAAACTGCTGCGAGATCAATAGCTGTCATTTGCAACATGTACAGACCGTGTCACCAGCCCACTACCCTCTACGAGATATGTACAGCCAGTGGGTCTTGCATCAATGGGCAAGAAATGACAACTTCCCTGCCTCAGTATACTTCTCATATGAAGCACAGTTTGCATGAGATGGCATCAGAAACTTCCTCAATCAGCACCTCCTGCAAAGCAACTACTTGCAGAAACAGAAACATTCCGGTGCATACCATTGTTTCGAAGGCCGGAAACCAAGAATTTGTTTTATAAGCTACATAAGGCGGATACACGAGTTAAATTGTGCCATCTATTTTTTAAACATTCTCTATTTTGTGACTGTCCGCCTCTGTAGCTCAATCGTCATTGCTACTGACTGCCATGTGGAGGACTCGGGTTCAGTTCGCTGTGCTGCCAGCGATTTTTCCTTCGTGGAAAGACTGGATTGCAGTGCAATAAAGCGGCTGGGGTGGATGAAATTAAGTCGGAACTCATTAAATACAGTGGAATGTCAGGTCTTAAATGGTTACACAGGATAATTGAAATGGCCTGGGAGTTGGGACAGGTTCCATCAGACTGGACAAAAGCAGTAATCACACCAATCTTTAAACATAGAAACAGAAAAGATTGTAACAACTACAGAGGTATCTCTTTAATCAGTGTTGTGGGTAAAATCTTCGCAGGTATTGTTGAAAGGAAAGTGCGAGTATGAGTTGAGGACCAATTGGATGAAAATCAGTGTGGGTTTAGGCCTCTTAGAGGTTGTCAGGATCAGATCTTTAGCTTACGGCAAATAATGGAGAAGTGTTATGAGTGGAACAGGGAATTGTATCTATGCTTTATAGATCTAGAAAAGGCATATGACCGGGTTCCTAGGAGGAAGTTATTGTCTGTTCTACAAGATTATGGAATAGGAGGCAAACTTTTGCAAGCAATTAAAGGTCTTTACATGGATAGCCAGGCAGCAGTTAGAGTTGACGGTAAATTGAGTTCATGGTTCAGAGTAGTTTCAGGGGTAAGACAAGGCTGCAACCTGTCTCCACTGTTGTTCATATTATTTATGGATCATATGTTGAAAACAATAGACTGGCTGGGTGAGATTAAGATATGTGAACACAAAATAAGCAGTCTTGCATATGCGGATGACTTAGTTGTGATGGCAGATTCGATTGAAAGTTTGCAAAGTAATATTTCAGAGCTAGATCAGAAATGTAAGAACTATGGTATGAAGATTAGCATCGCCAAAACGAAAGTAATGTCAGTGGGAAAGAAATATAAACGGATTGAGTGCCAAATAGGAGGAACAAAGTTAGAACAGGAGGACGGTTTCAAGTACTTAGGATGCATATTCTCACAGGATGGCAACATAGTGAAAGAACTGGAAGCGAGGTGTAGCAAGGCTAATGCAGTGAGCGCTCAGCTACGATCTACTCTCTTCTGCAAGAAGGAAGTCAGTACCAAGACTAAGTTATCTGTGCACCGTTCAATCTTTCGCCCAACTTTGTTGTATGGGAGCGAAAGCTGGGTGGATTCAGGTTACCTTATCAACAAGGTTGAGGTTACGGATATGAAAGTAGCTAGGATGATTGCAGGTACTAGTAGATGGGAACAATGGCAGGAGGGTGTCCACAATGAGGAAATCAAAGAAAAACTGGGAATGAACTCTATAGATGTAGCAGTCAGGGCGAACAGGCTTAGATGGTGGGGTCATGTTACACGCATGGGAGAAGCAAGGTTACGCAAGAGACTCATGGATTCAGCAGTAGAGGGTAGGAGGAGTCGGGGCAGACCGAGGAGAAGGTACCTGGATTCGGTTAAGAATGATTTTGAAGTAATAGGTTTAACATCAGAAGAGGCACCAATGTTAGCACTGAATAGGGGATCATGGAGGAACTGTATAAGGGGGGCTATGCTCCAGACTGAACGCTGAAAGGCATAATCAGTCTTAAATGATGATGATGATGATGATGATGATGAAGAAAGACTGGAACGGGGTGCATTCAGCCACTCAGCCTGGTGATGTCTACTGATGACCCTCTTGACAGAGAAGTAGCGGTTGCATGTTACAGAAATACAACGGCAGAAAGAACAATGTGCTGACACCATGCCCCTTAATACAAAATCCAATGGTGCCATCGATAGAGGACCACACGGCAGTTGTTCGGTGCTGGTGGGCCCGTGTACGTCTATGTTTGTGTATTTTGTGAGTGTTTCTCTTTCTGGATCAGTCTCATTGTTTATTTAAGAGTGCAACCGTGCTGTTTTCCAGATATATGGCTACTTTGATTATGGAACCTATTATCTTCTCTGCTGTTCATTTATCCCAGTCTAAGTTATCTTCTGCAAGCAAATCCCCATGCTTTGAAGTAAGTGATAATTTTGTTTTCCAATTGCCAAGAGCTTTAGAAAATGATCAGTTGCGAATTGCCAGTCGAGCTGAACCTACCTGGTTAAATGGCACAATACAGCTGGACTACCGAGGTGAAGTTCGGTCCATGAAGAACTCAAAAAATTCAGTAAAATATTACGCAATGAATTTTTAACGCTATTAAAAAGCAGTTGTCCATAGCGCTGAGTCTTGGTTATTGACATTTTCATTACAGAAGTTACAATTTCCACAAATTAATAAGCACATTACATAGAATTTAATTCATCACACGACAAAGAACGTGTAACTGGAACATCAAGTTAAACTTTAATAAACTCTGGTAAGTTTGGCAAGGATATTTAAACAAGGCAGTGGGGTCGGTGGTAACAACTCCCGAACGTATTAATTCGGTACAAACGGCTGCGGATGCGTAACAGTGATTATGCGATCATACCGGAAAGAGAAATGAAATTAAATGTGCAACTCTGTCAGTCCACCTGGTTATGGATGAATCTATCTCATTACAATTGTCTGTTTTTGACGAGTATACTGCCAATAGTGCGGATTGATGCCAACGGAACTCGTCTGCAAAGTCAGACTGCGTCTAAGGCACCAGTGTTGTTTCTCCAAGTCTTAAGTGTAAGTCTTCCTTCTCTATATCTCTGCAGCCAAGTGAATTCGTCGGATCTCCGTCTCGACAACAAGATGGAGCTGCATCTCTTGTGATTACTCTAAGTTTGCATCGAAATATTGGCCACCAATGAGAAAAAGTTGACTCAACTCTACGCAATGGTGTAATTGTGCAGTTAATGTTTCCCTCCCATCGAAAACTATGTAAAAGTTATCCTTCAGTCAGTTGCCTTTCTGCCTATACCGTTCGGAGAATTTCAATCTCGCGTCCCTACGTCATTGTCTCGCTCCTTTATTCCACCAACGCACGTCTCTTTCTCGTAAAAAAAACTTAAAATGGCTCCTGGCCTGCCACTACAGCTGGTTTTTAGAACACACAATGCGTTTCTTACTTGCCCATTGGTGGAAAAGAAAGTCCCCCATACCGCTGAATTTTGGTGTTTTCTTGTCGCAACGTACTTTCACCAAACGGCCAAAATCACAGAAAATGAGTCTCAATAGTTGGTTTGCACACAGCTATTTGCTCAAATGAGGCCCCCGCCCACCTCCATTCTGAAGACTCATTGGGCCAGATGCTGTTACCTCTGCAGAAGGCGCACATGAAGGAAGGCTAGTTGCAAGACGGCCATCGATTTGCTGCTGTCGAATCTCCATGGGACATCGTCTTTGCTTTCTCCTGGAGTCTTGTGTCGTACAGTTTTTCTTAAGAATATGGACAATATTTACCACGAACAACAGAGTCAAAACAGTATGGGCCGACAGTGTAATAGCCCAGTCCGGCTGAGGTTAACACCTCATTCCTCCGGTTGGCGAGTTATTGAAAAGTTTTCCTTGCTCCCTGGAAAGGAAGACAGCCGGGCATCTCCTCGCGTTTTCTGGTCTGTATAACTGCTGCCTATCCAAACCATAAGCTCACACAGGCGAGAAACCTAGCACCACATGCACAAAAACATAGTTAGAAAATGGAGAAAATGATTAAAAGATGACTGCTGTTAATGTCGTAACTCGAATTAGATATGAGCTGATTGGTCTAAACATGACTTTAATCAAAGATTAATTGAATTTGCTTATTAGTACTGAGAAGTGCCATATCGGGAAGGGCTTGATGCTTCTCATAAATTGTTTCTTTTCGCCAAGAACAGAAAGATAAGGGGAGAATTATGCCTGGAACAGCGCCTAACCGCTTGCCTTCCCTCTTTGTGAGGAGAAGGAAATCTCACGAGACGAGGGGAGGCAAGGTTAGTGCTTCCTCAGACGCCGTCCAGCCAAGTACACAAACAAATAATATATCATTCATTCAATAGTAATTTACCATGTTAATTCTGATTTAGATTTAGATGGAGTCCCTAAATCGTTTGAGGCTAGTGGCGGGGTGATCCTGACACCATTTACCCAGCACGAATTTGTACTATCTGTGATAATCTCTTGGTTAATAAGACATTAAGCTCTAACCTTGCTTCAAAGCTTCACCTGGGCCTTTTGCATACGTCGGAAGTGCTTTACTTTCGAATTTAAAAACTCTTGGTTCGAGTGCCAGTGCAGTAGAGAGTTTCGATCGGTTAAGGTTTTGTAAAACATGCTGCTGAAACGTTGTCGAAAGCATTGCAGAACTCAGTTTATAGTTTTCAGAAAATAAGTAGAAAAATCTTTCAGGGAAATTCAGGACTTCAGAGATAAAAGTCACGCAGGAGTGGAATAAACAGGAAGTTCTGGGAAACTAAGGCAAAATGGTTGCATGAATAAACTTAAAAAGGGTGGAAGGACTATCTTAGTGTATAGGAAAGTCAAAGCTACCTTCCGGGAAATTAAAAGTAAGGGTGGAAATTCCACTGTTAAATGCAGAGGAGAAAGCATATAGGTACGAGAACGTTGAATGCCTCTATGAGAGGAAGGACTTGTCTGATGGCGTGTTAGAAGAAAAGACAGCAGTCGGTAGGCACGAGACAGGAGATATAATATTAGTGTCATAATTTTAAAGAGCTTTGGAGGATTCGAGATTAAATAAGCAGAAGGGATAGATAATCTTCCACAGGGATTTCTAAAATCATTGAGGGAAGAGGCAACAGAACGACTATTCACGCTGGTGTGTAGAATGTATGAGACTGGCGATGTACTTTCTTAAAAACATCAACCACATAATTCCGGAGATAGCAAGAGCCGACAAGTGCAAGAATTATCGTAATCAGCTTAAAAGGTCATGCATCCAAGTTGCTGACAAGTATAATATACAGAAGCTCGAAAAAAAAGAGGATGTGTTAGAAGACGATCAGTTTGGCTTTAGGAAAGGTAAGGGCAGGAGAAAGGCCGTTATAACGTTGGGGTTGATAATGGAAGCAAGACTGTAGAAAAATCAGTAAACGTTCATAGGATTTGTTGACCTGGAAAACGTGTTCCAAAATCTAAGATGGTGCACGACGTTTCAAATTCTGAGGAAACTAGGTGTAAGCTATAGGGAAAGAAGGGTAATATACAACATGTACAAGAACCAAGAGGGAACCACAAGACTAAGACTAGGAACGAAGTGCTCGGATTAAAAAGGATAGGACGGGGGTGTAGTCAGTCCCTCTATTGTTCAATATATACTCGTACATCGAAGAAGCATTGGCAGAATAAAAGAAAGGTTCAGGAGTGGAATTAAAATTCAAGGTGAAAGGACACCAATGATAGGACTCGCTGACGACATTGCTATCCTCAGAGAAAATGGAGAAGAATTACAAAATCTTCTGATTGGAATGAACAGTCTAATGAGAATATAATATGAATTGAATTGAGAGCAAATGGGAGAAAGATGAAAGTAATGAGAAGCAGCAGAAATTATAAGAACGAGAAACTTCGCAGAAAACTGGGAATCACGAAGTAGACAAAAAAATCAACGAATTCTGTTATGTGGGCAGCAAAATAACCCATGACAAACGGAACAGAAAGAACAAAAAGAATCGACCAGAACTGGCAAAAAAGGGCATTCCTGTACAAGAGAAGAGTTCTAGTACTAAACACAGCCCTCAATTTGAAGAAGAAATTTCTGAGGACGTACGTTTGGAACAAAGCAATGTATAGTAGTGAAACATGGCCTGTGGGAAATCCGGCAAAGAAAAGAATTGAAGCATTTGAGATGTGGTGTTACATACGAACGTTGAAAATTATGTGGACTAATAAGGTAAGAAATGAAGAGGTCCTACACGGAATCGGAGAGGAAAGGAATATATAAAAAAAAAACTACCAAGAAGAAGGGACAGGACGACCGATCACCACTTAAAACATCAGTGAATACCATTCAGGGCACTAGAGGGAACTGAAGAGGATAAAAATTGCAGAGAAAGACAGAGATTTTGGTACATCCAGCATGTAATGGAGAACGTAAGTTGCATGTGCTGCTGTGAGGTGAAAAGGACAGCGTGTGTGTGTGTGTGTGTGGTTTGAGGTTTTCGGGCGCTAAACAGCGTGGTCATCAGCGCCCAAACGCATAGAAACAGTAACACATGCGGTGAAGGGACGAAGACAGACAGCGAACAAGAACGGCTAAAAGGCACAGACCTGACGCAGTTCCAAATCCTCACATACAGAGGCAAAACAAGAGAAGAAACGCACTAAAAAAGGAAAGGAAACACAAGGAAAAGAGAACAGAAATCGAAGTGTAACAAGTAGATAATCGTGGATGGCGGACCTCTTACCAAAAACCTGGGTGAGCCAGTCACCCAACAGCACATTAAAATCCTCTCCCTAAAATCCGAGGCAACACAATGGAAAGGACACAAAACCGTAAGACCTTAACCACAGTCGTTGCGTCGTCTTGCAAAATAGAGGGCAAATCCGGTGGCAAGGAAACCACCGCCCTCTGGGCAGAGAATAAAGGACAGTCAAATAAAATGTGGCGGACAGCAATCTGGACGCCACAAGCATTGCAGAGTGGGGGGTCCTCCCGCCGGAGTAAAAAACCATGCGTTAAGGGACTGTGCCCGATGCGGAGGCGAGTGAGGAGAACCTCATCCCGCCTGCATGACTGGTAGGACGTACGCCATGGCCGCGTGGTAGCCTTGACCAGACGCAGCTTATTTTCACCGACTGCCAGTCACGGATAACACGAAAACACAAAAGTGAGGTAACAGCATGGAGGGGGACGGCACATTCAACAACGTGAGGGAGGGAATATGCATCTTTGGCAGCCACATCCGCCAGTTCGTTTCCCCTAATACCCATGTGCCCCGGCACCCAGCAGAAGGAAACCTCCTTCCCCTGCCGTTGCAGGAGGAGTAGGGCATCATGGATGTTCTGGACGGCCGTATCCGCTGGGCACAAGTGTTGCATGGTCTGAAGGGCACTCAGGGAGTCAGAACAGATGAGAAACTTAAGATTGGTAACACATCTTATCTGCTCCAATGTCTGCAAGATCGCAAACAATTCGGCACCAAAGATGGTAAACGCCGCAGGAAGCCGTAACTTGACGACTCGATCAGGGAAAACAACAGCACAACCAACAGAGTCCCCCTGTTTAGAGTCATCCGTTAATACTGGTACATGGTCGGTATGCTGGTTTAAAATATCGTAAAATAAGGAGGTAAAAACAAATGCAGGAGTGCAGCTCCTCCGGTACTCTGATGTCTAAATGGACGCTGGGCCTCTGGAGCAACCAGGGAGGCAGGCGGGTAAAACCCTGGAGTTGGGGTGCCACGCGCTCCACACCAAGGGACACAAGCAAATGCTTGGCACGAATCCCAAATGGTCTCGTTGCCCTGGGAAGACTGGAAAAAAGACGTTCCATAGGCGGTCGGGTAACGGTAGGGTACGCAGGGGAGGTGGGACAGGCAAGGAATTCACACACTCGTCGCACCATGAGGAGTTTCCGCCGGATGGCGAGCGACGATTCCCCTGCCTCAGCACACAGGCTGGGGATGGGTCTGGTACAGAAGGCACCAGTGGCCAGCCTGATACCCTCATGGTGTACTGCGTCAAGAATCTTCAGATACGAAGGCCTCGCTGGCCCATACACGGTGCATCCATAGTCAAGACGCGACCGGACGAAAGCCCTATAAAACTGCAGCAGACGCGCCCGATCTGCTTCCCAGGACCGATGGCTCAGACACTTCAAAATATTCAGTGCCTTCAGGGCCCGCACCTTGAGGTCTTTAAGGTGCGGCAACCACGACAGCTTGGAATCAAAAGTGAGGCCCTTGAACCTCACAGTGTCTCTAAAAGGAAGAATGGTGTCCCTCAGACGCAATTCAGGGGAGATAAGAAGACGTCGAGAATGATTAAAATGAACACACACACATTTGTCTGCAGAAAAGGTAAAACTCGTCTTCGCAGTCCATGCCTCTAATCGCTTTATCGTAAGCTGCAACTGCCGACTAGCAGTGACAAGACCGGAGGAAGAACAGAAAACAGCAAAATCGTCCACAAACAAGGAGCACTGGGCAGGACTCCGGATAGTGGACGTGATACTGTTAATGGCGACGGCAAAGAGGGTGACACTTAGAACGCTTCCCTGAGGAACACCATTCTCCTGCACGTACATATCAGATAGCACATTACCAACCCGATATCGAAAGAGGCGGCGGGAAAGAAAGGACCGAATGAAGATGGGGAGATGGCCACGAAAGCCGCACTCATGGAGTTGATTGAGGATAAGGCGGCGCCAAGTAGTGTCATACGCCTTATTAATATCAAAGAATACACCTAGACAATGCTGGTTACGTAGGAAGGCCTGCTGGATGGCCGCCTCAAGCAGGGTCAAGTTGTCTATAGTTGAACGACATCTCCGAAAGCCACACTGAGAGTGGCTAAGAAGCTGCCTGGTCTCGAGCAGCCAAATCAGGCGACGGTTGACGATGTGTTCCAATGTCTTCCCGATACAGCTCGTCCAAGCAATACTCCGATAACTACTGGGATGCATTCGGTCCTTCCCCGGTTTGAGGAGGGCAATCAAAATCGCCTCCGTCCACGAATCAGGGAACGTGCCGGATGACCCTATCATATTAAAACAATTCAGAACATCCTTGGATGGCAGCAACAAGTGCTGCAGCATGCTGTACAGGATTTGATCATGACCGGGCGCAGTATCATGAGCCACAGACAGCGCCGAATCCAGGTCCCGCATTGTGAAGAGGCAGTTGTAGGGTTAAGAATTTGGAGACCGGAAGTCCAAGTGACCCTCTCGATGGCAGTGCGGAAGCGGCAGAAATCTGGATCACAGTTAATAGTGGCTATAGATTCCGCAAAATGCATGGCCAGTGTCTGGGCAATGTCTCTCGGCGCCGTGAGGAGACATCCCTGATGCATCAATGCCGTGACAGGTAGGTGGCTGCGTTTCCCGGAAAACCTCCTGATAGCTTCCCATACTTTCGTAGAACTAGTGGAGCGAGAGATGGAGTTCAAGAACGATTGCCATGACTGTCGTTTGCTCTCTTTAATCAATCGCCGCACCTTGGCCCTTGCCACCCGAAAGGCCGCGAGATTGTCAGCTGAGGGACGGCACTTGAAGCGGCGCAGAGCTGCACGGCGGGCTCGGATGGCTGAGCGGCACTCAGTGTTCCACCAAGGGACAGGGCGCCTCTTGGGATGACCTGAGGACCGTGGGATCGACAATTCAGCAGCATGGGAGATCACGGCTGTAACATGGTCGACCCATTCGTGGACGCTGGCACGATGTTCCAAAACAGCCAGATGGCTGAAATGTGTCCAGTCAGCTCTGCAGAGGTGCCACCTGGGGGCACTGGTAATGCCACAGCCTAATCCAGGAGACGAATCCAAAGGGGGAAGTGGTCACTAGAATGGAGGTCAGCAGCAACCTCCCACAGAGCAAAATCCGTGAGTGCTGGAGAGCAAAAGGAAAGGTCAATAGCTGCCGACGACCCAGAAGCAGTACAGAAATGAGTGGGAGCACCAGAGTTGGGGATGCACAGTTCTTCGGACGTCATGAGGCTTTCCAGAACGCAACCCCTGGGGCAAGTAGTTGTAGAGCCCCATAAGACATTATGAACATTGAAGTCCCCCAGAAGGAGAAATGGGCGGGGGAGTTGACTAATACGGTCTGTGAGAGCCTCAGAGTCTATTGCATCCTGAGGCAGTAAGTAAACGGAACAGATTGTGAGCCTCTGCCGCACAAGAAGGTCAACTGCAACTGCTTGCAAGTCCGTAACGAGAGGGAGCTCAGATGAGTGGTGCATGTCCCGGACAAAAACCGCAACACCACCCTTTGCCCTTTCCCCCATCAGATGATCTTTTTGATACACGGTATAGCCCCGTAAAGAAGGAGCATCAGTGGCCCGAAAATGTGTCTCTTGGAGACATAACCACAAGAGGCGCTCTCGTAGAAGGAGTTGTAATTCGGCCACATGCGTCCTGAACCCATTCAGGTTCCACTGTAATATGGGAGCCAATGATCATGGTGGCTGAATTTTCACCCTGCCGCTGTGCTTTGGAGGAGACCCCGTACTGGCCAGAGATTTATTCCTGGGGCGAGAATATCGCCCCCGGTCGACATCAATGACCATCAGCTCCGATGGCGATCCAAGGGAGATGTCAGACAGTACGATGGCATCGTCATCGGACTGACCCTGACTAGTCTCCTCAGGTGGCAAAACCTTCACCTTCGGCGTCTTTGTCTTGGGGGGGCTTAGAATGCAGAATCTTTTCAACAGTTGGAGCTTTACTCGCCTGGGCAGAAGGCGCCATATGGGGAGGGGCAGGAAGTACCCCAATGTCAGCAACCACAGCCTTGTCCGACGTTGTGGGGAGAGCTGCAGGTTGCAAAACAACCGCAGCAGCATAAGTGCACTGGCAAACGCAGGTATTAGTGCTGACACTAGCAACCTCCGTTTGTGTAGCAATAGTGGCCAACTGTACCGGTTTCTGCAGAGCGGAAGCGAAAGATGTTGTAAACACAGGAGGCTGCATGGCCTTAAAGAGCTTCTTGGCCTCACCATAGGGGATGCGCTTAGATGTTTTGATCTCCTGTATCTTCTGTTCCTCGAGATAGATGGGGCAGACCCGGTTCCAGACAGGATGACTCCCAGAGCAATTCACGCACTTCACAGGCGGTGAACAATCGGCTCCTTCATGGGCAGGCTGACCACATTTACCACGAGTGGCTATCCCATTGCACCCCAATGTAGAATGCCCAAAGCGCTGACATTTAAAACAGCGCGTTGGTTTGGGGAAATATGGCCGTACTGGCAAACGTAAGAAACCCGCTTTAACATGCTCTGGGAGTTTCGGGCAATTGAACGTGAGAATAAACGAGTAGGATTTGACTAGGTCCCCATCGACTCTTCTCATAATATGCTGAACGTCAACTATACCTTCGTCAGCCCACTCAGATTTCAACTCTTCTTTGGGGATATCCACCAAGTCACAACACCCTTACTATAGTTCAAAGTGGAGTGGAGCTCGGTCTAGATAGCGTACTCTCCGAGACAGGTTGCTTTCCGAAGAGAAGTGACTTGACAGGAACTAGAAGTCTCAACTAACAGAGTCCCATTGCGCAGTCGCTTCACAGATTTCAGTGTTCCTGCAATTTCCTCAAAATCCTTGTGGATGTAAAAGGGAGAAACCCTCTCAAAACTACCCTCCTTCCATTTGACAATCAAAAACACATTCTGGTTATCAGCATGTGCTCTTTTACGACAGTCTGATAAATCTCTAGTAACACCAGGCGCTGGAGGACTCGCAGCACGAAGTCGCTTTTTCTATGGTGTGTTTTCCTACCAGTGGCCCACCCAATCCACTGGTAGGGGGAAATGTAGAGGTCGAAGGGTCCATTGTGGTCCCACGAGCAGCTAGGGAACTAAAGGTCCGCTCAGACAGAGCACCGCGTGCCTGAGTAAGCCTTATACAACTGGGGTGCTGCAGGTGCCCCAGAGGTTGCCCGCTTGCGACTGTTCCACCCCAACAGCCATGCATCTTATAGGCGCGCAGCACACCGTAAGATTGAGGGGTTTTTATAGAGGTTTACCTTCCTCGCAATCCAGGCGGTCAAGCCAAGATTACCATTCCCCGCAGCACACAATATTCCACCGCCGCGCCATACGGTGGTCGCTGAAGCATGTCCGGGGGTTACGGTGACAGGAGACTGGCGGCGCTGACCAGTTCCCAGCTCAGGAACCCCGGGGTGGCCAAGCCCGTACCCAGCAAATGAATGCTGAGCCCCTGGGGGCAAAAGGACGGCACAGGAGAGGAATTCGTGGCTGTCCACATCAGACCAGTCAGAAGACTGATGACGCAAAAAAGATGTTTTGAGGAGGCAGGGTAAGGAACAGCCATTTATGACTGGTGATCCGTTTATTTATGCTTTTCTAGAGAGAGATAATGCATACAGCATGCACGAGTAAGCTTCTGTCAGTCTAAGCAAGTCAATGTAACGTTAAAGTTTCCAGTAACAGATGCTTAGCATGTTTTATAAAGATTTGATATATTAAATTTTTTCCATAATTTTATAGAATGTCGCAACTTGCAAAATCTGATATCATTAGCAACATGAAATAGTTAATTGGAATTTCTGAAATTGCTGCACTAAAGTTGAAAATATATTTGCAACTACGAAATTCACCAAACCAAAATTTATGGTATACGACTAAAAATATCCCTTCTAAAAGAAACGACGATAGTGAACTTGAAAGTAATTTGATATTAAGCCATATAACTGAATTGAAGCATTCAACTCCCCATGTAGACCAATTTTACTGTAAAACCTTCATTAACGTACACTGGCTGCCGTTGAAATTCCAAACACCAGAAAGCATAGACCTCAAAGAAATTGAGGATACAGCACACTAGAAAGATAACATGACTAAATTTGTAGGTGATTTGTAGGGAGGACCGACATTCAGTATTGCTTATGATCAGTGTGCGCCAGAGGTCATCAGTAAAAGTGGCCGGGTAGGAGTGGTGTGGCCGTCTCTCAGAAACCCACTAACAGATCGTTAGCATCGGTGAAAGCCCTGGAGAACATGCTGGGCAGGGCAACAGTGCAAACTGTCTATACCCAGGTAACAAGGGCTACGTGTGGTCTTCAGTTATCTTGATAGAAGATAACCTCATGTAGGTTTCGAATACACAGCAGAGCCATCAACCATGACACGCCAGAAATGTAATGGCTATTGTTCATGTTAGCAGCTATGGGAACCAGGGACGATCATGACTGGTACCCAATACTACTCAATGCCAACACGTTAGGTTCTGGAACAATATGACGATGACGAATACCATCTGGGACTGTTCCACCTCCTCAGAGCCTCCGTATTTGGAAATGTCCAACGTGATGTTTTACGCAGAACTGAGACCCGTCTGAACAGATGGAGTCACCCAGGTGTCCAGTGATATCGTTGGGCTCTCGTTTGTTGCCACGGCGGTCTCTGTTGCTAGGTTAAGGGGCAGCTACTACAAAGGCCGCTGCGGAGACCGAGTTACTACAGACATCTTGCACCGTCCGTGTTGGCACTTGTCTTGCTACAAAGAAACCCCTTTTCTGATTCAAGGTACGTGGCGTGGCTGAATGGAAAATTGCAAAGTTACCCACTCCAGTTCAAATACAGTAAATGTTACTAAGACAATAGCTTCTGTCACAAATCAGAACGCATTGGAATTCATCGCTGGTGCGAAACACAGCTTGCTCCTATCTCGTATAGTGTTCTGTGAACCATAAGTAAGGGTGGACAGGCAGATTTCATATTCCTAGATTTGTGGAAACCGTTTGACACAGTGCCACACCGCAGACTGCTAATTAATCTCCGACCATGCAGACTAGATTCTTAGATATTTGAGTTGCTCGAAGACACTTTAATTAATCGAAACTAGTGTCTTATACTGGGTGGCTGATTTTGGGAGAGGAAATCAGCGATGTCCTGGTTGGCTCTGAGCACTATGGGACTTAACTTCTGAGGTCATCAGTCCCCTAGAACTTAGAACTGCCCGAGGCAGGATTCGAACCTGCGACCATAGCGGTCGCGCGGTTCCAGACTGTAGCGCCTAGAACCGCTCGGCCACCCCGGCCGGCCGATATCCTGGGTCCCATCGGATTACGGAAGGAAAACGAATTAAATTGGCCGTGCCCTTTGGAAGCATTTGCGTGAAGCGATTTAGAGAAATCAAAGAAAACCTAAATCAGTATAGTTGCACACGGGTTTTGAACCGTCATCCTTCCGAATGTGAGTCCAGTGTGCTAACCACTGCGCCACCTCGCTCGGTCCTTATCCTATATGGCGAGCGTTCAACAGAGACAAAGGTATCGTCAAGAGTGTGGTATGATCGCTATTCGTATTTATGTAAATAAAAGATCTGATTGATAGGGTGAGTAGAAAATTTCCGACTGTTTACTCAAATCGCTGTTCTTTACGGGAATGTGTCATCTTTAAGTGATTCCAGGAGGATAAAGGATGACTTGGATATATTTGCTATTTTGTGTGCTGAATGGCAGTGTGCGTACAGTGACAAAAAGAAATTTGGAAAATTGTGGTAACGACTATGGGACCAAACTGCTGAGGTCACCGGTCCCTAGGCTTACACACTAATTAAACTAACTTACGCTAAGGACAACACACACACCAATGTCCGAGGGAGGACTCGAACCTCCGACGGGGGGAGCCCCACCAAAAACAAATGATATAGCGATAAGCACATACACAGATGGTGGCAGTATCACGCACACGAAGTATAACATGGCAGCGCATTGGCGGATCTGTCATTTGTACTAACCTGATTCACGTGAAACGGTTTACGACATGATTACGGTCGCACGACGGGAATTAACAGACTTCGAGCGCAGAATAGTAGTTGCAGGTAGACAAATGGGGCATTCTATTTCGGAAATCGTTTCGGAATCAATATTCCGAGATCGATTGCAAGAGCGTGCCGAGAATAACAAATTTCAGGCATTACCTTTCACCATGGACAACGCATTGGCCGACGCCCTTCAGTTAACGACCGGGAGGAACGGCGTTTGCGTATACTTGTCAGTGCTAACAGACAAGCAACACTGCGTGAAATAGACGCGGAAATAAATGTAGGGCATACGACAAAAGTATCCGTCTGGAAAGTGGTGCGAAATTTGGTGCCAGTGGGCTATGGCAGCAGACGACCGACACGAGTGCCTTTGCTAACAACACGGCACCGCCTCCCCTTGGCTTTTGTCCATATCAGTTGGAGCCTAGCCGACTGGAAAAGCGTGGTCTGGTCAGATGAGTCCCGATTTCAGTTGGTACGAGCCGATGGTAGGGTTCGACAGATTACACAAAGCCATGGGCCCAGGTTGTCAACAAGACACTGTCGAAGCTGTTGATGGCTTTATAATGCTGTGGGATGTGTTTACATGGAATACACTGAGTCCTCTGGTGAAGCAATCATTGACTGGAAATGGTTGTGTTCGGCTGCTTGAAGATCCTTGGAGCCATTCACGGACCTCATGCTCCCAGACAGCGATGGGGTTATTTTGGATGACGATGCGCCAGGTTACTGGGCCGCAATTACTCGCGAATGGTTTAAAGAGCATTGTCGACAGTTTGACCGAATAGTCTGGCCACCCAGGTAACCCGACATGACTCCCATCGAAGGTTTATAGGACATAATCGAGAGATCAGTTCGTGTACAAAATCCTGTACCGACAACACTTTGAAGATGCAACAAGTCCACTAAAGAGACAGCTTACACTACACTCGTTGCTGCACGGTGTGGGATCCTTACCAGGTGGGATTGACGGAGGACATCGAAAGGGTGCAGAAAAGGGCAGCTCGTTTTATATTATCACGCAATAGGGAAGAGAGTGTGGCAGATATGATACGCGAGTTGGGATGGAAGTCATTAAGGCAAAGATGTATTTCGTCGCGGCGAGATCGATTTACGAAATTCCAGTCACCAACTTTCTCTTCCGAATGCGAAAATATTTTGTTGAGCCCAACCTACAAAGGTAAGAATGATCATCAAAATAAAATAAGAGAAATCAGAGCTCGAACAGAAAGGTTTAGGTGTTCGTTTTTCCCGCGCGCTGTTCGGGCGTGGAATGGTAGAGAGATAGTATGATTGTGGTTCGATGAACCCTCTGTCAAGCACTTAAATGTGAATTGCAGAGTAATCATATAGATGTAGATGTATATGTAGAATTATGGACAGCTATGGAGGCAGCATGGCGAGTAGTTTTGTAGGGGATCTCCAACGACTTGTTGAATCCATGCCACATCAAATCGCTGCGCGAAGCCGGATAAAAGGAGGTCCAACGAGATATTAATAGGTATTTGACGATTTTTTTCACCTCAATCGAAATGTGGAAAAGGTAAGCTAATGTAGATGTTGTTGTGTCGAGAGACTAGCCAACACAACGCACACTAATTTAGAGAGGAGGCCGAAATGCACGCGTCAACTCACGCAGGCTTGCGTTAGGTCTGAAACAGGATACGTAATGAATGCTATAAAGAAAAGTACGTAGCTGCTGGAATACTTAACTTTAATCCATCATTTGTATACAGCATTCTTGATGATACAAGTGAGACTCTCTCTAGAAATGGTTAATGGCGCCTTGCTAGGTCGTAGCCATGGACTTAGCTGAAGGCTATTCTAACTATCTCTCGGCAATTGAGAGAAAGGCTTCGTCAGTGTAGTCGCTAGCAAAGTCGTCCGTACAACTGGGGCGAGTGCTAGTACGTCTCTCTAGACCTGCCGTGTGGTCCCGCTCGGTCTGCAATTACTGACAGTGGCGACACGCGGGTCCGTCGTATACTAGCGGACCGCGGCCGATTTAAAAGCTACCACCTAGCAAGTGTGGTGTCTGGCGGTGACACCACAGATGTGAAACTTCCTGGCAGATTAAAACTGTGTGCCGGACCGAGACTCGAACTCGGGACCTTTGCCTTTCGCAGGCAAGTGCTCTACCAGGAGAACTTGTGTGAAGTTTGGAAGCTAGGAGACGAGGTACTTGCAGAATTGAAGCTTTGAGGACGGGTCGTGAGTCGTGCTTGGGTTGCTCAGTTGGTAGAGCACTTGCCCGCGAAAGGCAAAGGTCCCGAGTTCGAGTCTCGGTCCGGCACACGGTTTTAATGTGCCAGGAAGTTTCAAAATCCGCGCACACTCCGCTGCAGAGTGAAAATTTCAGTCTGATGTAGATGTGATGGAAAAATGTAATGTTCGAAAGTAGAATTAGAGGTGCGATGCTCGACACTTGAGTTTGAAAATGTCGTAAGACGATGCAGAGCTTACGCCGTACCCGCGACACGCCCTCGGTGAGGAGCGGCCAAGGCGCTGCCAGGCTGACGGGCAGGCCGGTCACCCCGCCTTCCACAAACACTCCGGCGCGCTCCTTGCAGCAGGTGGGCCGCGGCAGCGGGCAGCCGCCACGAGCCTCTCCTCTCGACAGCCGTGTAATGAGTTCACTCACCTCCACCGCCACGTCTCCTCCCGTGCCAGAGAGAGAGAGAGAGAGAGAGAAAAAGAGACAGAATAAACCTCGATTGCTGTTTGGCGCTTTAGGCAACTCTCGCTTCGCAGATGGGGCCACGTGTTACGTGTAAATAATGCAGACTCAAATGGTAACATAAGCTTTCGAGGCTAAGAATTTTGTAGGCCATTGATTTTTATGTTCGCACCAGTCTCCTTAATTAACTTTGCTGCGAAGGCTATTCCCAAACGGGAAAATAAGCAAATTCCAAAGGCAACACGATTATGTTATCTTGGCTACTTGCAGCTGATGAGTCCAGTATGGGTCTTCTTCGCGAGGTCCTTACAATCCGTTTTGGAACTTTTAATCAGCGGAGCTGTAGGATCTCGGGGCGGCTATAACACAGCTTATACCAGCAACCTCATTAATGAACAGGATGTTAACAAAAATCTGGAATAATATCACAGGACTAAATCCACACTTATAATGGCAGTATGACGAAACGCTCAGTCAGCAAAGATATTAATTTGATACAGCTCCATACCATAGTAAATTTTGAGATTTGTAGCATTTTATTTTCAAATTTGGCAGTATTAAAGAAATTATCGCACAATATCTGTACAGTGCCGCATATTGACTGTTACTTCTTCTCAAAAAGTTAATTGTTATTGACAATTCGTAAGGCATCTAGATTAAAATCATCCCTCTGTCTTGTTTTCACTGGTTGATTGACCTCTTATTAGTAACCATAAATTACTAAACGAATATGCACGGTATGTAATGGAAGGATTCTGATAGAGTTCCTACACATTTGGATAATAACTAAAATGATTTTTGGGACTGAACATCCTGAAGCGTTCAGACGTCTCTTTTATAAGCTGGTAATATCTTTACTATACTGTATCACAGAAAATTGTGCCATTATCTAAGAACGATAAACGGCAACTGTTTTCCAAATCTCTACAGGAAAATTAAGATTTCTTATTTATTGAGTATGAGCATACTTCAGCCTCCTTTTTTTAAAGAAACACTGACATGCGATAGCCTCAAATCACGTCAGAGGCGTTGACACGTTATTAGCCACAACAGGTTTTGGAGAATAGTTAGCATTTCCAACCCATAAAACAAACTCATTTGTGTTATTTATTGCCACTTCAGGGTCGTACACTTTTTACAGGTGTCTTCTACAACCTCTATGGCAGCTGACTGTGAACAACATGTATGCAGAATACCTTTGTTTATTGAGATGCTTTATCTTGGAATCTGTGTGTTCTTCTGTCTAGCGTGTAGTGAAACAACGAATCGTTTTGCTTATGTCAAGAGACCTATAATAGTCTCCATATGGTCTCTTTTATTTGCGATTTGTCACATTCGTTAAACCATTGTGTCTGTCGATGCAGTCCTGCATTCACGTCACGGTCTACCAATTCTATCCCAGTTCTCAGAGACTTTACTGTTTTTATTTTTGAACTTTTTCGTTATGAAAGTTGATTTAAAAAAAAGAAATGAATATTAGAGGTGCTCCATATAGCTTCCAACAAGAAGACAGTCTGTTTCCTCTGATTGTAGCTGTCTGTATCCTGATCATAGCTACGGATATTTTTCAACCTACTTATGAATACGATTGTTTTTTCCTAAGCGTCGTTCGACTGGCGCTTTTACGGTAAATTTTACATTAAAGAACCAGTGTTTCTTGGCAACATGGAGAAGTAATGATATGCGCAGTCTAGAATTCATGTGATGAAAAATGTATCTGTTCCAAGTATAAATTATGTTTCGCAACTCAAAACATCTATCGTTATGTAAATTATTTATAAACTAAATTGCGCTGCAGATAATACCTATGTAAACTATTGTTTCATTTTTGATGTCATATTTAAATAATGCGTTTACCACCATAGCACCAACGACAACGAGATTACCTCCTCTCACTAGGTTTAACTGTTCCGCATATGGCGTTGCCAGTGTCCGACATAAACTTTGTTAGCTTGGTTTGTCTTATATTAGGAGGATTGGTTGTCTTTGCATTTAAGGGGAGTTGGAACGCCGTATCCCGACAATGTTAAATTTAGTGACTTGGCTTCCCTGTTTTTCAGAAACCACTGCAGCCATTGACTCGAAACTTTTACAGAACATTAAACTGTACATTCTGAGTCTACTGAAATACAATAATTGCATTTCAGCCACTGCTTTCGAAAATAATTTTTTTAATTACACGGTTAAAATTTTGTGTACTTTATTGTACGTTATCCTAAATAATTTTAATTATACCCTGAAAATTTTAATACTCTACTCCAAGTGGTTTCTGAGATTTAGGGAAAAATCCAACACAAAATGTAAATTTTCACAAAAGTCTTCTTAAGTTTCAAACGACTGCAACTCAATATATGCTTAATTTTTTTTTATTTTTAGTCACTCAGAAGCACCCTGAACCATACTGTATATCATCCTCTTGATCTTTTTACAAGTTTTTTGTTCTTTTCTTTTTTCTGGACTCCTTTGTGGCAAACTGTGCTCCTTACTCTGCTTTATCAATGCGAACCTTGTCCATCTGTTCAAGTTCTATGATGCAGTTTGCTCCAGGATTAATTCCTATATGCTGTAGCACTTTTACCATACCAATGTTGCCATCATTAAAATAAATAACAGCATCACTGACCCCCCCCCCCCCCCTCCCGGCCATTTTAGTGTCTTCATTCCAACAAAAACATTTTTTGGTAAGCGAGTACGTATAAGATTATCAAACTACTCATTGGGATTTTGAGTCTGACCATGCAGACACTTCTTCAGTAATTCAGGATTTGCCAGGTCTCTGTAAATAGGTTTTGTGATATCCATGACTGCTTTGGGATGGAATGTTTATGGCTGTGTGAAATGTTTGAGTACTGGGCATTGCGGTAATTGCACCATGAATCAGTTCCGGGAGGGCAAAGGTGGTGTACTGGTTTTTCATCAGTTGACAATCTGTGGGAGAAGGTAGCCCATACTGCCTGCTTTATTTACAACAAACGCTCACTGTAATTTCTAATGGCCATCCCATAATACTGCTGTAGTTCATGAACCATTTTGACTGTCAGCCTGCCCCTTATGGTTTTACCATCAGAAAGTTTCTTGTCACTCGAACTTTGTTTCAACTTCCTCAACCTGGTGCCCATCCTCTTCTGGACATGACCAACACAGTTAATCATTGTAATACAGTATTCCACAGCCTTATATATAAAAAATTGACGATTTTATTAGATCTTGAAGTAATGCACGTAAAAATTTTAACATTTTCACTGGTATATATTATATTTAAAAAAATTAAAATAAAATACTTCCCATATGAGTTTATAAGTGATATATCCACAGGGTGGTCCACTGATAGTGACAGGGCCAAATATCTCACGAAATAAGCATCAAACGAAAAAACTACAAAGAACGAAACTCGTCTAGCTTGAAGGGGGGACCTAGATGACGCTATGGTTGGCCCGCTAGATGGCGCTGCCATAGGTCAAACGGATATTAACTGCGTTTTTTTTTAAATAGGAACTCTCATTTTTATTACATATTCGTGTAGTACGTAAAGAAATATGAATGTTTTAGTTGGACCACTTTTTTCGCTTTGTGATAGATGACGCTGTAATAGTCACAAACGTATAAGTACGTGGTATCACGTAACATTCCGCCAGTGCCGACGGTATTGGCTTCGTGATACATTGCCCGTGTTCAAATGGACCATTTACCAATTGCGGGTAAGGTCGATATCATCTTGATGTATGGCTGTTGTTGTTGTTGTTGTTGTGGTCTTCAGTCCTGAGACTGGTTTGATGCAGCTCTCCATGCTACTCTATCCTGTGCAAGCTTCTTCATCTCCCAGTACCTACTGCAACCTACATCTTTCTTAATCTGCTTAGTGTATTCATCTCTTGGTCTCCCCCTACGATTTTTACCCTCCACGCTGACCTCCAATACTAAATTGGTGATCCCTTGATGCCTCAAAACATGTCCTACCTACCGATCCTTTCTTCTGGTCAAGTTGTGCCACAAACTTCGCTTCTCCCCAATCCTATTCAATACTTCCTCATTAGTTATGTGATATACCCATCTAATCTTCAGCATTCTTCTGTAGCACCACATTTCAAAAGCTTCTATTCTCTTCTTGTCCAAACTATTTACTGTCCATGTTTAGCTTCCATACATGGCTACACTCCATACAAATACTTTCAGAAATGACTTCCTGACACTTAAATCTATACTCGATGTTAACAAATTTCTCTTCTTCGGAAACGCTTTCCTTGCCATTGCCAGTGTACATTTTATATCCTCTCTACTTCGACCATCATCAGTTATTTTGCTCCCCAAATAGCAAAACTCCTTTACTACTTTAAGTGTCTCATTTCCTAATCTAATACCCTCAACATCACCCGACTTAATTCGACTACATTCCATTATCCTCGTTTTGCTTTTGTTGATGTTCATCTTATATCCTCCCTTCAAGACACTATCCATTCCGTTCAACTGCTATTCCAAGTCCTTTGCTGTCTCTGACAGAATTACAATGTCATCGGCGAACCTCAACGTTTTTATTTCTTCTCCATGGATTTTAATACCTACTCCGAATTTCTCTTTTGTTTCCTTTACTGCTTGCTCAATATACAGATTGAATAGCATCGGGGAGAGGCTACAACCCTGTCTTACTCCCTTCCCAACCACTGCTTCTCTTTCATGCCCTTCGACTCTTATAACTGACATCTGGTTTCTGTACAAATTGTAAATAGCCTTTCGTTCCCTGTATTTTACCCCTGCCACCTTTAGAATTTGAAAGAGAGTATTCCAATCAACATTGTCAAAAGCTTTCTCTAAGTCTACAAATGCTAGGAACGTAGGTTTGCCTTTCCTTAATCTTTCTTCTAAGATAAGTCGTAAGGTCAGTATTGCCTCGCGTGTTCCAGTATTTCTACGGAATCCAAACTGATCTTCCCCGAGGTCGGCTTCTAGTAGTTTTTCCATTCGTCTGTAAAGAATTCGTGTTAGTATTTTGCAGCTGTGGCTTATTAAACTGATTGTTCGGTAATTTTCACATCTGTCCACACCTGCTTTCTTTGGGATTGGAATTATTATATTCTTCTTGAAGTCTGAGGGTATTTCGCCTGTTTCATACATCTTGCTCACCAGATGGTAGAGTTTAGTCATGACTGGCTCTCCCAAGGCCGTCAGCAGTTCCAATGGAATGCTGTCTACCCCGGGGGCATTGTTTCGACTCAGGTCTTTCAGTGCTCTGTCAAACTCTTCACGTAGTATCGTATCTCCCATTTCATCTTCATCTACATCCTCCTCCATTTCCGTAATATTGTCCTCACGTACATCGTATAGACCCTCTATATACTCCTTCCACCTTTCTGCTTTCCCTTCTTTGCTTAGAACTGGGTTTCCATCTGAGCTCTTGATGTACATACAAGTGGTTCTCTTCTCTCCTAAGATCTCTTTAATTTTCCTGTAGGCAGTATCTATCTTACCCCTAGTGAGATAAGCCTTCACATCCTTACATTTGTCCTCTAGCCATGCCTGCTTAGCCATTTTGCACTTCTTGTCGATCTCATTTTTGAGACGTTTGTATTCCTTTTTGCCTGCTTCACTTACTGCATTTTTATATTTTCTCCTTTCATCAATTAAATTCAATATTTCTTCTGTTACCCAAGGATTTCTACTAGCCCTCTTCTTTTTACCTACTTGATCCTCTGCTGCCTTCACTACTTCATCCGTCAAAGCTACCCATTCTCCTTCTACTGTATTTCTTTCCCCCATTCCTGTCAATTGTTCCCTTATGCTCTCCCTGAAACTCTCTACAACCTCTGGTTCTTTCAGTTTATCCAGGTCCCATATCCTTAAATTCCCACCTTTTTGCAGTTTCTTCAGTTTTAATCTACAGGTCATAACCAATAAATTGTGGTCAGAGTCCACATCTGCTCCTGGAAATGTCTTACAATTTAAAACCTGGTTCCTAAATCTCTGTCTTACCATTATATAATCTACACTCCTGGAAATGGAAAAAAGAACACATTGACACCGGTGTGTCAGACCCACCATACTTGCTCCGGACACTGCGAGAGGGCTGTACAAGCAATGATCACACGCACGGCACAGCGGACACACCAGAAACCGCGGTGTTGGCCGTCGAATGGCGCTAGCTGCGCAGCATTTGTGCACCGCCGCCGTCAGTGTCAGCCAGTTTGCCGTGGCATACGGAGTTCCATCGCAGTCTTTAACACTGGTAGCATGCCGCGACAGCGTGGACGTGAACCGTATGTGCAGTTGACGGACTTTGAGCGAGGGCGTATAGTGGGCATGCGGGAGGCCGGGTGGACGTACCGCCGAATTGCTCAACACGTGGGGCGTGAGGTCTCCACAGTACATCGATGTTGTCGCCAGTGGTCGGCGGAAGGTGCACGTGCCCGTCGACCTGGGACCGGACCGCAGCGACGCACGGATGCACTCCAAGACCGTAGGATCCTACGCAGTGCCGTAGGGGACCGCACCGCCACTTCCCAGCAAATTAGGGACACTGTTGCTCCTGGGGTATCGGCGAGGACCATTCGCAACCGTCTCCCTGAAGCTGGGCTACGGTCCCGCACACCGTTAGGCCGTCTTCCGCTCACGGCCCAACATCGTGCAGCCCGCCTCCATGTGGTGTCACGACAGGCGTGAATGGAGGGACGAATGGAGACGTGTCGTCTTCAGCGATGAGAGTCGCTTCTGCCTTGGTGCCAATGATGGTCGTATGCGTGTTTGGCGCCGTGCAGGTGAGCGCCACAATCAGGACTGCATACGACCGAGGCACACAGGGCCAACACCCGGCATCATGGTGTGGGGAGCGATCTCCTACACTGGCCGTACACCACTGGTGATCGTCGAGGGGACACTGAATAGTGCACGGTACATCCAAACCGTCATCGAACCCATCGTTCTACCATTCCTAGACCGGCCAGGGAACTTGCTGTTCCAACAGGACAATGCACGTCCGCATGTATCCCGTGCCACCCAACGTGCTCTAGAAGGTGTAAGTCAACTACCCTGGCCAGCAAGATCTCCGGATCTGTCCCCCATTGAGCATGTTTGGGACTGGATGAAGCGTCGTCTCACACGGTCTGCACGTCCAGCACGAACGCTGGTCCAACTGAGGCGCCAGGTGGAAATGGCATGGCAAGCCGTTCCACAGGACTACATCCAGCATCTCTACGATCGTCTCCATGGGAGAATAGCAGCCTGCATTGCTGCGAAAGGTGGATATACACTGTACTAGTGCCGACATTGTGCATGATCTGTTGCCTGTGTCTATGTGCCTGTGGTTCTGTCAGTGTGATCATGTGATGTATCTGACCCCAGGAATGTGTCAATAAAGTTTCCCCTTCCTGGGATAATGATTTCACGGTGTTCTTATTTCAATTTCCAGGAGTGTATCTGATACCTTTTAGTATCTCCAGGGTTCTTCCATGTATACAACCTCCTATCATGATTCTTAAACCAAGTGTTAGCTATGATTAAGTTGTGCTCTGTGCAAAATTCTACCAGGCGGCTTCCTCTTTCATTTCTTAGCTCCAATCCATATTCACCTACTACGTTTCCTTCTCTCCCTTTTCCTACACTCGAATTCCAGTCACCCATGACTATTAAATTTTCGTCTCCTTTCACTATCTGAATAATTTCTTTTATTTCATCATACATTTCTTCAATTTCTTCATCATCTGCAGAGCTAGTTGGCATATAAACTTGTACTACTGTAGTATGTGTGGGCTTCGTATCTATCTTGGCCACAATAATGCGTTCATTATGCTGTTTGTAGTAGCTTACCCGCATTCCTATTTTCCTATTCATTATTAAACCTACTCCTGCATTACCCCTATTTGACTTTGTGTTTATAACCCTGTAGTCACCTGACCAGAAGTCTTGTTCCTCCTGCCACCGTATGTATGGCTATTGTGATCAAATTGCCCAACGGGCGTGTGCTATATGCTGCTCGGTACCCTGGACAACATCATTCAAATGTCCGGATCGTTCGCCGGATAGTTACGTTATTTAAGGAAACAGGATGTGTTCAGCCACATGTGAAACGTCAGCCACGACCTGCAACAAATGATGATGCCCAAGTAGGTGTTTTATCTGCTGTCGCCGCTAATCCGCACATCAGTAGCCGACAAATTGCGCGAGAATCGGGAATCTCAAAAATGTCGGTGTTGAGAATGCTACATCAACATCTATTGCACATATACCATATTTCTATGCACCAGAAATTGCATGGCGACGACTTTGATCGTTGTGTACAGTTTTGCCACTGGGCACGAGAGAAATTACGGGACAATGGCGGATTTTTTGCAAGCGTTCTATTTAGCGACGAAGCGTCATTCATCAACAGCGGTAACGTAAACCGGCATAATATGAACTATTGTGCAACGGAAAATCCACGATGGCTGTTACCAGTGGAGCATCTGCGACCTCGGCGGGTTAATGTATGGTGCGGCATTATGGGAGGAAGGGTAATTGGCCCCCCTTTTTTCGATGGCAATCTAAATGGTGCAATGTATGCTGATTTCCTACGTAATGTCCTACCGATGTTACTACAAGATGTTTCACTGCATGACAGAATGGCGATGTACTTTCAGCATGATGGATGTCCGGCACATAGCTCGCGTGCGGTTGAAGCGGTACTGGATAGCATATTTCATGACAGGTGGATTGGTCATCGAAGCACCATACCATGGCCCGCACGTTCACCGGATCTGTCGTTCCCAGATTTCTTTCTGTGAGAAAAGTTGATGGATATTTGCTATCGTGATCCTCCGACAACGCCTGACAACATGCTTCAGCGCATTGTCAATGCATGTGCGAACATTACGGAAGGCGAACTACTCGCTGTTGAGAGGAATGTCGTTACACTTATTGCCAAATGCATTGAGGCTGACGGATATAATTTTGAGCATTTATTGCATTAATGTGGTATTTACAGGTAATCACACTGTAACAGCATGTGTTCTCAGAAATCATAAGTTAACATAGGTACACTGTACCAACCGAAATAAAGTGTTCAAACGTACCTACGTTCTGTATTTTAATTTAAAAACCTATCTGTTACCAACTGTTCGTCAGAAATTGTGAGCCATATGTTTGTGACTATTCCAGCGCCATCTATCACGATGCGAAAAAAGTGGTCCAATTAAAACATTCGTATTTCTTTACGCACTACACGAATATATAATAAGAAATGTGGGTTCCTATTTAAAAAAAAAAAAACGCAGTTGATATCCGCTTGACCTATGGCAGCACCATCTAGGGGGCCAACCATAACGCCATCTGGATTCCCCATTCAAGCTAGACAAGTTTCGATCTTTGTAGTTTTTTCGTGTGACGCTTATTGCGTGAGATATTTGGCCTCGTCACGATCAATGGACCACCCTGTATATCATTTTATTCGGAAAATTGCAAATATTATAATGAGATAAAAATCAGAAAATGTGAAAAAATGTTTTCCGTTCTAACTCACCTTAAACATAATTACTTAACAGAGAAAAGTTCTTCAAACCTTAAATCTTACATAAACAAATTAGACATAAAGACAAAATGGCAAATTCACATAAATATATATGTAAGTAAACCTAGATGAAAATATACAGAATAAGCAAAGAAATTTCCATTGGACAAAAAAAAATACCTATTGCTCGAACCTAAGACCGTTTGAGCGGACGATTTGGATGGGATTCGGTTAATGAAAAGGGGACATACAATACAATTTCCCCAAAACAGTTAATTGTAATAAATAACACTGTGGCTTACAAATTACAGTGGCATAAACAAATCAAGCTGCTTACAATATGAGGTAACAAACATGTTATTATACCACAAGTAAACAGAGAAACTTCAAAACTTTTTACAATTTGATACATTAACAAATAATCATTGTGTATTAAACTACTTACTTTCACCTAATACAGTTAAATTTTTAAATGTGAAGCACAAATGTATAATTTACAATTAAATTTTCAGTTGAAGTTACTCCTTCCCATACCTTCTTTAAAAGAGTGATAAAATTTTCAACAGGTATCTCAGTTAAAAATGCCCTAAAATCCTTAACACAACAACACGTACATGACTAAATATATGTACGGCAAGGCCCAACATCAACAGCGCAAAACACATTCAAACCTTCGCCAACATGGGCAGCTTGCCGGCCAAAACATGTTACGACTACAGCAGCGGGCAAACTTACATAGGTAATAACACAGGCCACCTAGCAATCTTGCCAAAATCAGTTTACACGAAGGAGTAAGAAGGGGGGAGGGGTAAACGCAATAAATACCATACGCAAGTGCACTTTCCAAACCTACTACTAAAAATATAGTATAAAAAAGCTCTCAATTAATGACAAATCCGGGATATTGCAATATTGCACCTGAGCGCTAGTAGCCAAAATAAGGTTGACAGATACCAAGGTCTGACATCATCTTAGGGCTAACTGGCACAACAAATAAATAAGAGTAAAAGAACAAGCAAATGCCAATGCCCAAGATTTTAAATAGGATTAAGTACACACGAGGCTACAATCAATTGCTAGCACCTTGGACATCGTCTTAGGCTTAATTGACACTACAAATAAATAAAAGTAAAAGAACAGACAAATGACAATGCCCAGCAATTTAAATAATATAGGTAAGCACAAGGCTAAAAGCAATCGCTAGCAACTTAAGCACACATAAAAATATCAGACTGCTGCCACATCACAACGGAACAGGCGCGCGCGCAGTCCCCAGCAAGCCAGAATAGCAATAACACACACTCCAGCAACCGAGCCAGCCTGACCACAGTAATTTCCACTCAGAATCAGGGCCCGTGAGCACACCGTGTCCACGCAAAGCACACACTGCTAAATAATTCCCACCAACAGATACGGCTGCCCCCCGGGCAGGAAAACAGGGGCGACGACCGGGTACACACCAGCAGAAAACTCGACACCCAGACTCCGGCTAAAACGGAATCACACAGAAAATATAAACAACAGCTGAAGTGAGGTGAAGTAAGGTGAAACGAGCCCCGCCACGCAGACCGGACAGAGCAAACACACAGAAAATCCAGCCCTGCAGTCCTTACAACTCCTGGGTGCGGAAACCCAAGTGATATCGTGGCACCCTTTTCAGAGGCTGAGAACCTCGAGCGATCTCGTGCGGGAATCCATCAGTTGTCCACTACACCACATCATCAACACGCCACACTGCCCAACGCCCAAATCAACGAGTCCTGCCAACAACGAGACCTGACCTCCGTGCCGGGGCGGAAGGCAAAACACCACCCGCTCGGTGCGAATCCAACTGCCGAGCCGAGCGCGCGCGGCCTCCCGCGAAAAACGCTCCAGAGGGCAGCAGCCGTCTCAGCGCCTGCGCAGGCCGAACCAGACGGAAACAGAAATACAAGTCGCTACCGATAGTGCCGGATACGCAACGCGCCAGAGAAATGGCACATCATTTGTTGAATAAAATTTGTAAAAATATGAGAATGATGCTCTCACACAGGTTTGCGGATTCAAATAAATATAAAACAATACAGATGGCTGTTATTCAAACCAAAGAACATTTACTGGATAAAATTTTCAAGCGTATCAGAATGATGGCCCGACAAAAGTTTACTGATTAAAATAAAAATGGTTCAAATGGCTCTGAGCACTACGGGACATAACATCTATGGTCATCAGTCCCCTAGAACTTAGAACTACTTACACCTAACTAACCTAAGGACATCACACACATCAATGCCCGAGGCAGGATTCGAACCTTCGACCGTAGCGGTCGCGCGGTTGCAGACTGAAGCGCCTAGAACCGCACGACCACACCGGCCGGCGATTAAAATAAAAGTAAAACGTTTAATATAATTAATAATATAGAGCGAAGTGTGAAGTTGTGTAGTGCTAACAGACAGATGAACATAGGAGCATGCACGAATAAATCTCATACTACAGCGCAGTAGCATGCGAAATCAGAAGCAAACACACAAATCCCCGGAAGTTCAGTTTCTCTGTTACAGGCGGTACGCAAATATAAGTTCATTATTGTCGGTAACTACACAGACAAAACGTGTTACAAGTTCACCACACACTAATATCACAAAATAACTGCGGCGAAATACCACAGTTCACTGCTCTCTCAAATTCCTCCCAAAAAAGTATAGTTCGCGTAGTGGCACAAAAACAGCAATCGAAAATCACACAAATAATTCTAAGTGTCATAAGACTTTAGAGGTTGGACTCGCGTTCGTGAGCTTCTTCTAAGTCCTGTAAATATGTAAAGTATTCACTTGCGTCTTTAAGAAACTTTCATTCTAACAAAAGTTAATCTAAGTCATATGGCACCTTGAGTGCACAATCCACTCACCAAGTACGATTGCTGAGCAAAAACTGACGAAAGACCGAACAAAACACGACGTGCGAAACATTATCTCTCCATTTTAAGCATTTTGTGAAGTTATAACTCCTGAAAACAATTTAAATGTTGAAAGATTGGCTACCATTAAGTTTCAAAGACAATAGGTCTAAAATATACTAGAACGTACAGAAAGTTCTTAAACTGATTTTGTTACCTCTCATTAAAATGTCGACACAACATTAAATAAGCAATGAATCAATTTCATAAATGCCTGCACGTATACACCCGCCCCTGCAACGCGTTAAAATTTAATTTAAAATCACAAACACATCTTAAACAACAAATGTATGAGACTTTCTGGCAGATTAAAACTGTGTGCTGGACCGAGACTCGAACTCGGGACCTTTGCCTTTCGCGGGAAAGTGTCGTTGCGTACGTCACATGACATCCGTTCAAGTTCGTTTTGTTGATCCTTCCACTCTGTTTTTTATTACAGAGGCCAACCAGCTCTCTGGCCGAACACGCTGAGCTACCGTGCCGGCTAGCAACTGAGCTACCCAAGCACGCAGGAGAGCTTGTGTAAAGTCTGGAAGGTAGGAGACGAGATACTGGCAGCAGTACAACTCTGAGGACGGGGCGTGAGTCGTGCTTGGGTAGCTCATAGGCCGGCACGGTAGCTCAGCATGCTTGGTCAGAGGGTTAGCTACCCTCCATAATAAAAAAAAACTGACTGAACGGATCAACAAAGAACCTAAATGGATGTCATCGGACGTCCGCCACGAACAAATACAATGAACAGTATAGAAGAAAATGAGATTAAAAGGAAAGTTGGTAGATCACTTGCTCGCGAAAGACAAAGGTCCCGAGTTCGAGTCTCGGTCCGGCACACAGTTTTAATCTGCCAGGAAGTTTCATATCAGCGCACACTCCGCTGCAAAGTGAACTCTCATTCTGGAAACAAAAGTATGGTTGCTCAATAACAAAGAATATCAGATAATGATCTGAGACATCCAGACTGTTTTCAGGTTACATGTATTAGTGGTTACAGTACAGGAATGACACTACCAGCGTATCAGTTGTCTATAATTGGTTCTGCACATGCCTGATTAAAAAAAATACAGGGCTATTACAAATGATTGAAGCGATTTCATAAATTCACCGTAGCTCCATTCATTGACATATGGTCACGACACACTACAGATACGTAGAAAAACTCATAAAGTTTTGTTCGGCTGAAGCCGCACTTCAGGTTTCTGCAATGGCGACAGGAGCCGAGAAAGCGTATGTCGTGCTTGAAATGCACTCACATCAGTCAGTCACAACAGTGCAACGACACTTCAGGACGAAGTTCAACAAAGATCCACCAACTGCTAACTCCATTCGGCGATGGTATGTGCAGTTTAAAGCTTCTGGATGCCTCTGTAAGTGGAAATCAACGGGTCGGCCTGCAGTGAGCGAAGAAACGGTTGAACGCGTGCGGGCAAGTTTCACGCGTAGCCCGCGGAAAATTGGCTCATGCCAGAACTGGAGACCGACACCGCCGACTTCATCTTTCAACAGGATGGTGCTCCACCGCACTTCCATCATGATGTTCGGTATTTCTTAAACAGGAGATTGGAAAACCGATGGATCGGCCGTGGTGGAGATCATGATCAGCAATTCATGTCATGGCCTCCACGCTCTCCCGACTTAACCCCAGGCGATTTCTTTCTGTGGGGTTATGTGAAAGATTCAGTGTTTAAACCTCCTCTACCAAGAAACGTGCAAGAACTGCGAGCTCGCATCAACGATGCTTTCGAGCTCATTGATGGGGACATGCTGCGCCGAGTGTGGGAGGAACTTGATTATCGGCTTGATGTCTGCAGAATCACTAAAGGGGCACATATCGAACTTTTGTGAATGCCTAAACAAACTTTTTGAGTTTTTGTATGTGTGTGCAAAGCATTGTGAAAATATCTCAGATAATAAAGTTATTGTAGAGCTGTGAAATCGCTTCAACCATTTGTAATAACCCTGTAGTTTCTTAAGGCAGTTACGGGCGTTGTTAACTTTCATATGATGAGTCACATGCAGATATTACTTCACTGGTTCATCTGTTATAAGTCTTACAAGCTAGTGTAATTGAAAGCAATTATATCTTATAAAATATTGGGTCTAGAATTAGGCTTAAAGTTGAGATGGGCTCTTCTCCACGCCATGATATCTCTTGCATGTTTACTTTTTCTGTAGCATGTCTGTATATTATGTATTTTTCGAAGAAATATTATATACACTCAGAAAAAACACAGCACCTTGAATGACTACAGAAAGGACATTCATATTCACAGAACACGTACATTAGTATGTTCTGCAGAAAAGATTAGCATTTGTACCATGTCGTCCCGCGCGTTCAGGGTCAACATCGATATAGCGGCGCAACATCTACCGGTAACACGTACCTACGACTCTCTAAAGGTAATACACTCCTGGAAATGGAAAAAAGAACACATTGACACCGGTGTGACAGACCCACCATACTTGCTCCGGACACTGCGAGAGGGCTGTACAAGCAATGATCACACGCACGGCACAGCGGACACACCAGGAACCGCGGTGGTGGCCGTCGAATGGCGCTAGCTGCGCACCATTTGTGCACCGCCGCCGTCAGTGTCAGCCAGTTTGCCGTGGCATACGGAGCTCCATCGCAGTCTTTAACACTGGTAGCATGCCGCGACAGCGTGGACGTGAACCGTATGTGCAGTTGACGGACTATGAGCGAGGGCGTATAGTGGGCATGCGGGAGGTCGGGTGGACGTACCGCCGAATTCCTCAACACGTGGGGCGTGAGGTCTCCACAGTACATCGATGTTGTCGCCAGTGGTCGGCGGAAGGTGCACGTGCCCGTCGACCTGGGACCGGACCGCAGCGACGCACGGATGCACGCCAAGACCGTAGGATCCTACGCAGTGCCGTAGGGGACCGCACCGCCACTTCCTAGCAAATTAGGGACACTGTTGCTCCTGGGGTATCGGCGAGGACCATTCGCAACCGTCTCCATGAAGCTGGGCTACGGTCCCGCACACCGTTAGGCCGTCTTCCGCTCACGCCCCAACATCGTGCAGCCTGCCTCCAGTGGTGTCGCGACAGGCGTGAATGGAGGGACGAATGGAGACATGTCGTCTTCAGCGATGAGAGTCGCTTCTGCCTTGATGCCAATGATGGTCGTATGCGTGTTTGGCGCCGTGCAGGTGAGCGCCACAATCAGGACTGCATACGACCGAGGCACACAGGGCCAACATCCGGCATCATGGTGTGGGGAGCGATCTCCTACATTGGCCGTACACCACTGGTGCTCGTCGATGGGACACTGAATAGTGCACGGTACATCCAAACCGTCATCGAACCCATCGTTCTACCATTTCTAGACCGGCAAGGGAACTTGCTGTTCCAACAGGACAATGCACGTCCGCATGTATCCCGTGCCACCCAACGTGCTCTAGAAGGTGTAAGTCAACTACCCTGGCCAGCAAGATCTCCGGATCTGTCCCCCATTGAGCATCTTTGGGACTGGATGAAGCGTCGTCTCACGCGGTCTGCACGTCCAGCACGAACGCTGGTCCAACTGAGGCGCCAGGTGGAAATGGCATGGCAAGCCGCTCCACAGGACTACATCCAGCATCTCTACGATCGTCTCCATGGGAGAATAGCAGCCTGCATTGCTGCGAAAGGTGGATATACACTGTACTAGTGCCGACACTGTGCATGCTCAGTTGCCTGTGGCTCTCACAATCTGACGAATGTTCTGTGAAATATGATGGGAAGTCAGCCGCAGATATTGCCTGTATGAGCTCCCCAATATTGATAATGGTGTAGTAGAATCAGCAAAGGGAGGCTTCGTTGAACTATGAGACGAGTCAGGGGTTTCATCCCATACAGAACCTGCATATCGAGCATATGGAATTAACACAAAGGACTTTGGATGTGTTCATGAACCTTCAGATATGGAAAATGAAGTGAATTTCATTCGGATGGGGTACATGGCTACTCATCATCTACACTACACAACACAGGTGAACAGCGCCGATGATACTCACTCCAGTGGGAAGTTTAACAGCCTTTGTTATAATGGAACAGCAGCATCTTAACGACTTGTGATGCATTCTCGTTTCTGAATTTTGTATGTATTCATGCGTAGCATTCTCGATGACTATGTTCAATGTGTGGAAGACGCTGGGGCTTACCAAACCTGATGTGGAGTGGTTCCAAGTGAATGAAGGTAAGTGATCGAGATGCCACCTATTGATCACTGCTGCAATCATGCAGAATCATAGTCCGGCACCACGAAACGAACAAAAACACCATGAAAATATTCAATTATTTCATGACTGCTGAACTGGCCAGTGTTTTGAAAAGGCAGCTAATTGTGTGTTAGCTGATTGTATTATTATAAGACAAGAAAGCGTTGATCGTCCAGTTTTTTTTTAAGAAAAGACTGCATTCAATTAACGCTCCAGATCTGACGTATTGTAGGATCAGGTGTTTCTACAACAATAATTTATATCATCGGACGCAGATGTTTACCTAGTGTGTATTTAACTGAAAATGGAACTTTGATAAGTGATTAACTTTTGCGAAATGTTATGATCGAGTGAAAGCTTTTTCCCAGGAATTTTATAATTTTGGTTCAGCAAATTACCATTGGAACCTCGTTCTGTCAATTGAAATCCAATCTGGATACCTTCTCAAGATATGTGATTGCGTGTGTTCATCAGCATCAGAGCTGAAATGCTCTAATAATAGTACATTACCAAAAGTTTTTACTCTCCCGCTCTGCATCGTGATTCGAAGCAGCAGTGAGTCCGCTTTTGTGCTACTGCGGCGTTCCGCGTAGAGAATGGAAGGGTGATTAATTAGTTGTACTTGAGAAGTGAAATAACGTAACGCAAGGCTCGAAGTAGTTCCGAGTCTTTCAGACCAGGCTGGCTCAGAAAGGCTAACCTTTCTCTCTCGCTCTCTCTCTCCATCTCTCTCTTGCTATCCACATCTTTCCTGTCATCTATTGTCATATCTTCTTATTTTTTCTTTCAATTTAATGTGTTTTAATTTATTATTACTTCGATTGTCATTGCTGAAAAATAATTGCTATTTGTAACACGGAATATGTTTTGTAATCTACATGAGAAGCTGTAAAATGAACGACATGTTATAAAATGTAAGGCAACAAGTCTCTAAATGAGCAATGAATCCTACCCAATCAATTAACATAATGAGTAAATAACACTCATTTTAATATTATGTACTTGATAAGATTTTCCCTTATTAATGCTTGCATTGGTACCACCTCATGAGAGTCTCGGTTCACTCGGCTTCGCTGTGTAATTCTTGGTCCGACAAGTGCCCGGTCAAGCTACGCCATCCAGTGTGGTCGGTAGACGAGGAGGCGATTGTTGTGTTTGTAACCAGCCGTACCGGCAGTCCAGGTCTTCTCTTAGACGTAAGCACGGACAATGCCTGGGGGAGGAGCTGGGACGTTAGCTGTCAGATGCGGAGGCCGGACTAGTAGGCGGAAGAATGGAAGTGGCAGGGCTTTACGGATCTGATAGCATCTTCGCCGGTCTCAGCCGATCAGATAAGGAACACGGAGTAATAGGCTTGGACAGTGTCTAAATTCTTATGGGAGGAAATGATTGACGTCGGTGTGCCTCAGGAGGAGTGGTTTACTGGTGAGCTTTCTACCACAGTGGCGGGCGAATGTAATTCGCTGTCTCCTCCTCAACACTCGGTTAGGAGCTTAAACACTATTGCAAATTATTCTGATTGGTGGCTGCGTCACGTGTCTGCCCAGTGATTGATCGAACGCTGGGCCCGGAGAGCCTATGTGAAAAGCAGGACCAATTCCACCAGGAGTTTTGGTAGATGTCGGACTAAGTGTTCGGACCTCAGTGCAGCTTGGTGAAGAGACTTTCTGTAGACGACGGGAAGAGAATGCCGGCGCACGAAATTACCTTGTACTACCGGCATTCAAGGCGAAGGCCAGAGTTGCAGTAGCACCTGACACCTGCTGTTGTCATTAGCGTAAGATCAGCGCAACATTGAGAACTGAGTGCGTATCGGAAGGGATATAGATAGATGTGTGGTGTCACCGCCAGACACCACACTTGCTAGGTGGTAGCCTTTAAATCGGCCGCGGTCCGTTAGTATACGTCGGACCCGCGTGTCGCCACTATCAGTGATTGCAGACCGAGCGCCGCCACACGGCAGGTCTAGAGACACTTCCTAACACTCGCCCCAGTTGTACAGCCGACTTTGCTAGCGATGGTTCATGACAAATTACGCTCTCTTTTGCCGAGACGATAGTTAGCATAGCCTTCAGCTACGTCAATTGCTACGACCTAGCAAGGCGCCATTACCAGTTACTGTTGATACTGTAAAACATGTACCGTCAAGAGCGACGTTCACCATTTACGGATTAAAGTTAAGTATTCCAACAGCTACGTCCTTTTTTACTAAAGTCTAACTTCCTTGTCCTGTTCCAGACCTCACGCCAGCCTGCGTGAGCTGGGACGCGTGCCTTTCGGCTTCCTCTCATAGTGAGTTGGCTCTCTTGCCAGTCCACAACAATATGGATAAATTGAGAACCGAGCCTGGTCAAGTGGTCTTAATCTTCTACCTTCTCTTTCTTACTCTGTAAGAACTGCGTGGTCAGTGATTTAATAAATTAGACTTGCGAGATCGTGTGCCGTAGCGTCTGAAGTAACATTTCAACTTCCTTAATTCAGCCCTGGTCTTCCCTCAAATGATTGTCTATCAATCTATATTTTTACTGTTTTTCTTAATTGTTAAGTTTTTGTGACTCACTGTATTAGGCCTCAAAGATTGATTCTTCATTCAAGCACATGTACCGCTCGTGTCATCCCAAAACTTTTTCACCATTTGGCAGGATAAAAGATAATATAAAGAAGTTAATAATGCATATAATTAGTTTGTTGAACTTCTCTCCGAAGTGCACGATAGCACGTGTCCCCGTCTTCTATATTCTTTAGTCTTATGTAACCCGTGAGAGAAAATTAACGAATATGTTGGCGAAGTGATCGTTGATTCGTCGTTTTATAATTCAATAATTAAAATTCCGTTGCACAATTTTCTCTTAGTTAGCCCTGAGTTACAAGATATCCTTGTTGAAAGTCGTAGTGATCCACTTTTGTGAGATGTGTGGACTTCTCAGAGAAAGTTTTTGCAGTGGTAGAAAAATAGAACTGCTAAGTCGTGAACATAATTAAACAGGTAACTCATTGAACGCAGTCTCGATTCTAGCGTCTGATGACATGAAAGGAGAAATAGTTGTGTAGGAAATGTGAAACAAGGAACAAAGAGTTCCGTAAGTGTCAAATACGTCATTCTTAACGAAAACTATCATATCATAAAATTTTTTTAAAAAAGACGAACAGACGAAAAGTAGCTTCCAATCGTAATAACTACAATTTAACTGCTGGCGATGCTTTGTCAAGCTCCTGATGAATGAGCTTCTCACTTTTCAGAGAGCTTGAGGCTCAGATGAATCGAAATAACAAGAAGAGATGACCATAGATGATCATGGGACAGAACTTCTATCCAGTGTCTCGCAGTTAGAGTATTTTGCTCATAGTTTATTTCTCGGTTGTTTCCTACTAACGACCTCTCCCGGCTGTAACAACGTTCACATGTGAATTTTCGAGACTGCTACCTCAAATTTAACTGAAAGTTTTGGTAGAGCTGTGCAACGATTCCAACCAAAATAACTATAAGGAAGTTAAAAAAGCTGTACGATCGCAGACAAAACAGGCACTAGACGTTTTTTAGGAGAATTAGCCGGTTTACCTTCAAGAGATAGTATAGCTTCGATTTCCCGGCCGCAAACCCACCAGGCGATGTAAGTAACTGAATTAGCACGTGAAACAGCAGAACTGCTGAATACGGCACAGGAGAAATTTCCGTTGCAAGTTGCGAACTACTGTGGTACAAGAAACCAAGAACACGGAAGAAATATTAGATTCAGCGGTTGCTGAACTGGTAGAGCAAGACATTTTCTAATTCGTCTCGCAAAACAGAGGCGAGTCAACCGAAACGCTCGTCCAGAAAGCTACCCCCGAATAACACTTGCGCTGTTGGAATATTAAATTCAAGATAAAGTTACGAAAAGATATTGTGGACGATCCATTTCAGATAATCCTCATACCTACTCATTTAATTACCAAAAACAAAACTGAGACCTAACGGGAAACAAAGTTGCATAAACCCGAGTGTAATTTATATCAACATGGAATTGAATGGGACGGGGTGGCCGATTATGCCACTGCGTCACGCGGTATGCTTTTACGGCTTTCACAGCATACGGAATTTGATTACCAAATGCGAACATCCACAAACAGTGTTATGTTGTATTATCGTTTTTGTTATGTGGTCCCGGCGAACGTTCGAGTACTCCTTCGGGCATGGATGTTTGTGTTTGTCCGTAGGATAATTTAGGTTAAGTAGTGTGTAAGCTTAGGGACTGATGACCTTACCAGTTAAGTCCCATAAGATTTCACACACATTTGAACATTTTTCTGTTATATATTAGAGATGGCGCCAATGCAAGTATTAGTAAGGAGAAGTGTCATCAAGATCCTAATATTAAAATGAATTTTAGTTACTCATAACGTTAATTGCGTCTGGTAACGCTACAAAACCGGCTCCCCCTTTTATTTTGCACTTGGCTTAAGGCAGCTACAGATGAGGAGACTAGTTTAATAATTTTCCATGCTATTTATCTGTTATGTTTGACTTGCAGTTGATGCATCTCGATGTTATTCATATATACGCCTTAGACACAGATAATAGTTACAGACATGTGAATAAAATTCACTGGACTACACACGGTATTTGTGGTCCAAATCAATGCAGTGGCAGCCTGTGACACCACATCTTCGAAGTACGAGCTTCTCCTGTTCCAGCCAACTCATGAAATACGTTGGCCGAGCAAACGTAGTCGGCGTGTCGCTAGTCTAATGGAGAATTTGCAACAGTAGAAAATACGTTCGGCATCGATATATTTCCTAGAGTGTTTCAGAATTATCCCGGTAACTTCATTCGATATGTTATTGTCTTTAGATTAAATTTTATGGATTACCATTACTTAGGGGAAAACGTAGAAACGTTATCGTTTTGAATCCTCGAAGCTTGTTACAACAGAAACAGCACCTTACTTCGCCATTTACGTTGTGAATTCTCTGTGTTACCTGTGGTGTCACCGCCAGACACCACACTTGCTAGGTGGTAGCTTTTAAATCGGCCGCGGTCCGCTAGTATACGACGGACCCGCGTGTCGCCACTGTCAGTAATTGCAGGCCGAGCGCCACCACACGGCAGGTCTAGAGAGACGTACTAGCACTCGCCCCAGTTGTACAGCCGACGTTGCTAGCCATGGTTCACTGAGAATTACGCTCTCATTTGCCGAGACGATAGTTAGCATAGCCTTCATCTACAGTTGCTACGACCTAGCAAGGCGCCGTATTCAATTTATATTTAGATTCTATTACTGTATCATCAAGAGCGATGTTCTACAAATGTGGATTAAAGTTAAGTATTCCAGAAGCTACGTACTTTTCTTTATAGCATTCATTACGTATCCTGTTTCAGACCTCACGCCAGCCTGCGTGAGCTTTTAGCGTGCATTTCGGTCTACTCAAACAAAACAGTGTTGGCACTTCTGCCGACACTTCATTACCCATCATTGGGACAACAAGGGATCACTGGTTGACGCAGCTGTATGCAAGCTTAGCGGTAAGGAGTTTGCCCTTCAAGCAAAAGAGTATGTTAGTTTTCAGTTCTAATCTTGCTGGAGACTAAATTTGTACCTCTTCTGTGATGGAGACTTTAACAGACTGACCGACAATCAGTAAAGAAATCGTAGTACAAATTCTTTCCCTTACGTTTTGTCGTTATCTTGCTTCTGTATCCCACAGATCTAAAGATGAGAAACTGGCTGAACTGTACACTTGTCAGTGCCTTATTTTTCTGCTTCTATTTTCTTCACCTAATTGTGGCATTGAGAAATTTAACTGGATTTTGTTACGTATCTACCCCAACTGCTACATTTATATACTTTCTTGGTAGTCTCGTAATGCTGCTTCAATATGACTGTGGACTGAACATAAACACAGACCAGGTCGAAGCCCAAAGTGCTTATTGTTTGGCTAATTTGTGCATGCGTTTTTTTTAAAAAAAGACCTCTTTCATATCGCTATTATGATAAGTTGTAATTAATTCGTGTTAGTCAGTCTATACCAAATAGCGTTTTACGTTACTTTTATTAAACACAGCAGATAAAAGTAGAGATCAATAAATCGGCAGTAATATAGTCGCCTACATTATCTAAATCAAGTTGGTTGTTGGTTGTTTGGGGAAGGAGACCAGACAGCGTGGTCATCGGTCTCATCGGATTAGGGAAGGATGGGGAAGGAAGTCGGCCGTGCCCTATCAGAGGAACCATCCCAGCATTTGCCTGGAGTGATTTAGGGAAATCACGGAAAACCTAAATCAGGATGGCCGGACGCGGGATTGAACCGTCGTCCTCCCGAATGCGAGTCCAGTGTCTAACCACTGCGCCACCTCGCTCGGTCTCTAAATCAAGTAGAACTGTTCAGTTCAGCATAACGATGAGACCTGGGTTCAAATGTCTCAGAGCGCTATGGGACTTGACATCTCAGGTCGTCAGTCCCCTAGAACTTAGAACTACTTAAACCTAACTAACCTAAGGACATCACACACATCCACGCCCGAGGCAGGATTCGAACCTGCGACCGTAGCTGTCGCGCGGTTCCAGACTGGAGCGCCTAGAAGCGCTCGGCCACCAGCGGCCGGCAATGAGACCTGGGGTCTCGCGAGTTGTCATAGGCCGTGCAGGACAACCACAGAACTGTTACGCTGGTTTTAGAAACGCCAGTTTCATGTACAACCTCTCGTGTGATCATGTGTGGAGTCATTGCAACAGAAGCGGGAACATCAATTTCGGTGACTCCGTCTGCGCTTGCTCTAAGTCAGTCGCCTTGCTTTGAGTTGAAACTTCCTGTTTCCTGAAGCGTGATTAGCAAACGAGAAAACACCTGTGGGGAAAATGCTTTTTTTTTTTCAGGATACCGCTCTGTGTAGAACCTATGCCGGAGTTCCATTCCAAAAAAAGATGCGGTTTTTACTCAAGGACTGCGTCTTCTGTTCGCAACACATGGCGCAAAGTACTACAGCACTGTTCCACTTGTGTCCGTATAGTAAATAAGAAAACATTTGTGCAGGTACTGTTTTGTTAGCCTACATTCTCCGCCGATGAGTAACATTTCTATGCTCTCTTCACTGGTATACACTGTACTCACACTTACCTTCAGCTGAATAGTTGACTGAAGGACCGTGCGCAATTTCCTTGCTTTCCATTTGTTTACTGCTAACTTCAGCAAATGGACACGTACGTTACTCCTGCTATCTGCTCTGTGTGCTCGTACAACGTGATGCTTACGTGAGTGATACAGCGCGGAACCTTTTTTGAACAGGTCTTGAAGAGAGGAAGTGGATTACCATATAAAAAATAGAATGTGCTATTTAAATAGACGTACTGCTGCTCGCATCGTTGTAACGAACAAAGTTACAAGCACTGGGGTCATTCTAGTTAACGCCTCCTTATCATGTAGCTAAATAATGTTTGTTTCATGGATCTTTTTATTTTGTTTCTGGAGAACAAATTATTTGGTATGATGAAGATAAATGAGGCACTTTGTGCACTCGAATATTCATAGGATTTCGCTGCTGTTACGCCAACTTTTTTACGTAATAGTATATTTGCATCTTTAATAAGCAGATTATGTGAAGGTAAAAAACAATTTTAGAATTTTCCAGCATTCATAGACTATTAAGGCGTAGAGAAAAAATGTATACAAAGCTAATAAATAACGAACCCATCAGGCAGGAAATCACAAATGAAGACAAGAAAGTTGTTTTCTTTTTAAGACATGAGATGTGCAACAGGAAACTACACAAGTTTACTAGGAAATTGGCGTTGCACGTACAGAGATGAAATGGGTTTTTATTTGATAAATAATCGTAGAAAAACGGAAATAGATGTTGCAGATATGAAGAAGGGATATATGAGGAAAATTTCAGTTAAAGGCACTCCTTACACCAAAGGGAAGTGTCGCAAGCAAACGATAGCACGAATGTGACAGAATACTCTGACTTAAGCAAAAAAATATTCGCGATAAACTTCAGCAATGAGGATATACAACAAAAAGTAAAAAAATTTGACAATAATAATTCTGTCAGATATTGTTCAGCTATATTTCAAAAAAGGCCCACTCCTCCACTTTTTATAATGAATTTTGTGTTTAGATTTATTGTTACGTATCCAGCAGTACAATGGAAAACCTGTTTTAATGGATGTACGTGGTTTTGGAGGCGTTCGATGCACAGTGTACATTTATATACCACATGTCGACGTGTATAGGGAATCTTGTAACAAGAATGACCAAGTAGCGTGCAAAATGATAGGCTAAAGTCCTCACCTCGGTCACATAGCCTCTTAGGCTGCCAAGTCTCTGTGCCTGCAGAGCCGCCGACTGTTAGAATATCCTCACTTCTCAAAAATCCAATTTCCAGCTTGTTTTCCATGTTTTAAAAACGGATTCAGGAAATACGTGCGACACCCTGCACATTTCCATAATGCGTAGCAAACCACCACGGCTTTCTCCAGAGGTACAGAAGCACCAGAACAAGAACAAGAAGTTTTAAAAGATGTTAGTCAAAATAACCGCTACGCAAACTGAAAATAATACCAGATTTCAACAGCCGATAAGAGCGTACACAGCCCTGCTTCCAAGTAGGAGCATTTGAAGCAGGACCTATACCACCAGACGCATCATCCCGAGATGAAAAAAGGTGTATTACTAATATAGAGATGTATGTTGCTCACTGGGTGACAGGTATTTAGCTTCATCAAATTAAGATACAGAGATAGTGTGCAGATAAACGCAACATTTACTGTGTTGGTGTAAGATGCACGTAATTTGTGTGTTAATTTAAATCAGTTAATACATTATATCATTTAACTACATATGTGCTCATATGTGTACACACCAAAAAATTAACTTAACGTGTTCGAAGAGTACAGCTTTATTTTAAATTAAACATAAAGTAAACGTGAATATCACTCATCTACAAAGTATTCGTTTATACACCTTTCATTCAATTGTATTAAAGTTAAATACAGCGAGGTAGTAAAACAAATTTTCAGTGAACGATTCATTGTCACAAAATGGCTGGGGTTACAACCAGCTGTTATTTTCTTTTCAAGAGTTACGAAAGGGGCAGCACAGTTCTACGTTGTATTTGTCATGAAAATGGTTCACATGAAAGACAGCATAAAGCTGCAAGTATAAATCATAGGAAAATTCTCTTTATGGTGTACAGAAAAATTTACGCCTTTTGCGTATTATGTTTTGCGGGATGGTTTACTTATGATTATTTTACAAGACGCCACCTTCGTTTGTTGAATATATGTAGGCCGTACTACTTTTAGTGTTCTGTGCCTCAGTCGGTAAAAAACCGGAAACCCTACACAATCGCTTTGTTGTCCGTCTACCTTCCTGTCCCACTGTTCAAAAAAAAAAAAAAAAAAAAGGTTCAAATGGCTCTGAGCACTATGGGCCTCAACATCTTAGGTCATAAGTCCCCTAGAACTTAGAACTAATTAAACCTAACTAACCTAAGGACATCACACACACCCATGCCCGAGACAGGATTCGAACCTGCGACCGTAGCAGTCCCGCGGTTCCGGACTGCAGCGCCAGAACCGCTAGTGTCCCATTGTTGTGAATCGTCCTTCTCACGAAAGGGTCGACGTATCAAGTTTTAGTGTGAATCACATACTACGGTTTACGGTCTCTTGGCGGTCTAAAACACTTGACAAAATACACGGCCACTTATGACACATGTTTTGTTACTCGAAAAAACACTGATAGGAACCTAAAGGGTACTTCCTGTGGACTTAGAATCTTGAAATTTGGTAAAAGCAAAGTCTCACAGTACAGGTATAGGAAAAATTCCAAAAATTGTTAGTAATTATACCATATAAAAACGTTTTGTAGCTTATCGTTCATCAGTCTGTCAATGTGTTTCTTCCCGCACTGGATATGCGTATCACGTTCCAATTTGTCACACGCAAATTTCCGCAGTCCCTTGGCGGTGAACACATTTAAGCTTCTACATTAATGAAATCTAAAGATACGACCATTTACATCACGTTTTTTGATACTCGCAAAGTGACACATGAAAATTTATAGTGTACTTCCCGTTGACCTAGAATCATGAAATTTGGCAAGAAGCAAGGTTTCATAATACAAGCAAAGGAAAAATTTCGGAAACTGTTAATTTGTAATTATCACACAAAAGTTTTTTGTCACTCTTTTATCACTTGCCTGTCTAACCGTCTGTAAAAACCATTTTCACTGGAACAGATTGGCATATGAAGTTCAAATGTATGTCACATACTGTGTCCTGCGGTCTACATCTACATTTATACACCGCAAGCCACCCAACGGTGTGTGGCGGAGGGCACTTAACGTCCGTTGGCAATGTAAAAAATTTGACCCTCTAAGTCAAAAGATACGGACGTTTTTCACATATTTTAACACTCTGAAACTCATTTATTAAAATCTGTGTCACTTCCAGTTGACCTATAATAATGAAATTTAACGAAGAGCTATGTTCAAAAGAAAAACTAAAGGAAAAAACCCGAAGTTGCTGTCTTGAAACGATATCACATGAAAATAATTTTTTTCCCATGTTATCTGACTGTCTCACTGTCTGACTGTTCATACCAGTTTGTGCTACGAAGGGATAGACGTATCAAGTTGAATTTTATGTCACATACTGAAGTCTACAGTCCCTTCACGCTGTAAGACATTTAAGCATCTGCGACATTGTCACATATTTTGATGTCTTGCTACTATTGAGATCGATAACAGCACGCAAAAAGTCGTCGAATGTCTGCTTTCACGCGATGGCTGAACTATCAATATACATAATTAAGTTTGCACGAAACCCTCTGAGCGCGAGTTCTACCCGCAGTTTTCCGCGAGTTCTACCCGCAGTTTTCCGGACTTTTAGCTTGTGGTAAACTGTGTATATTGCTTTTAGCCGTCAGCATGATATACTGTTGACAGGTAGTGACGATGCATCTTCTTCTGGTGTTTCTCCAAAGGACTGCCATACGTGTTTTATCCAAACGTGGAAGGCTACATTTACAAAACATAAGTGAGGTTTCCCCCCCCCCCCCCCCCACACACACACACACTCTCCCCACATCCACCAAAAAAGGTTCTTTTCTGCCAGATCAAAAACCTTACTTATGTTTGACTCAGTGTTTCGTGACCGATTTCTCATTTACAATTTGCCTCCTGTTTGGCTGTTATCGACATTGATACAGGCTATCTATCGATCCCAGGATTTCCAAAATTTTGCAAAATGCTTTAGTTTCAATAATATAAATGTGACATAAAGTCACTTTTTGGCGCCATCAGAAGACACCGGTGTAAGTCAGACACCAAAAGCACATCCGTGTTCACAATATAACACACATCCGATAAAACTTGCTCGGAAGATATTACCAATGCGAAAACACTAACGTTCGACTTCAGTTCGGAAATCATGAATTCAAATTTCGTACCAAACGAAAACGTGATACGTTACATACGCTTTACAGGGGTTACTGTAAGCTACGTATCCTGCATCCGGGATAAATGGATTATGCAACATGCGGTAGGTATCGTTATTAGTTATGGCCGTGATTATACTAGTCTCGTCAGTAGGCAACTGTCACAGGTTTTCCTTGTGCAAGATAGCATTAAACGATGTCCACTCTGTCTCTTAAAAGCAACTTTCTGAGAACCTACTTACGTAGCATTCTCCTTTCAAATGCAGCGAACGTGTCGTACGTCAAAACTCTGGAGTAACAAGCAGAAAGCCGTCAAGCGCTTAAATATTTATTCAGTGTATCGCATTTCTGTCTGTGAAGAAACATGAGGCCTGTCTCAACAGGAGGCACCTTGACGATGTCTTAGGACGCCGTCCATAAATCCGAAAAGGAAAAAAAAGGTATCATAATAGTGTGCTTAAGGCCACGAACCTACTACGGTGTCGTAGCAGGCGGAGAGGTGATACTCCGACGTGGCGCGTCCCAGGTGGCGGATAGGGGTGTCCTCACCGGTTCACCGGCGGACTTGAGCGAAATAAAATAGCTCTCGCGGACCAAACACTAAACAACCTCTACGGCTAACAACCGTAGTTGTAACTCGGAGCTTGCTCCATACAAGGTTGACTACCTTTGAAAGTCAAACATGGAAGGAAATCTTTCAAGGAAAAATCCACCGCTTGGCAATAACCAAGGAAGACTGCACTCGGATACGGTGGGCAGTTACCTGAAAGATAACTTGGATGAGTCGGAGCTTCTGAAAATACCCAAAACGGACAGACGACCAAAACTCAAGACAGGACAAATAAACTACATTGCGACACACAATACAAATTCCCTCATACAACCAGGCAAACTCAAAATTCTGACAGATGAAATTGATCGCAAGGGGATTCTCATAACCGGACTTCAAGAAATGAGAAATACTGATCAGGAGCCGATAGAATCACAAGGATATAGGATCTATAAGGGAATACCAGGGAAAAGAGTCATGAAACAGTGTCCACAATTTGGAACAGGATTCGTGGTGAGTCTGAAAATAATAGAGTCCATAATAGAATTTAAAGCACAATCTCCCAGGCTCTCAACATTAACTCTAAAAGCTGCAAATAAAATGTACACAATAATAAATGCCCATGCCCCGACAAATGATAAAAATAATAAAAAAGAACACAGAGAAGAGGTAGAAAAATTTTGGGAGCTCTTAGATCAAACGACGAATAACATTAATAAAAATCACATCAAAATTTTAATTGGAGACTTCAATGCCCAGTTAGGAAGGGAAAAGAGATATAGAGACATAATAGGGAAATGGACAGCACAAAGAAGAACAAACAAAAATGGCATAAGACTAGTGGAATTTTGCAGAAACCATGACATGATCTCAAAGTCGACATATTTTAAGAGAAGACCAAGTAAACTAAAAACTTGGAAACATCCAGACTGGAAAAAAGGAGAATGGCAACTGGACCATGTCTGCATGGACAAGAATTACCACAAGGAAATTTACAATGTGAAAGTACTGAGAGGGACAGATACCGGATCAGATCATTACATGATAAAAATTAAAATTAAATTAACCCCATTAGCAAAGAAAAAATCCCACCAGAAGAAGAAGAGAACCTATGACCCTCATAAACTGATAGAAAATGAGGATTATGAAGCACAAACCAGGGATATAAAAATAACAGATGATCTGGAAGAAATAATTCACAAATTGAAACAAATAACTGAACAAGTTGCCCCTATAAATCCAAGGAAAAAACACCAGTGGTGGAACGATGAATGTGATGAAGCAGTGTTGGATCGACACGAAGCCTGGTTAAGGCATCAAAATGAAAAAACAGAAAAATCATATTTGGAACTCACAAAACAAAGGAAGACAACACAAAAAATAATAAGGAGAGTTAAACGTCAGTACCAAAAAGATATACTTCTAATGATAGAAACAAATAGTGAAAAAACAAACTCAAGAGACTATTACAAAATATTTGGCAGACAATTACAAAGATATGATCCTCCAACATTAATGTTAAAAGATAAAGATAATAACCTAGCCCATAGCAATAGTAAAAATACAGAAATTCTAGCAGAAACATTTAACAAGTTACTAAATTGTGAAGATCCCCCAGAACTTCTTCAGATAAACACAGAAACCCCAATTAAAACACCAGCAGAAAATATAAATCCACCTACAATTAATAAGGTCTACAGAGCTTTGAAAGAACTCAAAAACTACAAAGCAAGTGGAGAAGATCAAACTTTTGCTGAACTTTGGAAATATGCAGCAGAACCAGTAAAAATAGCATTACACCAATGCACAGTAAAAATCTGGAATGAAGAGAAATTACCAGAAAATTGGACTACTGCTATAATACATCCATTACATAAGAAAGGAGAGAAATCAAATCCAGACAACTATAGAGGAATTTCCCTTTTGGACTGCACGTATAAGATCATGGCAAGAATACTATACAACCGCTGTAAAGATCAACTAGAACTGGAACTGGGAGAATATCAAGGAGGATTTAGATCCTGGAGAAGCTGCCCAGAACAGATAATCACCTTGAAGTTAGTTATGGATATCTACAAAAGAAGGCAAAAACAACTAGTCATAACCTTTGTAGATTTCAAAAAGGCGTATGATTGTATCCATAGATCTTCAATGATGAAAATATTAAGGAATTTTGGACTTCATCCTAAATTAATAAAAATGATACAGTTAACCTTAACAAACACCAAATCCAAAGTAAAATTTAGAGGAGAAATATCTGAACCATTTACGATTAAAACAGGGTTGACACAGGGAGATTGTTTATCACCATTGCTATTCAACTGTGCTCTTGAATATGTAATGAGAGAATGGTACAAGGAAAATCCTATGAATATTAAAATTGGAACTAAGAAAGATAAAATAAACCTAAATTGCTTGGGATTTGCTGATGACCTAGCATTACTAGCTAATAATATTCAGGAAGCCACGAAAGAAATAACAAGCTTACAAAATATAGCACAAAAATTGGGACTCCAGATATCATTTGAAAAGACTGAAATAATGGTAATGGATCCACTTGTAATAGATCACATCACAGTGAACAATAGGGAAATTAAAATAGTGAAACAATTTAAATACCTGGGTGAAATTATAACACATAAATTGGACGAGAAACCTGCATGGCGAGCAAGAACTAATAAAATGATAAAAGCTCAAAAACTAACATGGTCTACGTACAATAAAAAATGTCTATCAATTAAAACAAAATTAAAACATTACAAGACGGTGGTTCAACCAGAGGTTACATACGGAAGTGAAACTCTTTTTAAAGTCACCCAGAAAAGCAGAATTGACAAAATTTTAAAAGTAGAGAGAAGAATTGCTAGAACATGCATAAATAAGAAATGTCAAAAAGCTGGGCAATGGCGGATAGTTCCAAATGAAGTGGTATACAGAGAACTGGAGCCCATCACCGATACTATACGAAAGAAAAGGATCTCTTTTTGTGGTCACATTCTGAGGACACCAGAAACCAGATTATCAAGGAAAATTATTGAGAAACTCTGGAATTTCAAACAACAAGGAGGATGGCTTAAGGAAATAAGAGAGGATATGGAAGAACTGGAAATAACTCTGGATGATTTGCAGAACAAAACGCCAAATTTAAAGAAGTTGAGGGACACAGAAATAAGATTTAAACTAAAAATTGACAAACGACATACAATGAAAAGGGTATTTACAGATGAGGAACGACGAAAAGCATCGGAACGAATGAAGAGATACTGGGCCACTCGGAAGGGGAAAATAACAAAGAAGAGGACCAGAAATGATTGACTGAAGTGGTCCAATGAGGCCGTAAAAGCAGAAGAAGAAGAAGAAGTGTGCTTAAGGACTGTAGTGTGGCCTATAGCTTACTTACAAGCCTAAAGCCAATGACAAGAAGTTTATCTATTGCCAATTCGTAGATTAAGAGCAATAATGCGACAAACTGCTAAACCTTCTTGTCCTGTTGTAGGTTTCAGATTTTACATGGTATTAGTGCTATTTATTTTAAACTATTTTCCAGACTTTGGACATTAATATGATAATCATTAAGCCAATCACCTCAAGAAGCAGGTTAGGGTCTGTTGCAGGAACCGGTCCGCACAATAAACTGTCAATATTCAAGCCAAGATACTTCCGTTTAACACTAGAAACATTAACTTTAGCAACCGTAAGAAATGTGTATTGCTTTCGAAAAGAATAGACGAAAGGGCATGACACACGAACTCATCTAAGTGGTGAATAAAAAAAGAAGACGTATAAAACGTATTTGCGACAATATAATAAAAAATTTAGTTGGGACACTTTAGACGCTTGTAGGTATGTCGGTTGTAGATGTAGATGTAGATGTAGACTTACATAGAGTAAGTAGGCTGTTTATGTTTTCTTTATGTAAGTAGGCTGTTTATGTTTTTCTTATTGGCCATGTTACGTAGCGCTCTGTATGAAAATCACTGGCTGTGCTGTGTGCAGTCTGTGGCTAGTTTGCATTGTTGTCTGCCATTGTAGTGTTTGGCAGCGGCAGCTGAATGTGAACAGCGCCTAGCGTTGCGCAGTTAGAGGTGAGCCGCCAGCAGTGGTGGATGTGAGGAGAGAGATGGCGGAGTTTTGAAATTACATATATTATGACTTGTGATGATATTAAGGTAAATACATTGTTTGTTCTCTATTAAAATCTTTCATTTGCTAACTATCCCTATCAGTAGTTAGTGCCTTCCGTAGTTTGAATCTTTTATTTAGCTGGCAGTAGTGGCGCTCGCTGTATTGCAGTAGTTTGAGTAATGAAGATTTTTGTGAAGTAAGTGATTTCTGAAAGGTATAGTTTAATGTTACTCAGGGCCATTCTTTTGCAGGGATCTTTGATAGTCAAATTGCGTTGCGCTAAAAACGTTGTGTGTCAGTTTAAGCACAGTCGTGTACAATTTTTCTAAGGGGACGTTTCATATGGCGACCCTGCCAGGATATCTCACTGGAATCTTCTGATTTTTTCTTGTAGTTTGCGTATTTAGTGTAGCTTTCGTTTATTGCTAGCGTGTAATTATAGAGAGAATTTCCTTGGTAGTTGTGGTTTTTCATTGTTGCACAGTAAAACAGTTGTGGCATGCATGTAGATTTGCACCAAGTATTTCGCAGCTGCAATTAACTAGATATTATTTTCAGTGCTATGTTAATGTGTTCTCTTATTTTTGCTCTTCAAATTGTGTTTCTCTGTGTTATCGTGTGAAATATTGTCACAATAATGGCGTGTGAAAAACGTAACACTAGGCTCCAAAGTAAACTGAGAAATAATAGTGACGACGAGCGTAGCTTATCAGCACCACTGTGTAGTGAATTAACAGACATTCCAAGTAGTAATTTGGTAATTGTGCAACAGCTCGCCTCAGGTATCCGAAATGACAGGACACAATTTTACAAATACTGTAGATTCGGGTTTTGCGTCCTCACCGTTTTCTCAAATAAGTCAAGACACATTTTCAGCTTGTCAAAATGTGAATGTTGCCGGTGCAAATGCACTGCTGAAAAGCGTAGAGGAACAGATTCCAGACACTAATGCACTGTTATTACAACTAATGCAACAAATGGAACAAAATCAGAGACAAACACAGCAAAAGCTTCAAAAGTTAGACACAATGGAACAAAATCTTCAAAAGTTAGACACAATGGAACAATACTAGAGACAAACACAGCAACAGTTAGACACAGTGGAACAAAATCTTAAAAAGTTAGACACAGTGGAACAAAATCTTAAAAAGTTAGACACAATGGAACAAAATCTTCAAAAGTTAGACACCACACTTGAACAAACACGTGAAAATTTAACTACTGAGTTACATAACATTGAATCGAAATGTCAAAAAGTCTGTAATGACGTAAAAACACAAATTTGTGAGCATTTCCAACCCATTTTTTCGCGTCATGAAAATGCATTACAGAATCACGAAGCAGCCATAAAAGAATTGCAAACTATTGATTGCAAACTCATGAAAATCATGAGACCTTGCAAGCTAAAATGGACTCAGTTGCACCTACCGATTCGGTTACGCAACTTGCAAAAACTCAGGAAAACTTAAAGGACACAGTAGATACTCTGAAAATTGGTTCAGAAAGACACATGGAGGAAATTAGTTCATTATCAGAGAAAGTAGTTGAACTTTCGGATCAGCTAAATAATTTATCTGCGAAGGTAGATGATAATCTGAATGACACAAAACCGGTAGTCTTTATTGACACAGAAGAGTATGAACAAAAAAGAAAATTCAAACAAATTCAAATCAATACACAGTACAAAAGAGAAATCCGGGATGTACAAGATCAGCTGACACAGGTAATACAAGAATTACGTATTTCAGAGGACACTCGCGCTCCAATATGGGAAGAGGGACATAGAAATACGGAACAGCCACAAAATAATAACACAGGGCATTTCGGAAGTTATGAAAGAAATTGGCAATGTGCACCGAATTTTGAGATCGAACCGCCGACACGACGTAACAATGACCGACATGCTACTCGCCGACACGATGATTTTGACTATAAGCTGTTCATTACTACACGTAAATTCAAAACGTTTAAGAATTCTGCCAACGACATTCATCCACAAGCGTGGCTCCATCAATTCTCTCATTGTTTTCCTCCCAACTGGTCATTGGAACACAGGTTAGAATTTATGTGTGGCTACTTGGAGAATGAACAAGCTGTAAGAATGCGATCGGTCATTCACGATTGTCACAGTGAAGGAGGATTTTACCATGCGTTCCTCTCAGCATATTGGTCACAAGCTACACAAGACCGAGTAAAACATAGCATCATGATGATGAAACACTTTGAACAATCTGAATTTTCCAGTCCTATCAAATATTTTGAAGTCATGTTGCACAAGAATCAGTACCTGTCAAACCCATACAGCCCCTCAGAACTCATCCGCATTTGCTTAATCAAATTACCTGAACATTCTCGGTATACTATTTTGGCAGGACGTTGCAAAGACGACATTGAAGCTTTTCAGGGACTCTTACAAGAATTAGAAATTGACACAGACAGTCGCGGAATGCGAAAACAGGAAAACAATCACTACAGGTCACATCCGTCACAATTCCGTGACGACAGAAACAATAAGTGGCCACGACAAGCCTATTCTTACAATGTAAATTGTGACCAAAACAGACACCACCCGTATGACAACCACTGGCAGAGTAATAGTTACAGGGAAATATCACCTTTCTGCGGTAATGACTATCACAGAGACAGTCAGAGAAACAGACAATATGGGAACCAAAACAATTATTATAAAGGGAGACAGAATAACTTTAGACGCAACGGTCCAGCACGCAGTTACGACTCAGGGAGGAATTCTCCACCACGTGACCGACAAGAAAGAAACTATCGAATCTACCGACATGACGACAGACGATATGATCGTAACGACAGACCTGAACTGCATCAGAACTGGCGGGATTCTCGTCACGGTGAATTTGTAGAAGTTAGGTCTCCAAATCCCAATAACGATGCGCGCCAACAAAGAGACAATAGGCAATGACTCACACCGCTGGCAGCCACAAAACGTACTTATGAAACTGACGACGCAGGTGCCATAGCTAGTAATTACGTAAGAATGGAAGACATTAGAGACATCTTACTCCAGGAACACGACGTAAAACATAACAACATTGCATATCCTGTGATTCACATTACAGTAAATGACGTAAAATTTACGGCAGTATTTGACTCTGGCAGTCCCATTTCAGTAATTAGTGAAACAGCTTTTAGCAAATGCAACAAATCGAACGATTGCCCCACACTTCCGTTACGTAAGATTAAATTACAAGGTGCAATCTTTGGAAAAAGTGTAGATGTAAGCCAACAAACCAACTTAGAATTCTTTTGTCAAAGCCACAGCTTCTCTATGAACTTTCTTATTGTTCCATTATTGTCGACGGAAATTATACTGGGAGTAGACTTTTTGAATGAATACAAAGCAATCTTAAGCTTTCACGATGCTGAAAGAAGTTTAGAGAAAGAAGGTAAGTCAATAGCTTTGAAATTTGAAGACTGGCTCTCAAACCATGATGAGGAAATTAATCGGCTTTACCTTCTGTTAGACAACAGTTCGGAATTTTCTACGGAACTAGACACTAACAATCACTCTGCAAGTACTGACAGGGATGACATCGATGGCATATTTGAAATTAATGATTTAATTCCGAATAAAATTCAAACAATTGAGAATTGTAATGACACTGATACGCAGGACCTTTTTGAGATTTTACAAACACATTCCACAGTTTTTACTCACAAAACAGGAACAATCAAGGGATTTCAATACCAATTTCGTGTTCGTGAGCATACTAAATTTTGTGTTAGACCATACGTAATTCCAGCACATTATAGGGACCGTGTTAGAACAGAAATACAATCTATCCTTAATGATGGCATTATTGAGCCTGCAGTAAGCTCATACAACAACCCATTACATGTTGTTGAGAAGAAAAATGGATCGATCAGGCTTGTTTTAGATTCGAGACAAATCAATACTATCATCATTCCTGAAACAGACAGGCCACAGACGATGGAAGAACTTCTTCAAAATTTTAATGGTGTACAAGTGTTGTCTTCCATTGATCTCAGATCCAGCTTTTATCAGATCGAACTTCATCCAGAATGTAGAAAATACACAGCTTTCCTTTGTTTCGGCGTTTGTTATCAGTTTCGGAAACTTCCTTTTGGTTTGAACATTTCTTCGGCAGCATTCATTCGTGGGTTAAATTCCATATTACCTGAGTTCTTAAAACGTCACATCACCTTATATGTTGACGATATTCTGATAGCAGAAGCTTCATGGGAACAACACAATCGCATCCTCAACAGTTTGTTACGTATTTTTGCAGAATCTGGAATTACAGTTAACTTGGAAAAGTCTGAACTCGGTAGGTCAAAGGTGAGGTTTTTGGGACATATTATTTCTTATGACGGCATTCAGCCGGATCCTGAAAAGTTAGAAGCAATCAGAGCCATTCCAGTTCCATCCACAAAAAGACAAGTCCGCAGTTTTCTAGGTCTCGTAAATTTTTACCGTCGTTTTCTGAATATGCAAATTCTAGTTACACCAAAACTTTGTTCTCTCACTGGAAAAAATACTATTTGGAACTGGGACGAACAAGCACAGTTGGAATTCAATTCTTTGAAAGAATCGCTACTTAACGCGCCAATACTAGCTCATCCAGATCTGTCACAAGATTTCTGCCTTAGCACGGATTCTTCTAAAGTCGGTCTTGGTGCCCATTTATTTCAAGAAGCCACAGAAAATGACACTACTGTTCAGAAAACCATTGCTTTTGCTAGCCGAGTGCTAACAAAATCTGAAAAAAATTATTCCGTTACTGAATTAGAAGCTTTAGCTATCGTTTGGGCATTTAACAAATTCCGTTTCTTTCTTTCTGGTAAGCACGTAAAAGTATACAATGATCATCGTGCAATACAATTTCTTATGTCTTCAAAATTAAATCATGATAGGTTAAAACGTTGGGCATTGTTTCTGCAAGAATTCCGCTTCACAATAGTCTACATTCCCGGTAAGGAGAACATTGTTGCGGACGCGCTGTCACGCGCACCGGCTGGGCTTGAGAAGAGTAACACAGAAGGCAACCTCGAGAAAAATTTCAGTATTCTTTACATTCAGAAAGTCGCCTTTGAAAACTTCATCACCACATCTTTAAAGGACATTGCTCATGAACAAGATAAAGATCCGATTTGGAAAGACATCAAAGGTAAATGGCATGAAAAGACACACACTCAGATTCGGCATTATTACCTGGTTAGAAACAACATACTGTTCAAACGCTGCACTGTTGATGACAAGCTATGGGTACTTTGCATTCCAGACGATTTTGTTAATAAGCTCATTTGGTACATTCATTTCAGCTACGCACATTTTGGCCCACGAAAATGTTTTATCATATTCTTCGAACGACTTGTTATTTTAACAATATGGAAAAGCGAATTCGAAGAGTCTTGTCTATTTGTAAACTTTGTCAAAAGGCGAAACCATCTACTATCTCACATCGTGCTCCGTTGTTTCCTATTATTCCTTCTAAATTAAAAGAATTTGCTGCTGTTGATCTCTTGGGACCCCTTGTCAGAACATCGAATGGATTTTCGTACGTTCTAGTCGCTGTTGAATTTACTTCAAAATTTGTTTCTTTCACTCCGTTACGTAAAGCCACTGGACGGTCTGTATCCAACGCCTTTGTTAAAAATTTCTTACGTGAAGTTGGCCACGTTGCTAAAGTCATTTCAGGTAACGGACCGCAATTCAGATCTGCTGTTTGGTCATGCATGCTTCGGAATCATAAAATCAAACCTGTTTTTATTTCATTGTATTCACCACATTTTAACCCGTCTGAACGGATTATGAAAGAAATCAATAAGCTTTGCAGACTTTATTGTCACAGAAAGCACCAGCATTGGGACAGATATTTACACTTATTTCAAAATGTGCTGAATGAAATGCCTCATGATTCCACTGCTTTACCACCTACTCTTGTACTGAAGAAAGTAGAACCTCCGAACAGAATCAGAGAGCTTGTAGCTTTCCCGAATACACGTAAACTTCGACACAAAGACATAATTGATTTGGCTCTTAAAAATATAAAATCTGCAGCAGACAAAAGGAGAAAACTACACGGTAAAGCAAATGCAAAGAAATTATGTATTGGTCAGAAAGTTCTCATTAAAGCTCATTCATTGTCACATAAGAAGAAACACTTGAGTCACAAATTCTTTCTAGTTTACAATGGACCTTACAGAATCCGACGTATACCACATGATAATTGCGTTGAAGGTGAAACTCTGTGTACTAGGAAGAGTAACGATTTACACCACATTTCACATGTAAAACCATTTATTGACAGATAATCTGCTTTTTAACTTAGTCTTTGCAATTTTCACTTCACGCTACTTGTACAATTTGTCACACTGAGAAACTGTTAACATGCAACAATGTTTTGAAGTTCAATATCCACTCAAGAACCAAGAGAACTTATTTAAACAGAAATTACGACTGCATTGTTATTGCGAACAGACGACACAGTGTTATTGTGTGTGTACATTCTTGCTTGTTAGTTGCACGATTACGTAACGACTATAAGGCTCACATACTTAGAATATTTACCAGTACTCCTAATGAGATTCTAACGCAACATTTTGGTTTACTTGAAAATACATTTCGGATTTAAAGTACTTTCTGAGAGGTACCAGATGACACAGTGGTTAGTTTATGTGACAGCTACACGATTATATCACGATGTTACTAATGTGTGACACAATTTACATTGTTGCTTTTGCGGAGTATCTGTTTTATATCTGCACGGTTTTTCTGAATTCTTCTGGAAAGCAAAACATGTTTTAGTAGTAACTTTTGTGGTATAGCTACAAGGAGACAGCCTTTTCTGTAGCACAACAATACGTTACAGCACAGTACTTTCTTCATCACGGCAATAAGCGTAATAAGTAAGATATCTATACGCAAAGCATTTCACTTTTGTTTATCATGAGGTAAGTACATTGACTTCTGCAGAACTTAGCTTTTGGAGGACGATAACTACGACGCTTCCACAGAGATTATCTTACAGCAAGACGCACATTTAGCGCTACAGGACACGTATTTGAGTGATTAATTTTGTGAATGTATCACAATGCCGGCGAAAACTTTTTGGACACTGTTATATTCATAAGATTTTGTTTCTACACATTTGCAACGCAAATTCTTGACCTGTGAAATATTTTTATATGAGACTGCCACTGTAGCGGAAACTGCTGTCGTAAATATTTCCGTAAGAAAGTTGAGTGACCACCTGCACGTAATGCGTTTTGGGCGCCCAGCTGAGAAAGCCATTAGGTGAAAAAAAAGGGAGGCCAATATCCTCGCCATTGACATTCCTTTAGAGAAAACATTGCAAATGCGACACCCTCATTACTTGGAAAGATACTTACATCTGCACACCTGATTATGAAAAGCATCTTTCTACGAGAGTTGAGAGAATTTCTACTAACTTCTGAAATGTCACATGACTACTGAATGACATTTTTATGCTTTGGTTTGCGTAATTGCTTATTTCATTTAATATCTGGTTTCCAGCTGTGTTGCAGCATTAGTTTTATAAAATAAACTTCGATGCATTTGCTAAGGTGAACACTTTCTGTCAACAGATCTATTAAATAATTATTTTATGATCCATATTCTTCGAAAAAGGAGCTTTTGGAATGGAAAGAACAATAAGCAGGGACTAATAACAGTAACTGCATATATAATTTTCTTTTCGAGTACTTGGTAATTTTTTGTAGAATTAGTTTTTGTGGTGCACCACTTTAATTACATAGACATTAAGATGTGAATATACATTTCCCTTATCTGCATTGTTGTTTTTACTGTAATATTTTTCTGCTTGAGCTATGTCATGTTTAGGTATAAGTTGCTGCTGTTTGCCAGGCGTAGTGTTATTGAATTTGACTTTGTATTATTCTGTTAAGCCAGTTTTACTAATGATTTATTTTTATTGTTTGCTGCACATTGCCTTATATTAGTTGTAATATTACAATTGCTTTGCTCATTTCTTAATGCTGCTTGCTTCGCAAATCTGCGTTTTTTTTCATTGCTGTTTATATTAATTGTTTTGTGTGATGCTGCATTGCCTCGTCCCTTGGTATATATATCTGAGCTCAGTAGATTTAAGTTAGCTTAAGAGGGGTAGACTATATAAGAAACTAACTATGATGACTTGGAAGAAATGTATTGAGAAGCTATATGAAAATGGTTTGGGCAAAAAAAAAAGGATACTGTACAGTGGAGAAAAACTATTTTTGACAGAGGATGTGAACAGAATACAGAAAGCAGGCTTAGATAGGACTTTTGGGAATAATGATGAACGAAGGGAGATCTCCATGCTAAATACTGCAGTAAAACAAACCCTGTCCTTTCCTTTTGTGTTATCCCACTATGTTTTTGTGTACCCTTGTGTATTTGTTTTCTTCCTGTCTCTGTGTAGTTTCATAGAATTTTTTCTTCTTCTAATACTAAGCTATATTCACTATGATGAGGAATACTGTTATCCTCAAATATAATTGGCATTAATAATATGTTATTTACCTTGTAAAGATGCTTAGACATTATTTATTCTGTTTTGTTTTAATGCTCATGTGTAAAGTTGATGTTTCAAAGGTTATTCTGATCGTTTATATATTTACTTATGTCATAATTCCTGTAACACTGATGTATATGTTTATTTCTATTCTGTTGTAAAGCCTGTGCTACAAATGTTATCTGTATTGTTATGTTCGTTAATGATGTATTCTGTACCTTTGTAATTGTATTCTCATGTTATAACATTGTAATTGACATCAGTTCATCAAATTAAGTAACTTGTAAGCATTCATTTCACTGCACACATTTCTGTTGGTCGTAGTATATGGACAATATGTGAGAAGTTGGGACTGTTAGTGTTTGCACGTGTGTTACTAATTCAGCAAGGGACTGGATAACAGCATTGCTGGTTCTAAGGACAATTCCAAAAACCTTTGTGAGTGCACAAGTGGTGATTATGGACTTGCTATATTCTCTGCAAGACTTTTCGATGGTGATTGTGCACCCGCACAGTCACAACAGATGGCTGCTGGCCATCTCTACCAGGACTACAGTGGGCCTGTCCACAATTTCTACAAGGACTGCAGTGGGTCTGCACCTCTGGTGGCCCACCAATACCGTAATCTCTACCAGGACTACAGTGGGTCTGCTCTGTGATGACCTACCTACCAATCTTCTTCAAAACGTCGAATGACTCTGCTGTGGGTTTGCTCTGTTGTGGCCCATTACCTGTCAGCATGTCAAGAGTCAGCACTGTCTTTCAGTTGGAAGGACAACACTACTTCTTCAAGACTGCATCGAAATCCACTACTTCCGTGTGCATTGTCTTTTACTGCTCAGACTTTGAGAAAAGAAACGGCAGTTTCACTGTGATGAATGAACAGGACTGTCTTTATAGACTGTGAGAAAATTTTAGCTTTTGACCAACATTGTATTAATAAGTGTATGCATTTGATATCTTTCTTACTGTAATTATGAAAAAATTTTTCAAATCTGAATTGGCCACTGCCCAAAAAAAATTTGTAAAATTTTTTGTGGCGAGCGTGGGGGCTATGTAAGTAGGCTGTTTATGTTTTGTTTATGTAAGTAGGCTGTTTATGTTTTTCTTATTGGCAATGTTACGTAGCGCTCTATATGAAAATCACTGGCTGTGCTGTGTGCAGTCTGTGGCTAGTTTGCATTGTTGTCTGCCATTGTAGTGTTGGGCAGCGGCAGCTGAATGTGAACAGCGCGTAGCGTTGCGCAGTTAGAGGTGGGCCGCCAGCAGTGGTGGATGTGAGGAGAGAGATGGCGGAGTTTTGAAATATTATGACTTGTGACTTGTGATGATATTAAGGTAAATACATTGTTTGTTCTCTATTAAAATCTTTCATTTGCTAACTATCCCTATCAGTAGTTAGTGCCTTCCGTAGTTTGAATCTTTTATTTAGCTGGCAGTAGTGGCGCTCGCTGTATTGCAGTAGTTCGAGTAATGAAGATTTTTGTGAGGTAAGTGATTTCTGAAAGGTATAGTTTAATGTTACTCAGGGCCATTCTTTTGCAGGAATCTTTGATAGTCAGATTGCGTTGCGCTAAAAACATTGTGTGTCAGTTTAAGCACAGTCGTGTACAATTTTTCTAAGGGGACGTTTCAAAAGAATCTTTGCAAGGTATATTTATGAATTGCTTCAAGATGCCATCCTTCACTTCGTAAGCTCTCACTCCCCTGAAGTATGGCGAGTTGCTGAATGGAATCACGCTGAATGGAATCACAATTTGGTTCAAAATGGCTCTGAGCGCTATGGGACTTAACATCTGAGGTCATCAGTCCCCTAGAACTTAGAACTACTTAAACCTAACTAATCTAATGACATCACACACATCCATGCCCGAGGCAGGATTCGAAACTGCGACCGTAGCAGTCGCACGGTTCCGGACTGAAATTAATTTAGTACAACATTCCCCTCTACACCTTTCGTTCGTGTGATACCGTATTGAAAGCCACTCATACTTGGACACACACTATAGGAAAATATAGAGGCAGGAAGAAAGAACATAGGACGCACACAAAAGGAAATAAAAGAAATATTTTGAGGTACATTCATTCCACAGACGTGTTGGTGTAATTGCCATAGTGAACTGGCTGGATTGAAATACCAGACCACAAATATTTAACCACCTACGTAACTGAATTTACAGCAACAACAAAACAAGAAAATCTCCGTACACAAGATAAACAGGCCGTAGAATGCCGTTTCAACTATGGAATGGCACCAATTGTGCCCTCTCAACTTGAACTATTGTTGGCGTTCGTTTATTGCAGATTCGACGAATCTTCATTTCTGTTGAAGTGCCCATACAACTTGGGTCTCAGCCATAGGTATATCGTCTCTGAACCTTTCGAACTGTGATCAGTCTGCAGCTGTTTCCCTCCCTTTTGTGTGATAGAACACGCATACGAAAACAATAGTCAAATCAGTGATCCATTTAAAGCTCTTGTCTCTTGTTCGTTGCCTGAGCTATCTATCATTTCAAGCTGTCTGTCTGTAAGTCGGCCTTGTTCTCACTTCGTAGTGCATATGAGTGAACGTTTGTGTGTCCGATATGGTAGACCACAGCCCGGCCCCAACTTTCTACCGTCGGATGTTCGAGTTCTCCCTCGGGCATGGGTGTGTGCTGTCCTTAGCGTAAATTAGTTTAAGTTGGTTTAATAAGTGTGTAAGCCTAGGGAACGATGTCCTGAGCAGTTTGGTCCCCTGGAACCTTACCAAAATACCCAACTTTCTCTACGTTTTTCCACTGTTTCATGCGAAAATGTGTTGCTTCGTTGATCTGGGAGAGAGGATCAAACAGCGAAGTCACTGGTCCCTTCGCATTAGGGAAGGAAGCCGACCGTGCTCTTTCAAAGGAACTATCCCAGCATTTTCCTGAAGTGATTTAAAGATATCACAGGATGGCGAGATGAGTGTTTGAATCGTCGTTCTCCGTAATGCGAGCCCAGTGTGCTAACCACTGCACCACCTCGCTCGCTCCAGTCTCAGAATGCCAGAAAGAAAATTCTTGTGTAACTATAAAAATTTCAAAGAATAGAGATCAATAGACTCTGCAAGCACCAGACCGCGCATTATCTGACTACGGTCCAAGACCAAATGCCAGACGGCCGGAATGGTCGAGCGGTTCTAGGCGCTACAGTCTGGAACCGCGACACCGCTACGGTGGCAGGTTAGAATCCTGCCTCGGGCATGGATGTGTGTGATGTCCTTAGGTTAGTTATGTTTAATTAGTTCTAAATTCTAGGGGACTGATGACCTCAGAAGTTGAGTCCCATAGTGCTCAGAGCCATTTGAACCAACCAAATGCCAAGTAGTAGTTCAATCATTACCACAGCCCTTTCTCTGGCCAGCCCACTACCCTTTTCCATTATCCGTAGCTAATTTAAAATATCTTTCAGTAAATTTGGGCACTAATTATTAAATTCAGTCAGTCGTGGATTGCCGTATTTGTATCCGTGGATTGGCTTTTCCTCTGAGATTATATGGGGCTACCAGGTGAGAGACAGGTGCGTCTGTTACAGCAATTGATGCACACCATCTCTCCAAGGCAGGCCAAATAATATTTGAAAGAGAATTAAAAACGTAACACAATGACCTGCCGCCGTATCTGAATGAGTAATAGGCAGTAGCGGGGTAATGGCTGTACCACGCCAGTTTTGATATCAATTTCACCTCAAATCAATTGATCAATTAACTACCCCAAACCTCTGCTTTATCATCCCTGCTGTACTAACTTATTTCCTTCCTAATAGACTGTATTACTGTAGTCCTGCCCTTTTCTGATTTTCTTGATTCTAATTTCCAACTACTATCAGCGTCCATTTTTGCCATGTCCTTTCATCTTCAACAGCGCTGCATACCGTAGTATGTGTTATCGTAGTTTCTCTAGCCTTAGAGAACACCAAACGCTCATATTTATTGCCCAGTACTGCAGCGCTACAGTTTCGTCCACACTGATCCTTGTGTTTCTCAGAAACTTCAGCCTGCTCTTTATCATATCTGGTCCGGAGTACACCTGTTGTTGTTGTGGTCTTCAGTCCTGAGACTGGTTTGATGCAGCTCTCCATGCTACTCTATCCTGTGCAAGCTTCATCTCCCAGTACGTACTGCAACCTACATCCTTCTGAATCTGCTTAGTGTATTCATCTCTTGGTCTCCCCCTACGATTTTTACCCTCCACGCTGCCCTCCAGTGCTAAATTTGTGATCCCTTGATGCCTCAGAACATGTCCTACCAACCGATCCCTGCTTCTGGTCAAGTTGTGCCACAAACTTCTCTTCTCCCCAATCCTATTCAATACTTCCTCATTAGTTATGTGATCTACCCATCTAATCTTCAGCATTCTTCTGTAGCACCACATTTCGAAAGCTTCTATTCTCTTCTTGTCCAAACTATTTACCGTCCATGTTTCACTTCCATACATGGCTACACTCCATACAAATACTTTCAGAAATGACTTCCTAACACATCTATACTCGATGTTAACAAATTTCTCTTCTTCAGAAACGCATTCCTTGCCATTGCCAGTATACATTTTATATCCTCTCTACTTCGACCATCATCCGTTATTTTGCGCCCCAAATAGCAAAACTCCTTTGCTACTTTAAGTGTCTCATTTCCTAATCTAATTCCCTCAGCATCACCCAACTTAATTCGACTACATTCCATTATCCTCGTTTTGCTTTTGTTGATGTTCAGCTTATATCCTCCCTTCAAGACACCATCCATTCCGTTCAACTGCTCTTCCCAGTCCTTTGCTGTCTCTGACAGAATTACAATGTCATCGGCGAACCTCAAAGTTTTTATTTCTTCTCCATGGATTTCAATACCTACTCCGAATTTTTCTTTTGTTTCCTTTACTGCTTGCTCAATATACAGATTGAATAACATCTGGGAGAGGCTACAACCCTGTCTTACTCCCTTCCCAACCACTGCATCCCTTTCATGTCCCTCGACTCTTATAACTGCCATCTGGTTTCTGTACTAATTGTAAATAGCCTTTCGCTCCCTGTATTTTAGCTCTGCCTCCTTTAGAATTTGAAAGAGAGTATTCCAGTCAACATTGTCAAAAGCTTTTTCTAAGTCTACAAATGCTAGAAACGTAGGTTTGCCTTTCCTTAATCTTTCTTCTAAGATAACTCGTAAGGTCAGTATTGCCTCACGTGTTCCAGTATTTCTACGGAATCCAAACTCATCTTCCCCGAGGTCGGCTTCTACTAGTTTTTCCATTCGTCTGTAAAGAATTCGTGTTAGTAATTTGCAGCTGTGGCTTATTAAACTGATAGTTCGGTAATTTTCACATCTGTCAACACCTGCTTTCTTTGGGATTGGAATTATTATATTCTTCTCGAAGTCTGAGGGTATTTCGCCTGTTTCATACATCTTGCTCACCAGATGGTAGAGTTTTATCAGGACTGGCTCTCCCAAGGCCGTCAGAAGTTCCAATGGAATGTTGTCTACTCCGGGGGCCTTGTTTCGACTCAGGTCTTTCAGTGCTCTGTCAAACTGTTCACGCAGTATCGTATCTCCCATTTCATCTTCATCTACATCCTCCTCCATTTCCGTAATATTGTCCTCAAGTAAATCGTATAGACTCTCTATATACTCCTTCCACCTTTCTGCTTTCCCCTCTTTGCTTAGAACTGGGTTTCCATCTGAGCTCTTGATGTTCATACAAGTGTTTCTCTTATCTCCAAAGGCCTCTTTAATTTTCCTGTAGGCAGTATCTATCTTACCCCTAGAGAGATAAGCCTCTACATCCTTACATTTGTCCTCTAGCCATCCCTGCTTAGCCATTTTGCACTCCCTGTCGATCTCATTTTTGAGACGTTTGTATTCCTTTTTGCCTGCTTCATTTACTGCATTTTTATATTTTCTCCTTTCATCAATTAAATTCAATATTTCTTCTGTTACCCAGGGGCATGCAGCTTTACTGTATGATTAAATGATGATGGCGTCCTCTTGGGTAAAATATTCCGGAGGTAAATTAGTCCCCCATTCGGATCTCCGGGCGGGGACTACTCAAGAGGATGTCGTTATCAGGAGAAAGAAAACTGGCGTTCTACGGATCGGAGCGTGGAATGTCAGATCCCTTAATCGGGCAGGTAGGTTAGAAAATTTAAAAAGGGAAATGGATAGGTTAAAGTTAGATATAGTGGGAATTAGTGAAGTTCGGTGGCAGGAGGAACAAGTCTTCTGGTCAGGTGACTACAGGGTTATAAACACAAAGTCAAATAGGGGTAATGCAGGAGTAGGTTTAATAATGAATAGGAAAATAGGAGTGCGGGTAAGGTACTACAAACAGCATAGTGAACGCATTATTGTGGCCAAGATAGATACGAAGCCCACACCTACTACAGTAGTACAAGTTTATATGCCAACTAGCTCTGCAGATGACGAAGAAATTGAAGAAATGTATGATGAAATAAAAGAAATTATTCAGATGGTGAAGGGAGATGAAAATTTAATAGTCATGGGTGACTGGAATTCGAGTGTAGGAAAAGGGAGAGAAGGAAACGTAGTAGGTGAATATGGATTGGGGCTAAGAGATGAAAGAGGGAGCCGCCTGGTAGAATTTTGCACAGAGCACAACTTAATCATAGCTAACACTTGGTTTAAGAATCATGATAGAAGGTTGTATACATGGAAGAACCCTGGAGATACTAAAACGTATCAGATAGATTATATAATGGTAAGACAGAGATTTAGGAACCAGCTATTAAATTGTAAGACATTTCCAGGGGCAGATGTGGACTCTGACCACAATCTATTGGTTATGAGCTGTAGATTAAAACTGAAGAAACTGGAAAAAGGTGGGAATTTAAGGAGATGGGACCTGGATAAACTGAAACAACCAGAGGTTGTACAGAGTTTCAGGAAGAGCATAAGGGAACAATTGACAGGAATGGGGGAAAGAAATACAGTAGAAGAAGAATGGGTAGCTTTGAGGGATAAAGTAGTGAAGGCAGCAGAGGATCAAGTAGGTAAAAAGATGAGGGCTAGTAGAAATCCTTGGGTAACAGAAGAAATATTGAATTTAATTGATGAAAGGAGAAAATATAAAAATGCAGTAAGTGAAGCAGGCAAAAAGGAATACAAACGTCTCAAAAATGAGATCGACAGGGAGTGCAAAATGGCTAAGCAGGGATGGCTAGAGGACAAATGTAAGGATGTAGAGGCTTATCTCACTAGGGGTAAGATAGATACTGCCTACAGGAAAATTAAAGAGACCTTTGGAGATACGAGAACCACTTGTATGAACATCAAGAGTTCAGATGGAAACCCAGTTCTAAGCAAAGAAGGGAAAGCAGAAAGGTGGAAGGAGTATATAGAGGGTCTATACAAGGGCGATGAACTTGAGGACAATATTATGGAAATGGAAGAGGATGTAGATGAAGATGAAATGGGAGATACGATACTGCGTGAAGAGTTTGACAGAGCACTGAAAGACCTGAGTCGAAACAAGGCCCCTGGAGTAGACAACATTCCATTGGAACTACTGACGGCCTTGGGAGAGCCAATCCTGACAAAACTCTACCATCTGGTGAGCAAGATGTATGAAACAGGCGAAATTCCCTCAGACTTCAAGAAAAATATAATAATTCCAATCCCAAAGAAAGCAGGTGTTGACAGATGTGAAAATTACCGAACAATCAGTTTAATAAGCCACAGCTGCAAAATACTAACACGAATTCTTTACAGACGAATGGAAAAACTGGTAGAAGCTGACCTCGGGAAAGATCAGTTTGGATTCCGTAGAAATACTGGAACACGTGAGGCAATACTGACCTTACGACTTATCTTAGAAAAAAGATTAAGGAAAGGCAAACCTACGTTTCTAGCATTTTTAGACTTAGAGAAAGCTTTTGACAATGTTGACTGGAATACTCTCTTTCAAATTCTAAAGGTGGCAGGGGTAAAATACAGGGAGCGAAAGGCTATTTACAATTTGTACAGAAACGAGATGGCAGTTATAAGAGTCGAGGGACATGAAAGGGAAGCAGTGGTTAAGAAGGGATTAAGACAGGGTTGTAGCCTCTCCCCGATGTTATTCAATCTGTATATTGAGCAAGCAGTAAAGGAAACAAAAGAAAAATTCGGAGTAGGTACTAAAATCCATGGAGAAGAAATAAAAACGTTGAGGTTCGCCGATGACATTGTAATTCCGTCAGAGACAGCAAAGGACTTGGAAGAGCAGGTGAACGGAATGGATGGTGTCTTGAAGGGAGGATATAAGATGAACATCAACAAAAGCAAAACGAGGATAATGGAATGTAGTCGAATTAAGTCGGGTGATATTGAGGGTATTAGATTAGGAAATGAGACACTTAAAGTAGTAAAGGAGTTTTGCTATTTGGGGAGCAAAATAACTGATGATGGTAGAAGTAGAGAGGATATAAAATGTAGACTGGCAATGGCAAGGAAAGCGTTTTTGAAGAAGAGAAATTTGTTAACATCGAGTATAGATTTAAGTGTCAGGAAGTCATTTCTGAAAGTATTTGTATGGAGTGTAGCCATGTATGGAAGTGAAACATGGACGGTAAATAGTTTGGACAAGAAGAGAATAGAAGCTTTCGAAATGTGGTGCTACAGAAGAATGCTGAAGATTAGATGGGTAGATCACATAACTAATGAGGAAGTATTGAATAGGATTGGGGAGAAGAGAAGTTTGTGGCACAACTTGACCAGAAGAAGGGATCGGTTGGTAGGACATGTTCTGAGGCATCAAGGGATCACCAATTTAGTATTGGAGGGCAGCGTGGAGGGTAAAAATCGTAGGGGGAGACCAAGAGATGAATACACTAAGCAGATTCAGAAGGATGTAGGTTGCAGTAGGTACTGGGAGATGAAGAAGCTTGCACAGGATAGAGTAGCATGGAGAGCTGCATCAAACCAGTCTCAAGACTGAAGACCATAACAACAACAACCCAAGGATTTCTACTAGCCCTCGTCTTTTTACCTACTTGATCCTCTGCTGCCTTCACTACTTCATCCCTCAAAGCTACCCATTCGTCTCCTACTGTATTTCTTTCCCCCATTCCTGTCAATTGTTCTCTTATGCTCTTCCTGAAACTCTGTACAACCTCTGGTTTAGTCAGTTTATCCAGGTCCCATCTCCTTAAATTCCCATCTTTTTGCAGTTTCTTCAGTTTTAATCTACAGGTTATAACCAATAGATTGTGGTCAGAGTCCACATCTGCCCCTGGAAATGTCTTACAGTTTAAAACCTGGTTCCTAAATCTGTATTACCATTATATAATCTGATACCTTTTAGTATCTCCAGGGTTCTTACATGTATACAACCTTCTATCATGATTCTTAAACCAAGTGTTTGCTATGATTAAGTCGCGCTCTGTGCAAAATTCTACCAGGCGGCTTCCTCTTTCATTTCTTAGCCCCAATCCATATTCACCTACTAGGTTTCTTTCTCTCCCTTTTCCTACACTCGAATTCCAGTCACCGATGACTATTAAATTTTCGTCTCCCTTCACAACCGAATAATTTCTTTTATTTCATCATACATTTCTTCAATTTCTTCGTCATCTGCAGAGCTAGTTGGCATATAAATTTGTACTACTGTAGTAGGTGTGGGCTTCGTATCTATCTTGGCCACAATAATGCGTTCACTATGCTGTTTATAGTAGCTTACCCGCATTCCTATTTTCCTATTCATTATTAAAACTACTCCTGCATTACCCCTATTTGACTTTGTGTTTATAACCCTGTAGTCACCTGACCAGAAGTCTTGTTCCTCCTGCCACCGAACTTCACTAATTCCCACTATATCTAACTTTAACCTATCCATTTCCCTTTTTAAATTTTCTAACCTACCTGCCCGATTAAGGGATCTGACATTCCACGCTCCGATCCGTAGAACGCCAGTTTTCTTTCTCCTGATAACGACATCCTCTTGAGTAGTCCCCGCCCGGAGATCCGAATGGGGGACTATTTTACCTCCGGAATATTTTACCCAAGAGGACGCCATCATCATTTAATCATACAGTAAAGCTATAACTCATTTCAGCGTAATACAATACAACTGGAAGATTCATGTCTCCCCAGCCCTTTTTCGAAGTATATTTACTTCCCTAGTGATATTTGGACACTCTAGTCATTATTAGTAGCTGAAATTGACCGCAGAACTCCAGCTAACTATTCTCCGTCCTCTTTCCTACTATTGAACCAGTATTCTAAATCTCTTTTTCTTGTTCTTTCCCCTACTGCAGTTCCTCGTGATTATAACACGTTTACTCTCCGTATATAGTTTTTTACCTATTCCGTGTTCACATTTTTTTCTTCTCTACATATTTCGCCTTGAACATCGGGTTTCCTCAGCTGGTGCATGGATCCCCATCGCCTTCCCCTCACCTCTCCCATCTGCGGTGCTGGTGGGAATCTCGTATTCTGGCGGGAATCTCGTATTCTGGCGGGAATTTCGATTTTTTGGAGGGAAATCTAAAAAATTGTGGGAATTTCGAAAATAGCGGGAATGTCCCAATGCTTTGCTGATGTAGCACGCTTTCCCCCACCCGGTAATTCATGGAAAATTCAAAATGGCGTCTGCCCTGTCTGAGACAGCTATCCTGACCACTTGTTGTTTGTTGACAAATGCAGTTGCTGCAGCCTATGGTACACCCCCAAGCCAATAGTAGCACCCCAGAAGTGCACACCATTCTGAGAGAGAGGAAATATTTGAGTGTAACAATTGTATTTAAAGTCAACGCACATCATATAATGGAGTATCTATTAATAAAAGTATAATCGCCACGATAATAAAAGTCCTGTTTCCACGAAAAGAGGCACAGTCAATTTCTTTTAGTTTTATGAGCAAAATCGATATACTTTATTATATTTGACTGCAAGATGCGGTTCACGTTGCTCTCTGTCTCTCTCTACCTCCTGTTCTCCTGTGACATCCAGTAACATGAGAAACTAAAACTACAGCACTGACACTGATTACAGATGACAAAACTGCAGAGGTCGGAGCTCTATAGCGATACATCTGATAGATGTATTAACTTACCTCACATCTCCAATAAATGTCCACCCCGCATAGAAATAACTTCCACTATTTTGCTGGGAGAACTACCGATTACTTAAAAATATCGTCGATGTTTCGAAACTTCGATCAGAGTAAGGACAAAGCAAGAATTTAACCTCTAAAGAAAAAAAAAACATTCAGTGTAACGAAACACCTACATCAAGCGATTTCTTTCAGTTTGGCGGACAAAATTTCATGGTTTGAGAGCATTCCTGGCGTTCAAATCAAAAACACCATCGCTTTACGTTCGTCAACAACAATCTACGATTCAAGAAGACATTGTTTTTTACACAATGACATGTCCCATTTAAACAATGTAATGCTATAACACGCCAGCGTTTATGAAACAAAGAATAAATCTTGGGAGCATGCCTTGTAATAGTCTCCTAACATCACCTAGTAGAGAGTCCTATAAGATTCCACTAGTACATCAAAAACAAATACCATCTACATGCTGACAGCTAACATTTTTGTTCCATACCTCACCTCTACGGAACAGTGTGTAACGTTGCTGTCATCTGTATTTGCAGAAGAAGACCACACCCAGCAGACCATCATTCGCAATGGCAGCAGATCCTTGTGCTGTAGTTTCGTAAGCAATTTGTTCATCAAAGGACAGCCTGTTTCATACAATCCACACACATGTCGGGAAAACATTATCATTTCTAGGTTCAGAATGAACTATAATTCAATCGGAGGCTACTTTGCCTTTAGAGGTTATGAAATATGAAATAACACCGGACTTACCGAATTACATTTTTTAAACACACAAACATGATGATGATAAAACAATCATGATTCAACGACAATAGATACAGTAGATTTATATTTGCTTTATGAGAAAAATTGCTATAGTTTGAGAGCATTCGGTGAATTCAAATTATAAAATGTCATGCACGAGGGCTTTACATTCATTTCAGACGTACAAAATACCGAAACCAATCAGCATCTCTGTTTGAGAGAATTTCTGTTTGTTATTTTGTAACACCCAGCGCAGATAGAGAAAAACTCTTAACTACCTGCATCCAAACATTAACGTGCCATACCTCTCTCTGTAACGTATCTCCCATAACAATGACTGCATCTCTCCAACATCGAAAAACGAATACTGTCAGCGTGCTCACATCGAACGTAGTTGCTCCCTAACTCACTTTCACCGACCTACAAGTGTGTGTTAAGTTTTCTCACCTGTGCAGGAAAGAAGGTCATATCCATCAGGCTATCACTCGCAATAGATGATTCTATGGCTACAGCGACAGGTAACAGATATCCAGGTGTTCTGTCTTGAAGAGGCCAAGAACACTACATCCTCTTAGACATGTTCATGATTACTCTTGCAGTGTTGGCTATCACCCGAAAGTGCTGTTCGGAACATGCCTGGCATAGTAGAAATGAAAAGAGGTACTGTTATCTCAGTGGTGAAGAAAGAGTGGCACACATCACACGCTACGGAAATAGGACGAGTCTATAGCATTGAGTGTCCGAACACCTGTCTGAAAGCGATGACCTCCCATGTTCAACAGTGACAAGTAGCAGATCTTGTGTCCTGCCAAGGCTCTGTCCATCTCAAACACGTGGTGTCAGTCCATCATTATGTGGCAATCAACAATGTACCAGTGGATGGATTGGATGGAAAAGACATTGTCGATGTCGGACGATGTGCTGTATTAAGCACCGTACTTGATGTGAGATCAGTTTAAGCAATTTTACCAACTGTTTCGTATTTTCAACACCAACCCATGATACATCAGAATGCTTCCCAATTTCTGCATAACCTCTAAGCAATCTCTCCACTACTTTGCGGGTACCATACACTAGACTGCAAACGCAGATAGATGACTACAGTATATTCATTCGGTCATAGACACCAAAGTTTACCAGACAGCTTCCTATACCGACAGCTTAACTACGTGGTTCTAGCACATCGATCGCAGTGCGGAATCCACGATTACGACTCGCCACCTTTCCCTATGAGGATGGGAGTCGCCGAGTATTCTCATATCCATAGGATAAAATCGGAGATTGTAAGATCTCCCGACATTGTCCCTGACCAGCCCCCTATGCAACATGGTCGCCGATTTAACTGCACCTGATAAAAAGTAGTATACCCACTATATTCCACATTTTGTGAAGCAAAAGAGAGAACTGAGTCTGTAATTAGTGTTCAGCAAAGACTGAGCCTCACTACTCATACTCATGGCACCAATATAAGCGCACAAGATCTCCCCCGATATGTGCATGTCGGTGAAGTTAATAACCCTTATCAGTATACAGTAGACATGAGTCTTGTAGTGATATAACAGATGGTTAAGAAGAAATACGTCGTTTATGCATGCTAAACTAGAGATACTGTACATGCGGTTTGAAACGATTTACGTAAATCAGTGCTATCAATTCTGGTGTATTAGTCCAGTGTCTAGAGTCAATACCAAGAAAGTACAAAAAATGGTACAAATGGCTCTAAGCACTATGAGGTCATCAGTCCCCTAGACTTAGAACTACTTAAACCTAACTCACCTAACGACACCACACACATCCATACCCCAGGCAGGATTCCAACCTGCGACTGTAACAGCAGCGCGGTTCCGGGTTGAAGCGCCTAGAACCGCTCAGCCACAGCGGCTGGCGCAAGAAGGTACCAGCAAGAGAGAAATGACTGTAGAGAATAAACAAGCTCACTCCTAAGGCTACACGATTCTGCACTTAAAAATGCTATAATGTTAAAGCCATATCGTTTCCGAAGTATTATTCACGTGGAATCCAATGCTCTTAATACTTTTATGCAGATCATATAAATCCAACATCTGACATACAACAACCCTAGAAGCTTTCTATCCTAAACGCTACATGACAAACTGAAAGGTTATAAAGCTACTTCTTTCTACACCATTCTGGTGTTCTGGTGAATTATTGAGCTGTTCCTCACTACTAAGGTATCGTCCGTGTATTTACGCCGCTCGAACTGAGTCTGTAGTGTTCACCCTCCTCACTCTGTTAAGGGAGATATAAGTGCATCAGTCCTCTCTCCTACAGAACACATTAGGCAGTGGCCTAAGGCTGTTAAACACACTGATTCATCTGCTTACTACTTATAGAACAACGTTGCTTGTGAGAACCATCCCTAATTCGGTAATATCTATATTCGACTGCATGTGCGCGATCACAGTCTAGGATTGGGATATATATGTTTCACCTGCTTTAATATAGCACTTCTACGTAATACTTATACCGCCTTTGTTGAAGTATGTGTTACGAAAACCCACGTAGTTTACAGGCGGTGGGGAGGAACTAAAACTGAACGCACAGGGCATAATTTTAAACTTTTGTCGGTCTACAGGCCGGTGTGGCCGAGCGGTTCTAGGCGCTTCAGTGTGGAACCGCGTGACCGCTACGGTCGCAGGTTAGAGTCCTGCCTTGGGCATGGATGTGTGTGATGTCCTTAGTTAGGTTTAAGTAGTTCTAAGTTCTAGGGGACTGATGACCTCAGATATTAAGTCCCATAGTGCTCAGAGCCATTTGAACCATTTTTGTCGGTCTTTACTGTCTGGGTAACTCCAGTCCACCACAATTCCCCGCATTTCACAGTATTTTTCTATAATTTTATGTATTCTCAGTCAATTTACGGATTTTTGCTATGTTTTCACGATTAGACATATTTCGTCGTATTTCACTCAATTTTACATGTTTCCATCAATTTGTTTTAATAATACTAGTTTATCCTCAATTTTTATCTATTTAATGCCTTTATCCCATTTATTCGTTACTTTTCCATATGTATATTGTCATATTGTTGACATGTCCGTGTGTTGTTTGATTTTATACGAGGATATTTGCTTGCCTTGTACACCACCCTACTAAGAATCCTAAGAATTCCACTTTTACCGACAACCTGCATGCATATATTTTGGAAAGCAAAATCGTTAAAAGTACAGTAACACTTGCTTCGCATGTAGATGAGGGTCAACGAGTGGTGCAGATGATGGAGGTTCAAAATGGCTCTGAGCACTATGGGACTCAACTGATGAGGTCATTAGTCCCCTAGAACTTAGAACTATTTAAACCTAACTAACCTAAGGACATCACACACATCCATGCCCGAGGCAGGATTCGAACCTGCGACCGTAGCGGTCTCGCGGTTCCAGACTGCAGCGCCAGAACCGCGCGGTCACTTCGGCCGGCTAGATGATGGAGCTTTGGATACTCTAAGTCTCGAAACAATTCCATGTAATGCTACGACACATCAGAGAGCTTGTCTGCATAATCATGTAGTGATGCATTTGACAGGAACTCAGTCTGGAAACAGATGTGCATGTTCAATTGACTTCCACTCTATCGAGTAGGGACCTGCAACAGGGAATTGTCATGTGTACAGAGTTGATTTTTGTTGCTGCTCAGATAGTTTTCTCTTAAGTATATGCTCTTATTGCTTACCAGATGTGCTTCCTTGCATCTGTTTATAGCTTCCAGCTCTGATACATTCTCACAACCCTTTCAGGATCTACAAACTGTAGATTTTGTTTTCTGTCTTTTTATCCCAATAATAAGTTGTTCGTTAGTTCAAGTGTGTCTGCTGCACTTAACATCCTGGAACATAGAGTTTCCCTTCTCCCTGCCTACAGCGTGCATCTCCCCAGCAGCGTAATTTATTGACGACGTACAGACTCTGCATACATGTTACCCATCGTGAAGTCTCTATTTCAACCACTTGTGCATTATTTTCGACGGTGCTACAGCTCTTCAAACAGAGAAATACTCTTCGCAAAACTGCTCTGTAGGGCGTGTACCTGACCCAGCCCTCTTGCTGGTGGATCTGTCTTCGAAACCTATCCCTGACACAGTGCATTGTGGATCCTACTCTAGACACTGTTCTGGATGTAACCCAGTGTGGGTCCACATTCGAACATTAAGTCATGCTTTCACTGGGTCATAAGAGCCACTCATGACACACACATAAACGTACAGAAAATGGAACAAATGCACTGCTTCTGTAGAATATGTGGTAGTAAGTGACTGGGTGCATTCGAGTGTAATGCTATACTATATCAACCGGCTAATGCGCTGTTCCATTTCGTACATAAGAATAAGACTCCCCCTCCATGCAAAAGGCATCTAGCACACAAAATGGCGGAACTGGTATAATCATGTGCTGTCACTGTGGATCTTTAAGTGTATAAAATGGGATGTGACAGGCGAAGCAGGATGCCTTGGCTTGTTATTACTATAGAATCTAGAAAATATTTTTACAAAATATTGGCAATACAACTTCCATCAATGGTGTTATGCTCTTTAGCAGAAGGAGTTAAATACGCTTACATCCTACTGAACCGTTTTCCGAGGAGTATTTCGCTATTTGAAGGCCTGTACCACTGTCGACACTAACGTACAAGTGGTTGAAATCTAGACTTCGTGAATCGTGGAATGCATTCACTGGTTAAAGGCGTGCATGCAGAAATTGGGAATCGTTCTGCTGTGTCAGTGGCTGTCGAAGACTTTACGGAACAACTGACGAAATCGCTAAAATTGATCGTGCTGTCAACTGCAGAGCTGGAATGAGATTTTCACTCTGCAGCGGAGTGTGCGCTGATATGAAACTTCCTGGCAGATTAAAACTGTGTGCCCGACCGAGACTCGAACTCGGGACCTTTGCCTTTCGCGGGCAAGCGCTCTACCATCTGAGCTACCGAAGCACGACTCACGCCCGCTACTCACAGCTTTACTTCTGCCAGTACCTCGTCTCCTACCTTCCAAACTTTACAGAAGCTCTCCTGCGAACCAAGCAGAACTAGCACTCCTGAAAGAAAGGATATTGCGGAGACATGGCTTAGCCACAGCCTGGGGGATGTTTCCAGAATAAGATTTTCACTCTGCAGCGGAGTGTGCGCTGATATGAAACTTCCTGGCAGATTAAAACTGTGTGCCCGACCGAGACTCGAACTCGGGACCTTTGCCTCTCGCGGGCAAGCGCTCTACCATCTGAGCTACCGAAGCACGACTCACGCCCGCTACTCACAGCTTTACTTCTGCCAGTACCTCGTCTCCTACCTTCCAAACTTTACAGAAGCTCTCCTGCGAACCAAGCAGAACTAGCACTCCTGAAAGAAAGGATATTGCGGAGACATGGCTTAGCCACAGCCTGGGGGATGTTTCCAGAATGAGATTTTCACTCTGCAGCGGAGTGTGCGCTGATATGAAACTTCCTGGCAGATTAAAACTGTGTGCCCGACCGAGACTCGAACTCGGGACCTTTGCCTTTCGCGGGCAAGCGCTCTACCATCTGAGCTACCGATGCACGACTCACGCCCGCTACTCACAGCTTTACTTCTGCCAGTACCTCGTCTCCTACCTTCCAAACTTTACAGAAGCTCTCCTGCGAACCAAGCAGAACTAGCACTCCTGAAAGAAAGGATATTGCGGAGACATGGCTTAGCCACAGCCTGGGGGATGTTTCCAGAATGAGATTTTCACTCTGCAGCGGAGTGTGCGCTGATATGAACCTTCCTGGCAGATTAAAACTGTGTGCCCGACCGAGACTCGAACTCGGGACCTTTGCCTTTCGCGGGCAAGCGCTCTACCATCTGAGCTACCGAAGCACGACTCACGCTCGGTACTCACAGCTTTACTTCTGCTTTACTTCTTTCTCTCCTGCGAGAGCTTCTGTAAAGTTTGGAAGGTAGGAGACGAGGTACTGGCAGAAGTAAAGCTGTGAGTACCGGGCGTGAGTCGTGCTTCGGTAGCTCAGATGGTAGAGCGCTTGCCCGCGAAAGGCAAAGGTCCCGAGTTCGAGTCTCGGTCGGGCACACAGTTTTAATCTGCCAGGAAGTTTCAACTGCAGAGCTTATTACAGCACATAGTCCGATATCGACGATGCCTATTCCATCCCGTCTGTCCACTGGTATGCAGTTGATTACCACATAATGATTGACTGACACCACTTGTTTGAGATGGATAGAGCCTTGGCGGAACAATTGATATCTGCGACTTGTCACTATGGAATATGGGATTAAATTTAGAAGTGAGTAGACTTTGTGAAACATGCTGTTCTTTGATGGCTAAATTCTTCTGACGCTGGCCGCCTTTGGTTTCGTAGTGGTGCTAATCGTATACGGTGTGTGTGATTGTGCGTATGTCTCTGTGTGTGCGCGTGTGTGGATGCGCTCGCGCGTGCGATGTCTTTCTGAATACGCCATATTGTGGTTTGTGTTCGGCGTGGCCTCGCATTCCGAGGTTTGAAATTTCATTGTGTGTCGTTGCATTTGTGCCTTGATAATTATGGAATGTGCACCTGACGAAATATCGGCGGATGTTGAAGACGTCACCCGACTGCATTGCGTAAGCTCTTTCAACATTTCTTGGATGATTTCAATCTCTGTGTTCCCCTACTATTTTCTTCTTGGCTCCGATTGCGTAATGTAGCAAAATCAAAATGCTCGTATTCACTGTACAGAGCCCTGCGTTCCGAATCCCATATGACCATCTTGCGTTACACACATATTTGGTTGCACGTACAAGATTCCTGTTGAAAGCGTGGGTGGCGACTGAGACGAAGCGATCGTCGAGTTCTTGTCGGCCCACAACAAGTTCCAGCTGTCTTGCTGTGGGACAGGCGTATAAATAAATACGAGCTCCACCTCGTTCATTTTTCCGTTGTCGATGATTCTTTTCGTTGCTGACACGGGCAAACTGAAATGAGATACGGCAGTGAGTTGTCAATGTAACAGAAAAAACTCCTCGACGGACCAGTTGTAGCATGCCTAACAAGTTGGGTGCGTACTGCAAGGACGTGACAGGGCCAATGAACGGACAATGCATTGTGCTTGGTAGGGGCTTTGCCTAGGACAGCATAGGGCTATTCTCCTGTATGGGTTTGTGACACTAGGACGTGTCGTCTCACGGAGAGCTCGGTAAGACTCCTCAAGAATGTATTTCACTACATCTACTGTGGCGTTCAATGTTTTATTTCACTGTTGATTATAAATTCGATATTTATATCGATCATATTGTGTAATGCACCTAAGAATTATCTCCGTCGGCAGGAAAGTTCCGTAACTCAATAGTACATATTGTATCTGTTTCTATTCAAGTTCGCATCTCTATACTAGTTTAGAAATTAATTTCAAAATACTGCAGTGCTGTCTCTCTTTTGTTTCTTTACTTTTTTAACCAAGACAAGAGCGAATAGGTGGCAGGAGAAATGGTAGGGATGGCGATAGCCGTTAATTTCTTCCAATTATAATGCCACCAATTAACTCATATATCTGCCTCTAATCGGCACATATTGTATGCATGTAAAAACATCCAAAAGTGAAGAATAATATCATTTCCTCACCTGAAACTCTTCAGCAAGTCAAACATTACATTAAGTTAAAATATTCGATAATCGTTCCTCTAGCTTCGAAGCGAACGAAAATATAAACAAATCTTTCGCTGAAATTATTCTTCATAACATAAATAAATCTGTCCGCCCGTCTGGGGCAATATTTAGCTGCACAGAAATAAGTATCGTTAATCTGTGACGAACCTTCAACTTTTATTCATTTCATGATTCAACGAAATCACATCAGTGAGTGAACAAAATTCATACATTCTCCCAACATGAAACATACCAATTCGTTATCAGAAATTGAAAGACCCCAAGCTTCAATAACGTACGGAACTTCCGAGAACAATACAAGAGGGCTTTTCCAACGGCAGCCTTCTAAGATTTTCCGCCTTGGGACCAGGCACTCAGTACATCTGTGTTCGGAAGCATCACGCATTCTCCCGGTGACCCCCAGCTACATGAACAAATACATTTTTAGGTACGAAGGAAACATATTTCCATCTAAAACCAAAATGAATCTTGTTTAAATGCGTTGTCGGCTCCTGTGAAGAAACAGTGTCGCAAATGAGTTTGTGACACTACACTACATCATTATTATCATCATCAGTGTCATCTTCGTCATTGTCCTGATGTCTTTAAAGAAACTGTTTTCGTTGCAATCATTCTTCCCTAGTTAGTTTCGTTCTCTGAATTTCCTGATATTTTCGAACTTTTGCTCTCGGTACCTCGAAAATAAATTATTTTCTATAGTGGCACATAACTGCTACATTAGTCAAAATTTGTCTCCAAACACACTGCACAAGAAATTGTTCCATTTCATGGAATGGACAGATTGACAGGTTTTTTGCCTTCTCCGTCTGTGATCCCAAAGCTTATTCGTTCTGTTTCTCATGCTCTGCAGTACCAGATCTACGTCGACTTTAAGGGCCTCTCATCTGCTGTTTAGAATTCAGTCATTCTAGATGAACTTCTTGCCAAACTACTGATCCCTTAGATGAATGTGACAGTTCCGTCGTAATATCGGATAAATAATTTGATTTGCTTTATGGGAGGTCATCCTTTGGTTTTTTTCTAGAGGAAAAACGTAATTTATTCCGGCTTTATTAGCTGGAATAAATAAATTCTGAGGAGCTTGGTCAGAGGATGATATTTCACTGTCCGAATTTTTAACATAAATGGACAGTCCCGCGGCAAATACAGAGAACTTAATGTCCCATAGCACAATACTCATGACGTACAGTTCGCTTGATGCTAATGGAAGAACAGCAGCCAGAAAGACCCTAAACAAACTTCATCTTACATAAATGACGCACCTTAAACAGTTAACTGTGTCCCACACATCAGTTTAAGGTCAGAACCAAAATTATGATAGAAATTCAACAGCGTTCCACGAAAAGACGTAGAAAAATGTGTGTAATCACACGGTAGCTGTAAGCAAATCTCAAAACTCACTTTGAAATCCTTACTGACAGCGAGACTGTCAAACAATGTTAATGAAGCGTCTATTGCTAGATGACTACGAAAGCTGGGTGTATATAATGAGCGCTTGGCAGAAGTTCGGTGTTTCCCGCGCGCTGAAACGTGTTTTAAACTAAAGTAATGAAGTGAATATCGAGACCGCAAAATATTCTGGCTGAATGAAGTGAAATATGAGGCCCAATACATATTAATAAATTTCATATCTGTGTAATTTTTATGACGGATCAATACATCAGAAAATCATGTTTTCACTTTTTCGAGTAGTTGTTGCTTGTATATGTACGGCAGCTCTGAAAGCATGGGAACACACTTTTATCGACGTTAAATCACCTACTAAACTTGTGAGTAACATCAGTAGCACATAAACGGATTGTTAAGGAAAGAAAAGCAAAATCATCGTGATCTTAGAAGGAATCTCAATGGGTAATGTTCATTTGATATTTTGCAACAGAGGAACGTTTCGACATAATGAACTTCTTGCGTAATGAAAATTATTCGATATAAAATTCAAGTACTTGATACTTTTAGCAAAAACATTTCGCTCGTTTATTTTGTGGCAAACCCCTTAAAGCAAGAGCACATTTTTGCAAAAATCAGATGAAATTAATGCTTCTCAGGATTCCGTGCTTTCAGAGTTGATGCGACCACCCCGCATATTAATGTGCCTGTAATCGCAGGAAGCTGTATTACTTTGTCGATGAGTGATATTCTTCACCCTGAAAATACGAGTATTGTTGACTGGCACAAAAACTGCGAACGTAAGCTGAAGGTGTATAAACCGCATCTCAAGGTGTGCGGCGCGCCGATGGAACGTGTGGCTGTCCAGGCGGAACCGTCGCGAGAGGGCAACCTCGCTTGGGGAGGCCACAGCGTTGCGATCGAAGATTTACTTCACATCTTCTACACCTTTAGTAGGCAATTAAAACTACGTAATGCGCAAGTAGTGAGGGGCACGACTCTGTCAATTCTGAGAAAATCGCAAGAGAAGTTTTACGCGAGTGTTGGTATGATCTGTGCGTAGGGGTTGAACGTTACAGTTCATGGGTTCGAGCTTCGTAAGACGAACATCTATGATGCGACGCTTCGACTCCCGGTCACACTTAATCACTGTTCTACATTTTTCTTCATTGGTCATATATTTAATTTATATGGCATTTGAGAGGTAATACAATGAAAAAGAAAAGCACTTGTATATGCATGAAGTATTTTTATGAAGTTTCAATGTATGTTTTCCATGTCTATATGACAAATGCCATCCTGCAACGTGTGATGTCGATAGCACATCCGATGAGTGATTGGGATTTGGCCCATTGCGACTTACTACTCTGAACAACCAAAGAAACTTGTACACCCGCTTAATATCGTGTAGAGCCCCCGCCAGCACGCGGAAGTGCCGCATGATGATGTGGCATGGACTCGACTGTCTGAGGTAGTATTGGAAGGAATTGACACCATGAATCTTGCAGGGCCGGCCGGGGTGTCCGAGCGGTTCTACGTGCTACAGTCTGGAACCTCGCGACCGCTACGGTCGCAGGTTCGAATCCTGCCTCGGGCATGGAAGTGTGTGATGTCCTTAGGTTAGTTAGGTTTAAGTAGTTCTAAGTTCTAGTGCACTAATGACCTCAGAAGTTAAGTCCCATAGTGCTCGGAACCATTTGAATCTTACAGGGCTGACCATAAATCCGTAAGAGTACGTTGCAAGGCATCCCAGATATGCTCAATAATGTTCATGTCTGGGGGGTTTATTGGCCAGCGAAAGTGGCGGAAGTGTTTAAACTCACGAGAGTGTTCCTGGAACCACTCTGTAACAATTCTGGACGTGTGTCGTGTCTCATTGTCCTTTTGCAATTGCCCAAGTGCATAGGAAGGTACAATTGAAATAAATGGATGCAGGTGATCAGACAGTATGCTTATGTATGAGTCACCTGTCAAGGTCGTGTCTAAACGTATCAGGGGTCCCCTATCACTCCAACAGCACACTCCCCACACCATCCAGAGCCTCCACAGCTTGAAAAGTCCTCTGCTGACATGCAGATTGTCTCCATACCCGTATACGTCCATCAGCTTGATGCAATTTGAAACGAGACTCGTCCGACCAGGCAAAATATTTTCAGTCATCAACAGTCCAATGTCTGGCCCAACACTTAATCTGCAGCAATTTGCGGAAGGGCGGAAGGGCTGTACTTCTGTCATATTGAAAGATTCTCTTCAGTAGTCGTTAGTCCCGTTTTTGCAGGATCTTTTTCCGGCCGCGGCGATGTTGGAGATTTGATGTTTTACCGGATTCCTGATATTCACGGTACACTCGTGAAATGTTCGTACTGGAAAATCCCCACTTCATCGCTACCTCGAGTATTCTGTATCCCATCACTTGTGCGCCGATTATAACACGACATTCAAACTCATTTAAATCTTGATAAGCTGCCACTGTACCAGCAGCAACAGATCTAACAACTGTACCAGACACTTGTTGTCTTATATAGGCGTTGCCGACAGTAGCGCCGTATTCTGCCTGTTTACATGTCTTTGTATTCGAATACCTGTGCCAGTACCAGTTTCTTTGGTACTTTGGGGTATATTATTGGTTGTGAATAACGTCATTCGCGTAATTATTTATCAACATTTGAGTTGTGCTTTCCAATTCCGTCCCTCGTCCTTGAAAATTTAATTAAAAATAGTAAATTGTCAAATAAAATATAAAATTCATTACAGCTTCATGAAAATGCACGTGCATTTTTTCATTATTTTACCTCTTAGATGTCATCTAAATGAAATAATGTCAGCGGGGATGAAAGAAATATAAATTAAAAAATTAATGTCAATGGGATTCAAACCGTCGCTTCGTCTACGGTCCTTTCGCAAAGCGCGAACGCTGACCACTTCACCACAATGACTTCTTACGGGTGGCACTTTCACAGAGAGATACACCAGTTACATAACAGAAGCGTAAAACTCCTCTTGCGAGCCGGCCGCGGTTGCCGAGCGGTTCTAGGCGCTACAGTCTGGAGCCGCACGACCGCTACGGTCGCAGGTTCGAATCCTGCCTCGGGCATGGATGGGTGTGATGTCCTTAGGTTAGTTAGGTTTAAGTAGTTCTAAGTTCTAGCGGACTGATGACCTCAGAAGTTAAGTCCCATAGTGCTCAGAGCCATTTTTCTCCTCTTGCGAGTTTCTCGGAATTGCAAGAGTAGTGCATCTTCCTGCTTGCACATTATGTTGTTCTGATGGCCTACTAAAGGTATACAAAGTTAGTAGTAAACACGTGATCTCAACGTTGTGGCCTCCCCTTGTCAGATATATAAAGCTTACTGAGGTAAGCAGGGATCTGTTTTAGATGCCCCTTATTTCCCTAGGTGGAATGGGTCAGAGATGGAAACCTCGAAATTAAACTTATGAACTCCCTGTGGAATGGGTGTACCGCTGGTGGGTATCAATCACCAGATTTCACAAGCATTAAATAATAACAAAGCGCCGACTAGTATTTTATGCGAACTCTCTAAGGCATTTGAATGTGTGAATCACAGTAGTTTCCTGGAGAATTTGACGTTTTATGGGATTGATGGTATAGCCAACCAATGAATCACGTATGGTGTTCCCCAAGGTTCACTCTTAAGTCCACTACTGTTCCTCATAGATGTAAACAATCATCCGTCTACTATATTACAAGCAGAATTAGTTGGTTTTGTAGATTACACTAGCATTGTAATCAATCCAAGCATGCGTACAGGAACAGAAGAAATGATACACTAAATTCTTAAAAGTGTCATTGACTGATTTAATTTGAATGGCCTTACCTTCAATTCTAAAAAGACACAACATATGCAGTTCTGCGCATCTAGACAACGATAAGTACAACAAAAAGGAAACAAAAATAGGGCGGCAACCTCAAAATTCTTAGGGGGTCCACATTGATGAGAATTTAAACTGTAAAAACACATTTTGGAACCCCTAAAACGACTTAGTTCAGCCACATTTGCACTTAGAATCATAGCAAACTGGGGGAGAGACCAATCAGTAAGTTGACTTAGTTGGCATATTTTCGTTCAATAATGTCATGTCCTCGGGCAACTCATCCTTAAGAAAGAAAGTCTTCGTTGCGCAAAAACATGCTGTAAGGATAATATGTGGTGTTCACCGTGATCTGTTCAAGGAGTTGGGCGTTCCGATTACTGCTTCACAGTATATTTATTCCCTCATGAAATGTGCTGTAAAAAATACCGTACAGTTCAAAAGCAAGAGTGAGGTCCACAATTACAGTACCAGAAGGGAAAATGACATTCATTACCCTACATTAAGGTGGTCTTTAGCATGCAAAGGGTTTCACAATCCCGCAACAAAAATTTTTGATCATTTACCAAGTGATAAGAAATGTTTGACAGACAGCGATGTAATATTTAATAAGAAACTGAGAAAGTTTCTCCTTGACAACTCCTTCTAGTCTATAGAAGTGTTTGTTTTGAAATAATTTGTAAAAAGTGCTGAGTAGGAATTACTAACTCACACCTGTATATCTTTTTCCTTTCTGCAAAAAAGAAAAAAAACTTAGAAATATTCTAAATGTAACCGTATGTACACATAAATTTGCGATGTGAATGTAAAATTACTCGATCCACACCATTAAAATATGTCGTGCAAAATGATCCATGGAACATGAAACAAACAAACTAACTAACACACAGTCTAATAAGAGAGCTCGTGTACCCAGTTTTATACCCGGGCATTGAATTTCCCGGCACTTTAGAAAACGAAACTCTGGGAAAAAGACACGTTTTGGAAATACCTTTGATGTGCAGCAAGATGTACGCTGCGTATTTGCGTATTACGAAAGTATACATTGGAATTCCGGCAAACACCGCATGTTACTTTCCGAATGATTGCAATCGAGTTTGCGATGCGCTTTTGTAAGCCAGTCGTAGCTCGTGTCACGTGATCTCGCAAGCCGATGACAGCGGATATTCAGACCATGGACCTTGCCGTTGGTGGGGAGGCTTGCGTGCCTCAACGACACAGGTAGCCGTACCGTAGGTGCAACCACAACGGAGGGGTATCTGTTGAGAGGCCAGACAAACGTGTGGTTCCTGAAGACGGGCAGCAGCCTTTTCAGTAGTTCCAGGGGCAACAGTCTGGATGATTGACTGATCTGGCCTTGTAACCCTAACCAAAACGGCCTTGCTGTGCTGGTACTGCGAACGGCTGAAAGGGGAAACTACAGCCGTAATTTTCCCGAGGGCATGCAGCTTTACTGTATGATTAAATGATGATGGCGTCCTCTTGGGTAAAATATTCCGGAGGTAAAATAGTGCCCCATTCGGATCTCCGGGCGGGGACTACTCAAGAGGACGTCGTTATCAAGAGAAAGAAAACTGTCGTTCTACGGATCGGAGCGTGGAATGTCAGATCCCTTAATCGGGCAGGTAGGTTAGAAAATTTAAAAAGGGAAATGGATAGGTTGAAGTTAGATATAGTGGGAATTAGTGAAGTACGGTGGCAGGAGGAACAAGACTTTTGGTCAGGGAATTGAGGGTTATAAATACAAAATCAAATAGCGGTAATGCAAGAGAAGGTTTAATATTGAATAAAAAAATAGGAGTGCGGGTAAGCTACTACCAACAGCATAGTGAACGCATTATTGTGGCCAAGTTACAAACGAAGCCCATGCCTACTACAGTAGTACAAGTTTATATGCCAACTAGCTCTGCAGATGACGAAGAAATTGAAGAAATGTATGATGAGATAAAAGAAATTATTCAGGTAGTGAAGGGGGACGAAAATTTAATAGTCATGGGTGACTGGAATTCGACAGTAGGAAAAGGGAGAGAAGGAAACATGGTAGGTGAATATGGATTGGGGCTAAGAAATGAAAGAGGAAGCCGCCTGGTAGAATTTTGCACAGAGCATATCTTAATCATAGCTAACACTTGGTTCTAGAATCGTAAAAGAAGGTTGTATACATAGAAGAATCCTGGAGATACTAAAAGGTATCAGATAGATTATATTATGGTAAGACAGAGATTTAGGAACCAGGTTTTAAATTGTAGGACATTTCCAGGGCAGATGTGGACTCTGACCACAATCTATTGGTTATGAACTGTAGATTAAAACTGAAGAAATTGCAAACAGGTGGGATTTTAAGGACATGGGACCTGGATAAACTGACTAAACCAGACGTTGTACAGAGTTTCAGGGACAGCATAAGGGAAAAATTGACAGGAATGTGGGAAAGAAATACAGTAGAAGACGAATGGGCAGCTTTGAGGGATGAAGCAGTGAAGTCAGCAGAGGATCAAGTAGGTAAAAAGACAAGGGCTAGTCGAAATCCTTGGGTAACAGAAGAAATATTGAATTTAATTGATGAAAGGAGAAAATACAAAAATGCAGTGAATGAAGCAGGCAAAAAGGAATACAAACGTCTCAAAAATGAGATCGACAGGAAGTGCAAAATGGCTAACAGGCATGGCTAGAGGACAAATGTAAGGATGTAGAGGCTTATCTCACTAGGGGTAAGATAGATACTGCCTACAGGAAAATTAAAGAGACCTTTGGAGAAAAGAGAGCCACTTGTATGAATATCAGGAGCTCAGATAGAAACCCAGTTCTAAGCCAAGAGGGGAAAGCAGACAGAAAGGAGTATATAGAGGGTCTATACAAGGGCGATGTACTTGAGGACAATATTATGGAAATGGAGGAGGATGTAGATGAAGATGAAATGGGAGATACGATACTGCGTGAAGAGTTTGACAGAGCACTGCAAGACCTGAGTCAAAACAAGGCCCCGGGAGTAGACAACATTCCATTAGAACTACTGACAGCCTTGGGAGATCCAGTCCTGATAAAACTCTACCATCTGGTGAGCAAGATGTACGCGACAGGCAAAATATCCTCAGACTTCAAGAAGAATATAATAATTCCAATCCCAAAGAAAGCAGGTGTTGACAGATGTGAAAATTACCGAACTATCAGTTTAATAAGCCACAGCTGCAAATTACTAAAACGAATTATTTACAGACGAATGGAAAAACTGGTAGAAACCGACCTCGGGGAAGATCAGTTTGGATTCCGCAGAAATACTGGAACACGTGAGGCAATACTGACCTTACGACTTATCTTAGAAGAAAGATTAAGGAAAGGCAAAACTACGTTTCTAGCATTTGTAGACTTAGAGAAAGCTTTTGACAATGTTGACTGGAATACTCTCTTTCAAATTCTAAAGGTGGCAGGGGTAAAATACAGGGCGCGAAAGGCTATTTACAATTTGTACAGAAACCAGATGGCAGTTATAAGAGTCGAGGGGCATGAAAGGGAAGCAGTGGTTGGGAAGGGAGTGAGACAGGGTTGTAGCCTCTCCCCGATGCTATTCAATCTGTATATTGAGCAAGCAGTAAAAGAAACAAAAGAAAAATTTGGAGTAGGTATTAAAATCCATGGAGAAGAAATAAAAACTTTGAGGTTCGCCGATGACATTGTAATTTTATCAGAGACAGCAAAGGACTTGGAAGAGCAGTTGAACAGAATGGACAGTGTCTTGAAGGGAGGATATAAGATGAACATCAACAAAAGTAAAACGAGGATAATGGAATGTAGTCGAATTAAGTCGGGTGATGCTGAGGGAATTAGATTAGGAAATGAGTCACTTAAAGTAGTAAAGGAGTTTTGCTATTTGGGGAGCAAATTAACTGATGATGGTCGAAGTAGAGAGGACATAAAATGTAGACTGGCAATGGCAAGGAAAGCGTTTCTGAGGAAGAGAAATTTGTAAACATCGAGTGTAGATTTAAGTGTCAGGAAGTCGTTTCTGAAAGAATTTGTATGGAGTGTAGCCATGTATGGAAGTGGAACATGGACGATAATTAGTTTGGATAAGAAGAGAATAGAAGCTTTCGAAATGTGGTGCTACAGAAGAATGTTGAAAATTAGGTGGGTAGAGCACATAACTAATGAGGAGGTTTTGAATAGAATTGGGGAGACGTTTGTGGCACTACTTGACTAGAAGAAGGGATCGGTTGGTAGGACATGTCCTGAGGCATCAAGGGATCACAAATTTAGCATTGGAGGGCAGCGTGGAGGGTAAAAATCGTAGAGGGAGACCATGAGATGAATGCACTAAGGAGATTCAGAAGGATGTAGGTTGCAGTAGGTACTGGGAGATGAAGGAGCTTGCACAGGATACATTAGAATGGAGATCTGCATCAGACCAGTCTCAGGACTGAAGACTACAACAACAACAGGACAAGTGATGTAGTCAGCCAACAGCAACATTACCGTTAAGTAGCATGGACACACAAACAGGGACAGTTAATAGTTTAAATTACAATACATAGTGTTGCTACAAGAAAAGCAAAGGTTTCACATATAATATTGGTCTCTAAGGTTAGTAAGTGGCCAGAGAAGCTAAGCTTTCGCATATAATGTTGATCTTTTTTACGTGTGTTACACTGTAAGATATATCACACAAATGTGCCAGTAAAATTTTTAATAATGAAGTAAATGTCTGATGTTAAGGGTTCGAAATGCTTCTAAATGGCTCGTCATCAAAGAGTTGATTTTTAAATGAGAGTCAAACGCTCTGTGATATAAGAAATTCATCGTACATTCTCGCACATAGTTGAAATTACGTAATAGGATATTTACTTTAAAAGTAACGCTTTTCAAACGACCAGTCGCAATATTTTCCCGCGACTTGTTAGAAATAGGTTCGTTTCAGCAATTGCCAGAGAGCGTAGTTAACAGGCGATACCACGCTTGCGCAGCTAGCATGACGTAGGAAGCCCGAATGTACGTACGTGTAAAACACTGAAATATCATACATTACGTCATAAAAGAAAAAAGACATCAGAGGTTGCTCCAACAGCATCGGAATTTCGTGAGCCAAACTAAAAGAACTTACTTGAAGTGCCCATTCGTATGTCCAGATTCCCAATGAAGTAGACCTCGAACTAACTGGTATTAAGCTTTTCAGTGTGGTTTTCGGGATGTAAATTTTCTTGGAGCTCCAGTACTGTATTATATCATGTTTGGTTCTTTATTATGCCATAAAGCCATACGTGCTATAAGTTGAAAACGTGCACATGAAATGCAGCAAGCAGTTGGAACAAGCCAGTACTGTGGAATTAAACATTTCGTTTCAAATACATTGACTGCCTCTGCGGAAAAGATTAATAAAAGTCAAATTTCTTTAGAAAACAGAAAAAAATAACTTACTTGTTCTGCAAGGCGATTAATGCTTGAGTGTCAGAAACGTGGAAATAAAATAAAATCTGTAACTAATAACATATTTTAGCATTCCGTAATTATGTGAATGTATTTTAATTCACTTGATAGCTTCCGGCCACAGATATCCGTTTTGTTTTCATTTGACGTGAGAGTAAACGAAGGAGACACAGCAAAATCACTAAATGTAAACACGGGTCACGTGGAGACTACCCACTATAACTCAGACTGCTCTGCGCATCAGTCCCGGATCTACCATGTTTTATAAGCGGGTCAATACTAAAAAAAACTTTAATTTCAAAAATATGTTCATCTTGCAGCGCGCATCTTTCTGAAAAGTGTGAAACATAAAACATATGTGTTAGAGGAAATGTAAGTGCAGTGACACGCCTCTTCATGCGGTATTCTTCTATCGCACGTCAATGCATTTCGCTCTGTGGAATTGAAATGTGTATATTTTGTAATGGATGCCATCAAACTATATTTAGGACAATGGAAATTAAAATGTCCTCTGGTACCTCTCCCGCTCCCAGTCGGCCGGTTGGACAGTCTGCTCCCTTTTTAAAAAAATTTCGCAATTAATAGCGGATGGAACTATTTGAATTCGGGAGAACAAGAACTCTTCAGAAAATCTGCACTCTTTACTGCATATTAGGTAACAACTTGCTGTTTTGTGTGACATAAAATTAAATATAGGATACATAAAACCAATAACGAATTGAGACAAACAAGAAAGCTCCGAGCATTTTTTTCTCTCTAATCTTGCTACAGCTTTACATGGCGTGCTTTCCTTTCTGCGGAAGAATCTATCGCGATTATGTCACAGCTGGTGAAAGAATCTATTACCTCATCAAAGTTCGTCAAACGTTTTGCTACATGAAAAATCGAAATGTCGTTATCAAATACTGAAAAAGCTGTTAATACAAACAATATCAAAGACTGGTGTTGTTTCTCGATCTGATTATTGCGTCTATTTTGTCACTGTCTGCTAGATAAAACAAAATAGGCCTTTCTAATATTGCAGCAATTTTGTAACACACACCTAATAAACTAGACTGTTTTGGCACAAATGGTCATTGTTGTAACACGAAAGAATGTAATTCACGAAGTACCAATATCAAATGCATATTACGCCTACTACAAGCAAAAAGCTTTATGTTAGGAAATACTCGTAGTTTCACATTTCATCCATACGCGCCAGATTATCAAACATGAGATCGAAAAGAAGTATTACGAAATTTTTATATAAAATTCGAATCGTCTTATTCTTCCATAATTTGAGATGTCAGAGTTTCTTCTCCTTCTTCGTTCTAAAAAACAATCTTGTCATCAGCAATTCTGTATCTATTCCTGCCATTGTCAAAATTTGTTCGCCGACTAACTTCACTAACCCTGCCAGAATCACAGGTTTAGTTATCCCACGATTATTCTCCGGTTAGGCGTTGTTACATGTTCGTACAACACGTTTTCTGCGTTACTTCCAAAATAGAACTTAAGCGACTGCTAGCCGGGGACTGTACAACTGGTCCTTACTAGTGTAGCGATCTGGCCAAAAATTTGTCAAAATTTCATTTTCTTGGATACACCAAGAAAATAATACGTAATCCTTCTCGCCTACTATTCCTGTTAGTCGTTTATTTCCGTTTTGGTAGTCTGAATCTATGGATCCTTTGTTAGAGTATCGGTTCTTACCAGTCAAAGTTACAAAAACTTAACAGAAAACTAAAACAATGAAAAATTCCCGGAATTCTAAAAAAATTCCCGGGTTTTTCCCGGTTTTCTCCCGGATGAAAAAATTCCCGGGTTTTTCCCGGATCTTCCGGTTGTCCCGGGTCGTATACACCCTGTGCTCCCAGCGACCTAGAGGAATGGAAAGCTCTCCAAAAGAAAACGCAGATTTAAAGGAAAGTAGTTCGTGTAATGGATAATGCCTTATTAAGTGAAAATTACTGGGGATGGCCCAACAAAGTATAAAAGTATGCGTACCGCACTTCTCACAGACATATTAATAGTGGGACCATCGAATTACCATGGGAAACTAATGCTCACTAAAGCACCTTCTCTATTGCTAAGAGATACAAAAAATGAATTACTCACTGAATCAATAATACAAACACTTAATGACTCGATAAGGGATTGCAAATATGAGCTATAGCCTTATTATAGATCGGTGGATAAATAAAAGAACGATATGAAACAGTGTCGCGAATACAGCCAATGACAGCAGATAAACGTTAGTGAGTTTGTAATACTGCAATTGCATTTACGTAGCATGTGCTATGAAACACCAAATTTGATTTATTATGTACTATGCCCTAATAGAACATACAGTCCTGTCACGGAAAAGCCACGTAACACTTCTGTCCGCTACTGCTGTACCACAACCTTAAAGTTGAAGGCAGGTCGTGAAATAAAACTATCTTGTTAAAGCAATTATGGTATAAAGCAACAGAGCAGTGTTAACCTCTGAGAGGAACTTTGTTATGTTGACCGTGTTGTACCTAACGGAGGATGCTAATGGAAGTGAATGTCAGAATTACGTAAATATTCAAACAGTAACAAACAATAATTTACTTATCCATGCTGTTCAAAGAATAAAGAAAACGGTCGCCAGCCAAATTAGGCATGAGAATGATTGACATTCAAGTTTAAGAAAGTAGGTACGAGTAACTTTAACGGACAAACACAACCTATATTTTGCCACACGCGAGTGCAATGAACTCTGACACCTGCATATGTTAATGTTAAGTTTTGAATTGACAGCTAGAGCAGAACAAACTTTTTGCATAAATATAACAGATAACGATACACACTACTATCTACAGGGCTGAGTCAAACTGAGTGGTTTCAATATTATTACTATTACTGTGCACTTTAGAATCAAAAATTGGACATAGGTTTAATATTACTTTTCAGACATATCCCTATCTGACATGAAATATAGGTACAAATATAGATATGGTGTACAGCAAAATTAGTTATTGTGCATAGATTAAGGCTCTCACTACTAAACACCTTTTTATCTAGCATGAGCACAATAGACAAACTATGGATCATGCTACAACATTAATAAGCACTTTTAATACACAAGAGGAACCCAATATTGTACAGAATTTGACTTGAACAGCAAGAGTAATTGAAACTTTCTATAATTAAGTCACTTTGTGCCGTTGAACTACTTTCAATGGAGGGGGGCCCTTAAACTTGACCTCTGCAGCATAGCAAACTAAACATACATTCATTGCAACAGTGAAATACTTAACAAGCATGAATATATAACTCTCAACAGTTGCAGTTCTGAACTTTTACTGCAGTGAAACACAAATTTGAGATATTTGTAAGATCCTTTCAACAAACAATATTAATTTTAGCACACACTATTGCCACATTAATTTTAATATGCCGTCAATAAAGGACACTCGGTAAACACTTAAGCGTGGGAAGGGTCCTTAGTGGATATGTGACTGAGGATAAATCACGGTAGGTAGAAGAGTTTAGTCAAATTTTACATTATACACTCCTGGAAATTGAAATAAGAACACCGTGAATTCATTGTCCCAGGAAGGGGAAACTTTATTGACACATTCCTGGGGTCAGATACATCACATGATCACACTGACAGAACCACAGGCACATAGACACAGGCAACAGAGCATGCACAATGTCGGCACTAGTACAGTGTATATCCACCTTTCGCAGCAATGCAGGCTGCTATTCTCCCATGGAGACGATCGTAGAGATGCTGGATGTAGTCCTGTGGAACGGCTTGCCATGCCATTTCCACCTGGCGCCTCAGTTGGACCAGCGTTCGTGCTGGACGTGCAGACCGCGTGAGACGACGCTTCATCCAGTCCCAAACATGCTCAATGGGGGACAGATCCGGAGATCTTGCTGGCCAGGGTAGTTGACTTACACCTTCTAGAGCACGTTGGGTGGCACGGGATACATGCGGACGTGCATTGTCCTGTTGGAACAGCAAGTTCCCTTGCCGGTCTAGGAATGGTAGAACGATGGGTTCGATGACGGTTTGGATGTACCGTGCACTATTCAGTGTCCACTCGACGATCACCAGTGGTGTACGGCCAGTGTAGGAGATCGCTTCCCACACCATGATGCCGGGTGTTGGCCCTGTGTGCCTCGGTCGTATGCAGTCCTGATTGTGGCGCTCACCTGCACGGCGCCAAACACGCATATGACCATCATTGGCACCAAGGCAGAAGCGACTCTCATCGCTGAAGACGACACGTCTCCATTCGTCCCTCCATTCACGCCTGTCGCGACACCACTGGAGGCGGGCTGCACGATGTTGGGGCGTGAGCGGAAGACGGCCTAACGGTGTGCGGGACCGTAGCCCAGCTTCATGGAGACGGTTGCGAATGGTCCTCGCCGATACCCCAGAAGCAACAGTGTCGCTAATTTGCTGGGAAGTGGCGGTGCGGTCCCCTACGGCACTGCGTAGGATCCTACGGTCTTGGCGTGCATCCGTGCGTCGCTGCGGTCCGGTCCCAGGTCGACGGGCACGTGCACCTTCCGCCGACCACTGGCGACAACATCGATGTACTGTGGAGACCTCACGCCCCACGTGTTGAGCAATTCGGCGGTACGTCCACCCGGCCTCCCGCATGCCCACTATACGCCCTCGCTCAAAGTCCGTCAACTGCACATACGGTTCACGTCCACGCTGTCGCGGCATGCTACCAGTGTTAAAGACTGCGATGGAGCTCCGTATGCCACGGCAAACTGGCTGACACTGACGGCGGCGGTGCACAAATGCTGCGCAGCTAGCGCCATTCGACGGCCAACACCGCGGTTCCTGGTGTGTCCGCTGTGCCGTGCGTGTGATCATTGCTTGTACAGCCCTCTCGCAGTGTCCGGAGCAAGTATGGTGGGTCTGACACACCGGTATCAATGTGTTCTTTTTTCCATTTCCAGGGGTGTATTTATTACTCGAAGGAGTCGGCGAGGGCGTTGGCCTTCCCAGCATGGCTATTGACCAGACACCACTCGCCGTGCAGTGGCGGCATCCTAACGCGTCTTTATGTGAACTGTTTGGTTGATTGCCATAGAGTATGATCGTCTACTTTGAGAGCTGTGAGGCGGTTTTGCCGTAGCTGGTTTCTGTGCTCATTGAGCGCTACCTTCAGTTCTCTCCGTAGACGATTAAGCAGCCTCCTGGTGACCTGATTTCTGGTGATCTTCTTCTCTTTTGCCACTCTGTTCTTTTGTCCAATTTGAGCTAGCAAGTGTTCTGCGAGCTGTATTTGCGGCGGTGGGCCATCCCTTTGTGGAGGGGTGGCCTCGTCCGCTGCCTGCAAGATAGTGCCTGTTAAGTGTTGTAGCGCTTGCTCTACTGTTTCGGCAGTAGGCGACAGTTTCTCGGTATAGCTCCCAAAAAATGGTTCAAATGGCTCCGAGCACTATGGGACTTAACATCTGTGGTCATCAGTCCCCTAGAACGTAGAACTACTTAAACCTAATTAACCGAAGGACATCACACACATCCATGCCCAAGGCAGGATTCGAACCTGCAACTGTAGCAGTCACGCGGTTCCAGACTGAAGCGATAAAAACCGCACGGCCACACCAGCCGGCTATCACTCCCAGCCTGTACGTTTGTAAGACGTCTGGTACCGTGGGAGTGCTACCGATTCTCCCACATCGACTTCTAGAATCACTGGGTTGTGGTCGGAGGACATTCTGTTGATTGTCCTTCTGGCCACAAACCCTGTGATCCTCCTAGTGAATGTCTAACACGCCGCGCGTGCCTCCATTTTTTGTAAAATGTGTGGGCTCGACTGGACCCCATGTTTCGAAGTGGTGGATGCGCGCTAGTTGTTGCAGTTTGGCGCCTGCTCTGGAGGTTACTCTAGAATCAGAGTGTTTGGCATTGAATTCGCCCCCTATTATGAGTTTGCCTTCAGTTTGCCCTAGAGCAGCTATGTCTCCCTCACCTATCTGGTCTTGTGGGGGTGGCTAAATTGCAACAATTATTAGGGGTCCGGTGGCAGTGGTTACTTCCACCGCCATTGCTTCGATTTTGTTGGTAGCTGGTAAGAATACTTGGTGGTGGGGATCCCTCTTTTTATGTATATGGCCACTCCTCCGCCTTGGGTTGTCCCGTGTATACAGTAGCTAACGTAGCTGGGACTGTCGCTTTTATTCTTGGTTTCAGGTGGGTTTCCTCCGTCATGCATATGTCGATGGAGAACTCCTTAACGAGTTCTCTGTACTCGGCCTATTGATTACCAATGCCGTCTGCCTTAAAGACGCCTTGGATGTTTGGTCACCTATCCATGATGGGGTTTTGAAATTACTGAGGATGTGGCAGAGGAGAGCGACTGCTGGACTGCTGCCTGAAGGGCAACGAGGATCTGTATGTTCTGCCTCTGGACCTCCCTGAATTCCTTCATCATATCCATGACGGGGTTCATGGTCTGCACCATAATGCCTAACACCTGATCCGAGGGTGTGGGCTGTGTGTGGGGTTTCCCAGAGCTTTCTCTGTCATGGTGGACCTGGTCTTTGTTGCTATGTGTTTCCCGGTGTTGTTCTTGTGATGGTGTCTGGTGTTGTGGCTACGTTTCTATGTCTTCTCGAAGGAGAAACCACTTCTGGATATGTTGCCCTTGGTGTGTCCGGTCTTAGTTTTACCCAGGCCTCGTCTGTGTGTGTTGTCGTGTTTTGTTTCCTTGTGTGACTGGTTGGGTTAGTGGTATTTTGTTTGCGTGTATGGGGGCGGCCTTGGAGCTCTTTGCCTGTTGTGAGTGTCTTTTGTGGACCTCACAACCTTGGTAACCCGCTGCATGGTTTTTACCACAGAGCGCGCAACACATTTGTTGGTCCGTGTGTTTTAGTGTGCATGTCCTTGTGTCATGTGCCTTGGCTCATTTTCTGCACCTTACTGCCATAGTGCAGTGGGCTGCAATATGATTAAGGACCTGACACCTGAAGCACTTCTCCGTCTTGTTTTTGCGGCGCAGTGGTTCAGTGGTCACAGGGACAGCCAGGATTGTCTGTATTTCCCTCTTGCTTTGCGCGATATCTAGCAGTGTGACCTGGTATAGGGGCCATTTGCTCCCTATGTTGCCCATCTGCTGGACCACCTTGACGACGTACTCCTGGACAGGCAAGTCTGTTTTGATCGCCTGGGGGGACAGTCATCTCGGGAGGTCTCGGATCACAATGATTTTGTTTCGTGTCTTTGTTGTGGGGAATGTGTAGTGAGGTATGTTTTTGTTGTTAAAGAAGTCTTTTGATTATGGTGCAGTGTTCAAGTGTGAGTACTGTTATTCTGATTTTGTCAGCACCAGCAGGTTTTGCCTGGAAACTTCCTCCCCCGATTTCTGTTTTTAGCATCTCGAAGAGTTTCTCATAGTTCTGGATGAACTCTGCGACAATCGGAGGGAGGTGGTGGGTGACATGGTTTGTGTTTGTGTTGCGTCATGAGATGTCTTTGGCTCATCAGCCACCGCCTGAAACCTGTTCGGGGTGGGTTACACTCCCCGGGCCGCTGGAAGCCTCGCTGGCGAAAGCTTTCCTTCCCCAGCACGAAACCGTCCGAGTCTTACCCGGTTATGTGGTTCCCTTCCAGTGCAGTTGTTTCCTGGTTCCCTCCCAGGGCGACGACAGGTGCTGTCGGGGGTGCAGGTTCCTCACAGGGTGATGGAGTGGTTGGAGTGGGGTGGTGGAGTGCTTCTTTCCCTTGGAGTGCTTCTCCTTCCTGTCCTTCCCTGCACGCCGCTGTTTGGATGAGGTGGACTTGTGTGGGGGGGGGGGGGGGATTAGAGGAACTGAGATCGGATAGGGGGTTGGGCAGCAGTTGCGGGTTTGGGAAGGATTTTGGTCGGTTGATGGGACTTCTGTTTTCCACTTTGGTTGAAAATGTGTTCGGCGAGGCGATTTTGGCCGTTGGCAAACAGGAGCGGGCTAAGGAGAGGGGAGGAAGGGGTGGGGGGCGGATCGCAAATACTGACAATGTATTTGTTTGTTTGTGATTTGTGTGTGTTTGCTATGTCTGGAGTGGATAGGGGGGTTGCTGCTAGGTGATTGTCAGTTGCAACTTTTGTTGTCACCGTTGGGTTTTCCGGTTGCATTGCTGACCCTAGGAGAACGATGGTAGACGCGGAATTCTGGACGGAGGCGGCGGAAAACCTTTCTGTGGTTCCGCGGCCTGCTTCCAGGTCCTGGCCTACTTTTTCCCTATTCTTGGGGGGGGGGGGGGGGGGGCAGAGCTCTGCAGCAGCCGAAGTGCTCGAAACGGCCGCCGGCGCGGCCCGCGGCAACAAAAAAGCGCGAAAGAGACCGCCGCGACCCCAAGGCACCACCCAAGCTCGACATACCACCTCGACGAGAAGACACGACAATTCTCCTGTCAGTCGACGCCATGCAAAACTTCCCAAGTGCCGTTCTGCTAAGCTGCTAGACCTCGGTGTAAGTGCCCGTCAGTGTTTTAATAAAAACAAAGCCGGAAAACACTCCTGGTTGTACTCCCATGCAAGTGGGGGCCTATGGCTGACAGTGCACTAGTAAGAGGAGCGATGCTCAACCCTTCACTGCCACTCAGCGGACGACTGCCAAGCAGCTATATAGATATGCAGAAGGCAGCATCCCGATGGGTACGGATCTCATTGAAACGTTGCGACAAGACGACGCCACGACGCGGCTGATAACCCGAGGACAATTCATCAGTAACAGGTTCAGTAGCAGTATCTCATGCAGATCCCATACACATCGTAGTGTTTTGATCACATGCAACTAATATTTACATCGAGCACTCTATTTTTTAACAGACACAGTAAATGCTTACGGAGAGACACACTGAGTTTCGTCCATAAAACGTTTAGTATAATTTTCTCTCGTCTTCTTGTACCTCTGCACTTTTACTCTCATCAGTCATTGAGCAGAACAATTGCCATTAGGCAATTATTATTCTGAATATACTAACATATTATCAGGACAGGTGGCACAGGCTGATGTAAAACGTTATTTTGAAAAAAAATAATAAAACTAAGTATAGAAATTCTTCACTACTTCAGCGCGCTTATTTAATAGTCGTTGTAACTACACTCCTGGAAATTGAAATAAGAACACCGTGAATTCATTGTCCCAGGAAGGGGAAACTTTATTGACACATTCCTGGGGTCCGATACATCACATGATCACACTGACACAACCACAGGCACATAGACACAGGCAACAGAGCATGCACAATGTCGGCACTAGTACAGTGTATATCCACCTTTCGCAGCAATGCAGGCTGCTATTCTCCCATGGAGACGATCGTAGAGATGCTGGATGTAGTCCTGTGGAACGGCTTGCCATGCCATTTCCACCTGGCGCCTCAGTTGGACCAGCGTTCGTGCTGGACGTGCACACCGCGTGAGACGACGCTTCATCCAGTCCCAAACATGCTCAATGGGGGACAGATCCGGAGATCTTGCTGGCCAGGGTAGTTGACTTACACCTTCTAGAGCACGTTGGGTGGCACGGGATACATGTGGACGTGCATTGTCCTGTTGGAACAGCAAGTTCCCTTGCCGGTCTAGGAATGGTAGAACGATGGGTTCGATGACGGTTTGGATGTACCATGCACTATTCAGTGTCCCCTCGACGATCACCAGTGGTGTACGGCCAGTGTAGGAGATCGCTCCCCACACCATGATGCCGGGTGTTGGCCCTGTGTGCCTCGGTCGTATGCAGTCCTGATTGTGGCGCTCACCTGCACGGCACCAAACACGCATACGACCATCATTGGCACCAAGGCAGAAGCGACTCTTATCGCTGAAGACGACACGTCTCCATTCGTCCCTCCATTCACGCCTGTCGCGACACCACTGGAGGTGGGCTGCACGATGTTGGGGCGTGAGCGGAGGACGGCCTAACGGTGTGCGGGACCGTAGCCCAGCTTCATGGAGACGGTTGCGAATGGTCCTCGCCGATACCCCAGGAGCAACAGTGTCCCTAATTTGCTGGGAAGTGGCGGTGCGGTCCCCTACGGCACTGCGTAGGATCCTACGGTCTTGGCGTGCATCCGTGCGTCGCTGCGGTCCGGTCCCAGGTCGACGGGCACGTGCACCTTCCGCCGACCACTGGCGACAACATCGATGTACTGTGGAGACCTCACGCCCCACGTGTTGAGCAATTCGGCGGTACGTCCACCCGGCCTCCCGCATGCCCACTATACGCCCTCGCTCAAAGTCCGTCAACTGCACATACGGTTCACGTCCGCGCTGTCGCGGCATGCTACCAGTGTTAAAGACTGCGATGGAGCTCCGTATGCCACGGCAAACTGGCTGACACTGACGGCGGCGGTGCACAAATGCTGCGCAGCTAGCGCCATTCGACGGCCAACACCGCGGTTCCTGGTGTGTCCGCTGTGCCGTGCGTGTGATCATTGCTTGTACAGCCCTCTCGCAGTGTCCGGAGCAAGTATGGTGGGTCTGACACACCGGTATCAATGTGTTCTTTTTTCCATTTCCAGGGGTGTATTTATTACTCGAAGGAGTCGGCGAGGGCGTTGGCCTTCCCAGCATGGCTATTGACCAGACACCACTCGCCGTGCAGTGGCGGCATCCTAACGCGTCTTTATGTGAACTGTTTGGTTGATTGCCATAGAGTATGATCGTCTACTTTGAGAGCTGTGAGGCGGTTTTGCCGTAGCTGGTTTCTGTGCTCATTGAGCGCTACCTTCAGTTCTCTCCGTAGACGATTAAGCAGCCTCCTGGTGACCTGATTTCTGGTGATCTTCTTCTCTTTTGCCACTCTGTTCTTTTGTCCAATTTGAGCTAGCAAGTGTTCTGCGAGCTGTATTTGCGGCGGTGGGCCATCCCTTTGTGGAGGGGTGGCCTCGTCCGCTGCCTGCAAGATAGTGCCTGTTAAGTGTTGTAGCGCTTGCTCTACTGTTTCGGCAGTAGGCGACAGTTTCTCGGTATAGCTCCCAAAAAATGGTTCAAATGGCTCCGAGCACTATGGGACTTAACATCTGTGGTCATCAGTCCCCTAGAACGTAGAACTACTTAAACCTAATTAACCGAAGGACATCACACACATCCATGCCCAAGGCAGGATTCGAACCTGCAACTGTAGCAGTCACGCGGTTCCAGACTGAAGCGATAAAAACCGCACGGCCACACCAGCCGGCTATCACTCCCAGCCTGTACGTTTGTAAGACGTCTGGTACCGTGGGAGTGCTACCGATTCTCCCACATCGACTTCTAGAATCACTGGGTTGTGGTCGGAGGACATTCTGTTGATTGTCCTTCTGGCCACAAACCCTGTGATCCTCCTAGTGAATGTCTAACACGCCGCGCGTGCCTCCATTTTTTGTAAAATGTGTGGGCTCGACTGGACCCCATGTTTCGAAGTGGTGGATGCGCGCTAGTTGTTGCAGTTTGGCGCCTGCTCTGGAGGTTACTCTAGAATCAGAGTGTTTGGCATTGAATTCGCCCCCTATTATGAGTTTGCCTTCAGTTTGCCCTAGAGCAGCTATGTCTCCCTCACCTATCTGGTCTTGTGGGGGTGGCTAAATTGCAACAATTATTAGGGGTCCGGTGGCAGTGGTTACTTCCACCGCCATTGCTTCGATTTTGTTGGTAGCTGGTAAGAATACTTGGTGGTGGGGATCCCTCTTTTTATGTATATGGCCACTCCTCCGCCTTGGGTTGTCCCGTGTATACAGTAGCTAACGTAGCTGGGACTGTCGCTTTTATTCTTGGTTTCAGGTGGGTTTCCTCCGTCATGCATATGTCGATGGAGAACTCCTTAACGAGTTCTCTGTACTCGGCCTATTGATTACCAATGCCGTCTGCCTTAAAGACGCCTTGGATGTTTGGTCACCTATCCATGATGGGGTTTTGAAATTACTGAGGATGTGGCAGAGGGGAGCGACTGCTGGACTGCTGCCTGAAGGGCAACGAGGATCTGTATGTTCTGCCTCTGGACCTCCCTGAATTCCTTCATCATATCCATGACGGGGTTCATGGTCTGCACCATAATGCCTAACACCTGATCCGAGGGTGTGGGCTGTGTGTGGGGTTTCCCAGAGCTTTCTCTGTCATGGTGGACCTGGTCTTTGTTGCTATGTGTTTCCCGGTGTTGTTCTTGTGATGGTGTCTGGTGTTGTGGCTACGTTTCTATGTCTTCTCGAAGGAGAAACCACTTCTGGATATGTTGCCCTTGGTGTGTCCGGTCTTAGTTTTACCCAGGCCTTGTCTGTGTGTGTTGTCGTGTTTTGTTTTCTTGTGTGACTGGATGGGTTAGTGGTATTTTGTTTGCGTGTATGGGGGCGGCCTTGGCGCCCTTTGCCTGCTGTGAGTGTCTTTTGTGGACCTCACAACCTTGGTAACCCGCTGCATGGTTTTTACCACAGAGCGCGCAACATATTTGTGGGTCCGTGTGTTTTAGTGTGCATGTCCTTGTGTCATGTGCCTTGGCGCATTTTCTGCACCTTACTGCCATAGTACAGTGGGCTGCAATATGATTAAGGACCTGACACCTGAAGCACTTCTCCGTCTTGTTTTTGCGGCGCAGTGGTTCAGTGGTCACAGGGACAGCCAGGATTGTCTTTATTTCCCTCTTGCTTTGCGGGATATCTAGCAGTGTGACCTGGTATAGGGGCCATTTGCTCCCTATGTTGCCCATCTGCTGGGCCACCTTGATGACGTACTCCTCGACAGGCAAGTCTGTTTTGATCGCCTGGGGGGAGACAGTCTGTGACTGCAGCACCCAAGACCGCTCGGCTAATCCCGCGCGGCTGTAATTTCATACAGAAAACCCACCGTTGTGAGGAGGCATTATTGCAGCACGGACAGGGAACAGCAATTAAAAAAGGATACAGTATCAGCAGTTAAACCATGTCAAAGAAACTGTCGAAAGAAGTGATAGACTAGGAACCGTCTGTGGCTACTGAGGTTACCACCATAAAGAAAGAAATAGAGAACATAGACGAAGCAGTTGAGAACAATAATTCTTCTTAAATTTCAGAGAGCAAAGCTTATAAGCCCACTTAGTGTGCTACGCAAACCATCGAGCAGCCACTTAACGTTGCCACAGACTTTGTTTATGGTGTAGGAACTACACCTCTCCTGGGTAATTCCATGCTTAAGGAAAATATAATTAGAAATCAGCAGTTTAGTGTTTTCTCGATGGGCAAATGTCTGTCCACCCCATATCTACCTTGCATTCCATCAGTGGAGTTTTACCACAATCCTGGAATTAAACCCAGAAGATACGCTTTTTGGGAGCGTTCACGACGCATGATGCAGCCCTCTGGGTTTCAGAACCCACTGACACATTATAGACTTAACTTAGACGTCAAGTATGCATTCTTGGCCAAGTTCTGGTCATGGGGCTTGCAAGAGCGTTTGTGTAAAGAAGTCTTTTAGTCAAAACCATATGACGAGAGGACCGAAAGTCTTCATCGATGTAGAGAAAAGTGTGTCAGCAACACCAAATGTTGGGACGAGGCAATAATGGCAAGGAATGTATTGTGAATACTCAAGGCTAGCTTACCTGTTGTGCTGTGCAAAAATCTGCTAAATATGCTTGACGAGGATTTGAACGGATACATGTCTGTAGTAGGCAATATGGGTCTGATTCATGAAGATCTGCGGGGAGCGCAATTTTCGCAGTTGCAGCATCACAGTAACAATGGAATATCATGCACTGACAATAATCAGCATACTGGTGACTCTTACCACCTCTGTCACGGGCACGAATGTTGCAGGTCTAACAAACAGTCCTGTTCATACAGTCACAGCCCGCTGAGTTGGCGAAGGGAACGAAAATTGTGGCATTCGTGAGCACTATGAGAGATGTGGCCAATGTCGTGGTCAAACCTACACTGATAACCGACCAAATTGATAATGGTGTTACCTCCGTATGGAAAGACATGAGAAACGTTTATACAAATGTTTCGCGAAAACTCGTAGTATTTCTTTGCTCCGAAAATCCTCACGCTACATCGTCAAACCAATTGAGAACGTCATGGCTCTGGTGGCTCAGTCTCGGTGGACTGGAAGTGCGTGGGCACCAGCTTTCAGGTTCTGCGTTATAATGAAGGGAATGCACAAACAGTGCCCGAACTCTTACGGGACTCGGCAACGCGCGGCGAGTAATGAGTATAATGGGCGGGGGCACTACGAATGTAGTGCGGGACAATACGTTTAGAATGTGGGTTTCGCGGGAGGCGTGCCAGAGATAAATGCCTACAGTCGCGTTATCCTTTGTGTCCTCGGTGGCTCAGATGGACGCCGGCACGGTAGCTCAGCGTGTTCGGTCAGAGGGTTAGCTGCCCTCTGTAATTAAAAAACTGAGTTAATGGATCAACAACGAACTGAAACGGTTGTCTTTCGACGTCCGCCCAGAGCAGATACAATGAACGAAACCGAACAACAAAAAAATATGCCGGCACGGTAGCTCAGCGTGTCCGGTCAGAGGGTTAGCTGCCCTCTGTAATAAAAAAACTGAGTTAATCGATCAACAACGAACTTAAATGGATGTCTTACGACGTCCGCCCCGAGCAGATGCAACGAACGAAATCGAACAAAATGAGATTTAAAAAAAAGAAAAAGAAAAAAGATGGATCGAGCGTCTGCCATATAAGCAGAAGATCCCGGGTTCGAGTCCCGGTCGGGGCACACATTTTCATCTGTCCCCGTTGACGTATGTCAACGCCTGTAAGCAGCTAAGGGTGTTCATTTCATTGTAATTTCATAATGAAGGGGTGTGAACATGACAGATGAATTGTGCCATAAGCATATCGCCTGTAATCACATGATGATGAAGTACCTACTTAAGCTACAGTAAATAATTTACCCGTAACTACCATTTTGGACATTGCCATACACATATGTTCCTTGTCAGCCACACTATTTAACGGATGGAAGTGTGTGAAAAAGTCTCGACCTGAATGGTTAGTAGGTGCAAGAATCTTTGAGCGATCAGCCCAAGATCCTAGCCAATAAATTTCCCAGTCTTGTTCGCAATCATGCCAGGGAAAATACGTATAAGGGCTATTTTCTCGTGGACGATGCTTTAAGAAGCGAATGTACTTCAGAAATTGATTTGTTGGCCGATAGCGACGCAACGATAGACCTCACCGCATGTAAATTTCATGTCAGAATGGGTTGTGTTAACGTAGTGTTGAACTTGATTGCCGCAGCCACAAACAAAGATTTTGCCAGTGTGGTCTCAGATCCCGGCCCAGCACGACAGAAAATTATCTATATCAAAGCATGAGAATCAAATTACCTTCATACCACTTGACAACACACTTAGAGGAAGATAAACACTATAACACTACTCGAAGAGCACTATGGATTCATCCGAGGGTACGAATGTAAACTGTACATTTATTCACATCAGACATATTGCCACGCTACCTGTATTGTGCAATGGACCAGGGAGCTGACTGTGACGAAAGAGATCCGTAGGATGCTCCATTACGGAGTGATTAAACCTTCTCACTGTAATCGGACCAGAAAGTAGTCTGCATCTTGTACTTAATGTCAGGGCAACGAATCGAATTTTTGTAATGTTCATAACTCGGATGGAAGATGTGGAAGAAAAGATTAAATGCATTCCTGGTCTAGTCAAAAAGGAAAGAAAACTGGCAATTATTATATTATGGGCCCTATGCGGTGACTAGAATACCGAACCCTGGTAGCTACTTATTGGCGTATCAATCATCGGAAAGAGTTAAAGGGTTGCAGCTCTTCCAAGATTTAAAATCACGGCACATATAACGTATGAACTTAAAGAGATGATAGGTGCACGCTAGACGGAAAAGAGATTTTTGCGAAGCTAGGCGAAGGACTGCGCCGAGTAGCGTCGAATTAGAAACAGCAACAGGAGAGCAACGCTGCGTCGTAGCCGATTCGCTACTGGTAGAGAAAAGTAAAGAGCGATGTTAAAACAACGATGCAGATATTAAATAAAACCAAGTAAAACCTGAAGCTGTTAGAAAAAGACACAATAAACAGAACGAAATAGTAACTAGTAGAAGTAGTAACTAATCAAGAATGTAAGTCATTTTTCGGATCAGTCCGACGAACTTCAACCAAGAATCAGTAATCTCGACAAAATTCTGATACTATCATGGTCACACCGCCATGAAATTAATGTATGCACACGTACGTCGAGATCCTGTGGCAACTATGAAACTCAGACAACGATAAATTTCGAAGCGGTTTCGTGGAAGAATATTGGCCGGAAGTGTAGCAAGATCTTTAAAATAGGGAACCGCTAATTTTTCTGGAATATTTGAGATCTGACGGCAACAGTCCGTTGCGTTAAAGGACATTATACGACTTTGTTTCGTAAAATTACATCAGGTGACAAGAGAGATATTGTTGGCCGGTAAAAGCATGTGTGCAGAGGACTAGATTCAACAATTGTCACCTGGTATAGGGTCTGAGCACGAAATAACCGAGTGTGAGGCACATAGAGAATATTAAGAATAGATGACATTTCGTGCTATGTGTAAGTTTAGAGCGTAAGATTTGTTTGTATATACAGATTTAGTATCTGAGTTGTGTACGTTGTATGTGCGAGTATTGTGCATGTGTTGATAAGCTGTGAAAATTAAGTACAAGTTGTATGTATCGTGTGTCAGTTGACGCAACAATAAATAGTAAATGGTAAATTATGTGGAATTTCCGGCGATGGGATTTTGACGACTACTAAAAGCGAGTAGTAGCAGAAGTTTTCGCGCTTCATTGAACGTTTAAGTATGCCAGGTGCGGGGTCACACTGTGACGAGATAATTTGGTAGTAACGATTTCTCAGACGCTAGGCTGCACCGCGAACATATCCTAATGGAAGTTGGTAGATGTAGGGTCACCCAGTACTGCGGTTGTAAGTTGAACTGAATTGCTGGTCGCGGGGTCACATCGTTTCCATTTGCAGTGACCAAAAGCGTTGACGCTGGTATACCTAATTCGTAGTCAAGAGGTTTGCTTAGACGTGGGGTTACTTTTTTACATTGTGGATCACACAGTTCACAGAGAAGTGCTTACGCTTGAAATGAGAAAGTGTCCTCTTCTTTTCTATGCGCAATTCGTAGAGGATGCGACGGTCCATTTATTAAACCATTTTACAGCAATAGTACCGCCGACGAGAATTAAGAATTAGTAAAAATAAGGATAGAAGAAATGTAGAAACTAATAATGCGATGGAAAGGAAATATCATTAAAACGCTTCTGAAATTTTAATGAGTGGACTAAGAAAAAATTTATAAATTTTGAAGTCATGAAACCTGTGTTTCTGATCATCAAATGTTTCAAGACTGTCCCACGAAATGCAAATCGGTTAAATGAAAACTGGGTACTTTGCAGAAGGTTATTGGCGAGAAAAGGAAGGATAAGATAAGGGGAAGAGCAAACACATCTTAAATATGAGGGAGCATAATTACTAACGATTGTCATCAATGAAGCTGAATGTAGACCGCACCAATAACAGTAGAAGCGTATCTGTAACATCGAAAGTGCATGCTATTCACCCGCAATTGCATGTCTACTAATTGTGACTATCCTGCTAATGAAAGAATTCCCTTTTAGTTAGCTTCATCGTCATTGTTAATTGATTTTGTCTTTATATTCATAAAATGATTGATAAGCATATAAGACACAGTACTTAACTTCAGTTCTTATTACACTGTAAATTTTTGGTGCCACAGAGCCCCAGTTTGAACTGCATATTCATAAATTTACGAGTATTCAGAATTATGAGCTTTACAACGGCACAGAGCCCAGAATCATGGTGTAGATGTTTTGTTAAATAGGTAGAGCGTCACAGGCCGATAACTTGAGAGTTTTATCGCCACAGTAGTTGGTAATTATTCAGTTTTAAAAGCTTTGTAGCCACAGAGACGTAATCACTGCTTTTGTATTACAGTGTCGAGCACAGTCATCTTTTCCTACAAATATATTCGAACGCAAAATTCATTGTGGGTTAGAGAGGCTACTGATGCATAATTTCTTTGTGTGGATTATCTTTTGCTGGCCGCGGTGGCCGAGCGGTTCTAGGCGCTTCAGTTCGGAACCGCGCGACTGCTACGGTCGCTGGTTCGAATCCTGCCTCGGGCATGGATGTGTGTGATGTCCTTAGGGTAGTTAGGTTTAAGTAGTTCTAAGTTCTAGGGGACTGATGACCTCAGATGTTAAGTCCCATAGTGCTCAAAACCATTTGGACCATTTTTGAGTATCTTTTGTTGTGCACTCACGGTTGTCCTATGAAATAGCTTTATACAACATTACTGCATTGCAAATCTAATGTTATGTGGTAAGAGTGTTCACAGGGAATTACGTGCAACACAACAGATACGAGCACATAGACACTGGAGGCAAGAGTTGCATCACTCACCCGCAAGCGTGCGCAACTAGTGAAACAGCTGACCCGGATGGAAGCGTGCAGCTATGAGGTGTGTGGTGAAGGACGCCCCGCTGAGAGACTTTCGTTGGGCGCGCCGCCCGCCGCCAAGAGCGCCTGCTGCTGGCTGGAGGGACTTGTTTTCCGCCGACACGTGCCGAGCCCAGGTAGAGAGGTGAGCCGCCCGAACGACCAGTTTTTCTCCACTCCAAAAATCTCATCACACCAGGCGACTGCGGGGATGAGAACAAAATATCACGTCTCGCTGACTACTTACTGCTGACGTCGACTCCTGTCTTGCTGACGGCGAGGTGATGCTGTGAAGATCATCACATCAGTGTCAGTATAATGGACTACCACAGAAGCGTTAGCTCACAGGTATGACCCAACACGAGGTCATGCTACGCAAGTAGTTATTACACCACTGTTAAAGAAGAAGAACTTTCTGTATGTACTTGTATCATGAGTCATGCCATTCAGAGATATGTGTAACACTGCTGTTGATATAACTGCGTAAGATTCCGTGGCCGGAGCCAGTCAACATATAAGTTTTTTGGGTACGGTACCGCGTCATAATGTACTGCTACTGGAGAAAAACCAACGTTTCGCCCACGATTGCAGCGGCCTTCTTCTGTGTCTACGGAAGCATTTCTTCCGTAGGAAACCGCTCAGGTGTGATGGCAAAGTTTACTCCTTTAGCTAGTGCTATCCAGTGACCCTTCTATTTTGTTGTTACTGTTCATTGCGCACATCACAATTTTTTAAAAAAAAGATAATTCGTTTCATTGGTCACTTAAGGAAGACGGAGAGGGAACTTCCTTCACTTTAAATTTAACACCGACACTCACAAAGCAAGAAGCCTCTATAGGCGAGCCAGTAAATCTCTTCTGAAGGAGTGTATTCAGCAACAACATACAGTTGCTGCAAATACATCTTCTGCTACCATCTATGTTATCGCCTACCGACTGGAATAACGTCGACAGAGTCACTCAACTGCAAGCGTGTGTAACTAGTTAAACCGCCTCCATTCGTCGGAAGAAGAAATTTGAGCAGCCTCGACTGGATACATCTCTAACAGTGGTGAAACTTTTATCTCATCCCATCAGCAACGCAGCCACAGAAGCACTAGCTAAAGGACTAAACTTTGCCATCACACCTGAGCGAATTCCTACGGAAGAAATTATCGAACCCGTGGAAACAGCAATCCGGCACACATCTGCGAACAGCTATCAAGGAACTGAGGAACAACGATGGAATTGTGATGAATAGCAGCAGACAAAGCCAATGTTACTGCCATCCTAGACAGCGTGCGGTACTAAGACAAGATGAAAGAATTATTTAATGATCCCATCTACAAAGAACTAAGGGTGGACCCTACGGCTAAGATAATTCGAAAGACTCAGGCCTCGATTAACGACTTGAGAATTGACGCTGACACAGCCAAGGCTCTTATTCCTAGAGTACCCGTCTCTCCTAGAATTTACAGTGTTCCAGAGATACATAAGGCAAGTTATCTTTCAGGCAAATAGTGAGTGGAATCAATTCGCCTACTTACAATTTTGACAAAGTATCTAGCCTGAAAAATAAGACGTCTAGTTCGCAAGATGGATTCTTATGTGAAGTTTCACGAATATTTGAATAACATGCAAGGGAAGATACGGGTAACAATCGAAGTAGAGAATAATGCAGCGATTCCATTTCTAGACGTGGAAGTATACAGGACAACGGAGGGCACACTGTCGCACACAGTACATCGCAAGCCTGCAGAAACAGACAGCGCAGAAGAACTCGGTCATTCACCTTTTGGCAATCCGTGCGCAGCGCGTAAGTGATGCTCAAAACATAACACCTGAGCTTAAAAGCCCACGCACAACGTTTCTAGCCAATGGCTACAGCCGAAGGTCGATTCACACAGCCTCGTCGACGAATACAAACATGCAAGAAATAGACAAACTGCGGCCAACAGTGCTCTTACCTTATGTGAAAAATCTTACTGACAGAATACGTAGACACCTTCGCCGGGTTGGGATACAAAAAATGGTTCAAATGGCTCTAAACACTATGGGACTTAATATCTAAGGTCATCAGTCCCCTAGACTTAGAACTACTTAAACCTAACTAACCTAATGACATCACTCACATCCATGCCCGAGTCAGGATTCGAATCCGCGACCGGAGCAGCAGCGCGGTTCTGGACTAAAACGCCGAAAACCGGTCGGCCACAGCAGCCGGCGGTTCGGGTGCAGCCTGTCTTCTCTAGTGGTCGCAGTATCCAGGACATACTAGGCTCCACTGAGGACAAGGTGTATGCATTACACTTTGCAGGCGTGTACAAGATGGAATGCGAGTGAGGAGAGGCATAGATCGGCGAGGCTGGCAGGCCCATAGCAACGAGCATTCGGGACCGCTAGTGCTATATTCGTCTAGGACAACACAACAAGTTTGCAGTGGCAGAACATCAGCAAGATTGCAGAAAAGAAATAAAATTCGGCGAGGCGTGTGTGATGGCCAAGCAGCCGGTTATAATGAAACGCAAAATCAGAGAGGCCATCGAATTACTTAAACACCCTAGTAACGTGAATACAGAGGATGGACTCAGGTTTGCCCTATCTTGGGCGCCACCAGATGCCAAAATACCGCATTGTCAACACGAGGCACGAGCACTTCCGGCGAGTAACTGCCGCCGCGCGGCCGACGCCCAGCATTTGGTAAACAGGAGCCAACTTCTCATTCGACGGTGACCACCAATCATGCCACATAACACGAGCCAATAGACAACAGAAAAAAATGGTTCCAATGGCTCTGAGCACTATGGCACTTAACATCTGAGGTCATCAGTCCCCTATAACTTAGAACTGCTTAAACCTAACTAACCTAAGGACATCACACACATCCATGCCCGAGGCAGGATTCGAACCTGCGACCCCGCGGCCGGCAGACAACAGAAGTTACGGTTTCCCTCCACTGCAATAACCTATTAAAATAAAGTTCTCTCTCCTTCTTCCTTAAGTGACCAATGAAACAGACTGTCTTTTTTAAATTATGACGTAATGGCATGCGCAATGAACACTAACAACAAAATATAAGGGACACAGCATAGCTAGAACGCACCAGTAGACTAAGAAGAAGGCCGCTGCAACCATGGTTGAAACGTTGGTTTTTTTTCCAGCAGCAGTAGTTTTTATACATTATGACGCGGTACCATACCCAGAAAACTTTTATGTCGAATGCTGTTAACGTAAAAATCTTCATTACTGTATGTTGTGGGAGAATGAGCAATGTTATATGACATTCGCCACACCACTTGCGAGTCATCAACACTTTTCCAATTGCTCACGAAGTCAGCTGAGGACTGGTTACCCTTAGAGCTAGCAACTCTGAACTCGACGTTGCTACATGCTGTAAGTGAGGTGGAAATAGACTGATATTTGTAAGCAGCTGATTTTGGACATAGACTATATGCTGATTAGCACATGAACTTTACTCAAGGTGTAACCTGTTATGTGTCGACAGAAGTGCCGACACAGTGTTATTTAGACGGGCCGAATAGGCACGCTATCAGCTCACCCAGAATCTCGTGAAGTCTGAAACAGGATACTTCATAAATGCTATAAAGAAAAGAACGGAGCTTCTCGTATACTCAACTTTATTCTCCTGTGTGGTACATCTCTATGGTGAATACAAGTAAGACTCTCTCCAGATATGGTTAACTGCGCCTTGCTAGGTCGTAGCTATGGACTTAGCTGAAGGCTATTCTAACTGTCTCTCGGCAAATGAGAGGAAGGCTTCGTACGTCTAGTCGCTAGCAATGTCGTCCGTACAACTGGGGCGAGTGCTAGTCCGTCTTTCTAGACCTGCCATGTGGTGGCGCTAGGTCTGCAAGTACTGATGGCGGCGACACGCGGGTCCGACATGTACTAATGGACCGCGGCCGATTTAAGCTACCACCTAGCAAGTGTGGTGTCTGGCGGTGACACCACATAACCTATGGACAAACAGGTAATACTTAACTCGTTAATCGCGTTGCGATTGTGCGAAGAGATCCACAGAACACTAGATATTTCATTTCTGCAAATCTCAACTTTCGGAAAAAATCATCCATGTGACGAATACCCCGATGCCAAAAAAAGAAAAGTCGCAACACTATAGAAGGAATTTTGCGACATAAAGATGGCAGTCGCGTTTCTACATATGAAAGATGGCGTTTCATCAAATTTAGCAGCAGTGAAATAAGAGCAGCGCTAGTAGCGCCACTATGAGGATACAAATCTGGTTTGCTTTGAACAGGTACTCTAATGCTCGTGAACGTTAGTTACCTGTTCAGTTGAAGTTGTTCAAAAAAGCCTCTAAGGCGATAAAAACGCCATGATCAGCATGTCCCTGAGTTCAGAAGAGATCGTCTAATAGGGCTACGAGAAGCTGGATGTTCCTTCTGTGATACTGTAGAATATCTTGGCAGGAATGTAGCCACTCTACATAACTGCTGGCAGCGATGGTCACGAGAATGTACGGTCGCAAAATGACTTGGCTTCAGATGGCCACATGGCACTGTCGGGAGGGAAGACCATCGTGTTCGGTATATGGCTCCGGCGTATCGTACTGCTTCTACAGCAGCAAGTTGAGCAGCAGCTGTCACCACAGTGACACAACGAACAGTTACAAATTGATCATTTCAAGAAAACCCCCAAACCAGATACCCTGTAGAGTGCAATCCACTGATCCCAAACAAGATAGACTTGAGTAGTTGGTTCAGATGGCTCTGAGCACTATGGGATTTAACATCTGTGCTCATCAGTCCCCTAGAACTTAAAACTACTTAAACCTAACTAACGTAAGGACATCACACACATCCATGCCCGAGGCAGGATTCGAACCTGCGACCGTAGCGGCTGCGCGGTTCCAGACTGAACCCGAGTGGTGTCAAGCAAGAGCTCTCTGGAGGGCAGGTGGAGTCTGTTGTGTTTTTGATGAAAGCTAGTTCTGCTCCGCTGCCAGTGATGGCCGTGTGATGGTTAGGAGAGACCAGTTGAGGGCCTGCAGCCTGCAGTTACGGTCTTGGTGTGACAGCAGTAGCAGTCTCGTGGTTATTCCACGCACCCTGACTGCTAACTTGTACGTCATTCTGATGATGCGACCTGCTGTGTCGCTATTCATGAACAGCGTTCCAAGGGGTGTCTTCCTACAGGGTAACAGTCGCACACATACAGCAGCTGTGACCAAACATGCTCCGCAGATCACCAGATCTGTCTCCAATCGAGCACATACGGGACATCGTTGGACGATAACTCCCAGTTTTATCCACAAACATCATTATTAACCGTCCCTGTATAGAGCAACCAAGAGCAATAGGCTGGAACTGTATCCCACAAACTGACATCCGATATCTGTACGACACAATGCATGGACGTTTGCATGTTTGAATTTAATATTCTGGCTCTTATGCCGGATATTAATGTACCAGCACTTCAAATTCGCAACGGCTTATCTCGCGCTCACATTAACCTGTGATCCCGCAATGTTAATAACGTAAGTGTGTTACCTAGGCAAATGCATTCCCGAAATTTCATTAGATTTCATTTATTATTATATTTTGGTGCTGTGATTTTTTTTTTCATCAGTGTATGTGTTGCCTGAGAAAACTGAGGGAATTATTGTGCCTTGCAGTTTTTTTTTCTATTTTCTGGCACATTGTTATAAACACAGTCCATTAGTCCCAATGTACATTATTACGTAAATTTAACAATGTTGCGAATTTCATTTCATCTTTCATGTCGTATCTTTTATTGTGTAGCTGGCCGGTGACCACGCTGCTGTTACGGTCGCAGTTTCGAATCCTGCCTGGGGCATGGATTTGTGTGATGTCCTTAGGTTATGTCCTTAGGTTAGTTAGGTTTAAGTAGTTCTAAGTTCTAGGGGACTTATGACCTAAGATGTTGAGTCCCATAGTGCTCTGAGCCATATGAACAATTTTATTGTCTAACTCACATTGTTATTCCAATGCACGCTGTCAGGGCTGTCACAATTTGTTAGTGATTTAGAATTTCCCACTTTCGAAATGAATATTGATTCACTTGCGCTCAAAGCCTTATCAGTTAGTTTACGCATTTACTGATACGTACCATGTTTGCATATGGGCAGCCATCGAGAGCATTATTAATCATTTTTCCAATTTTTATCTGCTGTGTGTTGGTCTTCTAGAATTTATAAATTTGTACTTGTACACAACCATACAGTAACACAGAATTAATAAGTATTATTATGCTTATGTTTTGTCTGTGCTGAGCACGTGTCCAAAATAGTCATTCTTTTATCATTCAGTGTGATGGACTGTTTATCTGTGGATCTTTATATGCTATGTCATTAACACGTCGAGCACTATATACTTGTTATTCAGTTTGTTTTACTGCTAGTGGCTTTCTGTAAAACTCATTCTATGGTGGATTCAATGTGATTTGCTGCAAATCTGTTTTAGATTTTTACAATGCTCTTTATTCAACGTGAATTACTATGGATTTATTATCTTATATGTTATACTGCACATGTCTCTCTGCAGGAGTTATTTTGTACAATATAATACATTACGTAATAAGCAATGGTTTAAACAGTGCGACTGATTTGATATTGTAAAGTAAAATGCTTGTATGAAGTCATCTACTGCTAATTTAATTGAATATAGGTGAACACTAATAACAGGGCATCTCCGTGAATGCGTGTAGAAACAATTGGTTATGAATGTGCAATACTGTAATTGCTTTGGTTCCCTACTTATAATAAGTTCCCTAAAATAAACTTCCCATTATACTGTTATGTATGATTGAGTGTGATGTGATCTCCAGATGAATATGCCTTTCAAATGATAGTAAGTCTACCTTGTCACCAGACAGAACAGTCAACAACGCCATTTTTCTCATCAGGTGATGAGCATGTAAAAAATTAAAAATTACCTAGTTTTAATTTTGCTACATATGCATTTTAGCACAATTTCATAGGCATCCATTCTGTCTTGTGACAGAGATGTAATGTAACTGTACAATAACATATCTCACACGATGACATGGAAATATTCTTGCCAAGTAGTCGTTCAGTTACACGCACTGTAATTTCAGATCTGGGTTAGCAACCACGTGACTACCATCTCATACTTTCTTTAATTTTCCAATGCAGTGTGGTGCACGTTTCTAAAAGATGAAAGGTTACAAACAGGGTGCATGAGATAGGATTTTATTTAAGAGGAGTCGACCAACATAAAAATTTTGAGTCCTAGACAGGGTCACACTCTTACGTACGCAGGTACATTCCCACTGAACCTCGTCCCACAGCTCACTCTCTACGGGTTGATCTTTTTCTGTCGAAAGTAGCACGAAATTCTTCGCATCAGGCTTTTAGCAAGATGAGACATCCCTAGCCAAGTGTGACTTCCCACAGGACATGTAATTTTCATTAAGATGCCTCAGAATAACGTTCAGTTCAAACTTCCAAAATTCAGTTTTGTAAGTGGGTCATAATGATATTTTCTGGATAGCCTGTACCTTTTCCCCGCGTCTATGTGCAGAGCATTGGACAATACCATTTTCAGAATTCTTCCCTGGAGTGGCAGAGATTTGCTACTTCACTCCTCACCTCAGAGCATTACCAGTTCAACATAAAGTCCGGAAGAGTAGGAGGTTGTTTAACATCTTTTCCTGCGCTTTACTTGTGAGTGCGCGCAATCACTGGCCAGCGAGTTTCTGCTTTGACGTAAAACAGCTGATCATCCACAAGGAAGACTTCACTTTAGATGCCATCCATTGAGATAACATCCTACCTCCCAGGAATCCTACCTCCTTACATGCGAACTCTGACTGTGTAGGGTTGGCCATAACTCCCTTATCTTTGAACGCACTCAGCAGCTAATCCAGTACTGCACTGTGCTCCTTCCACAACTCCTCCACAACGAGTATGTCATCGACATACGATGTCTCTTTCGCTGTGTTTCCAAGTTGATAGAACCTACCCGTGATGAAGACAGATGACAACCTATTTAAGTCCTAATTGTAGTTTCCTCAACTGTTAGAAGCTACCTAAAAATAAAAAGTCCTTTTATTGTTGACATGCGGACTGCAGTTGAGCCTGCCAGTAAATTGAACGCAAATCCACATGTCTGTACACGTACAACATAGAACTGCTGCAAAAACTTCTCATATGTTTCTGGTCTATCAATCACAGTCTCAATTGTAGTGTTGCTTTGCTCTGAATCTAACACAAAAGAAACCGAACCACCCATTATGACAATGCACAAGAGGGGGATTCCCACAGCTTCTTCAGTAACATTTCTCTTTACATATTTTTTAGGAGTCGATGAAGAAATTTTGATGTTTCTTTGCTTTAAGTTGGTATTGAACCTCTGTATGGTTCTGTATGGCCCAATGCCTTTTTCACACCTTGGGAATTGATATGTTGACGTTTCTTGCTAATTTCATCATCATTGGCTAGTGCTTCATTGCCACTCCCACCTACAAGTCTGAGTCACCTATTTTGGTCTCCTGTCCTTATACACATCATCATAGAGATGTAGTCTCACTTCTTGGCCTGCAACAATCCTAACTGTAATGTGCACCACCATCTCATATTTGCGCATGAAGTTTACGCCCAATACCACCTCAGCTGTAAGCTCTTGTATCACCACAAAGTTCGCACTGAATTTGTGCCCCTGATACTTTATGTTGATTTGGACCCATTCTTTGATCTCAGCAGTTTTACCGCTAACAGTATCATGAAACTTCATATGTCTTACTTTTAAAACTAGCCGTGTCATACCCTGTCACAGACACACACACACACACACACACACACACACACACACACATTTATTAAAACCGATATCTGATTTCCCATGTCTAAAATAAATTGTAGGCTCTTACTTCCTATTTCTAAGTTAACTACAGCATAACTAAGACATAATTTCGTCTTTTTCCTCCCCTAACAGAGTCTGTCGAAGCTCCTGGAGATCAACATACAGAATCTTCAGTTGTCTTGAATGTAGGTCAATGATTTACGAAGCGGAGGATGGATGTCAGGCATACCTCTTGTCACTTTTTCCCCTGTCGTTTCTCGGATTATTGAAGGGATAAGGATGAGGTATTACGATTTCCGCACCCTCCTTCACTGGTTATCACGCCCGCTGTAATTTCCTCCATTATCTGTTCAGTACGGTGGCATCCATGATCCTTCAGGAATGTTCCCATGTCATTTATTTCCATTTTTACGGGGTGGATTCTTCGTTTGCCACTTCACATTGGGTGGTACATTTCGTATCAGCCAGCAATGGATTTGCACGAAGTACGCTGCTTCTTTAAAGTCTACTCCACGATCTTACTCAAGTTAAAACTGTTAGTACATGAATGCAGCTGTAGCATCCATGCCGCTACCTGCAAGTCTAACATCGTTCTGTATTCTGTTCAGCAATTTAGTATGTCAGATTTTTGTCGGCTCTTTTTACTGAAATGGTGCATCAAGTAGATAGTTTCTCTCCATCATCTTCTTGAAGTATTAAATTAGGTTAGAAAATTGTGTTTCAGCCTGCGGCTCCATCAGAATTCCTAGTTTCAGGCGCTTCTGTTTCTTTCGTACTTAGAATTCATGCAAAAACATCTGTTTCAGTTCTTCATAAGTTTTGCGTTTTGCTGCGATTATTCACATCATGGTGGCTGCAAGGGCATACATATGAAACCGATTTTGTACCCAGCAACCTATGATATCGGAAATGCGTACTGGTACCGTTCTGTTCAAATCTTTGGGTGCGAAATATTCGACTGGTCAGGAATGTGCATACTTCTTTACTGATGTAAATTGTTTCCGAATTTCATCCTCTTCGACTTGTTGGTATCCTGATTCTACAGGAACTGTTAGTTGTACATTCGCAGATGATTGTACAGGATCACAACGTATTTGGCAAAGTCCGTCAGTTAACTGATATAACTCTCCTTCTTCTTTCCGCCCAACTTCTTCGCTCTTAAATGTTTCATCTATTGTCGTACCATTCCCTGAATCACAGTTATGTCCTTTCTCCTCAAATTCTACTAGCGCTTCCAGATTGCGTAGATTGATGTCCTCCTGCATTTCCTTGTTTTGGAATAGCATCTTTATTATTACCTGATCTTTCAAGTTCATTGGTATGGTACTATCAGAAACTGCATCGCCTCGTAACGACAGCTGTTCTACCCCTTTCTTCACTTGCTTTACACCATCTGTTACTTCATTATTCCATTCCTTAATAACATTTACGTCTTTGCGTAACTCATCTGTCATGCCCTTTACTTTCTGAGGTATCGTGCTTAGCTTACAGGCACAAGTGCCCTCTTGTTCCTCAGTTATTTGCTTCGTCTTACCTTCGAATTTCTTGATTAATTCTCTAACACATCAGTACATTAGAATTAGAATTTTTGCACCAGTGGTCTAGGGGTAGCGTCTCTGATTCATAATCAAAACATCTTCGGTCTCGGGTTCGAATCCCGCCGCTGCAGCATTGGCGCCCGAAGACTTCCGGCATAACAAGCCACCCTCATTCTGTCAACGACCTTGTCATAGTGGGCGGAGGCGTGGACAGAGGTTAGGGCACTCTCTTGTCCTAGGGGTGGGAAACTGCCCCTAAAGGCGGAAGAATCAGCAATGATCAACGGCATGAGGATGCAGAAGGCAATGGAAACCACGGCATTAAAGACAGGTAACTTGTTTCCACAGGACATGTGGTCTGTAATTGAAGAAGTGTCATGATGATCTCCCCATTGACAAAAGATTCCGGAATAGGCCCCCAGTCGGATTTGCGGGAGGGGAAGGCCAAGAGGGAGATTACCATGAGGAGAAGATCGAATAGTCAACGAAATGATAACGTTCTACGACTCAGGGCGTGGAATGTCGCCGGCTGGAGTGGCCGAGCGGTTCTAGGCGCTACAGTCTGGAACCGCGCAACCGCTATGGTCGCAGTTTCGAATCCTGCCTCGGGCATGGATGACTGTGGTGTCCTTAGGTTTAAGTAGTTCTAACTTCTAAGGGGCTGATGACCTCAGAAGTTAAGTCCCATAGTGCTCAGAGCCATTTGAACCATTTGAAATAAGATTGGACGACCAAGAACAAAGTGCTCGTATTTAAAAAGGGTGTAGGACAAGGATGTAGCCTTTCGCCCCTACTGATCAGTCTGTGCATCGAGGAAACAATGATGGAAATTAAGAGAAAGGTTCAGGAGTGGAAGTAAAATTCAAGGTGAAAGGATATCAATGATACGATTCACTGATGACATTGCTATCCTGCGTGAAAGTGAAGAAGAATTACATGATCTGCTGAAATGAATGAACAGTCTAATTAGTACACAGTATGGACTGAGAGTAAATCGAAGAAAGACCAAGGTAATTAGAAGTAGTAGAAATGAGAACAGCGAGACACTTAACATCAGAAATGATGGTCACGAAGTAGATGAAGTTAAGGAATTCTGCTACCTAGGCAGTAAAATAACCAATGACGGACGGAGCAAGGAGGACATCAAAACCAGACTGGTTATGGCAAAAAAGGCATTCCTGGCCAAGAGAAGTCTACTAATATCAGATATCCGCCTTAATTTGAGGAAGAAATTTCTGAGAATGTACGTCTGGAGTAGAGCATTGTATGGTAGTGAAACATGGACTGTGGGAAAAAGGGAACATAAGAGAATCGAAGCATTTGAGACGTGGTGCTACAGACGAATGTTGAAAATTAGGTGGACTGATAAGGTAAGGAATGTGGAGGTTTTACACAGAATCGGAGAGGAAAGGAATATGTCAAAAAGACTGATAAGGATAAGGAACAGAACGACAGGACATCTGTTAAAACAAGAGGGAAAGACTTCCATGGTACTAGAGGGAGCTGTAGAGGGAAGAAACTGTAGAGGAAGACAGACATTGGAATACATGCAGCAAATAACTGAGGACGTAGGTTGCAAGTGCTACTCTTAAATGAATAGGTTAGCGCAGGAGAGAAATTCGTGGTGGGCCGCATCAAACCAGTCAGAAGACTGACGACCAAAATACATAAATAAATGAATAAAAAATTCTTCACGTCGAGTTCGTGATTCGCTGGCTGTTGATCTAATTTCGCGAAATGTTCCCTATTTTCTTTGAAATGCTCCTCCGTCTTCTTGTGCTGTGCAGCGTTCTTCTTGTCTTGTTCGTTGATCAACGCAAGTTCTGTGAAATTTTTAACTGTCTTTTAGAGACATTCGTACCTCTTTTTGCACTTTTTATTGTTTTCTAGCATCATCCCCATCAGGAAGGATCAGAAATGAAAAGGGTGCGGTGAGGCGTAGCTGCGGCACGACTAGTAACATTCTACGTAAGTTGCTTTCGTCAAGCGGGTACTGAGTTTTCCGTTGCCTGCGATCTTGTCACATTCTCCTTATGTAACAATTCAGCTTCAGACTGTTCCCTATTAACCTGCACGTTATTTGACTAGCTATCTATTGCTAGTGACCTTTGCAAATTATTATCACGACTTTACCTAACTTCAGTGCTCTGTGAATTGTCTTGCTCGACTTCCATAGTACATTCGCTATCTCCAGTTACAGATGGACTACCTACTTCCCTATCAATTCCACTCATCTTCTCCAAAATACATGCACGAGCATGGGTTAATGTCGGCATTCCCAAAACCCGATGCAAGAAAAACACTTCCCCCAATTACCAAACTCTCTAATCAGACAGAAACACATAAAATATATCCCTCCTGAAGTCCAACATTGGGAATCTGGACAACGACTGACACGACTCACCTGCCTTCATCTTGCTGTGAGAGAAGCCCAAATTAGTAAAGCGCAGGCAACTTAACTGCATTCCAGCTGTTTGAAGTACGGTATTGCTGAGGTATTCGTGTACCTTTTTCTGGCTGAAAAGAATTAGTGGGCAGAAGATTCTAACAGCAGGCGACAAATTCTGTTCTACTGAGCTATTAAAATTAGTACGAAAATCAGAGGACATACGGTGATCAGAGAAATCCTGGCCAACGGTCGACAAACACCTATTTCTCGACCGGAAATGTGACACAGAGGGTTCCAACGCATTGAAAAATCCTGGCCAAGGGTCGACAAATTCTAATGTGAGCTGTCGGTTAAGTTCTTTAGTACACCCCTGACATGATACAGATGCTATCTTCAGTGACCTACATGGAAGGAAAGCTTCCCCTAACATTATGCAGATTTAAAGGAATCAAATTCGTGCAACGGATAAGGTCTTATTAAGTGAAAAGTACTTTGTGCGGCCCAATTAAGCATAAAAGTATGGATACCACACCTCACTTGGACATATTAGTAACGGGAGCCATCCAGCCATCCTGGTTTACTGCCAAACGACACCAAAAATGATTTATTCACTGAATCAAGAATACAAACATTTAACAAAATGGTTCAAATGGCTCTGAGCACTATGGGACTTAACATCTGTGGTCATCAGTCCCCTAGAACTTAGAACTACTTAAACCTAACTAACCTAAGGACATCACACACATCCATGCCCGAGGCAGGATTCGAACCTGCGACCGTAGCAGTCGCGCGGTTCCAAACATTTACCAAGAGAACACGGGATTGCAAACACGCCCTCTAGCCATGGCATAAAAGAACGATACGAAAATGTTTCACGAATACTGTCTACGACTGCAAAATCGTTCGTGAATTAAAGAAAGTGTAACACCCGCTAAACCCGCTGGGCAGAACAGGTGATTAGATATATATGTCAATTTTCTGATGAATTGTAGATACAATGACGTAGCTTGAAAGCACTATGTCAGCAGCAATGGCTTGTTGTCGATCACCAAGGCCAGAGCAGGATACGATGCTCTTGGGGTTTCTTCATGCAAAATTTGCACAAGTACTGGGGATCCCTCCCTTCCCCACCTGTCCCCTACTTTATCTCGCCTTGTGGCAGGATATCATGATTCTTGGAGTGGCTTTGGAGATAAGGAAGCACTGATTTTGCTGTCAACGAAATATATCATGCACAATGTGAGACAGTCCTTGAATTTTTGTAAGTCAGTAATGCAAACACAGTTGATGGACTTTTCGACACTTCAGATACTTGATCGTATCTGGGGGAGGGGGGGAAGGTGTCCTTCACGCAAAATTTGCAGAAGCGGTGGGGAGCCCTCCACTACCCGCTCCCCCCCCCCCCCCACTCTTTGATCTCGCCATGTGGCATGTTCTCCTGATTCCTGGAATGACTTCCGAAAAAAGGAAGAGCTGATGATAATGTCAGCGAAATATGACAAGCACAGTTTCTCGGATGTAATACGATATCACAGATAAGAAAGCACTCATACTGATAGCACCTTGTCTGCCCGTACCCGCCCTGCTGTATTACTTAGCAACAATGAACTCTGATGTACAGGATTTATAATACGTTACCTGGTGAGCCGTGGAAAAAAGAAAGAAAATGCTGTTTGAAGAGAGCGTTGTGTGAAGCAGCCGACCTCCGTTTCTGGCGGTGGCGCCGCTGTGGCAATAATAGCTTTCGTGTCCCTCTGGTGGGAAAGCGGAAAGGGTGCCTGTTCACGTGCATTTAAGGGGCGCTATCGGCTCGGCAGTGGGTAAGTCGGAGTGAGGCTAGGTCAGTCTCGCGTCACCAGTTGCTGGTCTGTCTCTCGTTCGCATTTGTGCGGCAGTGAGTGGCTGTCTGTCGTCGGAGTGCGAGGACGTCTGTCGTTTGGATCAAACTTTAAGCCAGAAAATGACAGTCTTGCTACTCCGCCAGTAACAGAACTCAGCTAGTGGTCGCCCGGTCGGGGCTGAGTTCCTGCATCTGAGTCTGCGCGTTAGGCCTCCAGTCTGCTCGAGTTACTCGGGCAACGGTCACTGGCGTTTGGATCGGTCGGTTGGTCGGTCGCGCACTGAGACACGAGAAGACTTGTCCGGCTTGAGCGTCGGCGCATGTGAGGTCCCCACGTGAGTCCAGTGGGCCGCGCCGTATAGAAAGGGATAGAGGCTTCGCGGTTGACACGAGAGCAACAGGAGTGAAACCACGACATCGGGCTAGCCGGGGCGGACTGCGACGCCGTGAGACGTGTTAATGTTCTGGATGGATCGCTAGCAAATAAAGTAAATTCTTGAAGAAAAGATTTTGAAAGTAAAAATACGGTTCACCTGGCATTAGAGCTTAAAATGGCGTAAATAAATTTCGATTTTACTGTGGTCTAATCAAGCCCCGAAAATTGGCCAGCGCTAGCGGTGGATCTGCGCTGCCTATACTCGTGTTACTAGCTATGTGGCCAGCTCAAGGGTGTTCTCTCGTGTTGGCTCCTATTGTCATTGCTACTGGTATTGTTGCTGCTGATCCGACTGCTGATATCCCTGCTGTTTCAGCTGCCCTTCTGCGGTTGCTGCATTTTTTTGCTTCCAACATTGCAAAATCGCTCGGTCCATATTGGTCACAATATACACTCTGACACGAAAACGAACGTTCTCGTGAGAGGAAGTTCTCGTCGCCAACTGTCATATCTTACGTAGCGAGATGATTATACAGCAAAATACATAGGTTGGAACTTAAACAGTGGCAACACTGCTGTGGAGACACTATGCTATGGAATCTACTACTGTCACTGATAGCACACGTTGTAGACACACCTGCCTTACCTGCGAGCAGATGGGCTTGCTCGTTCCAAGTCACCGGCGTGCGCACAATCGAGGGAAACAGTCACTTGTGATCGAGAGGTCTAACGTAACGGTGTCACTATGTTTTCGACACAGGAACAACGGAGCTGGGTCAAGATTGAATGTGCCAGATGTCGTACTGCACGACAGTGTCACCAAGGACTTTAAGAGGCATGCGGGGAATCGGCATTGCCGTACGGAACAGTGGCACTTTGTGTAAAAGCCCTCAACGAAGGTAGGCAAACTGTAACAGACATGCGTCGGGCAGGTCGTCCTAGCGTCTCTGAAGAAGTGTATGCTGTTGCCGCGTTAGTGGACAGTGATCGACGCCATACGATTCGTGAGCTCGCCCACGAAACCGGATTAGCGCATACGACTGTGCTTCGCATCCTGAAGGAACGCCTGGGCATGTGAAAAATTGCAACACGATGGGTTCCGCATGACCTGACGGAAATGCAGAAATGGATGCCTTACGACGCTGCTCGGAGTGCTATGAGCGCCAAGAAGACTCCATCTTATGCCGTATCATAACACTGGATGAGACATGGCTACATCGTACGAGCCAAAACTGAAACGCCAATCAACGATTGGCATCATTATGGGTCGCCGCGAAGGTCGAAATTGCGTCAGAGCCCCTGTATAGCGAAAGTTATAGTGATTCTCGTGTACGACTCTGTTTTTTATATGATTATGTTATCATGTTTGGTCACATTTATTTGTAACGAAGTACAATAGGCGAAACTCGACCTTAGTCGGTCGTTACGTCAGGCGCTTAAGCCTGTTGTACGAACCCCTCTGAATTCAGGGAAGTGCAGCTCCCAACCGGAAACGCAGTGTGCCGCGTCCTACGATGCTCGCCTCGCCCAGGCCACCCACGGAAGTAAAACAACATGTTTAGGAATCAAGCGAAAAGATTTTTTTAAGCTCTCAGTAGAAATACTCTCATTACAATACCCTTATTCGGTCTGTTAATACCGTGAAATGACATAGAACATTAATAAAACTGATAAAAATGAGAGGCGACATGCAAAAGAGGGCATGGAACCCCTCAACCTGACTTTGAAACGAGAGAGTTGCTGCCGATATGTGGTGCGAAAGATGTGACACCTCCTTAAATATCCACCTACCTCGGTAGCTGATCAAACGTATGAAGATAGTATCACTTCTAGTCTATTAACCTTTCTTGGGACCTCTTTTTCCAACCTGGTGCGTGACAGCTATCTGTCTTAGTGTCTGATACGAAGACTGTATGTGGAAACAGTGGTTTGGATGGAAAAGCCTGTACCCTGAATGTGTTCCTGTCGCCTGTACAACGTCACGGTAATAAACCCTACTTCTGACACTTCCATAAACTTAGTAGCAAATTGGTTTCTACATCTACATTTATACTCCGCAAGCCACCCAACGGTGTGTGGCGGAGGGCACTTTACGTGCCACTGTCATTACCTCCCTTTCCTGTTCCAGTCGCGTATGGTTCGCGGGATGAACGACTGTCTGAAAGCCTCTGTGCGCGCTCTAATCTCTCTAATTTTACATTCGTGATCTCCTCGGGAGGTATAAGTAGGGGGAAGCAATATATTCGATACCTCATCCAGAAACGCACCCTCTCGAAACCTGGCGAGCAAGCTAAACCGCGATGCAGAGCGCCTCTCTTGCAGAATCTGCCACTTGAGTTTGTTAAACATCTCCGTAACGCTATCACGGTTACCAAATAACCCTGTGACGAAACGCGCCGCTCTTCTTTGGATCTTCTCTATCTCCTCCGTCAACCCAATCTGGTACGGATCCCACACTGATGAGCAATACTCAAGTATAGGTCGAACGAGTGTTTTGTAAGCCACCTCCTTTGTTGATGGACTACATTTTCTAAGGACTCTCCCAATGAATCTCAACCTGGTACCCGCCTTACCAACAATTAATTTTATATGATCATTCCACTTCAAATCGTTCCGCACGCATACTCCCAGATATTTTACAGAAGTAACTGCTACCAGTGTTTGTTCCGCTATCATATAATCATACAATAAAGGATCCTTCTTTCTATGTATTCGCAATACATTACATTTGTCTATGTTAAGGGTCAGTTGCCACTCCCTGCACCAAGTGCCTATCCGCTGCAGATCTTCCTGCATTTCGCTACAATTTTCTAATGCTGCAACTTCTCTGTATACTACAGCATCATCCGCGAAAAGCCGTATGGAACTTCCGACATTATCTACTAGGTCATTTATATATATTGTGAAAAGCAATGGTCCCATAACACTCCCCTGTGGCACGCCAGAGGTTACTTTAATGTCTGTAGACGTCTCTCCGTTGATAACAACATGCTGTGTTCTGTTTGCTAAAAACTCTTCAATCCAGCCACACAGCTGGTCTGATATTCCGTAGGCTCTTACTTTGTTTATCAGGCGACAGTGCGGAACTGTATCGAACGCCTTCCGGAAGTCAAGAAAAATAGCATCTACCTGGGAGCCTGTATCTAATATTTTCTGGGTCTCATGAACAAATAAAGCGAGTTGGGTTTCACACGATCGCTGTTTTCGGAATCCATGTTGATTCCTACATAGTAGATTCTGAGTTTCCAAAAACGACATGACACTCGTGCAAAACACATGTTCTAAAATTCTACAACAGATCGACGTCAGAGATATAGGTCTATAGTTTTGCGCATCTGCTCGACGACCCTTCTTGAAGACTGGGACTACCTGTGCTCTTTTCCAATCATTTGGAACCTTCTGTTCCTCTAGAGACTTGCGGTACACGGCTGTTAGAAGGGGGGCAAGTTCTTTCGCGTACTCTGTGTAGAATCGAATTGGTATCCCGTCAGGTCCAGTGGACTTTCCTCTGTTGAGTGATTCCAGTTGCTTTTCTATTCCTTGGACACTTATTTGTGTGACTTTCCGTCGAATATGTGATTGCATACCTCTTTCCGTAGCGGCCAGAAACATCAGGAGAGCTCCGTGAACATTTCGAGTTGGAAACACCGGTTGTTAAGAAGAACAACTTGGCAACTAATGTGTTACAACACTGCTTCCGAGCTATTGGTGTTCAAATTTAAGAATCCGAAACAGTTGGAACGGATGGGTCTGGGGACGAGAAAGTTCTTATCACAGCCCCCTCTCTCAAACTGTCTGAGCAGTTGGAATACCACATCGTAGGCGAAACAATCTGTGAGACATCAGAGTGTCACCGCAATTTATGTGTCTACCGTTCCGGAGCATCCGGAACGAAGATTCCTGGCACCGACTGACTGCATTGTCCTCAGGATTCTGAGAATACTTGTGGACTGTGCCCTGCTGGGTGCGACTGTTTGGCGCCGGATGGCCAGTGGTCTAGGCAGGTTGTTTTTGTACCCGGTCAAATGGCAAGTTCAATGCCCTCAGCTGAATAGCAGAGGCATGATGGTCAACTTAAACTGAGGCTAGTTGACATCATAAAGCCCTGCTAGAAATTGGAGGGAACGGTCTCTATTGGCGCGAATGATGTTCTGAGACAGTGTGGAGAAATTTTGGAATCAGAACTGAATGCTGATTCGCAGTTTTTCAAGGAGGGTAGGGAGTTGAGCAATGTTGGTTCAAATGGCTCTGAGCACTATGGGACTCAACATCTTAGGTCATAAGTCCCCTAGAACTTAGAACTACTTAAACCTAACTAACCTAAGGACATCACACACACCCATGCCCGAGGCAGGATTCGAACCTGCGACCGTAGCAGTCCCGCGGTTCCGCACTGCAGCGCCAGAACCGCTAGACCACCGCGGCCGGCGAGCAATGTTGGAATCGCTCTTACATTACGCGGGCAGAGGATGCGGGATCTGATCTTCCTCGGAGTCGGACGGTCTTGCGACTTGGTCGCTCGTTTTCGGAGGAACTTAGAATTCTCGGACAGCTTTCGCGGCCAGGGGTTGACACAGAGCTGCTGCACGGCAGAAGTTGGCGCCTACATCATCAGGACGCTGCCTACCGACGACGTGCTGCAGATTTCGGTACTGGTACAGCATTTTGCGGCCCCGACGTTGTAGGACCTTATCAATTTTATACTGAATGCTTCAGGAGCACGCGCGTTCGCTTTGCCACAAGTCCACCTTGCTTGTTTCTCCATGTGATCCCATTTGAGCTCTAATTACTAATTGCGATACTGCTATATAGTCGGGAGATTAATATTTGATTCATTAGGGCCTCCAGTCATTATCGTCAATCGTTTGCATCACAGAGAGTAGGAGCCCCTTGTTCTCGAGCAAACTCTTATTCTCATAATATTTCAGTATACGCTGTCCTTTAACCAACTGTTTGTGTCGATAATCATGTAAATTTATGTTGTGATGTATAATAAATCTCATTGTAATAATTAATCCGCATATCATTTCGTAGATATATGCAGAATCCCATTTAATGTTGTATATTATGATAAAGTTGCGTACATAATCAATTAGGTGGTATGTAAGGAGGGGGTCGAGTGCATCTCCAGTTCTCATGCAGAATTCGTCTGAATTAAAGAGGTACAAACTCTTCTCTACCCCGGCACCTTGAAAGGTACGTAGGGTGTGGTGTGTTGTGGGTTGGCAAGAGAGCCAACCCGGTACTACTAGAGGAAGCCGAAAGGCACGCGTTTTAGATCACGCAGGCTGGCGTGAGGTCTGGAACAGGACAAGGAAATTAGACTTAGAAAAAATTGACATAGATGGTGGAATACTTAACTTTAATCCATAAATGGCGAACGTCGCTCGTGACGGTACATGTTTTACAGTATCAATAGTAACTGGTAACGGCGCCTTGCTAGGTCGTAGCAAATGACGTAGCTGAAGGCTATGCTAACTATCGTCTAGGCAAATGAGAGCGTATTTTGTCAGTGAACCATCGCTAACAAAGTCGGTTGAACAACTGGGGCGAGTGCTAGGAAGTGTCTCTAGACCTGCCGTGTGGCGCCACTCGGTCTGCAATCACTGATAGTGGCGACACGCGGGTCCGACGTATACTAACGGACCGCGGCCGATTTAAAGGCTACCACCTAGCAAGTGTGGTGTCTGGCGGTGACACCACAGGGTGATTGCGGGATACATAATTTTGAGACTGCATGTATCAGGAGAGCAGAACAGTCGGCATCTCTCTAAAGGGATCTATAAACGATACGTGAATATTGGCTAAGGCTTTAAGCTTTCGTCCCCTAAGTCGGAAGCAACAGCAGGAGTTCTCAAAAATAGACCGACAATTGAAACAGCTGCAAATGTTAAACTTGCATGTATAATCTGCAAAATATGGTGTAGAAGGTGAAATCTCTAAGTCAGGTCAGGAGGGACAACATACCTCTAAAGGTCAGCACATCTGTACCCAAGGAAAGGTTGTCCTACTGTAACGTAAAGTTCTATCGCACGGGCCTTATGGCTGGGTTTCAGCAGATTTATGGCTTAGACAGGATGAACGAATCTGCTTCCATCCTTGACAGTGTTCCAAGAGCACAAAACTACAACTTAGCGGGAGCTGATCGGACTCGTACCAAGAGTGGCGATGTGAACCTAGCAACATAATGTGTCAGACAGGTGTATTAGGAAAAGGTTCATTCTCACGACAGAGTTTTGCAGAGAGAGGCTGGTCAATGCGGTAAGGAGGAAGGTGCCATGTCTGACTGACATTGCCGCGCGGGGTAGCCGTGCGGTCTCAGGCGCCTTGCCACGGTCCGCGCGGCTGCCCCCGTCAGAGGCGAGAGTCCTCCCTCGGGCATGGGTGTGTTTATTGCCATTAAAGAAAGATAGATTACGTAGTGTCTAAGCCTAGGGACCGATGACCTCTGCAGTTTGGTCCCATAGGAAATTACCGCAAATTTCCAAATCTTCTGAGTGATATGGGTTGAAATAGGTGAGGTAGTGTACCGGTATTGCCGAGAGAGTTTAGCCAGCGAGTACCCACTTCACCGAAAGAAGAAATAAAGGCTACCACGTTGTGGCGTGTGTGTGTGTCGGCTCGATGGGGATGGTTGTTCAAGTGTGGTAGACACAGGTCGTCATCCACCGATCGCGACATCTCCGATCTGTAAATGTAAAACAAGCTCGTCGCTTCGTTTGTTTAGTTTCAGATACCATCTCCCTTTAACAGATATACGCGTATCAATGAAGCAGCACGCCGAAATGTATAAGCGGCCCTTGCTTATAATTGAAGCAATGGTATTCGAAATATGTCTGTCTTTGTTACTGCTACATACAGCGATTGTACCACTCGGTACCGCAACTTCCTTTACCTGAAACAATAAACCAAATATCCTTCGCGTATTCGCAACGGGCATATAAGCTTACGCGAACTTGATAACAGCAGTTTTTATGCCCGGTTTGCAAATGAATGTTCAAACGTAGATAATATGATATCTCGCATTATAAGTTCCACCATTCAAGCCGATGCCACATTATAGTCTTGCGAGGATGTATATTTGTGAAGTATAGCGTCGTTAATGCGTCGCTACGGTGCTAATTCGACAACTCCTACGTCGTAAATCCAGAGATAATGTATTCTCTAAATAACGTACAGAAAGCGTCGTAATAAAATGTTCAGTTATTGCTCCCTGTTAATAACGTTACTCAATCACCTTTAGCTACGACCTTCTATCAAGAAAATTATTATTTCACAGTTACACAATAAAGTTGAATTAAATGATGTAGACCACACGTAGTATTAAAGTTATAACTTTTATTGAGCTTCTGAATTATCTAACCACTGCAATGGAAAGAACACCGATCTGTCACTCAAGGAACTGAAGCTACAATTTACATAAGCATTTCTGACATTAACTACAGGTTACGACAGCACGGCATGCCTGTGAATTCTTCATGATTGCGTGTATATGTTACCTGTCAAGTCTATTTGTAGAGTTTATGTCGGCGTCTGATACGTTGCTATGTCCTTCAGTGTTCGTGACGACCACAGATCACGACGACTAAGTCCCAGAATTGATTAAGTATCACACGAGTTACTGTTCCCTAGAGTATAATATCTGTTCCGTTGTCTGGCTAAACGGTAAATGTTCTATCTTCTTTCTTCAGAAAGACGACACTTGAAAAACTTTAAAATTACAGATCGGTCTGAAACAATCCAGTATCAGTCAATAAGCGTGCTTCTATCGGGACGCCTACAAGAGAGCGAACTAACATCTCCATTGAAGTTTTTCATTGTGGTCGCAGCGAACTTACACCTCGATGCGGCTACAACTCTTTTATTGGATAAATGTTATCTCTGATCACTTTATCTCGTCTGGGTTTTAACCTTCGTAATGCATATATTTAATTCTTTATTTAGCTTTTCATGCTTCGTAGATTAAGTGATCATCTGATAGTCTTTCATTTAGTTCTTTCCATGGAATAGGTGTTGTTAGTTCCCTAGTATTTCTGTTGGTCAAACTTTCAATAGTTTTGTTGCCAGTAGCTACCGTCAAGGTCAGGATAACTACACTACTGGCCATTAAAATTGCTACACCACGAAGATGACGTGCTACAGACGCGAAATTTAACTGACAGGAAGAAGATGCTGTGATATACAAATGATTAACTTTTCAGAGCATTCACACAAGGTTGGCGCCGGTGGCGACACCAACAACGTGCTGACATGAGGAGAGTTTCCAACCGATTTCTCATACACAAACAGCATTTGACCGGCGTTGCCTGGTCAAACGTTGTTGTGATGCCTCGAGTAGGGAGGAGAAATGCGTACCATCACCTTTCCGACTTTGATAAAGCTGGGAGTGTAGCCTATCGCGATTGCGGTTTATCGTATCACGACATTGCTGCTCGCGTTGGTCGAGATCCAATGATTGTTAGCAAAACATGGAATAGGTGGGTTCAGGAGGGTAATACGGAACGCCGTGCTGTATCCCAGTGGCCTCGTATCATTAGCAGTCGAGATGACAGGCATCTTATCCGAATGGGTGTAACGGATCGTGCAGCAACGTCTCGATCCCTGAGTCAACAGATGGGGACGTTTGCAAAACCATTAGCACGAACAGTTCGACAACGTTTGCAACAGCATGGACTATAAGCTCGGAGACCACAGCTGCGGTTGCCCTTGACGCTGCATCAGAGACAGGGGCGCCAGCGATGTTGTACTCAACGACGAACCTGGGTGCACGAATGGCAAAACGTCATTTTTTCGGATGAATCCAGGTTCTGTTTACAGCATCATGATGGTCGCGTCCGTGTTTGGCGACATCGCGGCGAACGCACATTGGAAGCGTGTATTCGTCATCTCCATACTGGCGTAGCACCCGGCGTGATGGTATGGGGTGCCTTTGGTTACACGTCTCGGTCACCTCTTGTTCGCATTGACGGCACTTTGAACAGATGACGTTACATTTCAGACGTGTTACGACCCGTGGCTCTACCCTTCATTCGATCCCTGCGAAACGCTACATTTCAGTAGGATAATGCACGACCAACTGTTGCAGGTCCTGAACGGGCCTTTCTGGATACAGAAAATGTTCAACTGCTGCCATGTCCAGCACATTCTCCAGATCTCTCACCAATTGAAAATGTCTGGTCAATGGTGTCCGAGCAACTGGCTCGTCACAATACGCCAGTCATTACTCTTGATGAACTGTCGTATCGTGTTGAAGCTGCATGGGCAGCTGTACCTGTACACACCATCCAAGTTCTGTTTGACTCAATACCCAGGCTTATCAAGGCCGTTATTACGGCCAGAGGTGGTTGTTCTGGGTACTGCTTTCTCAGGATCTGTGCACCCAAATTGCGTGAAAATGTAGTCACATGTCAGTTCTAGTATAATATATATGTCCAATGAATACCCGTTTATCATCTGCATTTCTTCTTGGTGTAGCAATTTTAATTGCTAGTAGTGTTATTTTTATATCTTTTTCTGTCAAAAGGGATGTCGTTAGGGGCTCTATATTTGGGGTGTCATAACGTGTTGCTCAGCCAACGGCCCTCACACAGTGGTAACACCGCTTCCCGTCAGATCATTGAAGTTAAGCGCGGTTTGGCTTGGCTAACACTTGGACGGGCGACCGTCTGAGTCAGCCTAGCGCTGTGAGTCCAATTAAGCAGCTAGTTGATTTAAAAGTAGCGGCTGCGGTCACGAAAACTGACAACGGCAGGGAGAGCGGTGCGCTGCCCACGTGCCCCTCCATATCAACATCCAGTGACGCTTATAGGCTGAGAATGACGTGACAGTCACTCGGTACCGTTTGACCTTCGGAGACCTGTTAGTACGCAGGTTTTTATGTGTAGCTCAGCAGTAGAGTAAGTATTAAAACAGGTCAGCACTCAGTAGCAACCGCTAGCAGTCGCCCACCTATATTCGGCGGACTGGACTACTGCGGCAGCTGAAGTAATTGAGCTACTCAATGTATGTCGGAGTGTGATGCCATCTCTTCAATCGTCCACTCGTTAGTCAGGTAATAAAAGAACTGGAGCCACAGGCGACTGATACTTTTCGCTGCAAACGACTAAGAACGACAGGCAGCTCCCAGCACAAGAGTGGCAAAACCACTCATAAATCGGAAGTTGGACAGCTTAGGAGGGGGGACGGATTTGCAGAGAATACAATAACGTCATAAACAGGAAACACGGCATATAAAATTTCATCAAATTATCGTAGTAACAGAAAATGAAGATATGAAGCACAATGTAAAATTTAGCACTGCATGGGATAATCGGCACATTTACTGACTACACACCGCGTCGTCTAAGGCAGCTACACATCATTTTATCACCAATAAGTACGTCGTGGAGAGGGAGGGAGTAGAGACACCTTGCAGTATCGATGGTTAACTGGCTAGTCCTAGCACTGAGGGCCGGGATGAGTCAGCGGGTAGCACATTTCGTTGAAATTAATCCTTCTTTCAATGTGACATGTGTTAATTCACGCTCACACGAAGCTACAGCACATCTATCACACGACCTCAGGAAGTGCATAAATTTCTGACTTTAAGCGTAGTTTAGGAAGAACGATTAGCCTACGACTAATGAAGAAGACACCGAACACGCAACAAGCGGCTACACGGGTAGCAGGGGTTGTGTGGCGTGGGCTGGGCGGTTTTTTAGGTTAGATGGCCTCGGGCAAGTGCAGAAAGGGCAACAGCCTCAACGGGTGCGGGGCAAAGTCAGGACATGCGGGGACCAAGCAACAATCGGTATTGTAATTGTAAACTGTCGAAGCTGCGTTGGTAAAGTACCGGAACTTCAAGCGCTGATGGAAAGCACCGAAGCTGAAATCGTTATAGGTACAGAAAGCTGGCTGAAGCCAGAGATAAATTCTGCCGAAATTTTTACAAAGGCACAGACGGTGTTTAGAAAGGATAGATTGCATGCAACTGGTGGTGGAGTGTTCGTCGCTGTTAGTAGTAGTTTATCCTGTAGTGAAGTAGAAGTGGATAGTTCCTGTGAATTATTATGGGTGGAGGTTACACTCAACAACCGAGCTAAGTTAATAATTGGCTCCTTTTACCGACCCCCCCGACTCAGCAGCATTAGTGGCAGAACAACTGAGAGAAAATTTGGAATACATTTCACATAAGTTTTCTCAGCATGTTATGGTCTTAGGTGGAGATTTCAATTTACCAAATATAGACTGGGACACTCAGATGTTTAGGACGGGTGGTAGGGACAGAGCATCGAGTGACATTATACTGAGTGCACTATCCGAAAATTACCTCGAGCAATTAAACAGAGAACCGACTCGTGGAGATAACATCTTGGACCTACTGATAACAAACAGACCCGAACTTTTCGACTCTGTAAGTGCAGAACAGGGAATCAGTGATCATAAGGCCGTTGCAGCATCCCTGAATATGGAAGTTAATAGGAATATAAAAAAAGGGAGGAAGGTTTATCTGTTTAGCAAGAGTAATAGAAGGCAGATTTCAGACTACCTAACAGATCAAAACGAAAATTTCTGTTCCGACACCTACAATGTTGAGTGTTTATGGAAAAAGTTCAAGGCAATCGTCAAATGTGTTTTAGACAGGTACGTCCCGAGTAAAACTGTGAGGGACGGGAAAAACCCACCGTGGTACAACAACAAAGTAAGGAAACTACTGCGAAAGCAAAGAGAGCTTCACTCCAAGTTTAAACGCAGCCAAAACCTCTCAGACAAACAGAAGCTAAACGATGTCAAAGTTAGCGTAAGGAGGGCTATGCGTGAAGCGTTCAGTGAATTCGAAAGTAAAATACTAGGTACCGACTTGACAGAAAATCCTAGGAAGTTCTGGTCTTACGTTAAATCAGTAAGTGGCTCGAAACATCATGTCCAGACACTCCGGGATGATGATGGCATTGAAACAGAGGATGACAAGCGTAAAGCTGAAATACTAAACACCTTTTTCCAAAGCTGTTTCACAGAGGAAGACCGCACTGCAGTTCCTTCTCTAAATCCTCGCACAAACGAAAAAATGGCTGACATCGAAATAAGTGTCCAAGGAATAGAAAAGCAACTGGAATCACTCAACAGAGGAAAGTCCACTGGACCTGACGGGATACCAATTCGATTCTACACAGAGTACGCGAAAGAACTTGCCCCCCTTCTAACAGCCGTGTACCGCAAGTCTCTAGAGGAACAGAAGGTTCCAAATGATTGGAAAAGAGCACAGGTAGTCCCAGTCTTCAAGAAGGGTCGTCGAGCAGATGCGCAAAACTATAGACCTATATCTCTGACGTCGATCTGTTGTAGAATTTTAGAACATGTGTTTTGCTCGAGTATCATGTCGTTTTTGGAAACTCAGAATCTACTATGTAGGAATCAACATGGATTCCGGAAACAGCGATCGTGTGAAACCCAACTCGCTTTATTTGTTCATGAGACCCAGAAAATATTAGATACAGGCTCCCAGGTAGATAATATTTTTCTTGACTTCCGGAAGGCGTTCGATACAGTTCCGCACTGTCGCCTGATAAACAAAGAGCCTACGGAATATCAGACCAGCTTTGTGGCTGGATTGAAGAGTTTTTAGCAAACAGAACACAGCATGTTGTTATCAACGGAGAGACGTCTACAGACATTAAAGTAACCTCTGGCGTGCCACAGGGGAGTGTTATGGGACCATTGCTTTTCACAATATATATAAATGACCTAGTAGATAGTGTCGGAAGTTCCATGCGGCTTTTCGCGGATGATGCTGTAGTATACAGAGAAGTTGCAGCATTAGAAAATTGTAGCGAAATGCAGGAAGATCTGCAGCGGATAGGCACTTGGTGCAGGGAGTGGCAACTGACCCTTAACATAGACAAATGTAATGTATTGCGAATACATAGAAAGAAGGATCCTTTATTGTATGATTATATGATAGCGGAACAAACACTGGTAGCAGTTACTTCTGTAAAATATCTGGGAGTATGCGTGCGGAACGATTTGAAGTGGAATGATCATATAAAATTAATTGTTGGTAAGGCGGGTACCAGGTTGAGATTCATTGGGAGAGTCCTTAGAAAATGTAGTCCATCAACAAAGGAGGTGGCATACAAAACACTCGTTCGACCTATACTTGAGTATTGCTCATCAGTGTGGGATCCGTACCAGATCGGGTTGACGGAGGAGATAGAGAAGATCCAAAGAAGAGCGTCGCGTTTCGTTACAGGGTTATTTGGTAACCGTGATAGCGTTACGGAGATGTTTAACAAACTCAAGTGGCAGACTCTGCAAGAGAGGCGCTCTGCATCGCGGTGTAGCTTGCTCGCCAGGTTTCGAGAGGGTGCGTTTCTGGATGAGGTATCGAATATATTGCTTCCCCCTACTTATACCTCCCGAGGAGATCACGAATGTAAAATTAGAGAGATTAGAGCGCGCACAGAGGCTTTCAGACAGTCGTTCTTCCCGCGAACCATACCCGACTGGAACAGGAAAGGGAGGTAATGACAGTGGCACGTAAAGTGCCCTCCGCCACACACCGTTGGGTGGCTTGCGGAGTATAAATGTAGATGTAGATGTAGAACTCACGGTGATCAACGACGGTAATGAAGCAGGTAGTTACAATCTGTTAGGTTCGCCTTCGGACAGAACCACGTTGCTCACGGGTGAGCAACATAAATAAAAAAGGAACCAATGTAATGTTATTAGCCGTGGGTTTCTTAGGACACGGTACAGTTGGCGGACATGTAGGTTAATGTAGTCGGCACAGAAGAAAATGCAAAAAGGACATTATAAAAATCGGCAGAGTACAACATAGCAGCTGTTCTAGATACCCCTGTGTCGCGGTAGTATTGAGAGCGAGGACAGCATCTTGCAGGAGCCACAGACGAGCTAGGCTGGGTACCGACATAGTGCTTTACAAGCGAAGGATGAAGCCCAGGCGGTGCCGTTACCTCCGCCGCGAGAGGAGTTGCCAGTCCAGGCCTCCAAAGGGCGACCGACCACTGAATAAAAAACAGGAAAGGAAGGTAGTGGTATCAGGCTTAAAGTGAACATACCACTGTAGCGTTCCTGTATCGTGACTGTGTAAATGGAAGGCAAGTGCCGACCAGTTTCGATTCTACGTCACATAACAGAATAGGCTGAGTGTCGCAAGCTGGGGAACCTTGCGGAAAAACACACAGAAATTTTAAAACAATCTGACACGTACGACTCAGTAGTGTACCGACATCACAGATAATGCCGCAGTAAATCTGAGACGGACTACGTATATAACCGTAAATAAAATGGCGGACAACGCAAGAACAGGTCGTGACAGTGTCAAGAAGGCGGTTCGAAAGGCAAAGCGACAATAGGGATGGCGGTTACCGCTCAAAGAACCGGTCCTCGATTATATCAGGAATGTCGAATGCACGCAAGGACTGTGATTTGACTTTCAAAATGATGGAGCACAGCGATCAGTCGTCCATTCCTTTCAGGCTTTATTAAAGCAATCTAGATTCGGCTAGCCATTATGAACGCACTACTTCACAGCTTCAATAGATGTCCTAGTACGTCATTAGTCCCCTGCTGTTCGGGGTTCTGTCGCAGTTCATTTAAGACTTGAATGAAGCGTGACAGAAGCCCGAACAACAGGGGACTGAGCCTGAAAGCCAAGGACGACGGATTACTGTGCGCTATCAATTTCAATATTTTTATAATTCCAAGCCAGTTCAACTAGTGTGTTAAAATAGCTCAAAGTAATTGGCTTCCGAAATAACCGCTTTTCCGTTTTTTATTGCTGGTATTTCAGTAATAAACGTAGGAATTGCACAATGATTTAAAAATTTTGACTCTCTCAGTTTAAGGATACACAGGATCGGAATGTAAAATTAAGTAGGCAGATAAAAGAAAACTTAGTCTGTCCATTGTTCGCTGATTTTCTCGGAAGGTGATGACTTGTTGAATACTTAAAAAAAAGAAAAAAAAAACATACCACTACTTTCCTACTGATTCTAACTTTTTGGAACTTTGCTCGAAACCCATGTTGTAATAGGGGATCACTTCACTGTTTGGATATTACGAATATTCAGTGCTAAATGGTGAATACTGAGTTTGAAGCATGTGTTTTTCGTGTTAATTTATCCGTTTTCATGGGCTACCAGCAGATAAAAGGCTCATTATTAGATACAGGCATCAGATCAGCTACGTTCCATTTTTATTGTATACTGTGAGTGAATTGTTAAGTTTTTAGTTTATTGCTGTTACTATAATTTCGGTCTTCTTTTATTATTACATATAAATGATAGACAAATCTTCAATCTTCTAAAGCGTATAAAGTATTCTATTGCGATGCAATACCTCTTTATACAAATATTTCCAGACTAGTGTTGATGTCATTGTGCAATACATTGGATGTCCGGCAACGACAGCGAGAAACTACTGCACATAGCAACTGGCGGAAAGTCTTTTGTACACAGCACATACACACGCATACCTTAAGCGACGACACACGGCAACAGGGAGGGATATTATTGTTTCAGCATTAGGGTTGCCGATGTCCCGATTTCCGGGGGATGTCTCGATTTTTAGGGATCCCGATTCCAGGGTCAATCGAAAATTACACAAGCTCCAAAACTAAATCATTGGTACGACACAGGCATCTAATTGTTTCGTTTTTATTGTTGCTGCACCGCTACGGGCAACGGCCATTGTCGTGCATGCGCTCTGCGCATCTCCACATTTTACTCACTCACTCAGGCAGGCACGTTAAGCTGTGTTCGTTTTCAATGCCCTCCATTTTTTTATGAAACTAACGTAAGTCGTAACCACACAAAACTTTTAAGTATCTTTTAGAAGTTGTACTGTTACCATTAATATATCTCCTTCGCGTTCTATGACTCATTTACCTGTATATTTAAGGCTGTCCATTATAAGTAATGCGACCAGTTTCGTGAAGGAGGGAAGGAAAAGCCCGCACGGGACGTTCCTGTTGTTGTGTACGGTGATTGAGGATGATTGAGTGAGGGCGAAGGTTGCGCAGAAACTTGAAAAGAAACGTAAGTAACTGACGTATTCATTTATTTCTGAAAACATACATCCCGTATGAGTGACATTTTTATTCCTTTGTTGTAATTTACAATTTTAAAAACGTTTATACACCTGTCCGTATCAGATTTTACAATAACCATTGCACACAGCATTCCAGCGTTCAGTGGGGATTCTTTCGTCCACGTGGAAGTCATGAACTAACATACTCTGCCGATGGATGCGTTCGTCTCTGACAAACGGGCAAGGTACTGTACGACTGGAGGCAGCTTTTGCCCGGTATTTGCCACTCATTAAGTTTCCCGACCACCTCTCATCATCATCTGATGTCTACACTGTTCTACATCTCCAAGCTTCGCTTCAGAAAATCGTACTGCTAGAAGTTTTGAAATTGATAACTATTCATAACAAATGAACTCTAAACGAAGAAATAGTACATTAACTGATAACTTTACCCATGGTTAGCTCAGAAGAACTTAACAGCCAGAGGTCAAATCTGATGCTGGGGCAACAACACGAAAAGCTCACCTACCTGAACGAAACAGGTGCCGCCAATGAAACGTTCACTACGGAGTTTTCTGAATGCAAAATAGCTCCACAAAAGCAACGAGCTTACAAAATTGTGTATTATGTACAACTAGTTTTTAAAGGAAAAAAAATCTTTTCTCCGACGAAATGTTTTGGGCGCTTCCTCCCGATTCTAAGTTCTTTTAAAAACAAATTGAGAACACCTTGTTCGCACTGCACTTGATAATATATTTCCATGCTCCCAGTGGTAACACATTCGTGAGAAACGCAAGTGTGCGAACCGAGCCGTCCATTGGCCCACCGGTGCGATCCCAGCTGCTGTTCCACTTGACTGCGGCTGTTGGGTCTGTTGTTAAACTATTATTCTTTGCTTTCCGAGTACCTTAAGTAATAATATTTCAGGATAACAGCATACACATTATTTCGATTAAAAAAAAGGCCACTTTATTTACAAACTAAAAATTTTGAGAGGAAAGAGGAGGCACGATGATTTTGGAGTATCTTTCCAATCAGTTATTAACAAAACATAAATTAACCTGCTATGAAGAAGATAACCAACAAATCGGGTGGTTAAACCCAAAAAATCTAGTTTTCGGTTTTCACTGGTACGTTTTTAGCCCATCACCAATTATAAAGACACGGTATATTAAATAAAAGTTAAAATGACACTCGCCGAAATATTCATTGTCATTTTACATAAGCTTCAGAAATTCATGAAAGTAGGTGTTTTGCGAATAAATATACACTACTGGCCATTAAAATTGCTACACCACGAAGATGACGTGCTACAGACGCGAAATTTAACCGACAGGAAGAAGAGGCTGTGATATGCAAATGATTAGCTTTTCAGAGCATTCACACAAGATTTGCGCCGGTGGCGACACACACAACGTGCTAACATGAGGAAAGTTACCAACCGATTTCTTATATACAAACAGCAGTTGACCGGCGTTGCCTGGTCAAACGTTGTTGTGACGCCTCGTGTAAGGAGGAGAAATCCACCATCATGTTTCCGACTTTGATAAAGGTCGGATTGTAGCCTATCGCGATTGCGGTTTATTGTATCGCGACATTGCTGCTCGCGTTGGTCGAGATCCAATGATTGTTAGCAAAATATGGAATAGGTGGGTTCAGGAGGGTAATACGGAACGCCGTGCTGGATCCCAACGGCCTCGTATCACTAGCAGTCGAGATGACAGGTATCTTATCCGCATGGCTGAAACGGATCGTGCAGTCACGTCTCGATCCCTGAGTCAACAGATGGGGCCGTTTGCAAGACATCAACCATCTGCACGAACAGTTCGACGACGTTTGCAGCAGCATGGACTATCATCTCGGAGACCATGGCTGCGGTTACCCTTGACGCTGCATCACAGACAGGAGCGCCAGCGACGGTGTACTCAACGACGAACCTGGGTCCACGGATGGCAAAACGTCATTTTTCGGGTGAACCCATGTTCTGTTTACAGCATTATGATTGTCGCATCCGTATTTGGCGACATCGCGGTGAACGCACACTGGAAGCGTGTATTCGTCATCGCCATACTGGCGCATCACCCGACGTGATGGTATGGGGTGCCATTTGTTACACGCCTCGGTCACCTCTTGTTCCCATTGACGGCACTTTGAACAGTGGACATTACATTTCAGATGTGTTACGACCCGTGGCTCTACCCTTCATTCGATCCCTGCGACACCCTACATTCCAGCAGGATAATGCACGACCGCATGTTGCAGGTCCTGTACGGGCCTTTCTGGATACAGGAAATGCTCGACCGCTGACCTGGCCAGCACATTCTCCAGATCTCTCAGCAATTGAAAACGTCTGGTCAATGGTGGCCGAGTAACTGGCTCGACACAATACGCCAGTCACTACTCTTGATGAACTGTGGTATCGTGTTGAAGCTCCATGGGTAGCTGTACCTGTACACGCCATCCAAGCTCTGTTTGACTCAATGCCCAGCCGCGTCAATGCCGTTATTTCGGCCAGAGGTGGTTGATCTGGGTACTGATTTCTCAGGATCTATGCACCCAAATTTCGTGAAAATGTATTTCTCCAATGAATACCCATTTATCATCTGCATTTCTTCTTGGTGTAGCAATTTTAATGGCCAGTAGTGCATTTTTAATTATACTTCAGCAACGCACCATATTAAGTCAGTACACTTGACTCTTAATTTGGTACCTGTCTCTTTTACAGATAATGGGATCACAGTTGTTGCATTCGACCGAAACGAAAGCAGCTGACCACACGGAGTTTACGCGAAATAAGTCCCCTCAGCTCAGGGATGGAAAGGAGCGAAGGGAAAGATGACAATATTTGTAATGTGTTTTATCTCTTACATATTCAGCTCAATTATCATACCAGTCCCTCATTGCGCTCAAAGCTTTTCAATACATCTCATGGGTGCAAAAATAACATAGAAACGCACAAAATTAACACTGATGACTAGAAGAGTGGGAGACGTGAAATATGACGAAATCTTTAAAAGCGTTTCTGAGTACTGATCAAATAAGCAATTAACAAAAGTATCTTATAACTGCTAATGTAGTTGAAACCTCCCACTTTGTTAAGCACGCTCTGGCATTTTTTAGTTGTCTGGACTGTGAAGCTAAGTTTCATATAGTATAGCAATTCAATAATTGCAGGAAAATTCAAACTTTGAAGAACAAAGGCCAGCGGAATTGCACATAATTTTTAAATCCAGCGTCTCTTCAAGAAACGATAGGGGTCTTTCAAAGGGGCACTTTTTTTAGCGTTGCTATAGATGCTTCCAATCACGGTACAAGAAAACTATTTCCTTTGCTGGTAAGGTATTATAGCCCAAAGAAATAATTAGAAACATGAACGCTTCACTTTTAAAACGATGCAGGTGAAACTGCATTAGCCATTTATACAAATTTAGTAGCACATCTCAAGGAACGCGATATTGACATCAATTAACAAATGTTAATTTCATAATTCCGTTTTTCAGGAGTTGTATAACGAAAACAACAATATTATTATAGTGAGATGTCCAGTACAAATTTTACCAGTAATGAAATTATTTTTGAGTAAAATAAATTTCATTTAGTGAACTTTATTCTTAAGCTCTATAGTAATTTTTCATACTACAGAAACGAGAAAAAGCTTTAAAAGACTCTTATGAAATGCATGCATCTGAATTTACTCCGGTCCTGCGACATGTAAAAACGCGATGCCTACCACTACTTCCCACTATACGCGTATTTCTTATGAAATATTGAGAAAATACTACACCTCCCTTGGCAAAAACGAATCCTCTTTTGTACTCTGGATCTTCTTTAATAGCGAGTAAATAGAACATTACCACGCATTCTTCCAAAATGCACTGTAAATCCTACAAGGCGCTGTACTGGCTCTTGAAAATGAAACAGTGCTGTGCTACTAGGGATACGTAAGTTATAATAGTCGGAGTCACTAACAAATTAAGGCAAAGGATTGACGATGAAATTTTGTGTTTTCCTTGCAGCAATTTAATAAAAATGTTACCTCTTGAAACTGCCTCATTATTAAAAACAGCTTGCTGTTTCTGGTATAAAAATGTCATAACGTATCAGGAAACAAAGTATGCGTTTAATAACAACGAACTAAAATTGTTTACTCACGTTTCTCTGCGTTGTGCACTGTAACTTACGTATCAACTGTTAATATTCTTAAAAAAACTTACTGTTGACACACATTTTCAAATAGAAGATCTTTATCAGGACGTTTCTGACGTCAAAGAAGTGTTGAATGCAACAGTACAGAAAAAACTTTATAGGACGACAAAAATGGCACGCTTTACTTGAAAACCATAATCTCCGGAATTTTCGTAAGTTATTTTTTATGGCGTCCGTACCTGTATCAAATTCTGCAACAGAGAGTTTTTTTTTTCTCAGTCTAATATTGTTTTGTCTGAGAAACTTAATCGACTACCTCTTCAACATGTAAAAGCAGAGACACAAATAAAGGACAACTTTAAAACATCCTGCACAGAATTTCATAATTATGTTATAAGAAACAAAGTCCTGCTTAAAGCTGTAAAATCTAATTGAAATATATATTTTTTTAAATAATAATTTTATAAGCACGTATTGTAGATTTTAATAAGACAAATGTAATAACACATATTAATTGATCATGTGACAATAATTCAAATTCCTTAATATGTGGATACATTTAGGTCAGTGTTTCATGACAAAAACAAATACCTCTTTATAAAAATTATATTAATTTTAATTATCCTGATCTGAGAAGCGAAGTCCCAATTTTTGTAACCCACTATCGCGAAAATATTTAGTCGACCTGCCAACGTTATTCAGCAATGCTGTACCAGTTACGTCACGTGTTTGTTGCCCGTTTCAGTCGGCATTGTTATTAAAATAACACTGGTCACTTTTCCCATTTTCTATAATAATGCAATATTTCCAACCAATGCAAATTTGACGAATAGCAGTTACTCCTTTTTTATAACCGAAACCAAACAAAATACCGGTTATTCAGAATTAAAATACCGGTATCGGCTTTAACTGGTCGGCTTTCCTCATCTTACGTCACAATGAATCGGTAAACCGGTACACAACTGTGGGAGGGAGCCCTAACATAGTAGCACCTGAAGATACGTCCGTCCCGATAGCTGAGTGGTCAGCGTGACGGATTGTCGTCCTACGGGCCTGGGTTCGATTCCCGGCTGGGTCGGGGATTTTCTCCGCTCGGGGACTGGGTGTTGTGCTGTCTTCGTAATCATTTCATCCCCATCCGGCGCGCAGGTCGCCCAATGTGGCGTTGAATGTAGTAAGACCTGCACCAAGGCGGCCGGACCTGCCCCTCAAGGGGCCTCCCGCCAATGCCGCCAAAACACTCATTCCCATTTGCCTAAAGATACCAGTGGTGGGTCACACACAGCAATACACCAGTCAACAAATAATGGATTAATAGATAACGCGGGTTCTGACACATTAATTGGCTGTAGATTGTGAGGACCACTTCCATGTAATAATCTGGGAGCTGTGCTGTAAGGACTCACTTAAACCGCTGATCTCCTAATGAAAACTAAATTGAATATACATGAATTTTGTGCAGAGCTTACCATGTGTAATCAATGTGGTGTACAGAAGAATACATAATCGATGCTGTGCTGCGTGGTTAATCAGAGTTTAGTAAAATGAAGTTTTCTTCCAGCTAACAGTATGGAATTTCCGTACTCAGTAAAGCGAACGTATGATTAAAGACAAGCAGTGGAATTTAATACCAACGCGAACAAGAGGCACATAATGAAATTTCTGCGGACCTCTAAGGACTCTTGCTGTTGTGCCAGTGCGCCAGGATACGAAGCAATCAGACTTCTGAGACAGAGTCTGGTCAGATTCATGGAGGAAGGTTGTAACTTTGGAAGTGGCAGCTTCGTTGTAGGTATATCTCAAAACGTGGTAGCTACGTCAGCCATCTGACTCTTACATAACAGGTGCGACAGGAGTCAAGGCAGAATTCTGATGCCATACGATACAGGGTAGCAAATCCTCTAGTCATAATTGTGCTAGGTGTTAACTACCTCGCGTGATTCGATACAGTGTAGAATACGAAAGACAGACAGCGAATTTGTAGGCAATCGACAATTTTATCAATGACTGGGGCGGGAAGCTGAACGATGTAAATTGGTCCAGCCTGCATGTCGACTGGTCTGGCTGTCGACATAAGCAGCGTTGTTCCGTTGAAGTTGTGGATGTTAGCATTTATTTCCTTACAGGCCTGTCGGCGGTGGAGTGTTAACTTTCAGTCAGGCTTCAAACGACACATCCTTTTTGCATACATCGGTGCGCTTACGTAAAATGCATGTTCAGGGCGCCGGTGTCCAGAAATCCGCACCCAGTGAAATTCGCACCCAGAAAAGGTCGAGGAATGGTCCTCTACTCTCTCCGTCCGACCTCCGCCCGGCAGGTAGAATCGCCGCTCGACAGGTAGGAAAGCCGAAGGTCTTATTTCACGGCAGTGTGTGCCCGCAATAGTATTGCCAGCAACACTGCAGCAGCGCGTCAATGCTATGCCATATCCGTCTCAGTTCTTATCTGTATGTGTTTATCTTTCACTCTCAGCCTCGATTCTTCTTCCTCAGCTGACAGCGCTGCTGTGTCAAGCCAACTGAAACAGCATTATTTCATTCTTGGATATTAGGTTCGTCTAGTGAATTACGCGAAATGCTGCTCCAAGAAGCAGCTACAGGTATGTAAAATTGGCCAAAAGGAGACAACCAACTAGAAATCCATGAAATGATAAATACATCTACAACTAGAACGAAAGAAACAGAAAATAACGTATAAAAAGAGCGAATCCTGCAAAAGGACGTTCTCACTGCTATTGTTTTAGAAGATCTGCAGTACTGAACAGAAATTCTATTGTAGATAGCTTATTAAGACGCCTGAACGTGTATCAAGCTTCATCACGCGTTTTAAATGGGCATCAATTTGCCAACTGTTATTATTATATTGCGATGTGTAACCTCCCCCTCACTTATCAACCTTAATGACAGTGAAAAATTAAACCGCGTGTACCTAATGGAAATTTGGGAAAAGCAATCGTCACCGAAGTTAATCTGTCGGTAAAGAGGGAGGAAAGGGTTACATCTAAATGAAAGGAAAAATGCTAATGAAACAGGTGGAAATTAATTTTGAAAAGGGGTAAAGTTAATAAAGAAAGTAAATGTACGGCCGTTACGTTAACGCTTAACTAGCGTTAATTAGATATTTGAGATTTGGGGGAAATTACGGTCGCCAGTCCTAAGGACAATTACTATAGTAACTGAAAAAGAAAGGTTATTACACATATAATTAGCACTAGAAGTGTGGCAACTGAAGGTTGACACGTGTAGTGTGAAAACTGAAAGTTTGTCAGAAGTAATAAATTTCGCTACACTCTGACTTAATTTAGCAAAAGAATTAATAAAACAGGAAAATCGAAAGTTAATTTAGTGACTGAAGTTAATAGTGAGCTTTCTTTCTGAAGCACATCGAAATTCAGTAAAACACGGTTAGTCTTGGACTACCTCAACAATCATTTCAAAAGCTACTTGAATCTACGCAATTTAGAAATAAGAGATTTAACTTTGAACTTGAATTAAATGATTCTGAACAATAGTAAAATTTAGTGCGTACCAAGCTGAGCTGCAGTCACAGGTAAGCTAAAATATGGTAACAAAACTCGCACTCTTAATTTGTGCTTGTGTAATCTAAATATTGTGGCCAGCTATGAACACTTTAACTGAAGTTTGAAATTAAAGCATTGAAATCGAATTATAGTACTTTAATGCTGGCATTTGAATTTCAACGACACTCGGGTTCATTCCGGAAAAGGAAGGGACCCTGCTTGGTAATGCAATTGGGACAATGAGCAACAAATGTTCATGCTAAGTTGCTGTAATTATAGTTACGAAAATGGTACAGTTTGAAAAGCTGAGGTCTGCCATACAGTTCTAAAACTTTACGTGCTTCCAGTCTTCCTTGTTGGTTGATTGAAGGTTTGAAGTCGTCGATCGAGGAGGTGGCGACAGTCACTCATTGTCGGCCGTCGCTGTTGCAGAAGCTGGATGTTGGCGCGCCTTCTTCTCGACATGGTCACCAGGCGAAACGGGCTCTTGATGTGCGCCAGCTAATGCTTCCCGTCCGTGACACCATGTCAGAAACTATCATCGGAAGTCGAGCACAATTTCAAGCTGCCAAACCCCGAAAGCGCGGCAACTCGCAGGAGCTTCACACAACACACCTGCTCCACTCGCTACTCCAGCCAGACTCCCTCTCTCTCTGCCCGCGCTCCACGCGACAGAGTTAACACTACCAAAGATCCTACACACTTTGATTCTTCGCACGACCTATCGATGTAATCGTTCGATAGCAGTTTTCCCTAAGCAAGACCCAGCGTAAAAATACAAATAATATTTACGAAACAAACCAATTATACATCGACATAAATGCATAAATATATATATATATATATATATATATATATATATATATATATATATATATATATACAAATAGTAAAACAATTACAATATACAAAGACACAGAAATGTTATATATTCAGGTAACAAAAATAAGGAAAACAAATTTATAGTACAATAAATGGAAATAGGAGGATATGCATTTCCGGCGTTACAGATGGTTGCATACATTTCTTTGTACGCCCAATAGCTCTGTTCAACTCTGATCTATCACTTTAGAAAATTCTTTGAGCCCTCCCACCAAAGCATTGCAAACGCATTGTACCAAGAAGCACATGGATGAGAAATGAACTTAAAAGATAAAAAATTTTTCAGTGCATCGCGTCTAGCAGCTCAAAAATGTGGAAGAAAAGACATTTTCAAACATTTACGACCAAGTTGATAGTTAATTATTTAGTGCTGGTTGAATAGTTTCGGTCTTTAGCTTATTTTCAAAAGTTCACGGGACAAAATTTGGTAAGAGTGGATGCCTCGATTGTAGATGATAAAGGTATGATAAATAATATGGTTCATTTGGTAACTATTTACATATTTTGAATTTAGGATGTGATTGGTGTGGGCAGCTCTATTTATGTCACCACACTCGAATGTATCTCACACCTGCGTCCGAAGATGTCACAATTGTATTTGCCTTACACCTTATTTACCGTATTCTGGTAATGCATGTGCAATATATACATATTTAATTTTGGTACCTTCATTACCCAGCATGGTGTGATCCACGTGACAATAATATATCGTATGCAATGGAGAATTTGTTCTCACTGGACTACGCTGGTTTATTTACTGCAGGCAGTACCGAAATTTTGACAGAAACACACTTGACACGAACGTCATCTATATAACTATCCTGCCAGTTAAATAAACGGATGCAACGAACGTAATAAAGCCTTTGTTGGACAGACAGACGTTTAAGGGGACCTGGACGTAAAATGACTGAAATATTCGAAAATATATTTTTGTCACCATCTGAATGACGAATTTCTCCCGTTTAAAAAAATGTATTTTTTATCAACTTTCCAACTGTTGATTTGGTCTTAAACGTTCTTTGAACAAATGTCTGCGAAGTAGCCATGACGATGCGACAGGCAAGGAATATCACCATAAACATTTCTTGCCTGCCACAGTCATGGAAATAATAAAGCCAATATACAGGGATCTTGCAGATACAAAATTGCTTAGCAGATATCTACATGGCCATACATCCTAATGACAGTTTCAACATCTGCGTGTGGCAAAGAGTACCAAAAACAGTGTTGTTCAATTGACAGTACTCAGGCGTAATGGATGCTGTCATCTGTTTCACTGGTGGTATAATTAGCAAGACAAAACTAATTGACAAATTAGGCATCCAACCGGGAAATAATATGATAGCTGTGTTGAATGCCGAAGGTTGTCAGCAAGTAGTTGAAGCTGGAAAGGTTGAGAAAGTCAGCACAGAGTAATTAAAGAATTCCTGAAAACGCCTACAGAGGATGAAGAAGCTGCTGGCCAAAAAGAACAATGCAGCTCGAATGTTCTGAAAGAGGCATACGGTTAGTCAAAAACACTGAGAACAATCTTTTTTCATTTTCTCAAACTACATTTTCAGGACACTGGGTACATATATTTTCACAATGATTTGAGCTATGTTCACGAAATTACTCCAAACTGAACCATCTATTATACAGAATGTCGTATTTCTTAAACTTTAACAGATAATTAAATAGGTTTCCTTGTACATCTTTAGTTAACGTAAGAATTGGTACAAAATTGCAACTTCCTGTGTTTTGTAGATCAAGAGTAACGCGTTATGAAAGCGAGGCGTAGATATGCAGCCCGTTGACCTCCAGATCCCCTTAAAATGAGATATATAGGATACATAAATAAAAGCGAAAACAGCTTTCAATTTTCAGCACGCACCTCATAGAATAATACACACTCCATTGAAAACATCGAGAGAAATTTCACTACCATACAGGTCTTCAAAGGACAATTGATGGACATCCTAGAAGAAATGCCTATACAAATCTACATTCACACGACTAAGCTCACAGAACTAATGTTAAACCAACAAGAAGAATCGCGCAGCGGAAAAATCATAGAAAATTTCCATAGCACTCCATCATTCATTATTTATCAAAAACGCGACTATAAACGATTCACAGAAACCTTCAAGAGTATAATAATCAGCATATCAATCGGAATCTATACAGTGTGGTTTATAACAGCAGAATACTAATGCATGTAAATTTCATTGAAATACAAATTTAACAATATGTTTGCTTTCAAACAGTGCTGAAAGGAAACTGAATATTTATTGTACAACTGTGATGTGATGGAACACTGTATTACACTGGATATAGCCACTGATCATAATACAATCGAGAAGTAAACTCAATACATCGAAGATTACACGCATCAAAAATAGTTCAGTTTCGGGAATGCAGCCGCATGAATTCTGCTTCTTCTTCTAATATTTCGGCTGTGTACCTTTCAGCCATCTTCAGAGAGAGCCGTACGACTGACGCTCCAGCGCTCGCTCCATCCTTTTAAACTCGCGGACCGCGCCACTGCGCATGCGGCCACAGATAAACAAGGCGCCAGTGATGTTGATCGGCGGCAAAGACGTACAATATGCATGAGTTACGTCTGTGGCTGCGCAATCGATCCATGCTGGGAGGTCGATGTATTACTGGGAGCTGAACTGTAGCGACGTCTTTGTAAGTTCAATATTGAAAGTGCCGGATTCCATGATTTATCTAATGTGAAACCGCTGTCTCTATTAATTAGATTGTTCGTTAAGCGGATTTCAATGGCCTCTTTTACTACGGAGTCCCAGAAAGATGAAACAGAAGTCAGAATTTCGACATTTTCATATACCATAGAGTGACCAGAATCAATACAATGCTCTGCCACAGCCGATTTACTGGGTTGTAAGAGCCGAGTGTACCTGCGATGTTCCGTACACCTCTCTTGGACTGTACGATTCGGTTGTCCGATATATGAGAGGCCACATTCACATGGTATCTTGTAAACTCCAGGTTTGCGGAGTAGTAAGTCATCTTTAACGGGACCCAGGAGTGCAGCCGTCTTCGCCGGTGGACGAAAAATCACTCTTACTTTATGTTTAGTGAGGATCCGTCCTATTTTGGATGAAAGGCTTCCCACATACGGCAGGAAAGCCATGGATTTAAATGTTTCCTCGTCATCTTCTGCATTCCTTACGGACACCTTAGGTTTTATTTGTAGTGCCTTACGTATCTGTTGTGGAGAATACCCGTTGTCCTCAAAAACTCTCTTCAGATGTAAAAGTTCGTGTTTTAAACTACTTTCATCAGATATGACGTGTGCTCGATGTACCAAAGTTCTTAGAACACTACTCGTCTGCGAAGGATGGTGACAACTATTTGCATGTAAATATAAGTCCGTATGGGTCGGTTTCCGATATACTGCATGACCCAAAGTGCCATCTTCTTTACGCCGAACCAAGACATCCAAAAATGGAAGACATCCCTCCTTTTCCACTTCCATTGTAAACTGAATTTGTCCATGGATGGAATTCAGATGGTTTAAGAAGTCCTGCAATTTGTCCTCGCCATGGGGCCACACTACGAAGGCCTCCAAAAAACTGTAGGCTTCAAACTAGCAGACTCCAGGGCCTTCTCCTCGAAGTCCTACATAAATAAATTGGCCACCAAGGGTGACAAAGGACTACCCATCGCGACACCGTCAGTCTGTTCAAAAAAGTCGTTATTAAATAAAAAATATGTGGAGGTCATCACATGGTGAAACAAAGTTAAAATCTCCTTATCAAAACTTTTTCCAATGAGATCTAAAGATTCAGAGAGAGGTACCTTAGTAAATAGCGACACTACATCAAAGCTGCCTAATAGGTCGGAGGTGTTCAGTTTCAAAGATTTTAATTTGCCAATGAAATCTGCAGAGTTCCTTATATGATGATCACATTTTCCCACAAGCGGCCTCAATAGTGACGCCAGGTGCTTGGCACAATCATAGTTGGGAGAACCAATATTGCTCACGATAGGACGTAGAGGAACGTCTTTCTTATGGATCTTTGGAAGTCCATAAAGCAGAATTCATGCGGCTGCATTCCCGAAACTTAATGGAGCAGTCTTTGCGCCGCGAAAACTTGAAGATTCACAGCATCAAAAATAGTTTTGCATCACCTCGGTTCCGAGAGTTCCGGAATCTGCACAGAAAATTGGAATAGAGATAAACATAAACATCATTTCCGCCCTTTTTGTTGCTCATGAAAACCACACATTGCATGTTGTACCACCATACAGCGAGACCTCAGAGTGGTTAGTGCGTCACGTCGTCCATAAAAGTCCTTTTCAATCTATGGTTCAAATGGCTCTGACCACTATGTCACATAACTTCTGAGGTCATCAGTCGTCTAGAACTTAGAACTAATTAAACCTAACTAACCTAAGGACATCACACACATCCATGCCCGAGGCAGGATTCGAACCTGCGACCGTAGCGGTCGCTCGGTTCCAGACTGTAGCGCCTAGAACAGCACGGGCACTCCAGCCGGCCTTTTCAATCTATCCCATGGATTTTCGATAGGGTTCATGTCTGGAGAACATTCAGGCGACTCTAGTCGAGCGATGTCGTTATCCTAAAGGAAGTCATTCACAAGATGTTCACGATGGGGTACGAATTGTTGCCCATGAAGACGAATGCCTCGCTAATGTGCTGCCGACACGGTTGCACTTTCGGTCGGGGGATGGCATTTACGTATCGTACAGCCGTTACGGCTCCTTCCATGACCACCAGCGGCGTACGTCGGCCCCACATAAAACAGTAGGGAACCTCCACCTTGCTGCACTCGCTGGACCGTGTGTCTAAGGCGTTCAGCCTGACCGCGTTGCCTCCAAACATGCCTCCGACAATTGTCTGGTTGAAGGCATACGCGACACACTTCGGTGAAGAGAACGTGATGCCAGTCCTGAGCGGTCTATTCGGCATGTTGTTGGACCCATCTGTACCGCGCTGCATGGTGTCGTGGTTGCAAAGATGGACCTCGCCATGGACGTTGGGAGTGAAGTTGTGCATCATGAAACCTATTGCGCTCAGTTTGAGTCATAACGCGACGTCCTGTAACGGCATGAAAAGCATTATTCAACTTGGTGACGTTGCTGTCAGGGTTCCTCAGAGCCGTAATCTGTAGGTATCGGTCATCCACTACAGTAGCAGCCCTTGGTTGGTCTGAGCGGGGCATGTCATCGACAGAACCTGTCTCCCTGTATCTCCTCCATGTCCGAACAACATCGCTTTGCTTCACAGACACGCCTGGACACTTCCATTATTGAGAGCCCTTCCTGGCACAAAGTAAGAATGCGGACACGATAGAACCGTGGTACTGATCGTCTACCCGTGACTGAACTACAGGCAACACGAGCTGCGTACCTCCTGAAACTGATCGGCTTTCTGACCCCCTCCGTCTAATAGGCGCTACTCATGCATGGTTGTTTGCATCTTTGGGCGGGTTTAGTGACTTCTCGGAACAGGCAAAGGGACTCCGTCTGTGATACAATATCCACCGTCTACATCTATCTTCAGGAGTTTTGGGAACCGGGGTGATGCAAAACGTTTTGTAATGTGTGTATTTGCCGGCAGACGCAGTCAACAATCGTAGCTTCTATTACGATTGTAGTAATCGAACAAGGTAGCGTTGTGTACCCTTCCACACAGCGCTAAAGTCAGTTTCTTTTATTTACGTAAGTACTACATGCTTAAAAGCTGAATTTACGATAAATACGGGCAGTTTGTTTGCTAGTGTCACCGAAACTGAGCAACGCACACACAAAACAATGATTGTGAGCAGCCAGAGAGATAGTGAAATACGAAAATACACACATGGGAAAGACAACAGTGCCGGAATATCGTTGCTTGCGTGTACCAGTCCTAAATTCGACATGTTTTAATACACCGCACTTGTGCCGTATTTGTCGAAGACAGTATATTGTATTAAAGTTGTGTGCAGACAAACACCTACATAGCACGCCGAGCTCTGCGCACCGTGTGGATGTGCCTTTAGCCTGTTCAGAATTACTGAAGGACCGACAGTTCGCCATGAACACATGGAGTTATTGAAATTAGGTGACCACATTACGGTGGTGTGGTGGTGGTATGTTGGGGCTTATGGGCGCTTAACATCGAGGTCATCAGCGCCCTGACACACATTAAAAGGAACGAATGTGGACAGACCTAATAAAACTGAACCACTCACTCAAAGAAATCAGGAAAAGAAGGAAAATGCTGCACAAGAAAGTAAAACCTAAGGAAAGGGAAAACATAGCAACAAGAATGCCACAGGAAATTGTCATTGGCTGGTCACTTACATGAAATATGGGCGAGCTTGTCACACAGTGAACAAGTTAAAATCCTCTCCCTAAAATATTTGTAAAAACATCTGACATGGCACAGAACTTTAAAACTTTAACCACATTGGTCCGAGTGTTGCTTAAAAGAGATGGCAGGTCTGCCGGCAAGTCAGCCGCGGCCCGCTGGTCAGAAAATAAAACGCAATCCAATAAAACGTGGCGCACAGTGACCTGGACGCCGCAAGCACCACACATTGGGGGGTCCTCTTGCCGGAGCAGGAAGCCATTCGTCATAGGGCTGTGGCCTATTCGAAGCCGCGTGAGGAGAACCTCGTCCCGTCGATGGGGCTGAAAGGAAGTACAACACACACGCGTTGTGGGCTTGACTATACGGAGCTTATTGTCAGTCACTTTCAGCCACTCATCCTCCCACCGACGCATGACTCGTGAGCTCAACAGCGAGGTGAGTGCGTGCAAGGGGATAGCACACTGAGATACTTGTGGGGCGAGACACGCCTCCTTGGCTGCGAGATCTGCCCTTTCATTCCCAGCAATGCCGACATGCCCCGGAACCCAGCAGAAAGCTACAACCTTCCCCAGTCGCTGTAGTCGGAGGAGGGCATCCAGGAGGGTCTGGACTATATTATCTGCCGGATACAAACGTTGCAATGAGTGAAGGGCACTGAGTGAATCGGAACAGACAAGAAATTTAGGAGAGGAAGAAGGCCTCATCTGCTCCAGTGCCCGCAAGATCGCAGACAGTTCTACATCAAAGACAGTAAAAGTCTGAGGCAGTCGGAACTTGAGGACACGATCCGGAAAAACAACTGAGCAACCAACGGAATCCCCTTGTTTCGATCCATCCGTAAAAACAGCTACATAGTCGTGGTGCTCAGATAAAATGGCAGAAAATGCTGCATTAAAAACAGTGGCAGGAGTGCAATCTCTCTTGTTCTGCAATAAATCTAAAATCACTCCGGGCCTCTTCAGTAACCAGGGTGGCAGGCGGTTAAAACCCAGGATTTGGGGTTGTACAGACTCCACACCGAGGGACTCTAGCACACGTTGCACACGGATCCCAAACGGCAACGTAGCCCGGGGACGGCGGGAAAAAAAGCGGTCCAGAGGTGGATGGGCAACAAGATGGTGAGCAGGCGAGCTGGGAGCTGCAAGAAACTTACATGCCTGGCGCACCAGCAGGAGCTGCCGCCGGATGGTAAGTGGTGGTTCGCCAGCCTCAGCACAGAGGCTGGGTACGGGACTGGTCCGATAAGCACCCGTGGCCAGTCAAATCCCAGCATGGTGAACAGCGTCAAGGATCTGAAAATAAGACGGCCTTGCTGTCCCATATACTGTGCACCCATAGTCCAGCCGTGAACGCACAAAAGCGCGATAAAACTGAAGGAGACGCGCCCTGTCCGCTTCCCAAGACCTGTGGCTGAGGCACTTGAGGATGTTCAGTGCCTTCAGAGTTCTGGCTTTCAAGTTACGTAGGTGTGGCAGCCATGACAACCTGGAGTCAAAAATTAGGCCCAGAAAACGCACTGTGTCTCTATAATGTAGGACAGTATCCCCCATATGCAAGGCAGGCAAAGAAAAGAAGACGACGAGAACGATTAAAATGAACACAAACACACTTATCAGCAGATAACCGAAAACCCGTCTTTGCAGCCCACTCTAACCGCCGCACTGTCAGCTGCAGCTGACGGCTCACGGTTGCAACACTGGAGGAGGAACAGAAAACAGCAAAGTCGTCCACAAACAGGGAGCACTGTACTGGACTCCTCACTGTAGACGTTATACTGTTGATGGCTATGGCAAAGAGGGTAACGCTTAAAACACTGCCCTGGGGGACACCGTTCTCTTGCTCAAAGCGATGAGACAGTGTGTTACCAACGCGGGTCCGAAAAAACCGCTGAGACAGGAAAGACCGAATGAAAATGGGGAGGCTGCCACGAAAGCCCCATTCACGCAGTTGTGAAAGAATACAGTGTCTCCAAGTAGTATCATATGCCTTACTGATACCAAAGAAGATACCGACACAGTGATGCTGACGGAGGAAGCCTGCTGAATAGCCGCCTCCAGGAGGGTCAGGTTGTCGACCGTGGACCGAAATTTTCGGAATCCACACTGAAAGCGGCTAAGGACGGTTAACCATCCGTTCCAGGGTCTTTCCGACACAGCTTGTCAAGGCGATATTATGATAACTACCGGGACATGCGCGGTCCTTTTCTGGTTTGAGGAGAGGGATGAGGATTGCCTCCCTCCACGAGGTAGGGAACACTCCTGTCTGCCATATGAGATTAAAACATTCAAGGAGGATTTCCTTTGACGCCCTTGGCATGTGTCGCAGCATGGAGTACGGGATGCGGTCGTAACCTGGTGCAGTGTCAGAAGTCTCATTAAGTGCCGATTCAAGTTCCCACATGGAGAAAGGGGATTTGTAGGCCTCAGAACTGTTCGACCGAAAGTCGAAGTTCGCCCTTTCGACAGTCGCACGGTAGCGACGAAACGATGGATCCTGGGTTGCAGTGGCAGTACTTTGTGCAAAATGCTCTGCCAGCGTCTGAGCAATGGCTCTGGGTGTCGTTTGGAAGTATCCCTGGTTCAGGACTGCAGCTATTGGTAAACGGCTGCGTTTACCGGAAAACCTCCGGATGGCTTCCCATACTTTTGTGGAACAAGTGGAACGGTTGATGGAGTCCAGTAACTCCTGCCATGACCTTTTCTTGCTCTCTTTAATGACACGGCGTGCCCTGGCTCTCGCGATTCGAAAGGCGGTAAGATTGGCCGCTGTTGGGCGGCATTTAAATCGTCGAAGAGCCGCACGCCTGTCCCGGATGGCTGAACGGCACTCTTCTGTCCACCAAGGCACAAGGCGCCGCTTAAGATGGTCAGAAGACCGTGATATGGACAGGTCAGCAGCATGATGGATCACAAGTGTGATATGATTCACCCATTCCTGTACGCTGTTGTGGCGTTCAAAGACAGCCAACCGAGTGAACAGTGGCCAGTTTGCTCTGCCAATCATCCACGATGGCGGCCTCTGCTCCAGCAATACACCATCCAGGAGATGATTGCGGATGGGGAAGTGATCGCTGGAATAAAGGTCGTCAATGACCTCCCCGTGAACAGAGTCAGTGAGGGTTGGAGAGCAGAAAGATAGGTCAATGTCTGAGAGTGACCCAGTAGCAGTAGAGAAATGAGTTGGAGTACCTGTGTTAAGGATGCACAACACTTGAGATGATAGGAGGCAATCCAAAATTCGACCTCGAGCGCAAAGAGAAGTGGAGCCCCACAGGACATGATGGGCATTGAAGTCTCCCAGGAGGAGAAATGGGCGGGGGAGTTGACCGATAAGATCTGTGAGAGCCTCTAAGTTCACTGCATCCAGAGGGGGTAAATAAAGGGAGCAAACGGTAAGCCTCCGACGTGAATGAATTTCAACTGCAACTGCTTGCAGGTCAGTATCCAGGGGGAGAGCTGAGGAGTGGTGGTCATTATTGACAAACACAGCGACTCCGCCTTTGGCCCTTTCTCCAGTTAGGTCATCTTTGCGATATAACATATAGCCCCTTAGTACAGGAGCATCAGAAAGTTTGAAATGCGTTTCCTGTAAACACAAGCACAGGGGACATTGCCGTGCTAGGAGGTTAAGTTCCTCCACATGTGCCCGGAATCCATTCATGTTCCACTGTATAACGGGAGCCATCTATCAGGGTGGGAGTACCTTCATTCTCACTTTCTGTCGTGGAGGTGAGCCCACAACAGGTGGAGGCTCAGTTTTGGGGCGAGATGATTGCCCCAATCTGACATCAACCTCCATCGCCTCTGAAGAGGAGTCGAGAGAGACGTCAGAGAGAATGACATCAACATCAGCAGACTGTATAAGTTCAGTCTCCTGCAGTGGGCGAGTCTTTACGTTTGGCTTTGGTTTAGATTTTCTGGCCTGAGCTGGCATTGGAGCCAAAACCTCAGAAACAGTAGGGGGTGTAGCAGCGCTGCGCAGTGCACAAGAGTGGACCCGGGAAGGGGCAGGAAGTTGCATGATGTCAGCTACCACGGCCCGGTCTGAAGGCCGGGGAGGAGCAGCAGGCTTCACAGGAACAGCAGCAGCACATGTACATTGACAAACGGAGGTGCTAATGCTGACAGTAGCAACCTCCGTTTGTGTAGCGGCATCGGTTTTCAAGACTGGCTGTTTCAGAACGGAAGAAAAGGAGGCAATGAACGTGGGCGGCCGCATGGACTTGTAGATTTTCTTTGCCTTACCATACGGGATGCGTTTAGTGGTTTTAAGTTCCTGGATCTTCCGTTCCTCAACGAAAACTCTGCATTCCCTACTCCACACAGGGTGATCCCCAGAGCAGTTGACACACTTGGGAGGAGAGGAGCAACCAACTCCCTCATGGGCGGCTTTACCACATTTCCCGCAAGTGGCTTCCCCTTTACAGCCGAGAGTAGTGTGTCCAAAGTGTTGGCATTTAAAACACCGCATGGGGTTGGGGTAATAAGGCCGTACACTGAGACGTAGGAAACCTGCCTTCACATGCTCTGGCAATTTGGTGCTGTTAAACGTAAGGATAAAAGAGTCAAGATTTCATGAGAGCACCATCCACCCGTTTCATAACCTGTTGCACGTCGACAATTCCTTCCTGGGACCATTCAGACTTCAGTTCGTCTTGGGGAATGTCAACGAGATCTCTGCAAGTCACAACACCCTTGCTGTAGTTCAAGGTGTTGTGAAATTCAGTCCCTATCGCAAACTCCCCAAGAAATTGTGCCTTCTGAAGGTTCTGGACTTGCTGGAACCTAGATGTTTCAACCATCAAGGTGCCATTTCGCAAGCGCTTTACAGACTTTAACGTACCAGCAATACCTTCTAAGCCCTTCTGTATATAAAATGGTGAAACTTTTTCAAAATTCCCATCTTTTCTTTTAATTATGAGAAACACATTCTGCGAAGCAGCATGCGTTCTGTTACTACTACCTGAATCAGGAGGACTGGCTACACGAGCCCTCTTGTTAGATTGGGTGTTAGAACCTACCAGCGGCCCACCCTTTCCGCTGGGAGGAGGAGAAGAAAAGTTCGAGGGTTCCATCCTCGGTCCCACGAGCAGCTAGGGAACTAGATGTCCACCTAGACAGAGCCCCGCGTGCCTAGGTAAGCCTTATACAACTGAGGCGCGGCAGGTTCCCCAGAGGTTGCCCGCTAACGACTGTTCCACCTCAACAGCCATGCATCTCATCAGCGGGCAGCACACCTTGAGATTGAGGGGTTGTTTATAGAGGTTTATTCCATCCTCGCAATGAGGGCGATCAAGCCAAGATCCCCATTCCCTGAGACACAAAACGTTCCACCACCGCGCCGCACGGTGGTCGCTGAAGTATGCCCAGAGCTTCCGGTGACAGGGGACTGGCGGCGCTTACCAGTCCCCAGCTCAGGAACCCCGGGGTCGCCGAGCCCGTACCCAGCAAATGAATGCTGAGCCCCTGGGGGCCACATTACAGTAATCCAATCTCAGGAACACGTCAAATTTTCATCTACTCCAAACTCAAACTCTCGCCAAGTTTTCTAACACGAGATAATTTAAGTTAAATATAATACACAATATTCCACATGCGCGTCAAATACTAACTGGCTGTCCGTATGGTTTCGTTACGAGAAAGGGATAGGTTAGGTTAAAGTTAACCTGCAATTTATTTTTCTGATCCATCTGTTCATTTCTTATATAGTAAAAGAAAAAAAGGATTTTATGCTTGTTTATCACGTGAGGAAGTGTATCTTAAATATTCGAGAAATTGCGCGTGAAATTCTTAAGGCTATTAAGATCCGGCGAACAAACCCAATACTGTACGTTGAACGAGAGAGTATAATGTGATAGTAGCTGTGCAAAAATGGATACTACCGAAAGAATGGGTAAGTTAAACCACAGCCTTGACCAGCAACGCACTCGTACACCAGGCAAATATAGCCAGAACTAGTGCAAGATTTAACAACATTTATTTGTAGTAGTCGTTCATCTTCCACACCCATACACGGTATTAGATCTAAGAATCTGATACATTCGTGACGTAAAAAGATAGTGATCTTTTTCTTGTGATTTGCGAAGACGTTCAGTTTATAAGACAAAAAAACAGAAAACACATTGTGCAATATATTGTGGTGACAATACTCACTGCTTGCAATATAATGCATAGACTTTTATTGTTCAACCAATGCACAGACGTTGAAAAAAATACATATAAAAACACCATGAGAAACGCATGTTTGAACATAAATACAGAAACCAGCCATTGTTCACGTTTTCCTACTGCATTTGATCAGGAACTGTCTGTGCAATGTACGTGTGTCGGTGGCGGTCAAAAAGTGCATTGTCAGAGCTCAGTGCATTCGAACGTGGTCACATTCTTATTAGCGCCCTGTGCTGTCTGGCGGTCTGTGCTTTCGTAACCAAAGCCGACAAAGTCTTTTGCGTTTCAAGAGCCACCATGTCGTGCATTTGTACCACACTCATGGAAAAGCGAAGAACAAAAGCCATCATTCGCGATCTTTAGAAGATCGTTGGAGAGGATAGTAACGAAGAATAAGAGACCGACAGCTGCAAAAATCACTGCAGAACCAAATGTCGCACTTCCACACCAATAAATAAAAAAAAAAGAAACAAGAATAAACGCGAAGGGAGCTCCAGGAGCAGGGAAACGCATTGCGAAGCTGAATTTCTACAACCACTCATCAGTAGTGATTATGTCCATAACAGGAAAAATCTTGACTATCGACCAGTCGAAGGAAGTTTCACCCCGTTCTCAGTTTCTGACGGATTTTACGTTCCGAGAGTGAATCACGGCAGTGGTCCGTTGATCATACGGGTCACCGTATCGTTGTATTCCAAGGCACTCCATGATTACTATGTCAGGTCGCACTACTGCTAAGGATTGTGCAGGAGACCATCTTGCAAAGCAGTGGGTGGTTGTGTGACCAGGAAAAATAGTCGAAACTAGATAGCCAAAAGAATGGGGACTCCCCTTTTCTCACCTGTAAGGAAGTCCTTGTCTCCGTGTTATTAAATTTGGGAATACGTGTGTCAGCAATATTTAAAGATATTAATGTTTTACATGTCATACCACTGCCATCTCCATACTCGTCGAGAAAACTACGGCTGCATGGGCATCGTGGTATACTCATACGTTAGAGAAAAACGCGAGCATCTGTATTTAGAGGCACACAAACTACGCTGGGCACATGATCGTGAACTTAAGGCTAGCTTACAAAGCAGTGGATAATTGTGTGACCTAAGGGGATGTACTGAATGCCCAGCACTTAATGCATAACAAATACGCATAACGACTAATGGCTAATGAACGGCTAATGGTCCTACGAGAAATCGACACATGCGCGAATGCCATAAGGCATCTAGGCTACAAAGTGGCTCACTACGGGCCAAAGAAGTGTCTTGGGGACATTTTTTGTGCATTTTTTTTCTTTTTTTTGGGTCATCAGTCTTTTGACTAGTTTGATGCAGCCCGCCACGAATTTCTTTCCTGTGCCAACCTCTTCATCTCAGAGTAGCACTTGCAACCTACTTTCTCAATTATTTGCTGGATGTGTTCCAGTCTCTGTCTTCCTCTATAACTTTTGCCCTCATCAGGTCCTCTAGTACCGTGGAGATCATTCCGTGATGTCTTGACAGATGTGCTATCAACATGCCCCTTCTCCTTGTCAGTGTTTTCCATATATTTCTTTCCTCTCCGATTCTGCACAGAAGCTCCACACTCCTTACCTTATCACTCCACCTAATTTTCAACATTCGTCTGAACCACCACATCTCAAATGCTTCGATTCTCTTCTGTTCAGGTTTTCCACAGTCCATGTTTTACTACCATACAATGTTGTGCTTCAGGTGTACATTCTCATTTTCCTCCAAAAATTAAGACCTATGTTTGATACTAGTAGACTTCTTTTGGCTAGGAATGCCCTTTTTCCCAGTGCTAGTCTGCTTTTCACTTCCTCCTTGCTCCATCCGTCATTGGTAATTTTGCTGCCTAGGTAGCAGTATTATTCAACTTCATCTACTACGTGACCATCAATCCTAATGAGAAGTTTCTCGCTGTTCTCTTTTCTGCTACTCCTCATTACTTTCGTCTTTCTTCGATTTACTCTCAATCCACATTTCTGTACTCATTAGATTGTTCATTCCATTCAGCACCTCATTCTTCCTCGCATTCACTCAGGATAACAATGTCATCAGCGAATTGTTTCATTGGTACCCTTTCATCTTAAATTTTAATTCTACTCCTAAACCCTTCCGTTATTTTCATGATTGCTTCTTCGATGTACAGATTGAACAGTAATGGCGAAAGACTGCATCCTCGTCTTACACCCATTATAATCCGAGCACTTCGTTCTTGGAGTTACACTCTTGTTATTCTCTCTTGGCTCTTGTACATATTGTATATTGGCCGTCTCTTCCTTCAGCTTACCCCTATTCTTCTCAAATTTCAAACCTCTTGCACTATTTTACATTGTCGAACACTTTTCCACGTCGACAAATCCTATGAACCAGTCTTGACTTTTCTTTAGTCTTCCTTCCATTATCAGTCGCAATGTCAGAATTGCCTGTCTCGTGCCTTTACCTTTCCTAAAGCCAAACTGATCGTCATCTAACACATCTGCAATTTTCTTTTACATTCTTCTGTATATTATTCTTGTCGGAAACTTGGACGCCTAAGCTGTGAAGCTGATTGTGCGATAATACTCGCACTTGTCAGGTCTTGCAGTCATCGGAATTGTGTGGATGATATTTTTCCGAAATTCAGATGGTATATCGCCAGCTCATACATTCTACACATCACTTCCTCTAATGATCTTAGTAATTATGATGGAATGTTATCTACTGCTTTTGCCTAATTGATCTAAGTCCTCCACAGCTCTCTTAAATTCTAATTCTAATACTGGATCCCCTATTCTTCTAAACCGACTGCTGTCTCTCCTATCGCATCAGACAAATCTTCCCCCCTCATAGCGGCCTTCAGTATACTCTCTCCACCTATCCGTTCTCTCACTGCATTTAGCAGTGGAATTACCGTTGCACTCTTAACGTTACCATCTTTGTTTTTAATTTCACCGAAGGTTGTTTCCACTTTCCTATAAGGTGAGTCAATCCTTCCAACAATCATTCCTTTTTCGATTTCTTCACATTTTTCATGCAGCCATTCTCCTTAGCTTCTCTGTATTACCTATTTATTTCGTTGCTCAGCGACATATATTTCAGTATTCCTGAATTTCGTTGAACTTTTTTGTACTTCTTTCTTTCATCGATCAACTGAAGTATTTCTTCTCTTACCCATGGTTTCTTCGCAGTTACCCTTTTATAGCTATGTTTTTCTTTCCAACTTCTGTGTTGGCCCTTTTGAGAGATGTCCATGGGTCTTCAACTGTTCTGCCTACAGAGCTATTTCTTACTGCTGTATCTATAACTTAGAGAAATTCAAGCGTATCTCGTCATTCCTTAGTGCTTCCGTATCCCATTTCTTGGCGGTATTGTTTCTTCCTGACTAATCTCTTAAACTTCAGCCTACTCTTCATCACTACTACCTTGTGATCTGGAACCTGGGTACACCTTACAACCCAGTGTCTGCTTTCGGTATCTCCGACCGACCATGATGTAATTTAACTGAAATCTTCCCGTATCACCCGGCCTCTTCCAAGTATTACTAGCTGAAATTTATTGCAGACCTCAATTAGCCTTTCTCCTCTCTCATTCTTTGTCCCAAGTCTACATTCTCCTGTAACCTTTTCTTCTACTCCTCCTCTACAACAGCATTAGTCTCCCATAACTATTAGTTTTTCATCTCATTTAGGTATTGTATTACCCGTTCAGTATCGTTATATACTTTTTCTACCTCTTCATCTTCAGCTTGCGACGTCGGTGAATGTACCTGAACTGTCTTAGTCGGTGTTGGTTTGCTGTCGACTCGTATAAGAATAACCCCATCACTGAACCGTTCACAACAGTAACACAGTCTCTGCATTACATTCCTATCCATAAGGAATCCTACTCCCATTATATCATTATCTGCTACTCTTGATATTACCCTATACTGATCTGATCAGAAATCCTTGTCTTCTTTTCATGTCACGTCACTGACTCCTACTATATCTAGATTGGGCCTTTGCAGATTTTCTAGTCTCCCTACACCGTTCAAGCTTCTCACATTCCACGCCTTCACTCGGAGAACGTTACCCTTCCGTTGGTTATTCAACCTTTTTCTCATGGTCACTTCCCCTTTGGCAGTCCCCTCCGGGAGATTCTAATGAGGGATTACTACAAATGAACTAATGGTTTCGGATATGATTTTATATAAATAGACTGAAGCAGCGAGTGGACATTTGTACCAAGGCTGGGAATCGAACCGAGGTGTCCTGCGTTAGCCACAAAACACCTTGGCAGAGCGGTTCACATAACCTTACGGATTACCCTGGCATGTCTTCCTCCTCGATCCAAATTCTCACTGCCACCCTACTCTACTTTAAATTCCCTCCCTACACACGAACAGAATTGCTGAGGCTCTCCGTGTTCTGGAACAGCAGATCAGCATCCAACACGAATGGGGTCTCCAGCCTGAGACCCAATCTATATGCATAAAATCATATCTGTATGAGGCTAGTAGTCTTTAAAACTGTCATTTCGTTTTTTATGAATACATTCTACCGGGTCCTAGGCTAGATCCCAGATTTATGTCCGATGCTGACGTGCTGTTTCAGAACATGTTGAGCCTTGGTAATTCTGTTCGTATGTAACAGCCGCAGTCGGCGGCAGTGAAAATTTGGATCGAGGTAGGAGGCATGCCAGGGTGGCTGTGCTGCGGTGGCTTAGTGGCTAACGCACAGGTGCCTAGTAAGAAGGAGAAGCAGGTACGATTCCCGGCCTTGGTACAGATTTTTACTCACCACTTCGGTCTATATACATTAAATAATATCTTTATGAGACTAACAGTCTCTGAAACGGTCGTTTCATCTGTAACATGATTCCTACAAGTTACAATTTCATTATTACACAGAGCGATGTGCAACATACCTGCTCATTAGCATGACTGTGATTGTCATTAATCTCGATATTTCCCTTATACATTATGTTGGACATATATTCAGCAATTCTTTCCTCCACATCAACTGTAGAAACATTATCGCTCTCCCGTTTTTAAGAACTCACATGGAATTACGATGAATTCCATATGACGTCCTTTAATCAAGCCAAAAGCTCATCCATACGCTAAGGTGCACTGGTACACCTCTGTGCAGAGCACCCCACCTCATAAAGTTTCCTGTTCCTTCTCACAAAGAAAAATTAAAATCAAATCTTTACTCAACATAGTGGTGCGCTGGTAAGTCATTACGCAAAGCAGGTCACCTCACAATGTCTCTCATTACGTCCAATGGAGACGAAGTAGAACAGCTGACGGTTATTATATCCGTTATTTAGCTGCTGTGATCTATTTACACCTAGGTTCCTATCATCCTGCTTGTACTCTTGCCGTCTGTTCCAATTATTTTGCCGATTCTAGCCTCTGTGATAGCTGTTGCTACCATCATTCCTCTACTGCCGCGTCTCTTTCTGTTTTCGCTTCTCTCGCACCTGCTGTTCATTAAACACGAATTGGCGTTTGCTGGAACCCCTTTAAACACTTCCACATAGTTTCAACAGCCTCCAGCGAAATTCTGCTGATGTGAAAGGGTAAATTTCATGTAACACAGCCATCTTCTCTCACTAAAATTGTACGGATCATCTAAATATTGGTTCTGTTTGATCATCTGTTCAAAGGAATTTACGGGGCTGCGGGACCCAGAAGTTTCCAAGTTCTTCGACATCCTTAGTTTCTCTTTTATGTGTTCTTGAGTCTCCTTGGACGAGTACCTATTTAGGAAAGCATCTCGGAATTCCTGATAAGATGCACAAGATCTTGTAATGTTATGCATGCTCTCTGCAGTGACTTCTTCGATGCGTGAACACAGAAAGTCAAGATTGTTCTTGAGACACAGCTACGGTAGCATAGATAAACCAAACTGACTGATGAAGGTAGTCAGGGATGGTTGTGCTACTTACCGTGGGAATAATGTCACGTCAAAGTTGAACATCATTCTTGAGTTTTTTACGAAGAATACTTCGTGAATACGAGTGTTTGTCTCCAAGTATAGGACAGAACAAAAGCACTTTAGTTTCCCAGACCGGTGGTGTGCCAGATTTATCATCAGTGTAAAGCGAAATTACGAGACGTGGGAGACGAAATTTAAATCGTTCATGAATTTTTGCAGCTTGAGGGCCGGTGGCTTTCTACAGCCACACTGCCACGTGGTCGACAGTAGCACGTACGCCCTTTCTTTGTCAACGTACGGTAAATGTCTGCACCTGAACTGCGTCAGTGTTGTATCAAATGCATTCTGAATTTATATTGAATTTATCAGTTGCACATCGATGCTTTTTCATTAAGGGAATATCGGCTTCCCAATCATCTGTGAGAGGAATGAAGTGTCTTGTATCGTTACATTCAGTCAACAGAATGACCTCACTCTATATTGCGAATACGTATTTGCATAGCCAAAATATTTGTTGTACAAAAATTGACCAGTTTAGAGCACTTTCGCCGTTTCCAGAATTTTATAGCAATTAGTTCGCCCTTTTATTAATTTTACAAAGAACTTTCACGCTTTCAGTGTTCTTGGATCGTTCGGACTCTTTACTGTATTTCCGTAAATTTTGTCCAAGGAAACACTAGGGCTTCTTTTTGTGTTGAGCCGTGTCTGATCACGTTTAGTGTAGCCTACCTTCCGTATTACATCCCTAGCAAAGTTACTCTATGCTGAGTAACAGTTGTGTTTTACGGAAGTTTTGATAGCAATAATGTTGTGTTCATTTCGGTGTGTTGTGGTATGACCGAGTGTACGAGTGCTACGTTCATTTTCCTAATTCCTGTTTTTATTGGTTATCCCAAACCATTGTTTCGATTTAGTGTACTGATATATTTCACTGAACAATCAGAGCAAACGGAGGACCATACCAACATATTACATTTGTAAATGCTGTTACTCAGTCTGTACTTGGTCACGTTCAATCAGACTGTTTAATAAACCTTCGGAAGTAGGCTTCGAAAACTACTTCACAGTTTCGGTATCGCAGTCTGAATCATCGTCCGCGGTGTATTTGTGGAAGAGTAGACTCAAAACCTCACTCATAAATTAAAGGTCCTGTTTTGTCTCATTGGTTAACATATTAAATATAAAAGGTATGTGCCCGATGCACATTCTTTTTAAATATCAGATACGAGCAATGAGTGGGCTTGCATTTAAATTTTAAAGGATACGAGCTTTTTCGAAACCGAAGTAACTATTTCAATCCATCCTCCACTTGCACTTGTAATAGTCACATTTAAACATAATTCGTTTCAAATGGCGTACCCTGATTTAGAATTTTCAGACGGTAGGAAGTATTTAAATAAAAGAAAAATGGGAAAATATACATAGGACGTCTGACCTATCAATTAATTTCAGGTTTCGAACGGTTCTTTTGTTTTTCCGTCGTGGCCTTCATACGGCGTTGTTTTGTGTTTCGAATTGTGAACTGAAGTGTTTTTGTGTGATTTTTTATGTAATGTTATTCTGGCGAATTTTTATCGTTTCTTTTATGTACTGTGCGATTTTGCGGGAAGAGTAGTTGGAAGATTGAGAGGTACATGTGAACATTTCAATATCTGCAAATGCTGAATTTAAATTTTTGTAAGACCATATGTTACTTTTCCAAAGACGGCGTAAGAATTCTGTCCAAAAGTAGTTCACGGTGAATGAAGGGTATTCTGGAGGAAAATTCAACGGACTTAGAAACAAAAGATAGGTAATTAGAGTTTAGGGTCACTAGTAATATTTCACATCAGGTTTGAGAGTGGGGACACCGAACAGTAGCAACTCCACTGCGTAATGAGGAAGGCACTTAAAATGGAATTAAAGAGAGTGACACTTCTAGTACGGGTTATACAGTGGAATCCGGTAGTCTACAAGAGGAATTACAGCGTTGTAGCCAGAGTTAGCTGATGCTTCCGTTCCATTAAGTTCCGATTCTATACTTACGCTGTAGTACTCCAACCAAAAACAAACCTTAAGATTTAAGGAACAGGATTTGGTCGTAGGCTGCTTACAGGATATTACGACTAGCATGACGAAAGATATTAAGAAAATAAAACAATTATGTAAAAAATTGGAAAAAAACGTACTTGTGGCATAAGAGAAGTTGGGGAAATAATTGAGTAGTAAACTGAAGAAATTATCAAAGAACACGAGACAGAGGACAAAATTCAGACCATATAGGTGGAACAAATCAAGTTCCGTGGAGAGGGCGTCGTACATTCGGATATAGAGGCAGTCCAGACAGAAAAAAGAAAGATACTAAACAAATTACAGCCAATGGTGTGTCAATAAAGGAACTGGAAGTTAAATTTTGATCGTTTAAATCCCGAAAGCTAAGTACATCAGCAAGCTGAGAGCGTCATGGAAATTGTAAGTACAGATTAAAACAGTGATCGGACATTCCCTATTGTAGCGGCTGATTCTGATGAAGTTACGTCTGTGCTAAGGTTTAGAGAATGCCAGTGTGGGATCCATTATTAAAAGTAAAGAATATGACTAACATCGTCAAGTACACGTATATATGTGATTGACCGGAGCCGTTTGCCCCCCCACCCCCCACCCGGAATTAAGGCGAAGATAAAAAGAGGCAGATGGTGAGCCGGCAGTTTTAACTACGGGATTCCTAGATTCCTATTTGCACTCTGGAAGGAGCAGGAGATCTTGTCTCAGCTGTGGAGAAAGCAGGAAGATTTTCTTATTTTTGCTTCCAAGGGCGCAGAAAAATTATGTTTTAGCCTCAGTACGACGCAAAACTTCCGTCTTACGAGTTCAGTTAGGGCACTGTATGTTGCTGTACGTTTAAACACGATATTGGACTCCGCCTCGTGTTCAAAGTGTTCGTCTTGCGTTTGGTATACAGTTCTTGGGAGTGCTTTGCTGCCATTCATTTGCGCTCACTGAATTCCGCGTTGTGCTGGGAGTTCGCGTCTTACGTTTGTTGCTGGCAGTAAAGTGACAAGTCAACTTTGCTTTAGCAATTGTAGATAGTAGTCTGCTGTCCAAGGTCTTAGGTTTCAGCTCCCATCATATTTGCGGGTCTTCAGCTTTGTCGCCAGCGGCAGTTACATTAAGAAACCATCACAACATTCAACTAGCACCTTTTGCTACGGCTTTTAGGGCAGACAGAGATTGAATTGTTGGGATCAATGATCAAGGTTACTCCACTGACGCTACACACCACTCAATCGATTTCAGTAGCTTCTTCTAGTTTTTGGTACGAGAGACGGATTCAGTTATCTCGTGTAGTACTTCTAAGATTGCGTTATTGACTTTGGGCAGAATAAGGCAGAAGTTTCCCAATATTAGTTCAGTCCGTTTCTTTCACAATTGTTTGAGTACACAAGACATGTATTGCTTCATATTTGTGTCGGTAAATTTCTGGAATTTTGTTTAAAGTAAATTTTATAGTGAACATAGGGTGTATTTAGGAGTGACCGGGTCAAATTTCAAGATCACATTAATTTAAAGTTTCCGTTGCGCACATTAACACTAATAGGTCTCCCTGCCCGCTTAACTCGTAACTTAACAGTTGAGAGGCAGAAAAGGATGCGCGAAAATCACGCTTGTACCAAACACGAACAATAAACGAGCGGGTGCAGGTTAGAAATGAGTTACCCTATCAGAACTCTTTCTTAGGCACCTGCGATAGGCTACAGAATTGACTGACATAAACCACATTTTAAAATATTTCAGTGTGTAAATTTGTTGTAAGTAATCACCCAGTTTGCTTGAATAGATCTGTACTGGTGTAGTTTACTTCAGAGTACTTGTAAAGTCACGCCTTAATATTAAGTTCTATCTGTGTTTTAGGTTGTATTGCTCGCGCTTGAGCCCACTGGTTGATGACTTCTCTTGTGTGTTAATTTTCTTTTGTCTTCCATCTTGCGAGTGTATTTTATGATGAGAAAATTTTTTGCTAGACTGTACGTTATCACGATGATGACATTTGTATTTTTAGCTGAGGCGTATCTGTGAATGATTGATAGACAAAAGACTGCTTAGAGTCGAATATGTAGCGTAATTCATACCTCCGTCGTAGATTAGAGAATAGTTACTTTAGGGTTTTTTGCATGGGTTGTGTTATCTTTCAAATGTTGACTATATATAGAGCTCGCATGGCAGCTCAACAGGAAAGTTCTAACAACAGTCACGAAATGGAAGATACACGTGGCAGTAAGGAAGGATGACAGCGAGGTGACTTCCAAACAGATCTTAGAACCGGTAAGGAGGATATTGATGAGATGGAATTCTGTGAAGACGAGCAGCTTTGACAGGTTGAGGGCGGCCATCTAGCCAGCGAAGATCTAGAGCAAAGGCACGCAGAGGCTATTGTTAGAATACGAAATTATGATGTCAGGAGCCCAATGGGACGGAAAGCTACTATATGCAGTTACAGTGGACCAACCACCGTCGCGTACATTAGCACGCAACAGTGTGATCGTCACCCCCAGAGACGAATTTTATGCGTACACAGATTTCGGGATGGAAGGAGATTCTCAAGAAGTGCATACCGAGGACGACAAGTTGACGGACAGGGATTAGGTACTAGCCTGTCGAGCATTCACGAACGTCTTGAACGTCTGTCTGCAAAGATGAGTAGGGACACTACCGAAACACGGAACGAAATCAAACAGGTCAGTACTGAAACACGGGACGAAATCAGAAAGGTTAGTACCGAAACATGGAACGAGATCATAAGGGCAAATATCGAACACAAAGGGGAGACACAAGCCATCAAAAGTGAGACACGCTAAGTCAAGGATAAAGTAAAGGCACTGCGCACGAAACTAGAGCGGGAAATTTCAGAAGCAAAGAGAACTGCAAACGGGGCGAAACTAATAGTAAGAAATGCCAAACGCATTGCTCACGAAAGTCAGAAAGAGTATACTGTCAGAATTACAAACGCGAATGACTAGGATTGAGAAAATTCATTCACGGAAGAGTGAATTTGCAAGTAATAAGCAAATAACGATGCCTTGAGGGCTGAACTGTCCAATTTTAAAGAGCGAATATATACTGAAGTAAAGCAACTATCGGCAGAAGTCAAATCGATAATGAAGCAGAGTACTCCTACCGAAAGAGAGATACATAGTAAGTACAGCCGGTGAACACATTCGAAGCAAGTGCGAATTCACGGCAACCAGGTACTGTTCCCACTGGCAGAAGCCTGACTCCGTTAGCAGAGTATCAGAACAGCTTCAGCCACAAAATATTCGAATAGAAAACAGGGTATTTACGAGTAGCAGGGGCCAGGAGTTGCGAACAACCAGAATGCGATGCAAAGCGGGCGCGCACGGTACTGCAAAGGCGTGTCTGAAATAAATAATTGCAACCCCTTTCGACGTACTGCTGTACACATTACCAGTGCCGACAACAGCAGTGAACAGACGACCGAATGTGGATATGATAGCGTACACAATGTTGATATTAAAGAAAGAGAAAACGTAGTATGAAGACCGGTAAGTTGTAGTGAGGAAACCTTTGACTTCAAGGACCTTATGTCTATACGAAAGTTCCAGCAGTACAGGGATGCCCACAGGTCAGTACATACCAAATTCCCGCACCAATTCCTCACAAACGATTAACCGTTTCTACTCCTCTATGTTGGAGAAGGGGGGACCCACCAAAGCTGCGAACGTTGTTACCTGCCAACGTAACTCTCTTACATCTTTTGTACATTTTCTGATGACTTTCTGTGCCTTTCTACTAACACAACAGCTACTGTCAAAACTGGAGCAGCAGACAGACATCTATGAAAACTCCCGTTCACTCGCTTCGAGTAGACACAACCGGTTAAGTGATGGGAAAATGTATATGAGAATGATTCAGGTGCCCTGTTATTGATAACATAACAGAGAACACAAACGACACACTTCCTTCCCAGAAGGTTAATGGCACATGAAGTCAACAGATACGAGATACATGTACTAGCTAAACGTAAGTTTATGTCCTGAAAAACATGAATTCACTTCAGAATGGTAGAAGTATTTAGTCGCTTTGGCTCTTTTGTCTGGTTTATTTACAGTGATCAGCAATGTTACAAATATGAATACGGACGTGTAATTCATTGATCATTGCAAATCACAACATAACTTTAAAAATTTTATTTCTATATACGCGAAGCGTCCCGTGCACAGAAACACATTCCCAAATATATGGGGTGTGCGAAATATAAGTGGATCCGAAAGTACATATTTTATGCATGTTAAGCCACGCATCATGCGTCTTGGGAGCGTACTGTTGAATATGCGTTGCCTTTATTAAGATGCATGAAATAATTTCTGGGCAACTTTTATTTTGCACACCCAATATTACTTACAGAGTGTTTCAATATGTTAATATTATAATATTATAATATGTTAATTATATAATGGTAAGACAGAGATTTAGGAACCAGGTTTTAAATTGTAAGACATTTCCAGGGGCAGATGTGGACTCTGACCACAATCTATTGGTTATGACCTGTAGATTAAAACTGAAGAAACTGCAAAAAGGTGGGAATTTAAGGAGATGGGACCTGGATAAACTGAAAGAACCAGAGGTTGTACAGAGTTTCAGGGAGAGCATAAGGGAACAATTGACAGGAATGGGGGAAAGAAATACAGTAGAAGAAGAATGGCTAGCTTTGAGGGATGAAGTAGTGAAGGCAGCAGAGGATCAAGTAGGTAAAAAGACGAGGGCTAGTAGAAATCCTTGGGTAACAGAAGAAATATTGAATTTAATTGACGAAAGGAGAAAATATAAAAATGCAGTAAGTGAAGCAGGCAAAAAGGAATACAAACGTCTCAAAACTGAGATCGACAGGAAGTGCAAAATGGCTAAGCAGGGATGGCTAGAGGACAAATGTAAGGATGTAGAGGCTTATCTCACTAGGGGTAAGATAGATACTGCCTACAGGAAAATTAAAGAGACCTTTGGAGATAAGAGAACCACTTGTATGAACATCAAGAGCTCAGATGGAAACCCAGTTCTAAGCAAAGAGGGGAAAGCAGAAAGGTGGAAGGAGTATATAGAGGGTCTATACAAGGGCGATGAACTTGAGGACAATATTATGGAAATGGAAGAGGATGTAGATGAAGATGAAATGGGAGATACGATACTGCGTGAAGAGTTTGACAGAGCAGTGAAAGACCTGAGTCGAAACAAGGCCCCCGGAGTAGACAACATTCCATTGGAACTACTGACGGCCTTGGGAGAGCCAGTCCTGACAAAACTCTACCATCTGGTGAGCAAGATGTATGAAACAGGCGAAATACCCTCAGACTTCAGGAAGAATATAATAATTCCAATCCCAAAGAAAGCAGGTGTTGACAGATGTGCAAATTACCGAACAATCAGTTTAATAAGCCACAGCTGCAAAATACTAACACGAATTCTTTACAGACGAATGGAGAACTGGTAGAAGCCGAAATCGGGGAAGATCAGTTTGGATTCCGTAGAAATACTGGAACACGTGAGGCAATACTGACCTTACGACTTATCTTAGAAGAAAGATTAAGGAAAGGCAAACCTACGTTTCTAGCATTTGTAGACTTAGAGAAAGCTTTTGACAATGTTGACTGGAATACTCTCTTTCAAATTCTTAAGGTGGCAGGGGTAAAATACAGGGAGCGAAAGGCTATTTACAATTTGTACAGAAACCAGATGGCAGTTATAAGAGTCGAGGGACATGAAAGGGAAGCAGTGGTTAAGAAGGGAGTACGACAGGGTTGTAGCCTCTCCCCGATGTTATTCAACCTGTATATTGAGCAAGCAGTAAAGGAAACAAAAGAAAAATTCGGAGTAGGTATATAATCCATGGAGAAGAAATAAAAACGTTGAGGTTCGCCGATGACATTGTAATTCTTTCAGAGACAGCAAAGGACTTGGAAGAGCAGTTGAACGGAATGGATGGTGTCTTGAAGGGAGGATATAAGATGAACATCAACAAAAGCAAAACGAGGATAATGGAATGTAGTCGAATTAAGTCGGGTGATGTTGAGGGTATTAGATTAGGAAATGAGACACTTAAAGTAGTAAAGGAGTTTTGCTATTTGGGGAGCAAAATAACTGATGATAGTCGAAGTAGAGAGGATATAAAATGTAGACTGGCAATGGCAAGGAAAGCGTTTCTCAAGAAGAGGAATTTGTTAACATCGAGTATAGATTTAAGTGTCAGGAAGTCATTTCTGAAAGTATTTGTATGGAGTGTAGCCTTGTATGGAAGTGAAACATGGACGGTAAATAGTTTGGACAAGAAGAGAATAGAAGCTTTCGAAATGTGGTGCTACAGAAGAACGCTGAAGATTAGATGGGTAGACCACATAACTAATGAGGAAGTATTGAATAGGATTGGGGAGAAGAGAAGTTTGTGGCACAACTTGACCAGAAGAAGGGATCGGTTGGTAGGACATGTTCTGAGGCATCAAGGGATCACCAATTTAGTATTGGAGGGCAGCGTGGAGGGTAAAAATCGTAGGGGGAGACCAAGAAATGAATACACTAAGCAGATTCAGAAGGATGTAGGTTGCAGTAGGTACTGGGAGATGAAGAAGCTTGCACAGGATAGAGTAGCATGGAGAGCTGCATCAAACCAGTCTCAGGACTGAAGACCATAACAACAACAACAATATAAAGTATTTTTAGTATCTTTGATTAATTGTTTCAATGACTTTAAAGTAAGTTTTTACAATCTAAATAATCCCCTGCCCTTAAGTGGATTTTGAAATTCTAAAAGGGTCACTTGTAACTTAAGGAAATTTTATTTAATGGTCTAGATGTACTACGGAAACTTATTTATTTTTTCTTCAGTCAAATATAAAGGTTATATTCTCGCGTGATATACTGTGGAATATGATTGAAGGGCAACAGGTAGGTTCCATATTTCTAGATTTTCGGAAAGCATTTGACATGGTGCCCCATTGCGGACTGTTAACGAAGGTACGAGCATATGGAATAATTTCGCAGATATGTGAGTGGCTCGAAGACATCGTAAGTAACAGAGCCCAGTATGTCGTTCGCGACGACTGGTGTTCATCGGAAACCAGGGTATCGTCAGGTGTGCCCCAGGGATGTGTGATAGAACCGCTGTTGTTCTCTGTATACATAAAAGATTTGGCGAACAGGGTGGGCAGCAGTCTGAGGTTGTTTGCCGATGATGCCGTGGTGTACGGTGAGCTGTCGAAGTTGAGTGACTATAGGAAGAAGATACGAGATGACTTAAACAAAATTTGTAGGTAGTATGATGAAAGGCAGTTAGCCCTAAATATGAAAAAATGTAAGCTAACGCGGATGAGTAGGAAGAACAAACCTGTTATGTTCGGACACAGTATTACTAGTGTCCTGCTTGAAACAGTCAAGTCGTTTAAATATCTGGGTGTAACTTCTCAAAGGAATATGAGACGGAATGAGCATGTGAGAACTGTGCTAGGGAAGGCGAATGGTCGACATCGGTATACTGGGAGAATTTTAGGAAAGAGTGGTTCACCTGTAAAGGGGTGCGACCTGTTCTTGAGTACAGCTCGAGTGATTGGGATCCGCACCAGGTCGGATTGAAGGAAGACATCGAAGCAATTCAGAGGCGGGCTGATAGATTTGACAAAACGTAAATTCTACGGAGATGCTTCTGAAACTCAAATGGGAATCCCTGAACGGAAGGTGACGCTCTTTTCGAGAAACACTATTGAGAAAATTTAGAGAACCGGTATTTGAAGCTGACTGCCGAACGATTCCACTGCCGCCAACATACACTGCGTGTAAGGACCACGAATATAAGATACAAGAAATTAGGGCTTATACGGAGGCATACAGAGAGTCGTTTTTCCCTCGCTCTATTTGCGAGTGAATCAAGAAATAACTAGTAGTGGTACAGGGTACCGACCGGCACTGTTTTATTTGCAGCCTTTACATCTACATCTACATCTACATCTACATCTACATCTACATTTATACTCCGCAAGCCATCCAACGGTGTGTGTCATTACCTCCCTTTCCTGTTCCAGTCGCGTATGGTTCGCGGGAAGAACGACTGTCTGAAAGCCTCTGTGCGTGCTCTAATCTCTCTAATTTTACATTCGTGATCTCCTCTGGAGGTATAAGTAGGGGGAAGCAATATATTCGATACCTCATCCAGAAACGCACCCTCTCGAAACCTGGCGAGCAAGCTACACCGCGATGCAGAGCGCCTCTCTTGCAGAGTCTGCCACTTGAGTTTGTTAAACATCTCCGAAACGCTATCACGGTTACCAAATAACCCTGTGACGAAACGCGCCGCTCTTCTTTGGATCTTCTCTATCTCCTCCGTCAACCCGACCTGGTACGGATCCCACACTGATGAGCAATACTCAAGTATAGGTCGAACGAGTGTTTTGTAAGCCACCTCCTTTGTTGATGGACTACATTTTCTAAGGACTCTCCCAATGAATCTCAACCTGGTACCCGCCTTACCAACAATTAATTTTATATGATCATTCCACTTCAAATCGTTCCGCACGCATACTCCCAGATATTTTACAGAAGTAACTGCAACGAGTGTTTGTTCCGCTATCATATAATCATACAATAAAGGATCCTTCTTTCTATGTATTCGCAATACATTACATTTGTCTATGTTAAGGGTCAGTTGCCACTCTCTGCACCAAGTGCCTATCCGCTGCAGATCTTCCTGCATTTCGCTACAATTTTCTAATACTGCAACTTCTCTGTATACTACAGCATCATCCGCGAAAAGCCGCATGGAACTTCCGACACTATCTACTAGGTCATTTACATATATTGTGAAAAGCAATGGCCCCATAACACTCCCCTGTGGCACGCCAGAGGTTACTTTAATGTCTGTAGACGTCTCTCCGTTGATAACAACATGCTGTGTTCTGTCTGCCAAAAACTCTTCAATCCAGCCACACAGCTGGTCTGATATTCCGTAGGCTCTTACTTTGTTTATCAGGCGACGGTGCGGAACTGTATCGAACACCTTCCGGAAGTCAAGAAAAATAGCATCTACCTGGGAGCCTGTATCTAATATTTTCTGGGTCTCATGAACAAATAAAGCGAGTTGGGTCTCACACAATCGCTGTTTCCGGAATCCATGTTGATTCCTACATAGTAGATTCTGAGTTTCCAAAAACGACATGATACTCGAGCAAAACACATGTTCTAAAATTCTACAACAGATCGACGTCAGAGATATAGGTCTATAGTTTTGCGCATCTGCTCGACGACCCTTCTTGAAGACTGGGACTACCTGTGCTCTTTTCCAATCATTTGGAACCTTCTGTTCCTCTAGAGACTTGCGGTACACGGCTGTTAGAAGGGGGGCAAGTTCTTTCGCGTACTCTGTGTAGAATCGAATTGGTATCCCGTCAGGTCCAGTGGACTTTCCTCTGTTGAGTGATTCCAGTTGCTTTTCTATTCCTTGGACACCAGCTACTTCTCTAAATAGTCGTCACACTGACACAAACATTTGTCTTAGCATTGTACCAACTTCCCAATATTCTCATCAGAGAAAGCTGCCGGCTGTGCTTTTCGCCAGTTCTCTTGGGTGGTCTGCAGCTCGTTGCTTGTGCTAAAATGCTGTCCTCATAGCCCGCGGTTCATCTGAGAAACGAGATGAAAATCAGAAGCAGCCAAGCTCGAGTTGTATGGCGGGTGGGCGATAAAACATTTCCCATTGAAAACGCTGCAGGATCTTCTCTGTTGCAGCTGCAGTATGCGGCCGAGTATTGTTATGAGGGACAATGGCTAACGGTAACATCTCTGATCGCTGGTTCTGAGCGGTGCTTCGCAGACAACTATCTCCAATCGCCTCAGCAAAATCATAGGGTGACAGTCTCATCCTTCGCTGACCGCCTCCATTACAACTGCCTGTACGTCATGTTAGAAAGAGGCTGCACCATTGCTGGGCTATGGTGTCAAACAAGACAATTACGTTATATGGGCTGCATGAGATCAGGCGGAACCCCTCTGCATGAAGAAACCTAATAACGGACATACTAGACACACTGTGCCAGATATCTGCGCAAAGCTACATCGGATTTTCACTATAGTTCTAATTTCGCGGCTGACCAGGCCTTGAAAAAAAAACTGCTCTTCTACACTGGGTTATTGTGTGTTAAAGCAACGCACTGCGTTTGCGTCACTTCAAAAAACGTAGAACAAAGAGAGAATTAACAGAGTTATGCAGACACGAGGATAGATGCTGGACCATTGCAGCACCCAATGGACACACACTTACGGGTCATACGCTCAGGACCTAATGAAGACCGTGTCAACTCAAGAAATCAGTGACAAACAATATTCACAAACAATATTCAAGTAGTTTGTAAGCCTTGATGTCCGATGATAAGTACTAATTAATAAACATGTAACAATGGTGACCAGTGTTGTATATACACATCACATTTGCTACCACACAGACATGGAAAGCTGATTTACCAAATACCTAACGATAAAATAACTATAGATATTAGAAACACAAAGAAAAGAAAGTAATTAAGTAATATTGGTCACTCGCGAATTAATTCAGTACCATGCGAGGAAGGCAAAACGAAATGTTTTTGGCGGATCGGAAGAAATCGAAACTGAAGAGGTCGTCTGGGTGACGGATTCATTACACAGAGAAGCTGAAACAGATTTATGGAAATTTGAAAGCAAAGACATGATGCAGAACACAAAAAGAACATCAGCGTTAAATGCTGAAGAGAAAGTGATAGCTGGAAATAGTACACTGAGTGCCGCTAAGTAGGCGAAGAACTGCTTGCTAAGGCGAGGGAAGAAATAATGGTTGTCGAATAGGAGGATGTCACAAAATTTCAAAAATTCTTAAAGTGATTTACTTCGGATTTTACTATGGTGCTCTAATAGGCTATAAATTTTTCTAATATATTTATGTGTGGGAAAACGTTTTTGGCAATAATCTCTAAAAGTTTTTGATCAATTTAATTAAATGTCTGCACAATGCTCTAATAAACATTCTGGTGGTCATAAGTTATTCACTTTTATCATAAATAAGTATGAATAAGATATATAAATTGAAACGTCGTTAGCAATAATCTCAAAAAGTTCTTCACCGGTTTAAATCTAATTTTTACACGATACTATACTAGAAGTTGGGGCAGACATGGCCAATATATTTAAATATATACTGGATGTAAATGTAAATGTGTGATATATAAAGGGCAAAGCTCTTACCAATAATATCGAACAATACATCGGCGATTCAATTAAAATTTTTTCACGATCATGCAATATATGTTCACTATCAGGCAAATTATGTAGTACATAAATTCGTGTAACATCTAAATGGGGAACTTTGTTAGCACAGATTTCGCTATGTCTTTCACCGATGTATTTCAAACTTTCACGTCAGATTCTAATAAACATTCAGACAGATATACGCTATATATTTTTGTGAACAACATTGTGTAGTTTTTCTGTTAAACCGACTGGGAGAAACAAAATGCTTTGGTGTGCTTTGCTGTGAAAATGTGCGGTTTAGTTTCCTCTCTCGCAGTCAGTTTTAGTTATAACTGCAAGGCGTTTAGACCAATGGACACATTGTCTTAACCATATATAGTCTGTTTTATTAATACAGTGTATACATAAAGTCCGGGAACACTTTCAATTATTTATTGCACAAGAACCAAACATTGTACAGGTATCATACATATACTTAAATAAAAATAGTAAAACATAGAAATAAGCACAACTGTAAAATCGATATAAGCAATTTATGAGCCAAATTGTTCAGATAAATAACTTCTGTACAAAAACATATCATAATCTGTGGAAGACTTACAATGTTATCTCTGTGGACTACCTGTAAGAAGATCTTTGTAACTGTTTTGTTTACGTAAGATATTTTCGATGTGTAAAGTGGATGTAGAGGGAGAAATTGGGAAGCGGTGATGGACTGGTACAGGGGGGAATAGGTGATGGACAGAGAGAAGCACAAAGAGAGGAGGAGACGGATGTTGTCAGATAGAGGGAGGAGGAGAATATTAATAGGTATGTCCAACTCCAGTACATATTTAGCAATTGCGAAGCATTGCGAGGGTAGCTAACATACAGTATCCTCAAGAACCATGAGTGAACCATGGTAATGGAGGACAGGAGTTCAGTGCTCAGATTAAAAAGGGTGTAAGACCTGTAGCATCTGTTGCCGTCCAATACTACTGATGACTAAGTTTACCTCGTCCCTGAGTCGGAATTTCCCACTTGGTGAATAATCGAACAGCTCCTGTGTCCATTTGCATGGTGTCTGGTTCCTCACTTATGTAATTATCCATCTATCACTATACATTTACTTACACAAGACCGAAACTGAATACATTTACTTACAAGTAATTCTCTAACCCCTTTTCTTGCCAAGTATTTTGCTAACAAGTGGTCAGTCTGGAATCCATCTCGAGGAAAAGTCATGGCATTAGGGTCTGAGCCGACGCCCGACCTTGAACCCCGTTTCAGACTTGCTTCTCCCATTACCATACGCATCGTGACGGATCTGACGCCATTTTGTCGGGACGGGGTGGTTTTCAAGCAGGAGATCCACGTTTCCTCCCGAGTACGGTGCCTTGTATCTGTGCAAGTCCTCACAGCTCGCCTTTTCCTACACTTTAAGATACATCGCTAAATATGCAGGAGCGGCCTCGTTCTTGTGGTAGTGAAAATGGACATACCACGTTCTTGTTCACGCGGCCACAGTGTGTTACAGCTGTCCACGTTACGCATATTACCGCTCCCTTAGGATGAAATCGGCGCAGTGCTTATTCCTGCAGATCTACTACCAGTTTCCTCCCTCCTGCTTTCTGTAGTTCTAATCTCTCAAATACCTACACTGCACATAGCTGTCACTGCTCTCCCTTGCACTATGAACGATGCTCTCAAGGGGTCTGCTCAAACTTACTTTGTTACCATCCGAAACTAATATCACACACCACTCACTTATTATTGGCAGGTCTTCCCTCTCCCATACTGACAGCACCTTCTCCTCCTGCGTGATTGCCGCCGACCTGAACATTCGTAGCCGCGACCCTGCCACCCACCGGCCATGGCATCAGTTCCTTTCCACCCTCCAAGGCGACCTTGTCACCTCCCTCAGCATACGCAGCCCAAAAGTAACACAACCCCTGATCTCGCTTCCCCCCAAACTCCTTGGGCGTATCACTATGAAAGTCCTTGATCCCATTGTCCATCTCCCACTCCTTCTTACCATCTCCTTTGCCCTTCGTCCTCTCCCAGCTCCCCATCCCGTCGCCCCCTCCCAAAGTCGTTGACAACTACCGCCATGCCGACTGGAATGCCTAACAGGAATCCATCAATACCCAGGTCAGAAGCCACCCCGTCCCCTTCCACCATCCTGATGATATCGCTTACGTCTCGTTCTTCCTCCGGACGACCGTCACTGATGCTGTGGTGGCCAACATTCTCACCAAATCTATCCACCCACACCCTCCTCCCCTCCTTCCACAGACACTACTCCTCCTCTGTGAAACCCGCTGGCTCTACCATTCCTTTCTCCGCACTCATGACCAGGGCACACTCCTCCATCACTGGCAATTGCTAAGACACGTTCGAAACCTCCTGGCAGCAAAGAAACGCCAGGACTGGCGCCACACATGCATACCAATCAACAGCACACTCCCTGTCAACTCCTCCAAGTACTAGTCTGCCTTCTACCATCTTACTGACAGCCATCCCGCCCTGTTACCCACTCCATGACAACTGTCCCTTTCCTGACAATCTCAGTAAAACTAACCATTTTGCTTCCCACCTGTCCGAATTCTTCTCCATACCCAATTACCCTCACTTTGATTATTCCCTCTTTCCCAATATCCTTGACAACACCAATACTGCTGTCCTCCCAGCTTCCAGTACTTGGACTGGTTACAGCTCTCAGAACTGAACACGTCTATCATAGCACATGACATTAAACTCATCCTCTGCTCTAAATGCAACACCACCACTGGTCATAAAGTCATTACCTATTGCAACCTCAAGGAATGTCCTCTCTCCTTCCTCGACACCCTGTACAGCACCATCCTCTCCACAGGCTTCTATCCTGACCTGTGGAAGACTTCTCACATCGGTTGTTCTTTAAACCTAACAATCCCCCTTCTGACACCTCCTTCTATGGCTCCATCTGCCTCACCTCTGTGTTCAGTACGGTCTTCGAGTCCATCCTCTCCTGCCATATCCATCACCACCTAACTGAACACCACTCCCTCCCTCTAACCCAGTGTGGTTTCTGGCCCTCCTTCTCTGCCAATGACCAGTTCCTTAAGCTCACCCATCTCCTCTCCCTCCCACTTAACTCAAGTTCCTCTGCTATTTCTGTTTCACTTGATCTCTAGAACGTCTATGACTATGTATGGCATTCTGGGCTCCTTTTAAAGCTCCCAATCTTCACCCTTCCTATCAACTTTAAGAATCTCACTGCTCCTTCCTCTCCTGCGCTCCTTCCTCTGTCACCACTCATAATACCAAATCTTGTACTTGCTAACCTACTGCTAGTGTGCCCCAGGGCTCCATCCTTTCTCCTCTCCTATATCTCGTGTGCATCACTGACATGCCCAAAGCATCCCCACCTGTCCAACTTCTTCAACCTGCTGATGACATCGCCTTCCTCGCCCTCCATCCTACCCTTCAATGGTACCAGCGCTCCCTCCAAACCCCCATAAACCAGTTTAATGCTTGGTGCAACCAGTGGCTCCTTTGAATCAATCCTTCCAAAACTCAGGCAGTCATTATAGAACATACCACCCACTCCTTCCAGCTCCATAATTTCTACCTCACCATCTATGACCACCATACACAACTTACCCCAACCTTGAAATACCTTGGCCTCACCATTGACCGTCACCTTATTTGGACCCCTAACATCCTTACCAGCCAATGCAAAGCCCAGAATTGACTCTGCCTCCTGAAACTCCTGTCCAGCTGGACTTCGAGCTTGAACCCTTCCACCATCCTTCATACCAACAAATCCTTGATCCATCCCATCCTTTGTTACAACAGCATTGCATGGTTCTCCGCTCCAGAATCCTATAAAGCCCTCCAAATCCTTGAATCCCCTCCTCTCCTCCCTTGGGCTCCCTCTCTCCTCCCCCTCCCTCCCACAGCTGATTCCTCCCTCTTCCCCCTGTCCTTCTCACTGCTTCTTTCCCAGTCCTTACGCTCCCTCCCCGTCTCCTCCCCCTTGGAGTGCTAAATCCGCCACTCCTTCCCCCTCTTCATGTCCCCTCCTCTACCGACCCGCATCTCTCTTTCCTCTCTCCCTTCTCTCCAACCTCCCCTCCCTTGGCAGGCCCTTCAAACTTTACTGCAGTTACTTTGTTGTGTTTTGCTGCTCATCACATCACCTCAGTGCAGTGTGTGTTCAGTGACGTCGTCTCATACTGTGAATGCCGTTTTTAATTGCTCTGTTTGTGCCGCCAGTGTTACCATGCTACATTTTCATCGAGTGCCATTTTAACTGTACGTGGATTTTATGTAAACGTGCCTCATATTACTACCCCTACTTTTTAATTTTAGAACTCCAGTTGCTTCCCTCTTCTCATGTACATTTCATCCCTTATCCCTGTATTTTATATATGTAATGTGCTATGGTATTTTATGTAATCTCTCGGCTGCCACTGCCAGCCCACCCCTGCCCCCATGGGACACGGAGATGGAATGACAATGAAGAAAAAAAACAGCGCTTCCTCACGTGAGTTGGTTAGGTCCACATCTACTACAGGGATGACTGTCGACTGAAATAAATTTTTGACAGGGTTTCTGCTCTCTGCACCCGTAACATGACATGCACGCGATACGGTCACGGTTTGAAACGCCAGTATTCTACTACATTCATCGTCTCCTTTGACTGCTTTGTAATTGAACACGTACTCTCCTTAAACCTTAAGGTTTGTGCCTCAGCTGTTTCCGAAACGGGCTCTGGACTGGTACCGTTGGAAGCGTCATGCTTCTGCCTCTGTCACGAGTTCACGACTCCTGATGTCCAGCTGTTTCAAGGCCTGACACAGTTGTAGTTCGATTTCGTCTGGTATTTTTGTACGACTACTTCTACGCCCTCTGTCCTTTCCTCAACTTCGTTCATGTGTCTATTCCTTCCCCCCCCCCCCCTTCTTCTTTTCCCTTTTGATTGTCAGTTCGCTGCTGTATGAATGGAAGTTGTTCCAATTGAAACCCGATTTCATTTAATCTCTTCTCTTGCTTCCCTAGTATCACTTTCAACACCTCATTGTGCTCCTCTTATTAATAAAGTATTTCTTGCCCCTCTAATATTTGCAGCAAGTGCCCACTTACGCAATCCTCTTCACGTTTTTCCCTGTCAACACATGCAGCTGGTGTACTTGGCTCGCTCACATGAGCACCTTTACCTGCTACGTTATTCTCTCTTCCTTCTCTGTATCCTGCACTTCAACTGCTGCAGTTTGGATAACTCCATCACTTGCATCCACAATATTTCTAACTGACTACTCAGTTCTCCGCTTCGCCTTGTCCCTCTATAACACGACCTAATTACGCAGCAACTGTAAGGGTGAGTCAATTGAAAACCTTAAATACCTTTTTAAATATTATTTATTGTGCAGAAGTGGTACAAAGGTGTATCACTTTTCAACATATTCTCCCCCACGCTCAATGCAAGTCCTCCAGCGCTAGCAAAAAGCATAAATTCCTATAGAAAAAAATTTCTTTTGGTATTCCACGCAACCACTAATGCACCGCGTGGCGTTCCTCTTCATCAGAACGGAACTTCTTTCCTCCCATTGCGTCTTTGAGTGGTCCTAACATATGGAAATCACTTGGGGCAAGGTCTGGTGAGTATGGTGGAGGAGGAAGACACTCAAAATGCAAGTATGTGATTTTTGCAACTGTTGTACCGGCAGTGTGGGGCCTTGCATTGTCATGTTGCAAAAGGACACCTACTGACAGCGATCCACGTCGCTTTGATTTGATTGCAGGCCGCAGATGATTTTTTAGGAGATCTTTGTATGATGCACTGGCGACAGTGGTCCCTCTAGGCATGTAATGCTCCAAAATGACGCCTTTTTCGTCCCAAAAGAGAGTCAGCATAACCTTCCCTGCTGATGGTTCTGTTCGAAACTTGTTTGGTTTTAGTGATGAGGAATGGCGCCATTCCTTGCTCGCTCTCTTCGTTTTCGGTTGGTGGAAGTGAACCCAGGTTTCGTCCCCAATAACGATTCTTGCAAGGAAGCCATCACCTTCTCTTTCAAAGCGCCGAAGAAGTTCTTCACAAGCATCAACACGTCGTTCTCTCATTTCAGGAGTCAGATACCGTGGCACCCATCTCGCAGACACTTTGTGAAACTGGAGCACATCATGCACAATGTGGTGTGCTGACCCATGACTGATCTGTAAACATGCTGCGATGTCATTCAGTGTCACTCGGCGGTTTTCCTTCACTATGGATTCAACTGCTGCAGTGTTCTGTGGAGTCACAACTCGTTGTGCCTGACGTGGACGAGGAGAATTTCCACTGAACTCACACGATTTGCAAACTTCCTACTCCGTTCGTAGACTTGCTGCTGTGTCAAACATGCATCACCGTACTGAACCTTCATTCGTCGACGAATTTCAGTAGGTTTCACACCTTCACTACGCAAAAACCGAATAACAGAACGCTGTTCTTCCCTGGTGCAAGTCACAAGTGGGGCGGCCATCTTTATACTGATACTGCGACGGTATGTGTGAATCTGCACTATGCTGCCACCTACAGGCCGTCCTGTGATGCAGGGGCTCTCACGATCTTGGCTCCAACTGACACAGTGCGCGTTATTGAAATGCTACTACAAGATTAACCGGAACTTGATCGGCAATTAATGCTAAGTTATGGTTGCAGGAACACACTACCATGAATTTATTGTAGTAAATTGGATACCTATTAAAGAAAAGAAGTCGTCCAGGAATAAGGTTTCATTAATTAAGAACAAACATGCTTTGTACATTCTGTCTTAATTAAAACAATGGGAATAAGTAACTCTCTCTTCAAGTGACAGTGAGAAGTACATTAGTTCTTACCGAGCAATGAGTGAATATTTGAGTATAAATAGGATTAGGAAAGTCAGGAAAAAGTTTATCGCTATAGGCTCGAGTCTCTTTCCCACGTCAACTGTTACTCAAATGTAATATTTCTCACAAATTGCACTTAATGCTTCGCTTAGCACAGCGTCCTTACCACATCTGAATCTCCGGCTGCGGCAGCGGACCGCATACTGCGGTTGTGAGCTGCACCCGCGGCTGGTGAGGTAGTGGTGTCTACTGCTTCCACACGCCTCCTGTGTGGTGCGATTAAGTCGGAAATTCTTCCCCACGAAAACAACAAATTATGCTTTTAAACTTGGAAAGCTATGAGTCGCCGAAAACTCTGTCGCGCAAGAAATGTTTGAACATGAAGTGGTTGTGTCAAGTGTTAACTTTTAGAAGCCTGATTTGAGAGCGCAGACCGAAGCAAAGATGTTCACAATTAGAAGGCCAAGTCCAAAGTGTTTACCTTATGGAGCCCGAGTATGAGGTCATCTAAATACACTCCTGGAAATGGAAAAAAGAACATATTGACACCGGTGTGTCAGACCCACCATACTTGCTCCGGACACTGCGAGAGGGCTGTACAAGCAATGATCACACGCACGGTACAGCGGACACACCAGGAACCGCGGTGTTGGCCGTCGAATGGCGCTAGCTGCGCAGCATTTGTGCACCGCCGCCGTCAGTGTCAGCCAGTTTGCCGTGGCATACGGAGCTCCATCGCAGTCTTTAACACTGGTAGCATGCCGCGACAGCGTGGACGTGAACCATATGTGCAGCTGACGGACTTTGAGCGAGGGCGTATAGTGGGCATGCGGGAGGCCGGGTGGACGTACCGCCGAATTGCTCAACACGTGGGGCGTGAGGTCTCCAAAGTACATCGATGTTGTTGCCAGTGGTCGGCGGAAGGTGCACGTGCCCGTCGACCTGGGACCGGACCGCAGCGACGCACGGATGCACGCCAAGACCGTAGGATCCTACGCAGTGCCGTAGGGGACCGCACCGCCACTTCCCAGCAAATTAGGGACACTGTTGCTCCTGGGGTATCGGCGAGGACCATTCACAACCGTCTCCATGAAGCTGGGCTACGGTCCCGCACACCGTTAGGCCGTCTTCCGCTCACGCCCCAACATCGTGCAGCCCGCCTCCAGTGGCGTCGCGACAGGCGTGAATGGAGGGACGAATGGAGACGTGTCGTCTTCAGCGATGAGAGCCGCTTCTGCCTTGGTGCCAATGATGGTCGTATGCGTGTTTGGCGCCGTGCAGGTGAGCGCCACAATCAGGACTGCGTACGACCGTGGCACACAGGGCCAACACCCGGCATCATGGTGTGGGGAGCGATCTCCTACACTGGCCGTACACCACTGGTGATCGTCGAGGGGACACTGAATAGTGCACGGTACATCCAAACCGTCATCGAACCCATCGTTCTACCATTCCTAGACCGGCAAGGGAACTTGCTGTTCCAACAGGACAATGCACGTCCGCATGTATCCCGTGCCACCCAACGTGCTCTAGAAGGTGTAAGTCAACTACCCTGGCCAGCAAGATCTCCGGATCTGTCCCCCATTGAGCATGTTTGGGACTGGATGAAGCGTCGTCTCACGCGGTCTGCACGTCCAGCACGAACGCTGGTCCAACTGAGGCGCCAGGTGGAAATGGCATGGCAAGCCGTTCCACAGGACTACATCCAGCATCTCTACGATCGTCTCCATGGGAGAATAGCAGCCTGCATTGCTGCGAAAGGTGGATATACACTGTGCTAGTGCCGACATTGTGCATGCTCTGTTGCCTGTGTCTATGTGCCTGTGGTTCTGTCAGTGTGATCATGTGATGTATCTGACCCCAGGAATGTGTCAATAAAGTTTCCCCTTGCTGGAACAATGAATTCACGGTGTTCTTATTTCAATTTCCAGGAGTGTACAAACTCTGACTCTCCTCCTAGTCTCGAAGCACAGTGTCATTCCCGCCTCATCACCTTAGTCAGGAACATGGAAAATGCATCTCTCAGTCAAAATCAGCGTAACAATACTTGTCCTCCCAGCACAGCGGCTACTGTACAGGGGTCAGTGTGACACACTTTTACAAAAAGAAAATATGGACCTAATATTTTCTACTCCCCCACCTACACATGAAGACGCAAAGTTGTACCTCCCCCACAAAAATACGAGCTAAAACAGAACATGTAGTCTGAAGTGGAGTCCTATTTTCAAGAGGCTGGGAATGATTTTATTTCGACCTGACGCCCGGTGGTAAGTTCCTGTGGGACCAAACTGCTGAGGTGATCGGTCCGTAGGCTTACTCACTAGTTAATCCAACTTAAACCAACTTATGCTATAGACAACACCCACACACACACACCCATGCCCAAGGGAGGACCCGAACCTCCGACGGAAGGAGCCGCGCGAACCGAAGCAAGACGCCTTATACCACGCAGCTTGAAATGGTTCAAATGGCTCTGAGCACTATGGGACTCAACATCTATGGTCATAAGTCCCCTAGAACTTAGAACTACTTAAACCTAACGAACCTAAGGACATCACACACAACCATGCCCGAGGCAGGATTCGAACCTGCGACCGTAGCAGTCCCGCGGTTCCGGACTGCAGCGCCAGAACCGCTAGACCACCGCGGCCGGCAAACCACGCAGCTATCCTGCGCGGCCCTATTGCCAGGAAGTTATTGCATACATTTCGGTTATTAATGAAGTTGCGAGAAAACATGGGTGTTTGTTTCATCAGCTCACTGTTTGTCTGTGCGAAAGCCTTTACAAATGTCTTCAACGGCTCAAAAGTGATACGAGATGAAAAATTTAGTAACCTCTCCACATACACGGGGTGTTGCGAAACTATTCGGTCAAATTAATAGAGGTGATCCATAATACGAAAACAAATGTATTTCAATAAGGAACATATAGTCTCTGAAGTGAACTTGTAATGAAAGGGAGCATTTTGTTAGTGCTGGTGATGTAAGCGGTTGTGTGGATGCCGCTGACAGAATGTGTGCTGACAACTGCTCTGTGTACGAGTGGTGAGCTTTGATGTTTGCTTGGACTCATACCGATTCATTCGCAAGCATCACTGCCTTGTGGCAACAACCTTATAAACTTTACCGTCTTGTCGTAACAACAGTGAACATGGAGAGGTTAGCATATGCTGAAACGGCTGTTCGTGGAAATTGACGAGCTAGAGTGAAAGTGCTTTCCCAACCGACGGAGTCCTCAACACCGAATATTCTGACGTCTGCATCACCTGCTGTGTCAAAAAGACATTTTCCGTGCAAGCATCCATGGCAGAGGTAGGAATCGAAAAGTGCGAAATCCCACAATGCAAGACGAGATTGTGTGACATGTTGAAGAGACTCCATGTAAAAGTACACGACGTATTGCACACATCTTTGGGGTCAGACATAGCGTTGTGTGAAATGTGTTGTATGACCAGCAGCTTCATCTTTTGCATCTTCCGCGAGTGAAAGTGCTAGCACCTGAAGGTATTCTCCAACAGGTGGAGTTCGTCGACTGATTTTTACAACAGACTGTCCTGTATTGCTCATTTCCGGTCATGGGCCTGTACACCGACGAGAGTTTGTTTACTCGTTAAATTTGCTTCAATATTCACAATTCTCGTGTTTGAACACACGAGAACCCCCGACGTGCTTGGCTTTGTGCTAATCAACGGCCATTCTCCATTAATGTGTGGCCGCCATCCTCGGTGATACGTTGATTGGACCATACATTCTTCCATTCTGCTTCAATGGACAAAAATTTTGCGTCTCCGTGGAACATGTGTTGCCAGTACTGTTTGGGGATGTAAATCTGAATGTGCTGCCAGCACAGTGGGGCACCAACCTATTTCAGCATTGCTGTGAGGAGTTATTAGAGAGCCAGCTTTGAGAGTTACTCGAGTTGGCGCTGTGGCTTGGCAGACCTCTCGTGTCTGGATTTCTTCCTCTCGGGCATAAGAAGCAGCTGGTGCATGAACACGTTATGGAAACAGGAGAAGATCTCATCGCTGGAATTGCCGTTACTGCTGGTACCGTTGTGGATGCGCCAGGTATCTTCGAACAGATACGACAACCAATAGATGTACTGCGTGCATGCATGCCAATGATCAGACGCTAGAGCAGTTTCTGTGAATATAATTCACTTCAGAGTTAACCATTCGTATACGCAGGACGGTTATGAATGTTGTAATTAGCCTGATAAACGACTTCAGAAAATCATTATCCTAAAACGCCGTCACGCAAAATAGGTACCATAACTAAATATACACTCCTGGAAATTGAAATAAGAACACCATGAATTCATTGTCCCAGCAAGGGGAAACTTTATTGACACATTCCTGGGGTCAGATACATCACATGATCACACTGACAGAACCACAGGCACATAGACACAGGCAACAGAGCATGCACAACGTCGGCACTAGTACAGTGTATATCCACCTTTCGCAGCAATGCAGGCTGCTATTCTCCCATGGAGACGATCGTAGAGATGCTGGATGTAGTCCTCGATGTACTCGATGTTAACAAATTTCTCCTCTTCAGAAACGCCTTCCTGGCCATTGCCAGTCTACATTTTATATCCTCTCTACTTTTAATAATTCTACATTTTATATCCTCTCTACTTCTAATAATTCATATTTCATTAATCTGTCATATATGCCATCTGGTGCACGAGTTTTCTTCTCTTACGTCTTTTTATTGCAGTGGATTGCAGTTCATATAGCCCACCTCCTTTTATTCTCATCTATTTCTTGGCATATATTTTTCTCAGTATCAACTGGATCCAGCTGCTTCTGTGATCTAGATGTTGCAGGGATTTTCTAAAAGATTATAAGATAAGGATAATAGGGCTGCTACTTTAATGCAGTTCTCTTCTTTGCAGCATAAATATTTTCTTCAACTCAACCCAGGAAACAAGCAGAGACACAGGGTGCTGTACACGATGTATGCACTCCTAATATGTCATAAACACTGACGCAACCATTGCTTGCAATTCAGAAGTAAATCTGCGACTGCAATTCGCCAACTAGCGTACATTGGATATTATAACAAGCCGACAATTGGAACAACTTTTTCATGTCCAGAATGTCTTAGGATTCCTCTTAAGCCCCTTGAGGTTGTACAATTGGAGACAAAAAATAGCTGTTATATTCCTGCACCTTCTCTGAAGATAACGAAAAGCATTATTGTTAGTAACATTGTTATACTTCACTTGCGCATTGTTCCAGTTGTAAGGGCATGACTGATGTGAGCTGTCACAGCTGAAGAGCAAAGGAAATGAATGTGCTTTGTCCAATTATCAAAACTGTTCAGGAGAGCAATTTTAAAGTTTGAAATCGAATTTCATGGAGATTAATGGACAGAATTAATGAATACAGAAGTCATTCGGAAGGACACGTTACGCATTAAATTTAATACAAATTGACTCCTTAAATACGTAAATTGTGGTTTTATTGGCATAACATCTAAAGTAATGTCATGTGTCACAAGGAAAAATCATGCTACTTTTATATAGTGGAACAGAAGGTAGTGCAAGTAAAACCGTATTTTTTGTTAAACATTATGTGTCAGATCAATGTGTAATGAAAACCAATGGTTGAAACAATAAAGATATTTCTTAATAAGCAATTTCTCTTTGCTATTTTAACTTCAAGTAATAAAATGCTAAAAGAATAAAGTAAAGATACTTCTTAATAAGAAATTTCTGTTTGCTATTTTAACCTCATGTAATAAAATGTTAAAAGAATAAAGTATAATATCACTTTATCCGGACATGCAGTTCTCAGCCTAGTGTAAAAGGTTTCTGTAAAACACTCTTTCTTGCATGCAATACTACTTTGAAACCTGGAGGTACTGATACTTTTCTTTTGATGTTGCCAGAGGACTTGTAAAGACAAATTATTGTTATTATTATTATTATTATTATTTTTATTATTATTATTATTATTATTATCAGCAGTATGTAAAATATTCTAAAACACTATTTAATTATATTTTTATGTTTTACCTCTGTAAACTGGAGACTGATATCAGCCAGACTGCCGCTCTTGTAGTCGCCGTGAAATTCTCACTACTGATAAAATCTGAGGTCCAGTATGAGTTTCTCAATACTGAATAGGGCGGAATGTTTTTTGCGATGTATACGTCTCCTAAATGACATTACCTCTGATATTTCTTCTTCAGAAATGACCCCCCCCCCCCAATTTTGTATCATATCTTTATTGATCACCACAACATCTAAAGGCTTAGGTTTACATCGAGCTTCAACCATGATCTGCATCCAATCTATGAGAACTTCTGCCACTGCTTAGGACCTAACACGCTCCATAAAAGAGTGTCCTCTATTAGGTGAAGTTACTCCCATTGCCTCCAAAAGGTTCAGTTCACTCGCGAGGTAATTAAAATACCTTGGTACAGAGTAATTCTTGTCTTGCCATGCACATAAATCAGATGTTTCATCTGCTTCTGAAATAATTCTGTCACAAAGCAATTTAAAAAGAAGAAAACTTAGTGGGCCCCTTTTGTTCCAGTATCTTCAGTGTAAGTGTAGTGTACTGAAGTCGCGTTTAAAAGTTGACGAATACTGAAAGAATTAACGGACTACGGCCTTTTGTAATAGGCATCATTACTACTTATGATTGGTGAGCATGCATTTTTTTGGTAATCTATGCAGATTGCTTCTGTTTATTAGAGTTTTGGCTTCTTAAAATACCGTTCCTGTATCTTCTATAAAAAGTTTCAACTTTCACTTTGTGTACTTTCTGGTCACTACTGATCTTACTAATTTCTTTCAAGACTTGTTTCTCCATGTTATCGTCTAAATTTGCAGATAACATTGAATTCCGCACTTTCATCTCAGCAGTGTACTTATCACATGTCGAGCATGTATCATTCCTTGAATAACCCAAAGCTATATTGAATTTAGTGCTGAATACTTTTCTATGTATTTCGTAAGAAATGTCAAAATTCCAGTATTTTTTCTGGAACATTTCACGCAATTTTTTTAAATAAATAGTTCTTCTAGGAGATACAACTTCTTGGCCTTTGAATTGCTGTAATGTCTTGATCTACCTTAAATGAATGAATGTCATCATAAACTGCCATTCCTATTCTTCCTTAATTTTCCATGGCCTGCTTCCAAAATGGCTCTGAGCACTATGGGACTTAACAGCTATGGTCATCAGTCCCCTAGAACTTAGAACTACTTAAACCTAACTAACCTAAGGACAGCACACAACACCCAGCCATCACGAGGCAGAGAAAATCCCTGACCCCGCCGGGAATCGAACCCGGGAACCCGGGCGTGGGAAGCGAGAACGCTACCGCACGACCACGAGATGCGTGCTGCCTGCTTCCAGCATGAAGAGACTTGTGCAGCTTCAACAGTTTCTGAACTGTCATTAACCATCGTCTTCTTACTCCCCATGTACTACCATGAAGGCTTTTCTGCATATAGGGATTTCATATACGATTTCGTTGCCTTTTACTCTTACTCCGTAGTTGCAATTACACTCTCCAAGCTGTGCTTCATCTTTATTATTCCTTGATAACCTTCTGTGAAACTGAATATTGTAATAAATAAATGGAAATGTCGTGTGGCTAGGGCCTCCCGCGGGTAGACCGTTCGCCTGGTGCAGGTCTTTCGATTTGACGCCACTTCGGCGACCTGCGCGTCGATGGTGATGAATTGATGATGATTAGGACAACACAACACCCAGTCCCTGAGCGGAGAAAAGCTCCGACCCAGCCGGGAATCGAACCCGGGCCCTTAGGATTGACAGTCTGTCACGCTGACCACTCAGCTACCGGGGCGGACAATATTGTAATGAAGCCAGTCAACACAGGACTAGACACAATTTGCAACCTATGTACGTTGGCGTACCTTGGTGTTACACTTGATTGGTCGTTAACATATAAAAACACCTGGAAAACACTAACCAAAAGCTAAAGGCTCGAAATAAAATAATAAAGAAACTGGCTGTTACAATCTTGGGTGCAGAAGCTTCCACACTATAGACTGTAGCTCTGACGCTATACCCAATAGTTGATTACTGTGCTCCAGTATGGCAACAAAGTGCTCACACAAAGAAACCAGATATCCTCCACAATGGATCAATTAAAATTACTACAGGTGCACTAAACCCCACACCGATCCCTTGCTTGCACACCATCAGTAACATTCCACCTCTCGAAATGCGACGACGAGAAGCAACCGATCCAGGCTCGACGAAGCTGCAGCATCACGGCTAACCCCAAGCCTTTCTAATTCATTCAATATTAAAACAACTCTCGTCCAGACCGCTTGATATCACGCACTCCACTGTGGCATAATGGAAAAAAAACAAGGAATCTGATCTTAAAGAAGAGTGATGCAGAAGACTTAATGTTGCAACAATGAAAAATAAGGGTAGTCAAGAACTACCTGGGAGTCTACCAAGATTTGACCTCAAGAGAAGTGAGTGGATACGACTGAACAGGATAAGAACAGGTCACATCAGGTGCAGTGCTCTGATGCACAACTGGAAAGTCAAGGACTCTCCAGGCTATTGTTATGTAGCCCAAAAACGAACCGTTCAGCATACCATCAGAGACTGCCCTCGGAGAAAGTACCCAGGACCATTCAGTGATTTTATTAATGCTGCTCCCACTGCTATCACCTGGCTTCATTCCACAAATGTTGAACTTTGACTAAATGCATCTGTTTTAGTTAACAGTCCTAATTCTATAGTTTAAATGCCCACCTCTTGGCATTATTCACTTATTAACTTTAAGCATTTGAACGTAATAGCTTAGTGCCAAAAATCTTAAATGTACAACTGTATTTCTCAATATTTGCTGTTGTAACCAAGGGATAAATAAGTAAAAAGATACAGTGATTGCTTATTCCAGTGTGCGATATCATTAAATTTTGGTATAATATTTCATCTTTCCTTAGCACTTACTATCTCTAAACACTTCAACTTAAAATGTTGCAGTCTTCTCGTCGTTCATTCGACTGCACACTTAATTTCTTAATGATGGTACACATTCACCCTTGTATTTGCCTTTTCCTAAGTCAGTTATTGTCTGAAGGTCTCTGTCTTTCAACCTCACGTGAAGTACTCATTATTCATTGTAAATGACCCCTGCATTAGTAAAAGCAATGTCTCAAATAAAACTGACGGTTCTCATTAGTACCAACAATGCACAATAAAGAAAATCTCTGTTTCTGGCTACAACATTGTTTGCCAACCCACAAAGAATCTAAAATTTAATTCACAACATTGGACGAAGCACTTTTATTCTTTGTAGTAAGAAAATCAACACGTTCTTTCCCTGCATGCCTAACCTAAAATGGATTATAGAACCTGAACTATTCATATCATCAGAGTCGCCGATTAACAATATTATAGAGCACAGAATTCTACATCTCATCCCATACATGACTAATGTCTGAAAAGAAAAGTTCTGAAAGCACATTCTTTTCCTGTACTCTTCAGTTACAATGAGTGTGTATATGGGTGCACGAAGTCCACAGAGAAGGCAGAGACAATGAGTGCGTTAAGAAATCGCTATTGTAGCGGCCAATCTTGCAGAGCAGCCCCGTCCGACTGGGAGAAACGTGCTTTTGTTTCAGTAGGTCAAAAGACAGTCGCAAACGCACGACTTTTTTATGTGACATTCACTTATTGATTCAGCATCTGTAATTTTGTTCGTTTTCCAAGGAAAAATTAAAAAAATCCTTATAAAAGTTTTCCTACATGTATGCCGTACTTTTGTTGTTAAATTCGTGATGCACCATACCACTGTTCGAGAATAGCCACTGTATGCTACGACCCATCACAGCGCAATCCAGAGATGTTACAGCCTACCGTCAGAGCTGGCTGCTGTGAATGTAGCCGACGGCCATCATCAGAACTATTAAATTTATTAATTGGAACTGTGACACTGCACATTGCTCCAGATTAATGTATTCAGTTCGCGTCTTGAAGGCAGATCGTCTCGGTAAAGATGGTTGTCAGGAGAGAATGACAAGGTGCGGTAAGTTACAATAGGAAGAGTCTACCAACGTTATTTATCGCTTCGCATAATTTTTGGAGGAATAGGTTTCTTTTTTCGTGGTTAACAGATTTAAAATTCACCTAATGATTCATATGGTAAAAGGTGATCTGTAAGGAGTTAACTTTTAACAGGTCAGACTAATTATTCATTGGATTAATAGTATATCTCAGGGGCATAAGGAACAAATGTTAGTGATTGCGAGTGTAAGTTTTGGATTTGAGATAGAGGACAGGTATCTGTACTCTTACGTGGAGTACTGCTAGAAGTTACGGTAACATATTCCAAGTCTAAGGTAACAAAATTGTTGCTATTGTGTGGTTGTGTCTGGATGGATTTTTGTCCATGAGCGAAGTAATGTCTCAAGTGCACTGTAGCTAAGGTGACTGACCACAGCACTGGATAGCGCACACTTATTTTATACTGAAATAAGGAAATGGTGACCATTTTCATTTTAAGAAACTGTTATTGAAGTCATTTGTACATCAAATCTATTGCTCCAAGTGTACCGGTGCTGATTGACCTTTCCAGTGTGCTATCTTTACTAGGTCGTCTACTTTGTTTAAACTGTTTCATTGTATAAACCAAAGTGGTGGTGGGAAACACGTTTACAGATTGTTACTTTTTATTGCAGTCTGTTGGTGGTGACGAAGAGAAATTGCTGGCACTAATACACTTGCGAAGTATGGGTTGCAGCTGACGTTAAAAACTAAAAAATAAAATAACGCTTTGGTATTTAAAATTGCATGAGAAATAAGTATACGAAAGTTTTATTAAATGAAAACAAATAACCTTCATGTCCTATTGACAGTGGTAATTGCACAACTATAACGCAAAAGTTCTTCGTTATACTAACTACCTAGTTTAAAAAATAAAGAAAATTAAATATACAAAAGACAATAGCTTGAGCCGGCCGGAGTGGCCGAGCGGTTCTAGACGCTACAGTCTGGAGCCGCGCGACCGCTACGGTCATAGGTTCGAATCCCGCCTCGGGCATGGACGTGTGTGATGTCCTTAGGTTAGTTAGGTTTAAGAAGTTCTAAGTTCTAAGGGACTGATGACTCAGCAGTTAAGTCCCATAGTGCTCAGAGCCATTTGAACCATTTTTGACAATAGCTTGGAGTTCAAAGGTGTATTGTGATACCGTTGTAAATACTACAAAGCTAATTAAGTTTTGTTAAAGATACGAAGCAAAACGAAATCAGAATTTCAATTGAAGAAAATAAAAGAAACTCAGTGTGGGTAGTAAAATACACCGTGACTGGGCTTGTGATGTGAGGTGGTGAGAAATTTTACCGAAAAAAATGTACAGGGTACAGTGCAAGTCTCTCTAGATTACAGTCAATCCTAACCCAGGTGGATTTGTTACGTGGGCAGCCCTAACGTCCTAAGGGCAATGATCTGCAAGAAAGACATGTGCACGCTCATGCTGCAGTCGAGACGGCGCAATGGTGGAGACAACAAGTCGTCGGGGGTAGTTGCTGAAAGGCTCATGAGTGTAAAATATAGTTAGGTTCTGTGATTACATTAATCTCAATTACCAAAATTAGTGTTCGGATTAATCGGACTTGGTTATATGGTGGCTTTGTTGGTGGCCACTGCCGAGTTCCACTCTGCCCCGACCCTCATTTGTTCAGGTCAGTTATGGAGAATCGTAGGCAGTCACCTATGCCATGAACTGAAGCCAGACAAACGCTGCATTCCTCGAGCGAGACAGTGGTCCCCTTGTCGGTGGAGTTGTTAGTTCCATATTTATCAACCCCAGCCACTCTGGGTGGGGGGCAGGGGGCGGACAGCGACCGCTCTTACTTTTGGAGCCATCTGCTTTGAAAATGCGTCGCAATAAATCTCTTGTAGTAGGGAGGCATCTTCTGTGGCCAGCAGTTGTGTGTGTTTGGGGGTGGGGGGCATGCGAGCGTGTCTATATTACGCTAAATGCCAACATAAATTTCTTGTATTTGACTACTGTGCCATTTGACGAGACTTGGTAACCAAATACCTGTTCCCATCGAGAATTTTAAAAGTTTTGGTGGTATTTACATTAAAACAACACTCGAGAGTAATAAAATATAATCCTCCAATAAATACCACAGAACACGTGTGAATTGTATATTACAGAAGCGGCACTTCACCACTTTTGAAGACTACATGAGTTAGTCACATTTATGTGGCTACAGAGATAATACCTAGTGTGATGTAGAAAGAATACATCTACCACATATCCCTGGCCTACAGACAGATGTAAAATTTCTGTTTAGTGGAGAAACAGCTCTATTCCTGGAGAGGTGCTGTTTTTTCTGTAAATGCATGTGAGAGAAGTGTTTTTTCCGTTTGAAACGTGAAGCACCACTAGCGCCCTTTGAATGTTTGACGGCTATTTTTTTTAAGTGTAAACACATGAAATGGTAGTTAAAAGGTACAAATAAAAATGTTGAAGAAAGTAAGCGTAAGCGGTTTGCAATAAATCATCTACGCTACTAATGTCGTCAGAAAGAAGACAATAAAATATTGGAGATGGATGCAAGCGAGTATGCCGAATTTTCACCTTCAGTTCTGATTGTGGTAAACGTTTACGGTTGACAATAATTCTTCAATGTGCCGTTAGCCGTTCCATTATTATGTCCTTATTTCCTTATAGCTGTAAAAGGGATTGTTATGAAATTGTGTAAGAGGGGGTCGTGAAGAGATACAAACTTTTATAGCAAAGAAACTAAAGACCAACAAGATTCGTACTGGCAAGCGCTGGTTGCAGCGGTACAAGTTACGTGCAGACGTCCACAGGAACAGAAGCAAAGAAACCACGCACCTGCAGTTTTAATTATTACGTAACATGAAGTTCACGAGAACAAGAGGTATGTGTCAAAGCATTTAAAAATAACCATGGCGTGAGCAAAGTTCTTGTTCGCCATGTAACATCTTGTTTACCATCTAGAAGTTCTCCAAAGGATATAAGAGGTAGAAATACGTCAGCAAATGCAACACCAGGGTGCGTATGCACGGTTTTCGAGGAGCACATATAAAAAAAGGGACATTATACACCAAGAGATGTGGAGTATTTGAGTAAGAAGCTTAATACCAAAATTTTTCATGACATATTCATGCAGAAGTACCTTTAGCAGCTGGTTTCCTATTGGTTGTACCGCAGTATTTTTACAGAGCGGTACAGTCTGTCATTTAGGAACCCACAGAATGACACTTTCATGACCTGCGAGGAGTTATCAATATAGTTGGAAAGTCCATCATTGACTAGGTGTGTGAAGCGTACAGCAGCAGCCGAGTATATGGTTTATAAGAGGAGAGCACAGATATTAGCAAGCAAAACTGAATCCTTGTGTAATGTCTGTGAAGAAGACAACGAAGTTGCTCCAGTATGTAAAAATTAGAATCTGCAACCACCGGAACTACTAGTACAGGAAGTATTCTACTACAGGAAACTCATCACTGATGTCTTTAACATCCATAATCTGAGAGGCAGTACGTTAAATTTTATATGTATCCTGAAGGAGAGGCTATGAATGGTCGGACGGAAGTCTGCTCTCTCATCTTAGACTGCATTACTAGTGAGGTACCAAGTTCTACTGCATTACTAGTGAGCTACCAAGTTCTACTAAGCACTTACACATATTTTCTAATGGATGTCTAGGTCAGAACAAAAATAACAGTATTGTTAACTTTTTTACAAATCCTCGTTACTACTGGAGGATCTCAAAAAGTACACCGTGATTTTCACAAATGTGGGTACCTATTCATGCCACATAACCGTGGTTTTGGTATACTCAATGGGAAGATTCGCACATCTGACAGAATCTGTTCACTGCAAGAATACGTAGAATTAATAGTAGCTTCGACAAGACAAACCGATGTACTGGTAAAAATGGTACAAACAGCAGACATTTTTGATTTTTATAATTGGTGGCCGAAATACTTCAAGAAATCGGTGCTTTCAGAAGAATCTATGAGAAGTAAAAAAAAGAAAAAAAAAAAAAAAATGAGACGGTAACATTCCATGTCAGTGAATTTATGGAGTGTCAATGTGAAGAGGATCATGTCTCAGGAAAGAATTTTGATAATGGACTGGTTATTCATATTTTTAAACTGTTTCTTTCGACAATTAAGTGTCCGTTGTGGGCATGTGCTCCTGTTTATGCACAGGGCTATGTGGAAGTAAATGAGAGCAAACTAGCTGACATAAAGGAAATTATAGCCACACATACTTGCATAGTATCTTGACTTTCATAATGAACTGCTAGCTAGATCGTCCACAACAGCTGCTGGCTATGTTGATGATGCTCCATACATAGATATAAGGGTTTTTATGCTCTCATTCTTTATTGAGTTTCTAACGTTCGTGGAACTTTACGATTTAACAGAAATTCATAACATTATCGTCTTTATACTCATTTTATATTCAAAAATCATGCTCTGTGCCGAAAATTGAGGGTCATAAACATTATTAATTTCTTTTGTTACTAAGAACCACTAGCACTAGATAGGAATTTAAAACTTTTCTACAGTAAGATGTAAAGTTGCTAAATTCATTAAATACTAGTAAAATCGATTTGTTGCATTTTTCCTTTTGTTCCAAAAGCAGCACCTCTCTGTTAACTTTAAAAAACTCTGTAGGCTTTTGTACAGCTCCCGTGTTATCCAATAAGGTGTCAAAGTGTTTACACTCAGTAGTAGAGAAACCAAAAACAAATTCATAGCTCGGCTCACCAGATTATCATCTAAAGAGTTTTTTTTCCATTTCCTGGAGAATGTGACTTATGGACAAGTGTTGCTTCACAAATACACGATTCACATGTACAATACCACTGACATTCCAGTCGTGTATTGTCAATCGAAGCTCGAGCTTCATCAATCAAAAACTGTATGTCACCGAGAAACCTAACAGGCGTCGAGCAAAACTATCTGCTTTGCAGATAAAGACGTGTTACTCACCGGTAGCCGCTGGAGCACAGATATGTGAACCGAATGCCACGATTTTGCGTGGCTTGAATGGAAAGTACTCCTCACGCAGATAAGTTAGCATACACGTATGCAGAAGCCTGATATTACGAAATGGTTCACGGTCCCGATTATTGGCAATTTTTGCAAGAAATTTACTAACATTACAGAAAAAAGGTCTATATTCATTATCAAAGACCATTAACGTAAAAGATGCGAAAATCCTTTAAGAAACCACCTACATATCAGGCGTTACCTTGTTTGCGTTACTTACAAACGGGTATTGTAATAAAAGACCAAAGCCCAATTAAGTTCATACACAAAATGCCATGGATCTGTTACTTTACCAAGTGGAGTAATTGCTGATTTCGGATCGCTGCAACTAGTTCATTATTTCATGAAGATATAACAGGTGTAACAACAAGGGGCTTTAAAAATACATTGAATTAACTCATATGTTCTCGAAGCGACTCAGGAATTATTCATTTCGATCGAAAATTAATCCATCAAATATTTCGAAAAACGAGTTCCAGCTACTTGCCGTTTGTTCAGTAATCAAACAATCGGAATGTGAATGAATGTTAATGCAAATTTTGAACTCTTCTGATATATCTCCCCCCATGAACCATGGACCTTGCCGTTGGTGGGGAGCCTTACGTACCGCAGTGATACAGACAGGCGTACCGTAGGTGCAACCACAACGGATGGGTATCTGTTGAGAGGCCAGACAAATGTGAGGTTCCTGAAGAGGGGCAGCAGTCTTTTCAGCAGTTGCAAGGGCAACAGTCTGGATGATTGACTGATCTGGCCTTGTAACATTAACCAAAAAGGCCTTGCTGTGCTGGTACTGCGAACGGCTGAAAACAAGTGGAAACTACAGCCTTAATTTTTCCCGAAGGCATGCAGCTTTACTGTATGGTCAAATGATGATGGCGTCCTCTTGGGTAAAATATTCCGGAGGTAAAATAGTCCCCCATTCGGATCTCCGGGAGGGGACTACTCAGGAAGACGTCGTCAGCAGGAGAAAGAAAACTGGCGTTCTACGGATCGGAGCGTGGAATATCAGATCCCTAAATCGGGCAGGTAGGTTACAAAATTTAAAAAGGGAAATAGATAGGTTAATTTTAGATTTAGTTGGAATTAGTGAGGTTCGGTGGCAGGAGGAACAAGACTTCTGTTCAGATGAATACAGGGTTATAAATACAAAATCAAATAGGATTAATGCTGGAGTAGGTTTAATAATGAATGAAAAATAGGAGCAAGGGTCAGCTACTACGAACAGCATAGTGAACGCATTATTGTAGCCAACATAGACACGAAGTCAACACCTAACACAGTAATACAATTTTATATGCCAACTAGCTCCGCAGATGATGAAGAGATTGAAGAAATGTATGATGAGATAAAAGAAATTATTGAGATAGTGAAGGGAGACGAAAATGTAATAGTCATGGTGGACTGGAATTCAATAGTAGGAAAAGCAAGAGAAGGAAAAGTAATAGGTGAATATGGAATAGGGCGAGGAATGATAGAGGAAGCCGCCTGGTAGGATTTTGCACAGACCATAACTTGATCATAGCTAACACTTGGTTTTGAATCATGAAAAAAGGTTGTATACGTGGAAGAGGCGTGGAGACACTGGAAGGCCTCAGCTAGATTATGTAATGGTAAGACAAGGATTTAGGAACCAGGTTTCAAATTGTAAGACATTTTCAGGGGCAGATGTGGACACTGATCACAATATTTTGGTTATGAACTGTAGAGTAAAACTGAAGAAACTACAAAGAGGTGGGAATTTAAGGAGATGGGACCTGGATAAACTGACAGAACCAGAGCTTGTAGAGAGTCTCAGAGAGAGCATTAGGGAACGACCGACAGGAACAGTGGGAAGGAACACGGTAAACGAAGAATAGGTAGCTTTGGGAGATGAAATAGTGAAGGCAGCAGTGGATTAAGTAAGTAAAAAGTCGAGGGCTAGTAGAAAACCTTGGTTAACAGAAGAGATACCGAAATTAACTGGTGAAAGGAGAAAATATAAAAATGCAGTAAATGAAGCAGGCAAAAATTAATACAAAAGTCTCAAAAATGAGATCGACAGGAAGTGCAAAATGACTAAGTAGGAATGGCTAGAGGACAAATATAAGGATGTAGAGGCATATATCACTAGGGTAAGATAGATACTGCCTAGAGGAAAATTATAGAGACCTTTGGAGAAAAAACAACCACTTGTATGAATATCAAGAGCTCAGATGAAAAACCAGTTCTAAGCAAAGAAGGGAAAGCAGGAAGGTGGACGGAATAAACAGAAGGTCTATACAACTGCGATGTACTTGAGGGCAATGTTATGGAAATGGAAGAGGACGTAAGTGAAGATGAAATGGGAGATGTGGTACTGCGTGAAGAGTTTGACAGCGCACTGAAAGACCTGAGTCGAAACAAGGCCCCGAAAGTAGACGACATTCCATTAGAACTACTGACAGCCTTGAGAGAGCCAGCCCTGACAAAACTCTACCATCTGATGAGCAAGATGTATGAGACAGGCGAAATACCCTCAGACTTCAAGAATAATATAATAATTCCAATCCCAAAGAAAGCAGGTGCTGACAGGTGTGAAAATGATCGAACTATCTGTTTAATAAGTCATGGCTGCAAAATACTAACACAAATTGTTTACAGAGGAATGGAAAAACTGGTAGAAGCCGACCTTTGGGAAGATCAGTTCGGTTTCCGTTGAAATGTTGGAACACCTAAGGCAATAATGATCCTACGACTTAACTTAGAAGACAGGTTAAGGAAAGGAAAAGGTGTCAGGGGTCAAATACAGGGAGCGAAAGCCTATTTACAATTTGTACAAGAACCAGATGGCAGTTACAAGAATCTAGGGGCGTGAAAGGGAAGCAGCGGTTGGGAAGGGAGTGAGACAGTGTTGTAGCCTATCCCTGATGTTATTCAATCTGTACATTGAGCAAGCAGTAAAGGAAACAAATAAAAAATTTGGAGTAGGAATTACAATCCATGGAGAAGAAATAAAAACTTTGAGGTTTGCGTATGATATTGTAATTCTGTCAGAGACAGCAAAGGACCTGGAAGAGCAGCTGAACGGAATGGACAGTGTCTTGAACAGCGGATATAAGATGAACATCAACAAAAGCAAAACGATGATAATGGAATGTAGTCTAATTAAATCAGGTGATGCTAAGGTAATTAGATTAGGAAATGAGACACTTAAAGTAGTAGATGAGTTCTGCTATTTGGGGATTAAAAGAACTTATGACTGTCGAAGTAGTGAGGATATAAAATGTAGACTAGCAATGGCAAAGAAAGCGTATCTGAGGAAGAGAAATTTGTTAACATCAAGTATAGATTTAAGTGTCAGGAAGTCGTTTCTGAAAGTATTTGTATGGAGTGTAGCCATGTATGGAAGTGAAACATGGACGGTAAATAGTTTGGAGAAGAAGAGAATAGAAGCTTTCGAAATGTGGTGCTACAGAAGAATGCTGAAGATTAGATGGGTATATCACATAAATAATGAGGAGGTATTGAATAGAATCGGGGAGAAGAGGAATTTGTGGCACAATTTGACTAGAAGAAGGGATCGGTGTGTAGGACACGTTCTGCGCGTTCAAGGGATCACCAATTTATTGATGGAGGAAAGCGTGGAGCGTAAAAATCGTAGAGGGTGACCAAGAGATGAATACACTAAGCAGATTCAAAAGGATGTAGTTTGCAGTAGTTACTCGGAGATGAAGAAGCTTGCACAGGATAGAGTAGCATGGAGAGCTGCATCAAACCAGTCTCTGGACTGGAGACCACAAGAACAACTGACGTATATAAATTACTGCCCATCTTCTATATATGCAAGAGAGTAAGTGATTTTTTCCATTAGTATCGGTTTATGTCTGTAGTCTCATAGATGTGCACCCATGACGCTGTTGTTGCTTTGTAACTATGTTCCCTAAACCGTTTCGTAATTTCTCTTCCTGTATGGCCGATATAGTAGCAGTTGCATGAGACGCATTCTATCTTGTATACTTCCCCATTATAAAATTTATTTATTGGAGGGTCTCTAAACTATGGTGCAGAAGATGCCCTAACTTTCTATTTGTCCGGAAACCTAGCTCTAAATTATGGTTTCTAAAAGCGTTTGAAATTTTTCCGGTAACGAGTCATAACATGGCAGAGATATGTATTTCGAGTTACTACCTATAAAAGGATTATTTTCTGTTTTGCTGAACACTTATTCACCCATCTTTCTAATTTAGACATATTAGAAGAGTTCGAAATTTGTATTAACATCTAATTACATCCCGACTGTTTCATTAATGAAGAAACGGAAATAACCGGAACTGGTATTTTGGAATATTTCGTCGATTATTTCTATCGAACCTCGGTCATTTCGGGAACACATTTAATTCAATGTCTTTTCAGAGCCCCTTCTTGTTATATCTAAAATATTCTTATGAAACAATAAATTAACTGCAGCCTCCCTAAGTGAGCAATGTACACCATTTAGCATAGTAACCAAGTCATGGCATTTTATGTATGAACGTAAAACGGGCTTTGGTCGTATCTTAAACTACGTATTTGTAAATTAGATAAGCAATTTGTCTCCTGCTGTGTAGGCGTCTTCGTGAGTTTTATGATTATTTATAACGAATATAAATCATTTTATTCTGTAATGTTATTTACTAAATTCCTCGTAAAAATTCGCAATGATCCGGGTTGTGGACAGTTGCGTAATATCAGGTTTTTGTATATGTGTATGTTAAGTTGGTTACTTGACCAGTGCTCTCCACGTAAGGCAGGAAAACTCGTGGCGCTCGGCTCATATATCAGTGCTCTAATGCCTTCTAGCGGGTTCTCTTGTTTGTCCGCAGTGCAGACTATTCGGCTTGACACACCAGTGCTGCCTTGTGCCTGTTAGGTTTCTTGTTGGGATACAGATTTTAAATGAGGAAGCTTAATCTCCAATTGACGATACACAATTGGAGTCGTGTTGTACATATGTATTCTATGGTATGGATGTGAGGTTCTTATTTTATTACTCTTGAATGTCGTTTTATAGTAATGACCGTTATAAGAGTCTTGTAACATCCACCACAAAATTTTTATTCTCATATGGCACAAGAGCGGCGACTTGTATCCGTTAAGTATGTGCCTCACAAAAATATAGGGGAGGGAAATGATCCACCATGGTACAAGAAACATATTAGTAAGTTGCTGAGAAAGCAGAGAATTTTGCACAGTCGTTTCAAACGTAGTCATTGCCCCACTGACAAACAGAAATTATGCGAAATGAAAGCAGCTGTCAAAAGGTCAATGAGAGATACTTTTAACGAATTTGAAAGCAATATTTTATCTGCAGATTCGAAAAATATCCCCAAAAAATTTTGGTCGTACTTAAACTCTATGAACACTACAAATAATTTAATACCTTCTCTTGCTGACAATAGGGGTAATGTAACGGATGATGATAAACAGACAAACTCGTTTACGGTAGAGGACTGCAGCACCATTCCCGCTTTCAGTTATCGAACAAACGCAAGGATGGCTGACATAGTGTTTAGTGTATCTGGGATTGTAAAACAGTTAAGATCCTTAGACGCCAAGAAGGCATCTAGCCCAGACGGTATCTCCGTAAGGTTATATGTTGACTATGCTACAAATATAGCACCATTCTTATAGCACCAGTAAGTTATACTGGACTGGAAGGAGGCCCAGGTCATAGCAATCTATAAAAGGGTAGAAAATCGGACGCATATAATTACCGGCCAATTTCACTGACATCAATTTGTTGTAGGATCATGGAAAATATTTTGTGTTCAGACATAATGACCTTTCTAGACTCTGAGAAGCATATCCAGAAACCAGCTCGGTTTTAGGAAACAGCGGCCATGCGAGACACAGCTGGCCCTCTTTGTGCATGATATACAACAGGCTCCAGATACTGGATCCCAGGTTGATGCCATATTTCTCGAAGTTCGAAAGGCGTTCGACTCAGTTCCGCACTGTCGCTTGCTACAGAAAGTGCCCTTACGGTCTATACGATGACATATGCGGTTGGATAGAAAGTTTTCTAACAGAGAGAGAGCAGCATGTCGTCCTGAATGGGGTGACTTCAACAGAAACCAACGTAACTTCAGGTGTGCCCAAGGGCAGCGTAATAAGTCCTCTGCTTTTTACGATTTACATAAACGATCTGGTTGAGGGTATTGACAGCGGCATTAGACTGTTTGTCGATGCAGCTCTAGTCTACAGGAAAGTAGAATAACACGAAAGTTGTGAACAAATCAATGAGGATTTGCAGAAACTAAATGCGTGGTGTAATGTGATCTCTCAATATTAGTAAGTGTAACCTACTGCGTATAACAAGGCGAAAATCCCCATTAATGGACGAGTACAAAATAAATGCCCAGCCTTGGGAAGCGTTAACATCTGTCAAGTATCTGGCTGTGACTATTCGAAATGATCTCAAATGAAATGATCAGATTACACAGGTAACGTGCAAGGTGAGCTGTAGATTGCGGTTTATTGGTAGAATCCTGAAGCGATGCAGTCCTTCAACAAAGGAAATTGCTTACAATACGTTAGTTCGTCCAGTCTTAAGAGTTTTGCTCGTCTGTATGGGACCCTTACTAGTTGGGTCTGATTCAAGAGATTGAGAAGGTCCAAAGAAGAGCGGCAAGTTTCGTGACTGGTACATTTAGCCTTCGCGAGAGCATTACAAATCTCATAGAAAGTTTGAAGTGGGTCACACTTGCAGATAGACGACTCGCTAAACGGAAGGGGCTGCTCACTACATTCCGAAATCCTATATTCGCCGAGGATGTAGAGCACATATTATTACCACCATTCGAAGATAAGAGAAATTAGAGCTCGTACTGGGGCGTCCAGACAGTCGTTTTTTCCTCGCGCGATCCGCGAGTGGTACAGAGGGGGGTGGGGTGGGGGGGAATATGACTTTGGCGTGAATTGTGCCCTCCGCCACAAACCGCTTGGTGGCTAGCGGAGTATATATGTAGGTGTAGATGTAGTCGAGTCCATGCTACGTCGTGTTGCGGCATTCTGCGTGTTTGTGGGAGCCCTACACGATAGGCAGGTGTACCAATTTCTTTGGCTCTTCAGTGTCGTGTATCACTTTCTTTCGACTAAAGAACCTATCGAGCAAACATAATAAACAGTGGCCGCATCGAGAAAAGGCGAATACCCATGAATCACTGAGTTACCTGAACTCTGACATTATCTTTGAATTACTTTACTTCTCTTTCAGTTTTTAACATACTGTCAGAAAGAGGGATTGTGGATGGGTACACGTCTCTCAGGCATTCTCCCGGAGATTTTTATTACCGATTTATATAACGAACTTCTCCAAACCGCTAGTGGTCTGTGTAAGAAAATGTTGTTGTGTAGGATCTACGTAGACGACATTTTCATATCATTAATGGTAGTATAGAAGAAACTGCGGAGTTGGATATTGCATTAAATTCCTTGAATGCTAATATAATTTTTACGAAAGAACTGGAACAAAACATTTAGCTCATTTTTCTTGACCTACGTAAAACGAACGTAGGTCGGGGACTTCTACACAACCTCCGAAAATCATTTCAGCATCCGCGATCGCTGGAAACAGAATTTTTTAAATTCATTGTTTTACGGGCTCCCTAATACTCAATTCGATGACAGACATAAGAATAGGGGCATCGACATAATTATTCAGATAGACAAGGCAAATGGCTACATGGAAAATAACATTAGAAAAAACTCTTCAGAAAAATAGAAAATAATCCTTTTGGAGGCAGTAATACGAAATACATCTCTCTGCCACATTATGGTTCGTTATCGGAAAAATTTACAAATGCTTTTAGAAAACATAATTTAGAGCTAGGTTTCCAGAAATATAGAAAGTTAGGTCAATTTCAGCGTCATAGTTTAGCCCCTCCTCCCCACCTAGACACGCCTTAAATTTTGAGATGTTGAAGTATGTAAGATTAAATGCGTATTATGCGGGCAATAAAACATGTATGTTAGAACAGTTAGAAATTTGCATTAACAACCGTTCAAATCCCGATTGTTTAATTAACGAAAAAACGGCATATAGCCGGAACGGGTTTTACGGGATGCTTGATGGATTATTTCTCTATCGAAATCAGTAAGACAAACATCTTTCTGAATAACTTTGAGAGCAAATGATTTAATTCAGTGTCTTTTTCAGTGCTTAACCTCGAGTTGACGATACACGATTAGTCTACTAAAGCTGTGTTGTACATATGTACTTTACGGTATTTATCAAAGATTTACATTTTATTACCCTTGACTGTTGTTTTGTTGTACTGATCATTGTATGACTCTTGTAATATCTATCAAATGTAAAGAAAAATTATGAATACTTATCAGGTCACCAAATAATGGGATAATCCCGAAACAAGTCATGACGGAAACAATAAAGCGATTCACAAGAAACGAGTAAAATTTTTCGAGCAAACTTGCTTCTTTATTTTTCTAGGTTTGCTATTAGCGATTCAATATTTTTATCCTGGCATGAACACTGGTCGTGAAAGAGTTCTACTAAATTCACCAATATACACTACTTATCCTTATTTTTTTCAACTTCCTACACTTTTTACTAGCCTCTTTTTCCTGATTTTCCTCAGAGTCTTCTTGAAACATTTATTCAGGCTTTCGACGATAATATTTTCCATCTCCTTACGTGCTTCGCCTCAGATTTGAATACAGAAAAACGTACTGTCTTTCGAACCATTATTCTTCCCGTTTGACGTGGACGACAGACAACTCTTGCCTTGTTCTCAGATTTCAAATTGAAACTTTCGTGCTCCAGATAGAAATAAATCTTTTCTATAGTGGATGATACCACTGCTGCTTCCGCTTCATATACTGAACAACGAATTTCTGTATTTGACTATACCATGGAAGCAAATGCTCTGAGCACTATGGGACTTAACTGCTGTGGTCATCAGTCCCCTAGAACTTAGAACTACTTAAACCTAACTAACCTAAGAACATCACACACATCAATGCCCAAGGCAGGATTCGAACCAGCGACCGTAGCGGTCGCGCGGTTCCCGACTGTAGCGCCTAGAACCGCTCGGCCACTTCGGCCGGCTACCATGGAAGCATATGCTACTGGCCTGCATTCAGCATTCTCTTCTCGCAAAAGGATGGCCGTCACCTTGGTCATGAACGTGTCATTCTGACATATAAACCGTTTTTAAAAATCAGGCAGAGGAGACAACACAGTGTTTATCAACGCATTTTTCAACCGTGCAAAATCCTGTCTGTGAATCCATCGAACGAAATTTTTTCCCTGTTCTACTCATTTCGTTTTGAGGTGGCACTAACGGTGCAAACTTAGGGTCGAACTTGGTAAAGAGTTTGATCGTTCGGACAGACTTAACTAGATGTGTAACATCTTTCGGATGACAAAACTTTGAAATAGAACTCGTTCGTTTTGATCAACCTCTTTCCTCCTCTGTAATATGATATGGTCCAAGAACAAAATGGTGGAATGCGTTAGACTAACGTTTCATGATTTTATAGTAAGACCCGCTTCCCTTAAATGCCGCGATAGCTGACATACATGATCCAAAAGTTCTTCTAAAAGAGCATTAGAAACGAGAACATAGTCTAAATAATCATAAACAAATTTAATTTCTTATCATGAATACAGAACCCAACAACTGTGGAAGTGCAGTCCCTCCTATTCTCAACTGAAAGGGCACCACTTGAAAGTCAGAAAGTCATAAGTACTCCAATCTGATCAAAATGGTGTGGCTGCTTAGGATTCTTCAGTGAAAAAATCTGTACTATGCCAGGTTTCAATGAGATAGTCAAGTACTTGGCCTCATTAAACCAATCAAAATAGGTATGCAAATCAGGAAGTGGTACTGACTGTAAGATTACCTTCTTATTTAACTATCTGTAGTAAACTATTGCTTTAAATATCCTCCCACCCCCACACCCTTGTTTAGAAACAAAACACGGGCTAGGCATAGAGTGAATTAGAAGACCAAACTACTCCTTGTTGTAATAACTCGTGTAAAATCTTTTTTAATTCCTTCGTTTTCGCTATAGACAATCTACACTCCTGGAAATGGAAAAAAGAACACATTGACACCGGTGTGTCAGACCCACCATACTTGTTCCGGACACTGCGAGAGGGCTGTACAAGCAATGATCACACGCACGGCACAGCGGACACACCAGGAACCGCGGTGTTGGCCGTCGAATGGCGCTAGCTGCGCAGCATTTGTGCACCGCCGCCGTCAGTGTCAGCCAGTTTACCGTGGCATACGGAGCTCCATCGGAGTCTTTAACACTGGTAGCATGCCGCGACAGCGTGGACGTGAACCGTATGTGCAGTTGACGGACTTTGAGCGAGGGCGTATAGTGGGCATGCGAGAGGCCGGGTGGACGTACCGCCGAATTGCTCAACACGTGGGGCGTGAGGTCTCCACAGTACATCGATGTTGTCGCCAGTGGTCGGCGGAAGGTGCACGTGCCCGTCGACCTGGGACCGGACCGCAGCGACGCACGGATGCACGCCAAGACCGTAGGATCCTACGCACTGCCGTAAGGGACCGCACCGCCACTTCCCAGCAAATTAGGGACACTGTTGCTCCTGGGGTATCGGCGAGGACCATTCGCAACCGTCTCCATGAAGCTGGGCTACGGTCCCGCACACCGTTAGGCCGTCTTCCGCTCACGCCCCAACATCGTGCAGCCCGCCTCCAGTGGTGTCGCGACAGGCGTGAATGGAGGGACGAATGGAGACGTGTCGTCTTCAGCGATGAGAGTCGCTTCTGCCTTGGTGCCAATGATGGTCGTATGCGTGTTTGGCGCCGTGCAGGTGAGCGCCACAATCAGGACTGCATACGACCGAGGCACACAGGGCCAACACCCGGCATCATGGTGTGGGGAGCGATCTCCTACACTGGCCGTACACCACTGGTGATCGTCGAGGGGACACTGAATAGTGCACGGTACATCCAAACCGTCATCGAACCCATCGTTCTACCATTCCTAGACCGGCAAGGGAACTTGCTGTTCCAACAGGACAATGCACGTCCGCATGTATCCCGTGCCACCCAACGTGCTCTAGAAGGTGTAAGTCAACTACCCTCGCCAGCAAGATCTCCGGATCTGTCCCCCATTGAGCATGTTTGGGACTGGATGAAGCGTCGTCTCACGCGGTCTGCACGTCCAGCACGAACGCTGGTCCAACTGAGGCGCCAGGTGGAAATGGCATGGAAAGCCGTTCCACAGGACTACATCCAGCATCTCTACGATCATCTCCATGGGAGAATAACAGCCTGCATTGCTGCGAAAGGTGGATATACACTGTACTAGTGCCGACATTGTGCATGCTCTGTTGCCTGTGTCTATGTGCCCGTGGTTCTGTCAGTGTGATCATGTGATGTATCTGACCCCAGGAATGCGTCAATAAAGTTTCCCCTTCCTGGGACAATGAATTCACGGTGTTCTTATTTCAATTTCCAGGAGTGTATATGGTATTTGTTTGACTGGTTGCCGATCCATCAGTTGCATTTCATATTTAATTGCATTACAGGGTGTATACATGGACAAGGAAAAAAAATTCCCGGGTTTCTCCCGGATTTACCGGTTAAAAATACACTTTCTCCCGGGTATAAAATGGAAATGCCGTGTGGCTAGGGACTCCCGTCGCGTAGACCGTTCGCCTGGTGCAAGTCTTTCGAGTTGACGCCACTTCGGCGACTTGCGTGTCGATGGGGATGAAATGATGATGAAAGACACACACAACACCCAGTCATCATGAGGCAGAGAAAATCACTGGCCCCGCCGGGAATCGAACCCGGGACCCCGTGCGCGGAAAGTGAGAACGCTACCGCAAGACCACGAGCTGCGGACTTCTCCCGGGTGAAAACATACTTTTTCCCTGTTAACTGCCAGGATATTGTCTCTCGGAACTGTACAACTTATCAGTCCTTTAAATGATTATGGTTTTATACACGGGCGTAGATTTTCCTGGCACTTTAGAAAACTAAACACAGGGGGAAAAAACGCGTGTTGGAAAGATCTTTGATGTGCAGCAACATGTACGCTGTATATTTTCGTATTACGAAAGTATAAATTCGAATTCCACCAAATATCGCATGTTACTTTCCGAAGCACTGAAATCGAGATTGCGATGCGGTTTCGTAAGCCAGTCATAGCTCATGTCACGTGATCTCGCCAGCTGATGACAGCGGGTACTCAGAGCATAGGACACGTGATGTAGTCAGCCAATAGCAACATCACTGTTCAGTAGCGCGAACACACAAATAGAAAAAGTCAATGGTTTAAATTAATATACATTGTGTTGCTACACGCAAAGCTTTCACATATAATATTGGTCTATAAGATTAATATGCTGCAAGAGAAGCTAAGCTTTCGCATTTAATGTTGGTGTTTCATGCGCGTATTACACTTTAAGATATATCACACAAATGTGCCAATAAAATTTTTAATAACGACATAAATGTCTGATCATCTGGGCTCGAAATTCATCTAAATGGCTCGTTATCAAAGAGTCGATTTTTAAATTAGAGTCAAACGCTCTGTCATTTAAGAAATTCATCGTACATTCTCGCACGGGATACAGTAATATCTTAGCAAGCACGGAGACAACAAGAAGAACTACACCAAAAAATGAAAAATAAAAGATTAGTAATATCCTTTGTTGAGTATCGGTTCTTACCAGTCAAAATTACAAAAATTTAACTGATAACAAAAATAATGGAAAATTCCCGAAATTCTAAAAAATTCCCGGGTTTTTCCCGGTTTTCTCCCGGATGAAAAAATTCCCGTGTTTTTCCCGGATCTCCCGGTTGTCCCGGGTCGTATACACCCTGTATTAGTTATACCCAATCTTTCCGTAAGAGTATCATTTAGCCCACCTAGTAACTCACCAAAATTTTTCAGTTGCAACAACCCTACATCCAGCTGCAGCTATATCACATTCTGAGCTACCTTCTCATTACGAACTCCATTATCTTTGACTGAGAACGAAACAGATACCTTTCGTGGGAGGAATTTAAATGAAAACTGCCTTGCTGCCCAATTCCAACTCACCCCAAATTTTGCATTAACTCATTATCCCTGATTACGTAATTTGATAAATTATCAGGAATCAACAAAAATGTTTTTTTAGGAAAATCCCTGTACTCTAATTTTTACAAAAATACCTTCCGTTATATTTAACTCAAAGCTACATGGCTGCCTCATATATCATTCCAAACTTACATATCTCTGGCGGCTTACCGTACTGTGCCGTGGGAAGATGCTTTGCTAGCCTGTCAGTAAGTCTGTGGCCCGCATTTATGATTGGCAACAACTCGTCCCCAGTACGAACAGAAAGTTAAATTTTATCCAGGATAGTTTATTATGTTCACGGCCTAGTGGATGCGCGCAATTAACGCATTTGCTAAAGCAATATGGAAGGACACAGACGTGAGCCACCAGTACGTGCATAAAACGTCAGACTACTATGAATGCAACTAACTGTTCCTCTTAGTAAAATTAAAGCACGTTGGAAGTGGTCAATAGGAGCTACGCGTCGGAATTAGTATATTGTGTGATAATAAGAGTCTTGCACCCCTGTAACTTGGTAAATGATGATTAACTACAAACTAATTCTATTATACAGACGTTGGTATGGTAATCTTCATACCAACAAATCGTACTGGGATTATTTTCACACAATATTATGCTAACTACGACACTATCAAATAGAACAATAGAAGTTTTCAATACGCTAAGATACTTCTTAACTACTGAGTGCGAGATAACTTCGGCTACTGCTTGTCTTTTACGCAAATGAAAGCTATCGATCGGTAAGATACACTAGAACGGAGCGCCTTAAATTACTTCATTAGACTGAGCAAACATTAACATAATTCATAAACATTAATGCCAGTTGCTGCAAACATTACTCACAGTTAATACTGCTTAAACAGGATTCGCAAACATCAATTTCAAAACTGATCTTACTACGTGAATTCCGATCGATGCAGTCAGAGGTATAATTTTACTATGAACAAGTGATAGAGCATCGGTTACCTCTGAGATAATATTTACTCCTATGATCTCTGATGTCTTTTATATTTTCACGCTTATTATCTTTCTTTCTTCTAAACCTCTGAAATAACATTTTACTTAGGGAAAGTATTATTTTTTGTAACGTCGTTCAGTTGAAATTATTATTAAAAGCTTACAATATTCAGTTAAATTTTTCTGTGATTGAACGTAATTACGACAAATAACCGTCCTTGTTTCGTTCTCACTGACACTACTGAAAAAATGACTTATCTTCGGGGGATTGTTCCTTGATTTGCTGTCCTTTCAAAACTGATTGCGTAAGTAACTTCTATGGGAATTCTGTCCTTTACACTAAATGAATATTCATAAAACCAATTTTATTTTTACTTCTTTCTTTATTTACTTTGGTTCAACAAATTCAATACAAGTTTGGAATTTTATCGTGAACGAGTGACTCAAAACCAGTACCACACGAAACGGGGGAAAAGAAAACCTGCGTGCCACGACCACTTTCATCCTGAATTAAATTAAATTCTTAGGCAAAGTCAAACTCTTCAGTGCTGGAACACGCGTTCCAGGTAACAGTTCACAATTAAAATGTCACTCGTCACCCTACCAAGCTGTGGGAATATCGTCGGCTTATGTGTTTATTGGTCCCGGTAGGGTACTAAGCTAACTACACTCTTTGCAGGCACACATTCGCAACCAACAATAACTCTGTTCTCTCAATGTATGTGCTGTGCAAATTCTGCTTCCTGCCTCTTATCAATCACAAACTGAGACTCTTGCTCAACGGTGCATACACCATATATATCTCGCCACTAACCCAGCAGTGTGCATTAAAATCGCAACAATAACAAGCGCAGAACACTCAGTCACCTTAGAGCGCGCGTTCTACACAAACCACAATATTATTGCAGACACTACATTACCTTACAGGTGCGTACCTCAAAAACCACTAAATACAGCCACAGCGACCATCAATGTCCTGTGCGCCCGGGATGACCACGAATCACAACTAACAGTCCAGTTCTGTCACTGACTACCACTCCTCTAAACATGTAAATTTTCGAAACACAGAACACAGCTTCTGCAATTCATGCGTCCACTTTGGATGAGCACGATAACCCGTCACTTATTGCTCCAGTGACCACTAACAACTACTATTCACACCTTCACCACGATAACTATCACATCGACCATATAGAACGTCGTAGCTAAACTTTTCAAACATTTTACGACCATAAAATCTAAAATTGACTGCCCTCAACGTATCCTGATCGCCTATTACGGAACGAAATCCGTTATAGACTTACTGCAAAACTCGTACACAGCAATCGATCACACTCACTACGTGATCAAAATTCCCCAAAAACATTTAAACCGATATCTCAAACCAAGCCAGCTCATCGACGATATTCAAAAAATTAACTGTTCGCGATCTCAGTTGGATTACCGATCATCTGTCTTTCCCTGGAGAGTGTTACACGCGATGCACAGGGAGACAAATTGTTCGACATACATATTACGATTCCATTGTTTTCAAAAGTTAAGTATAAACTCTTTCGCTGACTTTCCTGCCGCCGCATGGAGAATCTCTACTGCAACTCGCTCGTACTTTCAAGCGCAAACGTTCCCTCGCTTTTCTATAACACACTGACATACACTGTGTGATCAAAAGTATCCGGACACCTGGCTGAAAATGACTTACTAGTTCGTGGCACCCTCCATCGACTAAGCTGGAATCCAGTATGGTGTTGGCTCACCTTTAGCCTTGATGACAGCTTCCACTCTCGCAGGCATACGTTCAATCAGGTGCTGGAAGGTTTCTTGGGGAACGGCAGACCATTCTTGTCGGAGTGCTGCAATGACGAGAGATATCGAAATCGGTCGGTGAGGCCTGGCACGATGTCGGCGTTCCAAAACATCCCAAAGGTGTTGTATAGGATTCAGGTCAGGACTCTGTGCAGGCCAGTCCACTAAAGGGATGTTATTGTCGTGGAACCACTCCGCCACAGTCCGTACATTATGAACTGGTGCTCGATCGTGCTGCCGTCGGACCGCCACATTGTGTACCGTGATTCGTCACTCCACACAATGTTTTTCTACTGTTCAGTCGTCCAGTCTTTAAGCTCCTTACACAAATCGAGGCGTCGTTTGGCATTTACCGGCGTGATGTGTGGCTTATGAGCAGCCGCTCGACCACAATTCCTGTGTGATGGCTGGATTGATGTCTGCCTATTACACATTCCGACGCTCTTCAGCTGTCGGCGGTCTCTGTCAGTCAACAGACGAGGTCGGCCTGTACACGCGTCCCTTCACGTTTCCAGGTCACTAACACATCGGAAACAGTGGACCTAGGGATGTTTAAGAGTATGGAAATCTCGCGTATAGACATATGACACAAGTGACACCAATCACCACGTTCGAAGTCCGTGAGTTCCGCGGAGCGCCCCATTCTGCCCTCTCACGATGTCTAATGACAACTGAGTTCGCCGATATGGAGTACCTGGCAGCAGGTGGCAGCACAATGCACCTAATATGAAAAACATGTTTTGACGATGTCCGGATACTTTTGATCACATAGTGTACAATGACATTAGTTTCACAACGTTAATAAAGTTACAACAGTCTTCTTGATTTTATCATTTTTCACATCCCTAAATTAATACGTTGAAATGATAAGTACTCCATGACGGCACTCTTAAATCTTTTGTCCCGTCACATTACACAGACCAACATTTTCGCATTATACAGGGTGATTCACGAAGATACGCTAATATTTTAATATGTTATTCTCCAAGTAAAATAAAAAAAAAGTTCATATAAACATAACTCCGCAGACGTTTAGTTACGGAGCTACGGCTAATGAAAGATTTTGCCTGAAATTTAGCAACATCGCTAATATGAAGCCATCGCAAAACTGTACGAGGTAAGGCACGATTTCCACTTATTTGGTTGATACTGGTCTGGTGAATCTAATAGAACATGTTGTACCAGACTTGTGTTTGCAGCAGTTTTCCTGAACATCCAGAGAAGCAAAGAAGTACTTTCGTCAACTTTTTAATTTATTAGCTACTTGGTCCAATTTGTTTTTTAAATTGCAGACAGTTGCACAAAGTCTTCAACAGAAGTTGTAGAGAATTTAATTTCGGAAAAATGATGGCAATGACGTTAACTGAGACTGTATGAATGTGTCAGATAATCTCCTTTTATTAATACCATAGCACACGTGTATTCATGTTAACCTGAAAAACAAAACAAAGCTCAGTGTTAAGGAAGTTGTATAGTGTACATACAATTTCACAATACATTCACAATAGATGTTCGAAATTGTCTTCACCGAGTTCAATGCATTTAGCTGCTCGTGTATGAACACTGGAAATGCTCCACTAGTGGTTCATGCATTCGGAATCCTCTGAGTTGGATAAGGTACAATATATTCGTTAACTGCAGCCGTAGCATTACCATCACATTTGCCATACAGAAACAACATATCGGCGTATTCCTCTGTCGTAAATTTCAAAGGCATCCCTATTTGATAAATAATCTACAAACTACAAAAGTTTCTATGTGGTTTCACTTAAATATACCGTTATTATGTTCTTTCAATGAACAATACAGAAAACAAACTCCTTTCAAGGTTAGGAAACGACTGAAACAACAATGACATACACGTTTCTACAATGTTAGTGGAAAGTAAACAAATTTACTCGCATAATAATCGGATACATTCAAGGCGATGGTGCACTGTGGGCAACCGAAATGTGTGAAACTTGCCAAACATTACAGCAATTCGAAGGTGGTTTTCTTTCTATGTGCTGGTGGCGTTGTGTACAGGAACGATTGAGGAAATCGGTGTTCGCTGCGGAACAATACAATGCAAAGTTTGGATTTTTACGAAAATAATTCGAGAAGTATCTAAACAAAAAGCATTTCTGGGATGAACCAGTTTCACATACTGATGTTATACGGATTTTGAAAGCCAAACTGCCCATTAACATTAGAGAAAACTTGTACAGGTTCCTGAGGGCAATTTGGAGTACTTCTTATCGATCGTAGATTCCACAGATTTGATTTATGAAGACGCTAGGCACAGCCGTAATAGCCAAAATAATTATCATAACGGCGGCGGAAATCAGTCTGCGCCGCAACAAGCGCAGTACGGCGTCAACAATGCTGAGCATTCGGCTGAGACAGGACCAGGTTTTGTCGATCCAGCTTCTGAAACGGAAATGTAAAACCGGAATTCGGGAGGCAATTTTAATTCCAATTACAAATCTGATTATTCTGGCTCTTCTGGCAACCAGTGTCTACCACATCACTATAACAATAACAACATAGCCGATCCCAGAAATACGCAACGGCATTACGGACAAACGAACCTAGCCCTGTTTGTATGAAGCTGATGGCATAGTTCAAGCAAGTACACAGGCGGTAGTACGACAAATGCCGACCACTGTCTTACAGGACACTGGTGCCAAGATTAGTGTGACATCGAAAGCCCTTTTCAAAGAGAGTGAGAGTCACTAGGCCCTACCAACATACCCAGTCCAAAATTTAGGACACTAGGTGCCAAATCCAAACTTATTTAAGTGCAAACCATGATCGAAGTACAGATTGCGGAGATCGTATTCCAGTCGATTTTCCTGGTGGTCGAAGGGTTGACAAAACGACGTATTTTCGGACTGGATTTGCAGAGGAAAAAGTGTGCTAAAATTTATTTAGAATCCCGGGAATGTTATTTGTTTATCAGTGGTCAAAACCGTGTAATAGATTTAATAAAGGTTAAAGCTAGGATTGGTAAGTCTTATAAAAACATACACATTCAAATTTTGAAGGTCAACGGGTTTCACTGCCATAACTCGACAGAACAGTGGGGCCAACAAGAGCGTGATGATATCGACAGTAAGGTAGAAGAGTGCACAGAGATTTCTCCGCAACAAAAAGAGAAACTTAGTTTATTGTTTGAATATGCACGTGTGTTCGATAAAACACCCGAAATTATTAGAACGTATCAGTACCATATGGATATTTGACCCCACGACACGTTTTGCAAGAACATACATTCCATACCATGGTCGCATAGAGAGGCGGTAGCTCAGGGGACAAAAAGGTTGTTGTCTTGAAATTAAAAAAGGCACATAACACAGAGAGACTTGTTCTTGACGCCCGGAAAGTAATAAAATTATTGTACCAGTAACCACCCGGGCCGAAAATTTAGAGGAACAATTACAACGGCTTCATGGTTTGCAGTATCTGTCCAGTGTTGACCTACGGAGTTCTTACTGTCAGATCGCGCTGTCACCTAAAAGCAGAAAGTATACAGCCTATAGTTTTGGAGCCAGATCCTACTAGTACCGCGTTTTACACTTTAGGTTGAACATAGAGCTGGAGTATTTACATAGTGTGTATTAGTGGACAAAGAAGGAAAAAAATCCCGGCTTTCCCGGTTAAAAAATACATATTTTCCCAGGTGAAGATACAGTTTTCCCGTGTTAAGTGATAGCATATTTTCTCATCGAATTATAAAACTTATCAGTACTTGAATGATTATCGTTTTGTACACCGGCGTAGAACTTCCTGGCGCTTTAGGGAGGGAGAAAAGGAAAGCTCTTTGATGTACAGCAGGGGTCTCCAAACTTTTTAGTCCCGAGGGCCACACTGACTCCTCCACGAAATCATAAGGGCCAAGATCTTCCTAGTGGGAGTAAAGCACCCTAGCACTCCACGATCACCGTAATGTAAGGCTAAAGGAAAGATGAAATCGTAAAAATCTAAGGTTGTGGGAATAGCTAGCACTGAAACGAAATACGATTTTTATTTAATTACATAATTTTTATTCGTGGACGTACCTGACCGAAATTCTGGCGTATTTTATTCTGGCGAAATTCACCGACAAAAAAGTATGTCACTGCTTATTCTTCACGAAAGCGTCCTGCAAAGTTAACGGAATCTCAAAATCATTGTTAGCAACATTATCACTGCATAGACGTAACAGAGGTAGAGTATGTCAACGCATTGTTATTTCAAGCGGCGCAAAAATATGTTTAGTTATGTAGTCTTGTAGCGAGTAGCAGAGGCAATGTCGCAGTGTAATGGTCGCGATAGGCCTCGAAACTCAATTGTTGGCAGTATAGGTTGTTGTTGTTGTTGTGGTCTTCAGTCCTGAGACTGGTTTGATGCAGCTCTCCATGCTACTCTATCCTGTGCAAGCTTCTTCATCTCCCAGTACCTACTGCAACCTACATCCTTCTGAATCTGCTTAGTGTATTCATCTCTTGGTCTCCCTCTACGATTTTTACCCTCCACGCTGCCCTCCAATACTAAATTTGTGATCCCTTGATGCCTCAGAACATGTCCTACCAACCGATCCCTTCTTCTGGTCAAGTTGTGCCACAAACTTCTCTTCTCCACAATTCTATTCAATACTTCCTCATTAGTTATGTGGTCTACCCATCTAATCTTCAGCATTCTTCTGTAGCACCACATTTCGAAAGCTTCTATTCTCTTCTTGTCCAAACTATTTATCGTCCATGTTTCACTTCCATACATTGCTACACACCATACAAATACTTTCAGAAATGACTTCCTGACACTTAAATCTATACTCGATGTTAACAAATTTCTCTTCTTCAGAAACGCTTTCCTTGCCATTGCCAGTCTACATTTTACATCCTCTCTACTTCGACCATCATCAGTTATTTTGCTCCCCAAATAGCAAAACTCCTTTACTACTTTAAGTGTCTCATTTCCTAATCTAATTCCCTCAGCATCACCCGACTTAATTCGACTACATTCCATTATCCTCGTTTTGCTATTGTTGATGTTCATCTTCTATCCTCCTTTCAAGACACTGTCCATTCCATTCAACTGCTCTTCCAAGTCCTTTGCTGTCTCTGACAGAATTACAATGTCATCGGCAAACCTCAAAGTTTTTATTTCTTCTCCATGGATTTTAATACCTACTCCGAATTTTTCTTTTGTTTCCTTTACTGCTTGCTCAATATACAGCTTAAATAACATCGGGGAGAGACTACAACCCTGTCGTACTCCCTTCCCAACCACTCCTTCCTTTCATGTCCCTCGACTCTTATAACTGCCATCTGGTTTCTGTACAAATTGTAAATAGCTTTTCGCTCCCTGTATTTTACCCCCGCCACCTTTAGAATTTGAAAGAAAATATTTCAGTCAACATTGTCAAAAGCTTTCTCTAAGTCTACAAATGCTAGAAACGTAGGTTTGCCTTTCCTTAATCTTTCTTCTAAGTTAAGTCTTAAGGTCAGTATTGCCTCACGTGTTCCAGTGTTTCTACGGAATCCAAACTGATCTTCACCGAGGTCGGCTTCTACTAGTTTTTCCATTCGTCTGTAAAGAATTCGAGTTAGTATTTTGCAACTGTGGCTTATTAAACTGATTGTTCGGTAATTTTCACATCTGTCAACACCTGCTTTCTTTGGGATTGGAATTATTATATTCTTCTTGAAGTCTGAGGGTATTTCGCCTGTTTCATACATCTTGCTCACCACATGGTAGAGTTTTTACAGGACTGGCTCTCCCAAGGCCGTCAGTAGTTCCAATGGAATGTTGTCTATTCCGGGGGCCTTGTTCCGACACAAGTCTCTCAGTGCTCTGTCAAACTCTTCACGCAGTATCATATCTCCCATTTCATCTTCATCTACATCCTCTTCCATTTCCATAATATTGTCCTCAAGTACATCTCCCTTGTATAGACCCTCTATATACTCCTTCCACCTTTCTGCTTTCCTTTCTTTGCTTAGAACTGGGTTTCCATCTGAGCTCTTGATGTTCATACAAGTGGTTCTCTTATCTCCAAAGGTCTCTTTAATTTTCCTGTAGGCAGTATCTCGCGTCTGTTGCATTTCAAAACACATCACACAAATGTGCCAGTAAAACTAAAAATAATGACATAAATCTCTGGTCTTCTGTCTTCGAAAGTGGTTGGTCCTCAAAGTGTTAAGTTGTAAACAAGAGCAAGCGCTATGATTTAATACATTCTTTGCACACTCTCACGTGTAACATAATTCATCTTAAGAAAAGGAAATTTTCTTCGAAAGTAACTCTTTTCAAACCACCATTGCAATATTTTATCGAGTCCTATTAGAAATAGACTCGTTTTAGCAGCTGCCAGAAAGCGCCAAAAAACAGGCGTTATTGCGCGTACGATGGCGTAGGAATCCTGTATGTTCGTTTGTATTAAGTGACCCTACATAGAGTCATAAAAGGAAGAAGATATCAGAGGATACTCCACGAGCATCGGAATTACGTCAAACATACTAAGATGTACAATTCGGCCTGAAGTGCACATTCATACGTCCAGATTCGCGATGAAGCAGGCCCCAACCAAACATTAATGTTTTCAGTGTGGTTTTCGGGATGTACATTGTTTTTAATACCACTACTATACCATCTCATGCTGGGTACTTTATTATGGCATGATGTCATACGTGCCAGAAGATGAAAACGTGCCCTTGAAATTCAGTGAACAATTGGAACTAACCTATACTGTGGAATGAAACACTTCGTTTCAAATAAATTGATTGTCTCAGCGGAAAAGATTAATATAAGCCGAATTTCTTTAGCAAACCGACAAAAAAACTTCACTATTCTGTAAGGCGATTAATGTTTGATTGCCAAAAGCGTGAAAGTAAAATAAAATCAGTAAACAAACTAATAACGTATTTCAGCCTTTCATAATTATGTGAATGTAGTTTAATTCACTTGTTAGCTCCTGGGCACAGAAATGTGTATTGTTTTCATTTGTCGTGGGAGCAGTAAACGACGAGGAAACAACAAAAACATTAAACGTAAACGCGGCTCACGTGAAGACTAACCCTCTCCGCATTCACTGCAACTGAAGACAGCTCTGTGCGAATCTGGTAGTTTTGGTGCGCAGAGAAATTTTTCCGGTTAGCATCTTGCTTCAAGTAGCCAGAAGCGGGAGAAGTTACTGCTCATATGCGGCTGAACTGCGCATGCGTATGAGCCCACTGATAACTGTTCAAACGAACCTAATGTAAACAGTTGTGACGTCACGCTTATCAGAAGCAGTTTGTTGATACGAAGTATTACATAGTCTTCGTCCTAACGCCTTTGACACATTTTGCTATTGGCAGACGCTTGTATGTGGGCAGTGTTTTGTTGTTCTAAATGGCGCATTTCCTTTGCAACTGAAGTTTTACTTCGGCTTTTTTCCTTGTTTTGTATTGTTGTAGTATTACTCTTCTTTATTTTTTATTGTTGTAGTATTACTCTGCAGTTGGGGGAAACAATAATATCGTACGTTATAGTATCAGTTCTTACCAGTCAAAATTACAATAATTTAACTGAAAACTAAAACAACGAAAAATTTCCTGAATTCCGAAAAATTCCCGCGTTTTTTGTGGTTTTCTTCCGGATGAAAAAATTACCCCGTTTTTCCTTCATATCCCAGCTGTCCCAGGGCGTATACGGCCTGTTATAACTGCACTTGACACTGTATTAGCCCCTGATCTCCCAGACAAGCTCAATGTGTACATTTATGATATATTAATCTCGTCATCTACCTGGGATGAGCATTTCGGTAGCTGGGGTAGCGGCGCATCTTAAGATATCAAAGTTTATTAGGAAAACCAATAAATTTTTAGGTCAGATGATTTCACATGCTGGAATAAAGCCTGACCCTGAAAAATTGCTGGCGATTAAGAATTTTCCTGTACCTTGCATAAAATGGCAGCTAAAAGCGTTCATGAGCTTATGTTCTTTCTTTTATATCGCTACCAAGTTCACGGGCCCGCCTCCTTCAAATGGCCGAAGGTGAGGGCACCAGAGACTTGAAACTGATCAGTTTCTCCAGCAGGACACTTACCGAAAGTGAACGCAGGTACTCAACAACATAGTTGAAGGCTCTCTATTTTCTGGGCATTTAAGAAATTTCGTTATTATCTGTTTGGTAAGCATGTGCGAGTATATAGCGATCATCAAGCACTAAGTTTTCTACTAATTTGTCGGTTGTTACACAATCAGCTTGCAAAGTGGGCACTGTTCTTACAAGCCTACGGTTTTGAAATTACACTCCTGGAAATGGAAAAAAGAACACATTGACACCGGTGTGTCAGACCCACCATACTTGCTCCGGACACTGCGAGAGGACTGTACAAGCAATGATCACACGCACGGCACAGCGGACACACCAGGAACCGCGGTGTTGGCCGTCGAATGGCGCTAGCTGTGCAGCATTTGTGCACCGCCACCGTCAGTGTCAGCCAGTTTGCCGTGGCATACGGAGCTCCATCGCAGTCTTTAACACTGGTAGCATGCCGCGACAGCGTGGACGTGAACCGTATGTGCAGTTGACGGACTTTGAGCGAGGGCGTATAGTGGGCATGCGGGAGGCCGGGTGGACGTACCGCCGAATTGCTCAACACGTGGGGCGTGAGGTCTCCACAGTACATCGATGTTGTCGCCAGTGGTCGGCGGAAGGTGCACGTGCCCGTCGACCTGGGACCGGACCGCAGCGACGCACGGATGCACGCCAAGACCGTAGGATCCTACGCACTGCCGTAGGGGACCGCACCGCCACTTCCCAGCAAATTAGGGACACTGTTGCTCCTGGGGTATCGGCGAGGACCATTCGCAACCGTCTCCATGAAGCTGGGCTACGGTCCCGCACACCGTTAGGCCGTCTTCCGCTCACGCCCCAACATCGTGCAGCCCGCCTCCAGTGGTGTCGCGACAGGCGTGAATGGAGGGACGAATGGAGACGTGTCGTCTTCAGCGATGAGAGTCGCTTCTGCCTTGGTGCCAATTATGGTCGTATGCGTGTTTGGCGCCGAGCAGGTGAGCGCCACAATCAGGACTGCATACGACCGAGGCACACAGGGCCAACACCCGGCATCATGGTGTGGGGAGCGATCTCCTACACTGGCCGTACACCACTGGTGATCGTCGAGGGGACACTGAATAGTGCACGGTACATCCAAACCGTCATCGAACCCATCGTTCTACCATTCCTAGACCGGCAAGGGAACTTGCTGTTCCAACAGGACAATGCACGTCCGCATGTATCCCGTGCCACCCAACGTGCTCTAGAAGGTGTAAGTCAACTACCCTGTCCAGCAAGATCTCCGGATCTGTCCCCCCTTGAGCATGTTTGGGACTGGATGAAGCGTCGTCTCACGCGGTCTGCACGTCCAGCACGAACGCTGGTCCAACTGAGGCGCCAGGTGGAAATGGCATGGCAAGCCGTTCCACAGGACTACATCCAGCATCTCTACGATCGTCTCCATGGGAGAATAGCAGCCTGCATTGCTGCGAAAGGTGTATATACACTGTACTAGTGCCGACATTGTGCATGCTCTGTTGCCTGTGTCTATGTGCCTGTGGTTCTGTCAGTGTGATCATGTGATGTATCTGACCCCAGGAATGTGTCAATAAAGTTTCCCCTTCCTGGGACAATGAATTCATGGTGTTCTTATTTCAATTTCCAGGAGTGTATACATGTGAACGGTAATGACAACTAATTGCGGATGCCTCATCACGACTGCCTCATGGTTTACCTGAATTCGAGGAATTGGTAGAACAGTACACTGAATTTAGGATTATGCTTGCAGAGGACTCTAAGTTTAGAAATTATTTTTCCGATATGTGTAATAACATGGCTAAACTGCAAGAGGAGGAACGGCGGTGGAAAAAAGTAAGGTTTCAGTTAAGCAACAATACACATTTACCTATGCGGCAGCACTACCAATTGTACGACGATGTGTTATTTTATAGGAGAAACCCAGACAATGATCTGTGGTGTATTTGTATTCCCAAAGCGTCTAAATAGAATTTAATTTGGCACACTCATTTCATTTGGGGACACTAAGGTGCCCGTAAGTGCTCTAAGAAATTAAATGCTTACTGCTATTTTCCTAATATGCTCAGAGACACTGGGCAAGTTTTAAAAACTTGTATTGTTTGCCAGAAGGCTAAGCCTTCCACTCACAACTTTAAAACAGTACTACATCCTATACTGCCAAAGAATCCACTAGAACTAGTTAGTATTGATGTTACGGGACCCCTTCCCTCTGCTCGAGGTGGTGTTACTACATAATAGGTTTATATGATGTATTTTTATTTAAATTTATTTAAATTTCCCAAATATGTGAAACTGGCTGCCACAAAATCTACGGCAGCTAAGTGTATCATCAAACGTATGCTGTATGACTGCTTTACCTTTGATGATTAATTTACCTGACAATGCAACTGTATTTACCTGCCAGGCTTGGATACAATTTTTAAGGGAGCGGCGGATCCAGCAAATTTTGATATCAAGGTAATAGTCGGCAATCTAATCCCACTGAAAGAACGTTCCGTGAGCTAAATAGATTTATGAGAACGTATGTATGCAATCAAAATGGAACGATTACTTAAATGTCTTTGAACACGAAAAACACTAATTCGCAAATTAAACATACTGACCTTTACACCTTTGTACATATTCCACACGACGGATGTTACCTAACTGCGTACCCTCACAACAGCAAAGTCAAAGCACTTCACGCACCGAGACTTACAGAAATTTTGCCATGTCTTGAAGCACACGTTACACTCGTTTATGCACATAAATACACTATGTACTCTATGATAAGAGAAAGAAAATCTGACAAAGGTAAGCTACGTTTATACTATGCAGCAAAGCGAACTGTCGGAGTGTTGCCAATTTTGTTTACTCTGCAAGTGAATGTGGACACGATACGTAATTAAACTAGAACACACACATAGAAATCAGTGACTAGTGAAATAAGCAAAGAATGTACTTTTAAGATTTTGATTCAATGATTTTTTTATCACAGTGGTTTTAGTTTTAAGTTTATGAATACAGGTACCTGGAGTACAGACCTGGTATTAATATAAAGTAGTAGTAAGTTTGTTTTTTCACCACTAAATTCATGATGGTAAGGATCTGGGTAAGACACGTAAAACATTCGGCTTTCATAAGGCACGGCATATGGTTATCCAAGTACATATAATGGTACATAGAAATTTTAACGACGTATCCACACCACTACGCAATTTCTACGCAACTTTGAATAGAACATAATTAATTATAGTACGTTTTACGAGGATGAACTGATTTCGGGCTGCTGAAGAATGTCTCTCGCATCAACTACTATTTACTCTGCAACCTAGTCTAAGTTACGTGCATCAAGAGATATTATTTATGATAAGAGAATTATTGTGAACTGGAAATGATACCTTCATCTGTATATGTGAGAGGATAACTACGCTAATGAGATACGATTTGTAAACATGAAATAAGGTAAATACGACACCGGCTACAAATAATTACAAAGTAAGTAAGTAATCTGGGGAGAAATACCAGCTAACACCGAATCACGCACAATTATTTGCGAGTGGTGAGAAATTCTATATGACTTCATCCGGCGATAAAAATAGTAAAGTTATAGAGACGTCACAGCTATTTCAGGCAATGTTGTAAAGTTTATCACGCGCATTGGCTGTACACATGCCGCTCAGCAACGCCAGTGAAAGCATGAGTTTTACGTCACTGAACATGATATGATTACTATTAACAAAAAAATCTACATTCTTAGAAATTTCTGATATTTATAATATTTTACTCAACATAGGTGGGAGATAGTGTATGTGTGATGAGAGTTCAGAGGCGACAGAGGTCACGATGATTATTAATAGAAGCACATGCTAGTGCAGCGAAAAAGAAAACACAATATGAGACATGTACAGTACACTGACACACACTCAGAAGCAGTTTAGCGCGAACAGCGACCAAACTGCATTATTACTAATGTTATTTTTATTACTTGTAACGTTATTCTTATTTGTTTTGTATTTATATGTGACTTTAGGTATAGAGATTTGTTCTATTTGTGTGTCATTTGTTACTTTCTTTCTTTGGTGATCGTATCATGCGTTGTTACGTGTGTTTAGGCGACGTAAACATGGGATTCTTCCCTCACAGTAACTCGTGGATAGTTAAAGCACAGATTTTGCCTCATTTGTAGACAATTTCTATAAGCACTTTTGGTGCATTCATTTTTTGTATAATCGTTTCGAAGTATAAGCGCATTTGTAGTACGATCCTAAGTTAGGGAAGTGCTTTTTTCGAAAACGTGTTATCTTATGCCCTGTGAGATGTAACTGTATTGCGATCGTGAACTGTAGTACTAGAGGCACTTATTTTCTGAGAGCAAATTCACGTACCTACTTCTGTTATGAAATATTTTGCGCAGATGTATACAGATTAAGTTTAGAAAGCGGATACAGGAGAAAATAACGAACGTGGGCAACAACTACTAGAACCTAGCCAATGGTCTCATGATCTACAATTTTTTGAACGGTAAAAATGAACGGAACAGTGTATAGTTAGCCAACAGCAGTGAGTTATTCAGCGACAGTGGTTTATTCAGTGACACGTGAGTTTACACATAGAGGCAAGCGAGAAAAAAGGTTTCATACAACGAGCTTTCTACTTCGAAATAAAGGAGACCTGGTGAATCGAGGAAGCCAGCTACAGTACGGGTGTTTGCGCAAATTGTAGGACAGTGTGACGTTGTCAAGCTAAATAATGAAGTGCAGTACTTGCTTTCGTGCAGTGAACGTAGGAGGTGCCCTGCGGTCCCTCCTCACAGCCAAGGTGAACCACCAGTTGAAGCAGGTGCTGTAGTCTCGTAAATGCTGCGAACGCTGCACAAAACACTTCATAAAAATGCATTGAACAGCACGAACGGCATCGCTACCCGGCCGTGGGTGTGCGGCTATTGGACTCCAAACAGTGAGTAGCGTGCTTCCAGACTAATTGTTGCGTGTGTGGTTACTTGTAACTGACGCATTATTGACTGACGGCGTGATGCAGGGGGACAATTTAAATGGAAAGCAAAAACTTCCTTTAAATGGACGCTCAACATAGTGCAAAGACATGAAGAGACTCGATTTCCTAACCGACTAAATAAAGTCTAACCACAACAGCTCATGATCTACGCCCCACGTTACGAAATAAAAACGACACTCACATTCATTGAACGTAAAGCAGAACGGCACCTGTGTTTTAAGTATATGTTAGTGTTAAGTCAGACTAAGTACTAATCTCTGTGAGTTTTATTTGTTACGTCTTTATCTAGCTCATGATGTGATAACTATAAAACACAGAAATGAGATATACTGGGACGTTATCAGATAGATGCTAATATAATAGGAGGAGGCAGTGGAGAACATATTAAGGAACTACAAGGAAGAATTTATCACACTTAACACTCCAGATACCCGTGGTAACCCTACAACCTGGATCGGCACACCAAAATATACAACGTTCTTGTGATTCTTTTTTTATTTTCTGGAAAAATGTAATTACAGAATCATAGAAAAGACTTGCCAAATCTAATTCTGTTGACAACGTGCTACTGAAAATGTTATTTGTACGCAGGAACAATGACGCTACAAATCAATAACAATGAAATGAACTATGGACTTGTATAAAATATTCATCTATTTTATGTAAAGGACGATGCAGTAATTTTTGAGTGTAGTATTCAAGTGTATGTATATTTTGTGTACCCTAGTGTATATGTTTTCATTGCTAGAAAACCAAATATGCACAGTATCCGGGAGCCGGCACCAGAACTATACAGGGTGTTACAAAAAGGTACGGCCAAACTTTCAGGAAACATTCCTCACACACAAAGAAAGAAAATATGTTATGTGGACATGTGTCCAGAAACGCTTACTTTCCATGTTAGATCTCATTTTATTACTTCTCTTCAAATCACATTAATCGTGGAATGGAAACACACAGCAACAGAACGTACCAGCGTGACTTCAAACACTTTGTTTCAGGAAATGTTCAAAATGTTCTCCGTTAGCGAGGATACTAGCATCCACCCTCCGTCGTACGGAATCCCTGATGCGCTGATGCAGCCCTGGAGAATGGCGTATTGTATCACAGCCTTCCACAATACGAGCACGAAGAGTCTCTGCATATAGTACCGGAATTGCGTAGACAAGAGCTTTCAAATGCCCCCATAAATGAGAGTCAAGGCGGTTGAGGTCAGGAGAACGTGGAGGCCACGCAATTGGTCCGCCTCTACCAATCCATCGGTCACCGAATCTGTTGTTGAGAAGCGTACGAACACTTCGACTGAAATGTGCAGGAGCTCCATCGTGCATGAAGCACATGTTGTGTCGTACATGTAAAGGCACATGTTCTAGCAGCACAGGTAGAGTATCACGTATGAAATCATGGCGGTGAATTGAGGAAGTACAGTACATGCTGACGAAATTAAAATGAGCTCTAACATGGAAAGTAAGCGTTTCCGGACACAGGTCCACGTAACATCTTTTCTTTCTTTGTGTGTGAGGTGTTTCCTGAAAGTTTGGCCGTACCTTTTTGTAACACCCTGTATAAACGAAGTGGTGATGAGAAATCCGTTAAAAGACACGAACAGTGCAATTCAAGAACGTGTGTAAAGGAGTGACAGAACTACCACTGTGTAAAGTGGTTGGGCTCACTGCCCAGAATTTGACATTTCTGCCCACAATTCGACCAAAGATGCAATGTAAAGAAACTTAATAATTTTTTCTTATTGATAAAGATTCATTTGAAAAGTATTTAACACTGACGGGCAAAACAAGATTCACGCTCTTCGTTTATTAGTTTTTGTAATAGTTACCTTTCGCTGTTCTCATATCTACATCTACATTTACATCTACATCTACATTTATACTCCGCAAGCCACCCAACGGTGTGTGGCGGAGGGCACTTTACGTGCCACTGTCATTACCGTCCTTTCCTGTTCCAGTCGCGTATGGTTCGCGGGAAGAACGACTGTCTGAAAGCCTCTGTGCGCGCTCTAATCTCTCTAATTTTACATTCGTGATCTCCTCGGGAGGTATAAGTAGGGGGAAGTAATATATTCGATACCTCATCCAGAAACGCACCCTCTCGAAACCTGGCGAGCAAGCTACACCGCGATGCAGAGCGCCTCTCTTGCAGAGTCCGCCACTTGAGTTTGTTAAACATCTCCGTAACGCTATCACGGTTACCAAATAACCCTGTGACGAAACGCGCCGCTCTTCTTTGGATCTTCTCTATCTCCTCCGTCAACCCGATCTGGTGCGGATCCCACACTGATGAGCAATACTCAAGTATAGGTCGAACGAGTGTTTTGTAAGCCACCTCCTTTGTTGATGGACTACATTTTCTAAGGACTCTCCCAATGAATCTCAACCTGGTACCCGCCTTACCAACAATTAATTTTATATGATCATTCCACTTCAAATCGTTCCGCACGCATACTCCCAGATATTTTACAGAAGTAACTGCTACCAGTGTTTGTTCCGCTATCATATAATCATACAATAAAGGATCCTTCTTTCTATGTATTCGCAATACATTACATTTGTCTATGTTAAGGGTCAGTTGCCACTCCCTGCACCAAGTGCCTATCCGCTGCAGATCTTCCTGCATTTCGCTACAATTTTCTAATGCTGCAACTTCTCTGTATACTACAGCATCATCCGCGAAAAGCCGCATGGAACTTCCGACACTATCTACTAGGTCATTTATATATATTGTGAAAAGCAATGGTCCCATAACACTCCCCTGTGGCACACCAGAGGTTACTTTAACGTCTGTAGACGTCTCTCCGTTGATAACAACATGCTGTGTTCTGTTTGCTAAAAACTCTTCAATCCAGCCATATCCTGGTGATAAGACGTATAACCGAAGTGCTATGTAATTACAAGTGAATTAGTGCTAAATAACGGAAGCAACTTCTGAACAATACTATTTTCTCATTTACGCTACCATGGATCCCAGCTCTTGTAACTCTGGAAGATCACTATTATTATTTCAATTTTGTATGGAAAATTTAGATGGAGTCGACGATCTTCACGACGGCGCTACTCAAGAATAGAGGTACGTGCATGAGTTCATCTCTGTCCCTTCATGGCCGGCAATGTCAATTTCAATATTCAGGTCATATTTGCCGTGATATTCAGAAACTGCAATCTTTCTTTTCATTTAATTACTAAGTCCGATTATTTCCTTTCTCAAATGAATTTTAACCACAATTGTTTTACCCAGGCCACAGGGATTGATAGTACTTAGAGCGTACGTGCCTCCATCTTGATCGTACGTTCGCATAGAACGGAGTGAGTGCCGACGTAGCTATACTTATGATCCATTTCTCTTACAGCATTAGTCCTTATTTTGAACCAATCACTCGCGAATGTACGTGCCATCTTATTTTGTGTTGTTTCCATAATTGACCTTGGTCTCTGTCGCAACGGCGCTTCACGTGAAATATTTAATGCGCGACATACTAATTTTCAAAATTACAACACCGGCTGACTAAGTTTTTTACAATTTAACAGGGTGGGTTGCATGTTGCAGAGATATTTGCACTGCAACATTTAAGTGGACCATACTGTATGTAGCTGCACGACAAGACCTCAGCTTTAGCACATGCTAATTTCATTCAAGACGTATGATCTACGCAGCAAGTCGCGTAAGGCGAAATATCGTAAAAGTAAGAAAAAAAGACATAACGAAATAAACACGAACCACAAACACAGCTGACACAATTAGACCAGTGGATATGGTGACCCTAGCAGAAGGATAACAAATGGTGCACACTTAAATGTAAGCCTGTATATGAGTGAATACGTCATTAACTAAGAAGGAGTAAGAAAATAAAAATTAAGTATCTACTTTAGATATGTCTGTTGTATATTATTATTATTATTATTGTTGTTGTTATTATTAGTGCTAATATTAAGATTTCGAAACATCAGTTGCGCTCTGGGTCTCGTGGAAATTACATCTCAAATTTGTGACGGTTCCGAGCGCTTCACGGTGCTCCTAAATTTTGACGCGACAGTAACAAAATAATCAAGTAGAGCGCATTTATGATGAGGAAAATGAGTACTGTAACTGTAAGGCGTGCTTCAGTATGTTGGAAGCACAAGGCAGTCTCATGTAATCCCTTTCTGCATAGGCTCTGAAGACCAGTTGCTGCGCTGTGGTACCGTACTGATTGTTGCGCATGCGCTCATGTAGCGCCAGCATTCTTGCCGCGTAACGGATGAAGGGACAATGTCAATTTAAAAATAGGAAGCGAACTTTACAAAAACACTTATGAAAGAGCATACTCAAGATATTTGTAGAGAGAGGAATAAATGTGTGTTCTCTAAAAGATCATGACTTAACACAAAAGGAGAAATTTTGGGACACCCCAGACCCTAGATTACAGAGAATGAAATGATGATGTAATAAAGCAGAAGGTATTTTCATGTATATGTAATATGTATGTAGTATAAGGCGTTATTTAATATGTTTCACGTGAGGTATCATTTGAGAAAGGTGGACATTCCTCAAAAGCATAGGGTAGCAAACAGAGTCTCGGATACAAAAAACTACGCTTTGAATGCTTTTTCACAGATCGATGAAAGGGCAGCTCAGTTACCCAACCCATTCCTGAATCGTCCTACGACTTTAATATCCAAGAAGTCGGCAGAAGAGAAGATATACATACGTAGGAATCATTTTTTCTTCTTTCCTTTTCAGGTACGAGGAACTAACTGCTTTAACGAAAAACGTTAGTTTTATTCCATCATTGAAATACGAATATTTAAAATGTGTACAAAGAGATAAGTCACCTAGTAAGGAAGCCAGTGTGATAAGAGATAAGTTATGCGATGTAATTAGATGAGTTAGAATGATTTTTTGTGTATGGAGACAAACAATATTTTATGCGTTGTTATAGTTAAAGAAAAGAACTAAAAACCAATTCATATTGCTGTAAACACTGATTTGTGTAAGAACCACTTTCAAAGTCACTGGACCTTAAAGCAACATGGACAATAATGAATACTACATTGTAGAAAAATATTAGATATGTTAAACTTGATGTTGCTTTGTCCCATTATGGTATCTACACTTTTTTAGCGTTGAATAGAATACGGGCACATTTTGATATGTTCTTTCATTATTTAATAATAACAATTCAGCTGATTATTATTGCCCTGTGGCTCCTTTTATTGTAGGGAAGTTGAAGGCATTTCGCTTTTCTTCGAGGATGAGGTTATTGAAAGCGTATTCGTTCATGGCTGTCTTGGACTGTGTAAATAGGGCCACTTGAGCGGTACATAGAAAATAAGCGAGTAAAATTCTCACCTTCTTCACGAGTTACCCGTCTTTAACTTTCGTACTTCACGATTAAAACATAAATGTAATAATAGTTTTCTCCAGATCAGGCCATCATCTTCCTCCTGCGTATCAATCCAAAGCCAGGGTATTTTTTTCCATAGCATGAAATTAACCAAATCATAGAACTATGGATCTAGGAAATAACCCCATCGTACCTCTCCCGCTGATGTGTATCCCTATTGTGTGCTGGGACTACGACTCCATCGAGATCCATGGTCAGATTGGGAGTTTATTTCAGTTTCTAAATTATTAAATTGAGTTTCTTTCAATAAAAAGTTAACAATTTTTCTATCCCCGTCAGTAAACACAAGTCACACAGAAGGAAATTTTACAACTTCCACCACTTCTTCAGTGAGAACATAATCTATATTTCTATTCCAGAATCGGTTCTGCTGACATAGTTCCTATTTTCTGTAACGCTGTTGCGAAGTGTTTGGGAAGTTTTACAAACTGATTTGAAGGATAGCAATATAATGGTCCCGTGCCTTCTTCCTTTCGGGACCACAAATTGGTTTCCTGTGCTCCTCTTCTCCCTTCTGATAGTCTAGCCTCTTCAGCATGATAGGCGACCACACTCATTAGCCTCTGAATTTTATTTTTCTTTTCTACTTCTAACTTGATTGTTTTCAAACCTTTAATCCAATTTCCCCTGTGAACAAGCTGAGCCTGAAATCGTTTGACTTGCAACGAGAAAGTGCACACGATTCTAAAAATCCTGTCATACCGCTGAGATCGTGTGAAACATTTATAATCGTAGAAACAGCCGCACGCACCTCGCCTGTTCATTCCGGTGCAACATACACGTCGCTGTCAGGCGCGCCCTGGAACCAAATCCAGTAGTGCCTTGCGTATCCCCGAGCTTACTAGAAGCTCGTATACTAAACGTTCCTTCTTTAAATCGGCAACAACAGGAATTTCTCAAAACACTATGTTGCTGAAACAGAATTATACGGCAGTATCTATTCACAATAGGAGTAACAATTTTCAGCAGTACGTTTCCTACTGTGTTTTCCTTCGACTTTGATCAAAATTTTCTCTTTATATATCCATGCGAACTGCTGCCATAATTCTGAAATGTTAACGATTTTGAGAAGTGGACCTCCTGGATGGTTACTGTTTTATTTAACACTCAGCAGGCCGACATAAATACAACATTGCTGAACAAGTACACCGTGCTGTACCTCACAACTAGCTGTGCTCATAACTTTAAATAAATTTCATTTGACACTTTACGAGATGCACTAAGGTTCGGCCATGCAGAATGCGTGAGAAACTACTAAAGTTTTCTTCAAGCTGCGCTTATACAAATTCAGTACATTATACTAGCAACCGTCACAAATATAAACACCTTTTCATAATTAAAAACTTATTAAACTATTTCATCCTGCTTTTAAAAAAAGAATCTACTTGTTGAAATTATAGAGCCATTTGAACCATTTTTGAAATCATCTGAACTTAAAACAGTTACTACTGCTTTAATCCAGAAAGTTCTATAAGGACTTGTTTTTCAACAGGCTATGCCCAACGACATTTTTCACGTTCACATACATTCTGTCTTTAGTCTCAGAACATATAATACAACGTTTGACATGAGTTTCTAAAATCTATCCTCTCTTTCCGATCGGTCGTGTTTCTCATAATTCTAGTGTCGTCTCTCTCTGATTTAAACAATAACGAAGTGTATCGTGGAGTAAGGCACAAATTTCCGAGCAGCACGTCTTACTATCATTAAATTACTATCATTAAATTCCTATTATTAAATTGAGCATAGTAATTCATTGACAGATAGGTTACACTCAAATGGAAAAACGATCGTAATAGAAGTCTCTTAAGTTCTCGAACACGAACGCATCTTTCCGGTGTGGCATGACATCGACAACTCTGCTTTAAAGCTTCACAGCGCTTTTTCAGGAATCACAAGATTCACGTATCGTATCGTTACGCGTCGCAGTTGTATAGCCATTGTTCGTCATTCGTTGTGGCTACATTCTAAATCCATGCACCGTAATGTGAGACTGTGGCGCCGCTAGCAATGGACAGAGCTCCCGGCACAATATTAGCCACTTCGCCTCCAGTCGCAGCCGAGCACGGGGTCCCGGGTTCGATTCCCGGCGGGGTCAGGGATTTTCACCTGCCTCGAGATGACTGGGTGTTTGTGTTGTCCTCATCATTTCATCATCATCCAGGAAAGTGGCGAAATTGGACTGAGCAAAGGTTGGGAAATTGTACGGGCGCTGATAACCACGCAGTTGAGCGCCCCACAAACCAAACATCATCATCATCATCATCCAGTCGCAGAGCGCACATGTTTGCCCTGTGGCCGTGTGCGCAGAGGGACGACTAGCCTCGCAGCGGCAGGCTCTTTGCCAGTGTGAATGGTCACTTCCAGAGCTTACCTTCTTAGTGCCCCACACACGTTACTGCATGCTTGACAATCACGCTTGCGCAGGCGTGCTCGTGCAAGCTTGCTTGACCTCGTGTAGGGTAAAAAATGGTTCAAATGGCTCTGAGCACTATGCGACTTAACTACTGAGGTCATCAGTCGCCTAGAACTACTTAAACCTAACTAACCTACGGACATCACACACATCCATGCCCGAGGCAGGATTCGAACCTGCGACCGTAGCGGTCGCTCGGTTCCAGACTGTAGCACCTAGAACCGCACGGCCACTCAGGCCGGTTGTAGGGTAAAACGTGCTTGACTGTGTGTAGGGTAAATTAGCGCAAGCATCAGGCTTGCACAAGCAGCTTGCCACTTGACCGAATTTCGATTATGCGTCCTCGTGCAAGCCTCCAAGCGTGTCCATGCTTGCTCGTGTGTGCCTAGAGTAGGGAGGCTTGAACAAGCACACATGTGTCATTCGGACAGAGACTGTGGAGAGGGCTCGTTTTTTTAGATTTTGTGTCGTTTCCTTCTCCGTTCTGATGTCGGGCCGGGAAGTGTTGGAGGAATTTATTATGTGCTACGAAAGACACCCATGTTTAGGGAATATTAAAAGTAAAGAATATCACTACAAAATGAAAAGAGACGCGGCATATGAGGTTTTTCTCACAAAGTACAAAGAAATAGAGCCATCAGCAACTAAAGGTACTGTTATTAAGAAAATGAATACATTACGAACGAACTACAGACGAGAAAAAAGGAAACGCGACAGCACTTACAAATCAGGGGCTGCAGCAGACGAAGTTTACAGACCTGTTCTGTGGTACTTTGATCTCTTCAGCTTTTTAAATGATCAGGAGACACCAAGATGCTCTTCGAGTAATTTATAAGGAGTAGAGCTAAGTGAGATAGGTTGGTAGTGGTATTTAGTTACAGTAGCACTGTTACGATTAAGATATTTCCCTATGCTTTTATTTGTTTCTACTATACTGCAATACACATTGTTTTATTTTACATTTTTCTTTACCGCTAATGCACAAAATTATGTTGCCAAGGAACTTGTCCTTCATTCACAAAGTAGTTCATAAATTCCTCTCCCACATGTTTAGCATCAAGTGGAATGTTTCCTGCAGTAGACCTTTGTAATGGCGGCATATTAGAATCCTCTGTTGTTCAGCCATAAGACGTCACGAGGGACAAAAGAGTCAAATACCTTCCCCCACTTCTCCTGACGTAATTATGCCAGTCACGATGATATATCTTCAATTCACTCCGTAAATTTGTAGGAGAATACGATTTTCGTTTTTTAAGCCACTCTTTACTCCACATATCGCGTTTGCTCTTTTGTTTTTTCCGTAAATCAAGCAAAAAGGCTGCAACAGCAAGCGCATCGTCGTCTGTGCTCGACATTTTCAAATGTAAACAAACTGATGCTTGTACGTGCGTGCTAGAGTCGTGTGGAGGCGCGAGGAATTTGTGCACGCTTGAGCAAGCATGGTTGCGCAAGCGTGATTGTCAAGCATGCAGTAGCGTGTGACAACCAGTTTCTGTCTCACTCTGTCACTACTCCGTTCAGCGATTATAAATATGCGCCGCATAGTTATCGTCTTTGATAACAGCCGAATGATTGCTCGATCGTAATTTAGCGTGATCGATAATGTGCCACGAGTCAATCTTCTATATTATCAGTGTTAGCAAACGACAAGTCCACTGCAGCCAACAGATAGTATCTCTCAAATAACTTGCTGATAAACTTGGATTACTTACTTAGCTCAAAAAGTATGGGCAAATCAAGAAACTAGGCACTATCATTGGACATTATGGGTGAGTAAAAATATCAGAATGAAATCGCTTATAGTAACTCGAGACGGCGTATAGAGAAACTCACGTCGTCTACAACAAAATATCTCTCTCCACACACACACACACACACACACACACACACACACACAGAAAACGAGCGCTGAAGCACTCAAATCGAAAGCCCTGTATCCCAGGGAAACTCCCAGACTTCTCATGAAAGGCGGTGTGGGAAACATCGTCACAGAGGGGCAGAACGCGGTGAGAAAGACTCTCGGCCCAAACATGAAGAGTACAGGTACAGCCTACAACGATGAAATACAGCAGAAGCAGTACTCCACTTCCCGGCAGACATCAGAACCAGAGGACAAAAATTTATGGCCTCATCCGCAGACTGCCAACAACAAGTCTTACCCGAAAGATGGTATACGGGAGGAGCAAGCACGTAATAAGTCAAAAAATATGTAGAAAGAGCCCAGATAAATTCCTCACAAATTTTAGATGGAAACATGTACAAACGAAAGATGTGATGTGCTTTTTCCAAAACTGTTTCACAGAAGAAGATCGCACTGCAGTTCCTTCTCTAAATCCTCGCACGAACGAAAAAATGGCTGACATCGAAATAAGGTTCAAATGGCTCTGAGCACTGTGGGACTCAACTGCTGAGGTCATAAGTCCTCAAGAACTTAGAACTACTTAAACCTAACTAACCTAAGGACATCACACACATCTATGCCCGAGGCAGGATTCGAACCTGCGACCGTAGCGGTCGCGCAGTTCCAGACTGTAGCGCCTAGAACCGCACGGCCACTAAGGCCGGCATCGAAATAAGGGTTCAAGGAATAGAAAAGCAACTGAAATCACTCAACAGAGGAAAGTCCACTGGACCTGACGGGATACAAATTAGATTCCACACAGAGTACGCGAAAGAACTTCTCCCCCTTCTAACAGCCGTGTACCACAAGTCTCTAGAGGAATGGAAGGTTCCAAATGATTGGAAAAGAGCACAGGTAGTCCCAGTCTTCAAGAAGGGTCGTCGAGCAGATGCGCAAAATTATAGGCCTATCTCTCTGACATCGATCTGTTGTAAAATTTTAGAACATTTTTTTGCTCGCGTATCATGTCATTTCTGGAAACCCAGAATCTACTCTGTAGGAATCAACATGGATTGCGGAAACAGCGATCGTGTGAGACCCAACTCGCATTATTTGTTCATGAGACCCAGAAAATATTAGATACAGTCTCCCAGGTAGATGCCATTTTCCTTGACTTCCGGAAGGCGTTCGATACAGTTCCGCCCGGTCGCCTGATACGCAAAGTAAGAGCCTACGGAATATCAGACCAGCTGTGTGACTGGATTGAAGAGTTTTTAGAAAACAGAACACAGCATGCTGTTCTCAATGTAGAGACGTCTACAGACGTTAAAGTAACCTCTGGCGTGCCACAGGGGAGTGTTATGGGACCACTGCTTTTCACAATATATATAAATGACCTAGTAGATAGTGTCGGAAGTTCCACACGGCTTTTCGCGGATGATGCTGTAGTATACAGAGAAGTTGCGGCACTGGAAAATTGCAGCGAAATGCAGGAAGATCTGCAGCGGATAGGCACTTGGTGCAGGGAGTGACAACTGACCCTTGACATAGACAAATGTAATGTATTGCGAATGCATAGAAAGAAGGATCCTTTATTGTATGATTGTATGAAAGCAGAACACACACTGGTAGCAGTTACTCCTGTAAAATATCTGGGAGTATACGTAGGGAACGATTTGAAGTGGAATGATCATATAAAATTAATTGTCGGTGAGGCGGGTGCCAGGTTGAGATTCATTGGGAGAGTCGTTAGAAAATGTAGTCCATCAACAAAGGAGGTGGCTTGTAAAACACTCGTTCGACCTATACTTGAGTATTGGTCATCAGTGTGGGATCCGTACCAGGTCGGGTTGACAGAGGAGATAGAGAAGATTCAAAGAAGAGCGGCGCGTTTCATCACTTGCTGTCAAGGTTTCGAGAGGGTGCGTTTCTGGATGAGGCATCGAATACATTGCTTCCCGCTACTTATACCTCCCGAGGAGATCACGAATGTAACATTAGAGAGATTCGAGCGCGCACGGAGGCTTTCCCGCAGTCGTTCTTCCCGCGGACCATACGCGACTGGAACAGAAAAGAGAGGTAATGGGAGTGGCACGTAAGGTGCCTGTTCTCCGCCACACACCGTTGCGTGGGTTGCGGAGAATCAATGTAGATGCAGTAGACTGAGAAGGAAACAGGAATAAAATGGAGTGAATAAAAAAAGACTATTCGTTATTTCCACCGCAGGTGACTAACTGTAACTGTGACTTAAGTTAGCGGTTTGTTTAGGAAATAATGATAATCAACACGACTCTTTTTGAATTATGGATGATTTGTTGTGCCATGAACTACTTTTCGATCCACTGCTGGCGTTGCACGAGTATTATTTTCTGGAGCATTTCCAGCTAGATAACAGGGCTAAGGGGCTGGCGACTGACATTTAAGCCAACAATAACAAAATCATTAGGAGTCGGAAAAATGATTGTTATACGATACCTACATTGTACTGCCTCGAGGTATCTATTCATGTAAGAAAAAGAATCACGGAAAATGATAGACGCATGGGAAGTCAGGAAATTGTATCATAAAATTTAGCGTGATTGCACCTGATAACGATACTGATAAATTACGTGCAAAATCTAGGCTTTAAGCGCGGATACGAGGAGTAACAGGAAAGTCGGTGAATCTTTGGCTATGAGAGTGGTGACGTGGGTGAAGGTGATGGTGCGAGTGACTATCGAGTGGAAGGTTGTGTAAGTAGGGGCGGTGCTGAGGCTAGCTCGGTCCGCGATCGTCATGCAAGAGGTAGGCGGCGCTGCTAGAGCTAAGGGGAAAGACCTACGGATAGAGGAAGGGAAGGCTTGCTAGGTGAAGGCGCCCGGCGCGGCAGTACCGCTCTAGTAGTGCTCTGCTGGTAGCAGCGCGCTCGCGTTCGCGACGCACCGGCCGACCGCGGGCCCCGTCCACGGCAGGTGCAGCCACAGCCAGCTCCAGCCGCGGCCTGCACCAGCGCAGGTAGGGCGAGACAAAGCGCTCGCGCACCTGCTGCCGCGCACGCCGCCGCCAGCAGCTGCCCAGCGGCGCGGCTGCGCCCGGCGCTCAGTTTCGGCTCGTCCGCCACTCGGAGAGCTGTTGGTCAGCGCTCTGACACACACACACATTTCTCAGTGAAAGCCAGAGGGGCTGCTGCAGAATGTTGTCGAGTTTCTGTCGTCATGCGAACCGACTTCTCGTGACTTGTTCACCACGGCTCCGGGCTCTCTTTGCATCGGTACCGTTAACACTTCCACTTTAGTTTTAAACTGATTTATTAAACAGTTCGGAAAATTCGACATAATTAAACATTTTTTTCGTAAATCCAGTGAAACTTCGATTTCGAAACGCCATGATTGCACAATTATTTATGTTTTTACTTCCTTTACGAGGTAAACTTCTTATTTTATTTCTAGAATGACTTTTTGTGTTACAAAATAACATTTGCAGCTCAAGTCGGTATTTTCGTTTATTTCTAGCACGACGCGTTTTGGGAACAATTTCCAAGTGTGTTTTCTGTGTGTTGTGGTATTTATCGTTCATGTGTTGCATTGTCAATGTGCGAAAGCTGCTGAACACGACAACGCTTGCGGTTCGATGTTACGAGGCTTCTCTGCTGCAATACTTATCGGAGTCATGAAAACGAAGTTTACCGGTATTCATTTTAAACATTTCATTGTGTTCGTGTGGTATGTATAACAAAACCACAATTTCATTTTATTCCATGTTGTTAATTCTTCTATTTGGTTGTAGGGACCACTGCCTGAATCCATTTGAAAGAATGATGTCAGAAAGAATTCCGGTCACAGCTGGTAAAATATTGAGTTGTTTATTAAAACACGACCAGCTTCGCGGCTTTAAGCCGCATCATCAGGTATCGTGCTCTAATAAACAACAATTTTATCAGCTATGAGCGCAATTCTTCCCGGCATCATGCCTTTCAACAGCTGTGGCTGTCCGGAATATAAAATTGTTTGTCATTTGAAAGAAAATCAACGAATAAAGGAAAAAAGTTCTGTATACGAGAGCTGAAACCTGTCATTCCAAATATAAAACTAGTGGTGGTATTCAGGCACAATAAACGGAGAAAAAATTATTACTTTTTTATTTCTCGTTCACAGTACTCGGTACGTATGTAGTACATTGAAGCCTAATTCAATTTATTTGTTTATTTTTTTTTGTCTTGTGGGAATGAGAACGTATGCCATCCGACGGTACGGAAAAAAATTCATCCTTAAGAATTTATGTGAAGACTTACAAGAGTTCCTGCTTCAACAGATCCATGCGCATTTTGCGCTCTATACATTGTTTATTTCATTTCAAAGTGAACTCAAAGATAAAAATTTGGCTCTCACAATCAACAGAGCAACTTCTCGAAAGTAAATATTGTTTTTGTTCTGGGTGTTAAATCATTTCTGCGTTGTAGGCGATAATTTCTGCAAAAGTAAATTAAATCATCGCTGATTTTGTTTTAAGAAAAGGCTACTTTTCTTCTTTCTCGTTAACGAGTACAGTTGTTTATTATAAAAAATTAGGCATCATCGATGACTACAATCTAAAACAGCTAACTTATTTCCTCTTGCGCACGTAAAACTTCTATCGATATTATTCTGTGATTTGCGTTCACTTAAAAGGCTCGTAAATGGAGTCAGATGTTTAATTACAAGTGCAGCGATTATGTCGAGCATTATAAATCAACAGCACATCTTAAGATTTGTGATGCCGATTATTTATTACAATGTGAAATATTTCGCCTCCCCCCTCCCCACCCTCAAAGAGACAGCGAGGTCTGATACAGAGGCTATACAATGTATCCGATATAGTAGAAGCGGCAAACAGTTACCATGTGGAAAAACAAATAAAAAACATTATGTGGTGTCACCGCCAGACACCACACTTGCTAGGTGGTAGCCTTTAAATCGGCCGCGGTCCGTCGGACCCGCGTGTCGCCACTGTCAGTGATTGCAGACCCAGCGCCGCCACACGCCAGGTCTAGAGAGACGTCCTAGCACTCGCCCCAGTTGTACAGCCGACTTTGCTAGCGATGCTACACTGACAACTACGCTCTCAATTGCCGAGACGATAGTTAGCATAGCCTTCAGCTACGTCATTTGCTGCGACCTAGCAAGGTGCCATTACCAGTGTATATTGAGATTGCACTTACGTACCATCAAGAGCGATGTACACCATTATTATTCCAGCAACTACGTTCTTTTCTTACTAGACTCAACTACTTTAACTGTTCCAGACCTCATGCCAGTCTGCGTGAGCTTAACGCGTGCCTTTCGGCATCCTCGCATAGTGACTTGGCTGTCTTGCCAAGTCACAACACATTAATACAGTAAACACATTGTGAAACTTTTCCCGTGATTTTTGTAATTACTAATAAGTTTCCACAGACTTCAGCGGTAGCTAAGCTCCACGTCACTGCCCCGTCTTGACAGCTTCTTGAAATTGTCAACCGTGATGTGTATACCTTTAAGAATTCATTGAGCGGCGTGTTCTAGTGATTTGGTTGTGCGTGCGCTTGATGAGACGTTAATAGTGTGCTTTACACGCGAATGCACAAGCAGAACCGGAGCTAATGTGAAGATAGCCACTTGAAATAATGTCGATGTTTAGGTGCTCATTTTTAGCATGTTGATCCTTTCATCAGAATTTAAAATTTTTGTCACATTATACTACATTTTTCCGTGCAGGTTAAATGTCCGTCTCACGAAATCAACCGGATATGACTTCTTGTTTCAATGATTTTCTGTATGTACTAAATTGTTCACACCCAGCTTTATCTGGCACTGCTCGCTACTCACGTTCACTGTCGATTAAATTTGAATACGTTGGTAAAATATGATTACTGAAAAAGGTGTCGACAAAGCCAAAGATTTTACGTCCCAGAATACACATTCGGATAATACAATTGTAGAGAAAAAATCAGCCGTGTCGTTTTCATAGGAACTATACTGGCATTCGCCATAATTAACGTACGGAAACCACCGAAAACCCACATAGATGATCAAACGGGGGTTTTTAAGCCCCCTTTTCCCAGTCTATTGCGTCACCTTAGTTAGTGGTATGTCTTTTACTACAAGAGATTGTACCTGTGTCATCGTAATTGTCTTACTTGTATTCCACTCTTTCTAACATAGCACGTTAATATCCACTGACTGCAGCATCACTTCACAATGGACCTCGATAACTTGTGATCTACTCCCAACTGTCCCGGGTTCGATTCCCGGCGGGGTCAGGGATTTTCTCTGACTCGAGATGACTGGGTGTTGTGTGCTGTCCTTAGGTTAGTGTGGTTTAAGTAGTTCTAAGTTCTAGGAGACTGATGACCATAGATGTTAAGTCCCATAGTGCTCAGAGCCATTTGAACCATTTGAACTCCCAGCTGTCTGTACACCGCAAGATTAGCAGTTAGAATACTGCCTGTTGCATCCGGAATCACTGATGTCGATTTCATGTAGTGAACTGTAGAAAATTAGAGCAAAGAGGTGCAGTAAACTTACTACGATGCCTCAGGAAATGTATTAAATATACACCTTGAATATTACTAGGTTATGTTCTTGTAGAGTGCGTTTGGGAAAGAGTTTACCTTGTCAAACTATTTCCGACAATAATGTTCACGTAATACATAGCGTACTTTATTTTACATAATATGACCCAGAAACGGCAATCTTTGTTTCACAGATCGGAAAAAATTTTCTAATCGTTTCGTTATCGTTTCAGGTGAATGTTTCATGCGTAAAGTTGCTTCTTTCCTTCAGAATGACGCCTTAGATTACCGTAATTTTCAAGTTCAGTTTACGGAGAGTGAAGATTTATCACACAATATTTTCGGAAGGAATCGGAATTCCTACGTCGTATACTAACTAAACTCGAGTAAAACTCGTAATGTTCTGGTCTTTTTCCATTTGTATTTTCGTAGGCTTCGTCTTGTTCGCTCATTGTCTTATGTCTTCCATATCACTGACTGGTTTTTGCGCTGCTTTTGTTGCGATTGTCTTGTTAAGGTTGATTGCCACGGTGAAATCCGATAGCAGGAAGACAGCCTGTTTCCCCCAAAAAATACCACTGGAACCGGAGCGCTAAACACTTGCTTCAGATTTACGGCTCGTGATGAATAGTGACATACTCTCCCACTACGCGAGACGTCACAAAGAGGTTTCACACTGTCGTAAGAATAACCTTACTCCGTTTAGTGTCCAAAAGCTCTATAGCAGAAACACTTGTCTCCGTACGCTACAATTACTGGTTGGAAAATTTCTTAGTTCAACAACACTACCTTCGAGTGTCAAACGACAAACTAGCATTTGTAATCTTTACAACAACAGGGGCAGTGACTTGCATCCATTACGGAACCAGAATGGGAGACACTCATCAATTCTCCAGTTATAGTTTTCCACACCTTTATTTTGTTCATTTTGATTCCTGAGTATACAGTACGCAAAGTCGAAAAAGAAAGAGCGTGAGAGGGAAAGTTAGGTGATATATACGTGCGATGATAAATCCCTGAAAAATATTTCTCTTCTACGTACCTCCTCTTTGTTAACACAGATAACGTGTCACTGATCTCGTTTGTACTAAGATTGCAACACACGCGAGGTGCCTATTTGCTTCCACCGGCCTTAGCGGAGTGCACAGTTTGTAACAAAAGTTCACCAACCTGTAGTCTTCTGTAGTTGTTGTATCCTGCCCAGAAAACAGCATGTAGGGCGTGAATCCGTGATCTTGAGGTGGTAAACACTGAGCGAGGAACTATTGATTTAGAAATGATTAAATTTCCGATCAGTTTGTTTATCTTGAATGGCACTAGCTTTTTTATTGGCAGAGCACGAGAAACTGCACAATTACATTCCACTTTAGAATCACAAATACTTTCCGTTCTTCTACAAAATAATTAACTGCGTATTTCTCTAATTACAATCATACTGTTCTCAGTTATACATTGAAGGTTAAGTCTTAATTGATACCGCGGCGGATAACATCTTCGTCCTCTGAGACTGGCGAACGAGCTCTGGTCTTACGGCCGAACCACTGCGCCCGCCACGCAATTTAGGCGCCATCCGAAGATCACTGAAGTGCTTCGTCTGCTCTTCCGTTTTGCAGTTGTTTATTGTTCTGCTTGCTATTGATACATGTGAAGTAATTGAATGATAGCAAGCTATTGAGAGATGCTTTCAATTGAAATTCAAGGAAATACGCTGTTTAATTTTTCAACTAGTAATAATAGAAGATACCATTTTGGCGCGCAACTTCCGAACGCAGCAGCCAATCGCGGAGAAGAACCACAACTTAGGCGGTCTTTCTCGCGATACACGTACCGAACAAACCATCTGTCATCGGTACCTCACGTCACGTTACGTCATCTTGTCACAGCTGCCTTCTCAACTGCTCTAAAAACAGCTTCTTGTAGCCGAATGTGATAGCTGCGAAGTTGTAAAATTTTGTTATATATATATATATATCCGTCTCGTTTTCTGTTGGTTGGGGCAGTTGAAGCCACTGCTTTCTTCATTTCGATTGTTCGCCATCCCGATGTTAACAAATCGGAGTAGCTGCTAAAAAAATGGCTCAAATGGTTCAAATGGCTCTGAGTACTATGGGACTTAACATCTATGGTCATCAGTCCCCTAGAACTTAGAACTACGTAAACCTAACCAACCTAAGGACATCACACACATCCATGCCCGAGGCAGGATTCGAACCTGCGACCGTAGCAGTCGCGTGGCTCCGGACTGAGCGCCTAGAACCGCTAGACCACCGCGGCCGGCGGAGTAGCTGCTCTCGCACGCTACATCGTAATTAGCCAGAGCAGGCCAGCTATATGCGTCCACGTGCGAAAACGGCACCTACGAGGTGCACAAACAAAACGAAGAAGTACATCATTTGCACGAGTGATTCTACCTAACCAAAACAACAGAGGACGACGTGGCCATGTATACAGCGAAATTTTTCTTCCACGTAAAAAACTAGACAACAACGTTTTAGCTGTAAAACTAAGAAACAGCTCTTTTACCGATATGGAGTTTTTTCCAAGCTCTTTTAATAGGCTGACCAGCTGTAAAAGTTTTGGCCATATACGGCGGGAAACATAATTTTCGACACAATGAATTTCCCACAGCGTTGTCATTCCACTGCAGTTTTGGCTTCCACTTCATTTGGATAGTCCGCACGTCGTTGAAACACGATAATTTTATTTTCATTACTTTTTGTGGCAAATATTAGTATTTAAAACTTTAACCCAAAAGTGGAAGACTGTGATATTGTCTTACCAAATCGAGAGGAGCATTTAACTTCAGCGTGTCATTGACTACAGTTGTAACGTGGTTCCAGAATGCCTAACAGGACTTTGCTAAGTTGGTGAGACGCTGGTGGTGCCCAAGGTGTGCGAGCTGCCGAAAAGCGTTTGATTAAGCTTTTTATGTGATCGATGTATATGCATGATGTCAAGAGCCTAATTTTTTAGAGGTTCAAGAGCCTAATTTTTTAGAGGTTCAAGAGCCTAATTTTTTAGAGGTTCAAGAGCCTAATTTTTTAGAGGTTCAAGAGCCTAATTTTTTAGAGGTATGTATAGATAATCGGCTTCCGTAGCTTTTAATTTCATTGCGACTTACAGTCCAAAAGACGTAGCTATTACTCGAATGTAGTAGGTGATGAATATTTCCTTACAGTAATAAGTTTAATACTACTCGGTAGCCGTGTTTTATAAAAATTGCCAATTGGAACGTGAGAATTAGTCGAAGATAGGCATTTTAAAGCTAAATTTTCAAGGCAGTCCAGTGACGCGGTTCTCAGTTTGTGGTGGTTCCCGTCTTTAAAAATGAGGCCATGATTTAATTTGGGAGATGATTGAGGTCCACAGATCTCGGGAGCTAAAGTTCAGCCTTAATTTAGTTGTTACGTTTTGTCTCGCACGGATCACTCCAATAAAGCGCCTTAAATAACAATCACCCGGAATATTTAATTTTCCAGCATCAGAATCACAGCCTGGGCACTAGCTTTAGCATGTGACTGCATTAAAAAAGTGTTGTATCGTACGGGAGCCGTTAAGCAAACAATGGTACACAAAAAGACGAAAGAAGAAATAAAATGTTGTCTCGCCTTCACGCAGCGATTTAAAACCTGGCAGTTTCATACGAATCACTCTATATTTGAACCATTCTTCGTTAAATTATGAACGCAATATATTCTTCAAATAGCATTACGAGCACTGCGCCTCATAGAAATAACATCGTAACAGTCTTTGAAAAATGTCGATGAAAACTGTAATAATCCTGGAACAATTATAAATTGGCCAGTCCTAAAATAATACAATAAGACGACTGTTACAGTATAGAATTTTTCTTACCTTTATTTTGTGCAGCCAATCGCACGTCTTACAAGGCCAGTGTCCTGCGCTCCCGCCACTCTCACGTCAGTTTCGTGGGAACTGCATTCTGTGTTATGCGAAGTTGGGTGCCATTATTTTGCAACATTATCAAAAAATCTATTTTTATCGCTTCTCGCCATTCATCACTAAGCAACAGTCTTATATTCATTATCCTAACTTTACATTTAAAATTGATATTGTAGAAGGGAATAAAAAGCACGTGTCACTGCACTGTTACATCTGTTTCCACCTACTCGAAAGGTTCGGATTGCTCTGAGCACTATGCGACTTAACTTCTGAGGTCATCAGTCGCCTAGAACTTAGAACTAATCACACGTAACTAACCTAAGGACAACACCCATATCCACGCACGAGGCAGGATTCAAACATGCGACCGTAACGGTCGCTCGGCTCCAGACTGTAGCGCCTAGAACTGCACGGTACTCGAAAGGAAATAGAGCTGAATTTCCTGAAACGATGGAACAAGCTAACAAGTTGGGTAATTTTCAGCGCAAGGGAATGCGAAGCGCAGTAGAATGGCCGCAAGTCTCCACTGATGGTGGTTGTACCTGTTCCTCTGGGCCACATTCCAATATTGAATATCTGTCACATACTAAACCTTTTAACACAATACTTTAGTTTATGTGACAAACATGAACTATTTGATCATATTATGTCCTTACATTATGTTACAAGCTGTAAACCTTACGCAACCTTGTAGGTGGTAATATACGATGTGTGCCAATTAAATAACGGGACTGTAGCTCGCCTTAGACGAGCACTGCATCAGAATTTGTCGCGGGGCCCTTTCACCCGACTGTGGCGAAGCTCAAATGCATAGTAAAGATTTTTCACAAAAGAAACAAAAATTCTCATTTTTAATAAAATAAATATTTATTGATTAAGTATAGGGTATACAGTTAAGTAATCGTTTAAAATTAATGTTTCTGTGTGCAAAGTTAGCCAAACAGCTCAAATACATACTTTTCTCACCTTTTTTTCGGCAAACTTACTTATTAAATCATCCATTGCTGAAGACGATTTTAGTTTTTCGAGATGTTCTGCATGTATAGGTAGCACTGACAAGTCTGAAAGCGGTCTTTGCTCATAGAAGTCCGAATATAGTTTTTAATCAGTTTTAATTTCGAAAAACGTATTTCAACTGTGCAGTTGTTACAGGAAGGGTCATGCTGTTATTATCTCCGGAAAGCTGGAAGCAAGACTATTGAATTTAATCAGCAATAATTCCGTGAGTTCCTTAATGGAATGGATTTTCTTAATTTCTGTATTTATGAACATTTTCAAAGAAATTATTTGTTCATACAGATCAATGACAAGTATTTACAGTATTTAGCAGTCAGTTTTCCCGCTTCCTTTTTCATTATTTCATTTGAAAATGGTAAGAATTTCTCCGGTTATAAGACTTCGAATGTATTAGTAAGGTCACAGAGACTTTGAAATCGTTGTTTAGTTCAGCAATAGTACAAATTGACTTAGAACTACGATCCCGGGTCTGAAATTCTCTGAACTTCTGATAACTCATCAAAATATCGCTTCGTCATCTTCCGCCTTTTATTTTTGGAAACAGTTGTTACCCCCACTCTCTTGCGAGGCTTCTGGACTCCTTCAGGAAGCCATGGAATGAATTCTAATTTCTTATTTTGCTCAGTCTATTCGAATCGTTACTTAGTAAAATACTAGCTTTCTGTAAGTCATTTATTTTCATGCTGTAGAGCCTTAGAGACTGGAATAATGATTTCAAATAATGAATCAAAAATGGCGACAAGCGCTGTCAAATCATAGTTTTCTAAAACATTAATTTTACTTTTACATTCGTCACGCTCGTCTTTTTAGTGGAAATTAAATTCATCTGGTATAAAGTTTTCATTATTAATGAATAATTTTTCTTTATAGCCGATAAAGCGTCGTGTCATGAAGCCCATATAGTTGGGCACACCTTCTTAAGGGTAACGTTTTATTTTAAATATTTATCGTTAATCAGCATTGACCAGCGTTTCGAAGTTGTAGAAAAAATTTGACACTTCCGGAGTATGTTTCACAGCAACATTTAAAATTAAATTTAATGCTTGTGCCTCACAATGAATATAATCGGCATTTGGCGCATGTTCTTTTATAGGGCTTGTGGTCTTCCAAACACACCCGAAGTAAAATTTACTCCAACTCAACCCTCCCTCTACCTTTGGACAAATCCATTCCATATTCCTTTGTAGTATTAGATATTTCAGTTTTAAGTTCTTCTGCACTGCAATCAGCTACTGATATAAATCCTAAAACGGACTCGCAGAATTTCATTTCTTTAGGCACGTCATTTTTTGCTATCGAGAAGTATCGAAAAACTGCATAAAGTTGGTCAATTTTTGACAGGTTTTGAACTTTATCCCAAATAATTGCCACAACTCCAGCTTTTTTAATTTCTAAAACAATATTTTCTCTAACTGCGGTGGCAAGTAAACTAACAATCTCATTTTGAATCATACAGCTTAAATAATTTGTTTCACCTTTTGGCTTTAAAATAAGTTATTTTAAAATAAGATCATAATTCGACAGTAAACGTAAAATTTCCATTAAATTTCCAGATTCAGAATTATGTCCTCTTAAAGGTAAGCTGCATGAAGATAAAGTAATTAAGACATCACTAACACAATGAAATACATCTCGCCTGAAAATAATTTTACTATTGGCTTCACTTTGCAGTAAAGTATCGATGGTATTACTTTGTAACCAATTATTAAAAGATAGAGACACGTTAAAATGCTGCTGTGAGTTTTCATGGTCAGATAACCATTGAGTAAAATTGCTTCTTTTACTTTGACCATCTGCAAACAACCAACAGAAGTGACGGTAAGGTTTGTTTAAAATATTAGAATAACATAGTTATGGCCTTGAAATTTTCATACCAGCCTTACTGAAATATGAGTAATGATAGACTGAAAAACATCACTTTGTTTCTGGATCCTTTGGAAACGATCCTTGTGGTTTAAATCGGCCCTATTTAAAATTATTTTTCGTTCGCATTCAGTAAGGCTGACGTAGATACAGTATATCATGAAATTCCTCAGACTTATTAAAATCTTCGGTATGGGTTTCACCTATTTCCCAAACCCCTGGGAGACAATGTTTTCCTGATGAAACTAAAAATAAAATGAAGTAAAATTAATATTGAGAATTTTTGAAAATTATCAAAAGTGTGGGATTAAAAATGTTAATTAAACAAATTTAAACCAAGCTCGGTGAACCCAAGTTGTCTCACGGGCCTCCTTGACGACGTGCAACGGGCCATATTTAATATGTTGTTCAGCGTTAAGGTAGGTGCGGTGTGGTGGGTGCTAGGTGAAGGAGGCGGATGGACAACGGTGCGGTGGAAGGAATGACATAAATAGGCCTAATCTGCGCCGTCTTATTCAGTGGAAGCAAAACACACGCACACACGCGGCGTTTTCCTGTCGTGCTGCACGACTGCTATGATGGAGATCCGACGAATACACGTGATATTTCGTGGAAGCACTTTCTTTCCAGAGACACTGATATTCGTATGTCATATATTTTCCTACCAAAGAATATTGCGTTAAAGGAATCCGGTCCTAATGCAGGTAGTTCATAAGTAAGAGAAGGCTGACATTTATAGAATGGTACTTACTAAACTTACGTACCCTTGAGGCGCTGAAAAAGTAATGGATAATGTGCCAGAAAAACTTTCCTCGTCTATCTAGTAATATTAGAAACTGAGCGCTCAACACAGCGACAATAACAGCAACAACAACAAAAACATACACGGCGTAACTGATACAGCAGCGCAGCACAAATGATCACTGCATAAATTGGCTGATGTTTCAGAGCAGCACGAAAAGTTATAAGCATCACGGGCGACATTCCTTCAGAACATAGGAGGATCGTCCAAATGTGAATAAAATAATGGAGTACAGGGCTTAATTTGGACCGAAACACGCCGGAACGATGTTTCGGCACATCCGAGGGAAGATTTTTTTGGAACCGAGTGGACTAAGACAGCACCGGAAAATGAAAGCAGTACACTTACTTAAAAGCGTAAAGTTAAATAGAATTCACTGCTGCGCAGGCACCAGTTAACGCCAACACCGATTGGCCTGTGTGTCACGAAAAAGTGTTAGCTATTAGTTTGCGAAAAAAATTTCACAGGAATATCAATTTGCAAAACTGCAATGCGTGTTGACTGACCTCTCTGTATTTGGGCTCTTCCCATTTGTAATCCTCTGTGAGTCTGGTGTATATCGAGAGATATTTCTATCGTTCATGTTACACTTTTGCAAAGTGTTACTTATGTAAGTATACTGTAGTGTTGGTGTTTTTTTTCGGTATAAAATGTGCCTTTCTTTTCTTTGGTGTGTTATTTTATCATACTCTCCATTCGGGGCAAATGAATGTTGTAATGATGATGATGATGAGCGTTTGGCGTCATTGGCCGGGAGGCCCCTCGCGGGGCAGGTCCGGCCGCCTTGGCGCAGGTCTTATTACATTCGGCGCCACATTGGGCGACCTGCACGCCGGATGGGGATGAAATGATGATGAACACAACACAACACCCAGTCCCTGAGCGGAGAAAATCTCCGACCCAGCCGGGAATCGAACCCGGGCCCGGAGGACGGCAATCCGTCACGCTGACCACTCAGCTACTGGGGCGGACAATGTTGTAATAAATACTGTGCAAGCATATTGACCTGTGATGTTTTCCTACGCGCATCAAGATTACAAACAAATATTTGTAGCAGTTCTAAAACGAAATTAATGGTCTTGTGGAATAGTAACCAGCAAAGTCAAGACATCCAACACACCATCGTGGAATTTATATCGCCGATTCAGAGGTTTTCGTCTGACCTATAATCCATAAAATCATCAATCGTACTGGAAAAATTCGGTTATCGTCCTTACTTATAACGAATTTTCCATCGGGCCAGTTCTCCCAAGGAACAAGTTTTTTTTTTTTTTTTTTTTTTTTTTTTTTTTTTTTTTTTTTTTTTTTTTTTTTTTTTTTTTGCTATTGGAGGTATCAGCTCTTATTTTATTTTCATTACGCGTGACAAAGGGCATACATCTGAAAAACATAGTTTTATAATCTTTGGTTAAACCTACCGTACACGCTGATAATCGCGACTCCAGACCTACAATACGTTAGAAACGAGTCAACAGTAGGCAGTTAGCTCTGTAGGTACATTTCTTGCATTCATTTCGGAAGAAAAATACTGTGAAATTGTAAGTTCGGATCAAAATGAAATTTAATTACGCCTGGGCCTGAAAAAGAGTTCGTAACTCGCGATAACCGAAAATTCAATACAATTTACCATTAGAACTAATGTATTCCCGCCTGGACCAAATTTCGTCTTGAGCGATTTCACGCTAACGAGGTTGAACAGTAATGCTGTACTATACCGATTAAAATTTTATTTTATTAAATGTGTACATAATAAAATCTGAATTGACTGATTTTATTTTTCATCGCCCTTTCCACCCCAGATGTATTGGCTGGGAGAGATCTCTTCCTGATATAAGCTCACTGTTGTAAAATAAAATTAATGTCTCAACACTTGTTAATTGAGTACAATAAAAAATTTATTTAGTTAATGCACTCTGCACGAAGCACCTGAAATTAAACATCCATGTACATACACCTAATGTGGGAAAACTTATGTATATAAAATTATGGCATGCATTTTCTTATGGAGGTGGGTACTGCGTGTGCAGCGAACGTGCTGCTCGCACGTATTTACCTAGTGCAATTTGTTCGACTAGACGATAGACCTAGATGGAACTTTTCACACGCCGCTGCTCTCGAGCGACGTGCATCGCATGCGTATCCTTAATCTAACTCTATGACTCGTTATTGTAATTCAAATAAAATTATGTAAGTCATACATTTCCGCTACGACGCGTAATGATACTTGCGGGTCCTCCGTTACACAGTGGAGAACGCTACATAACGTGACCTACGTTATAAACAAGAAGAATTTTTTTCCGTGTAGACAGATAAGTTTGTAGTACTTACCACTGCAATGTAAATCACTCTGAGAATCTGATTGCTGAAAAAATAAAAATTTGGGCAATTCCTTTATAACTTCCTCGTTCTTCAGTTTATTTCTTCCTTTCATAGCTCCACTAGGGTAATCTCTCTTTCTCTCACTCATTTCTTTCACAATTAAAGAACCACGTGCACAGATTGAAATAAACGCGTATCGATTGTTGTCACTTAACTGACCGTAGTCGTTGTCTGCTGACGTGAGCGGCGGGAAGTCTCAGACGTTCAGTGTTGTGTCTAGACAAGACAGCCTAGACACAATGAGAGGAAGCCGAAAGGCACGCGCTTAAACTCACGCAGGCTGGCGTGAGGTCTGAAACAGGATACGTAATGAATGCTATAAAGAAAAGTACGTAGCTTCTGGAATACTTAACTTTAATCCACATTTGTAGAACATCGCTCTTGATGATACAGTAATAGAATCTCAATATAAATTGAATATGGCGCCTTGCTAGGTCGTAGCAACTGTAGCTGAAGGCTATGCTAACTATCGTCTCGGCAAATGAGAGCGTAATTCTCAGTGAACCATGGCTAGCATCGTCGGCTGTACAACTGGGGCGAGTGCTAGTACGTCTCTCTAGACCGGCCGTGTGGTGGCGCTCGGTCTGCAATTACTGACAGTGGCGACACGCGGGTCCGAAGTATACTAGCGGACCGCGGCCGATTTAAAAGCTACCACCTAGCAAGTGTGGTGTCTGGCGGTGACACCACATTCAGTGTTGCCAGCGTTTGGACGCTCGGTTAATTAAGCGTTTACGGTACCGCCTAAGACTTAAGCATTCACCTTGAATGATTGTGAGAAACATTTTACGAATTTTTGCTAACACATATCGGGGCTCCTATAGCCCGGGGGCCCCGCATCATTGATACGGCGGTAGCTACGCCCCTGTTGTTGCTACTATAGGCAAACAAGCGCGCCGTGGCAACTTTGAACATGTTTATGCCGTTAACATAATACTCATGTTCTAGTCAGTTGATGCTTCCCCCAAACGTGCTCGGTTATACGTCACTCAGTCTCGCTGTAGCAATCCTGCGTTGCAGTCCTTACGCTAGCGTCTTGGAGGAAAATGCGACGTGTCCGGATGAAGCAACTAGTTAACCTCAGGTTTCTTGTGAATCTGGGGAAAACAGCTACAGAAACTCTTGCCGTGTTAAAGAAAATGTATGGCAGCGAACTTTTATGTGGGAGCTTGACATATCTTAACATGAAAAACGGACGGCATGAGCGAGAAAGCCGGCCGGTGTGGCCATGCGGTTCTAGGCGCGTCAGTCTGGAACCGCGTGACAGCTACGGTCGCAGGTTCGAATCCTGCCTCGGGCATGGATGTGTGTGATGTCCTTAGGTAAGTTAGGTTTAAGTAGTTCTAAGTTCTAGGGGACTGATGACCACAGATGTTAAGTCCCATACTGCTCAGAGCCAGCCATCAAAGTCGGAAACGCTATGGTACACATTTCTCCTCGTTACACGAGGCACACAACAACGTTGTGCATTCCAGACCCCCATGACCATTAGATTGTGATGTCCCATTATATACTGTATTAACCTTTCAATATCCTCATATCCTTTCCCTGTTACTTCATCTTCACCTTGCGACTGCGGCATATATACCTGAACTATCGTTGTCGTTGTTGGTTTGCTCTCCATTCTGATAAGAACAACCCTATCATTGAACTGTTCACAGTAACAAACCCTCTGCCCTACGTTCCTATTAACAATGAATCCTACTCTCGCTATACCATTTTCTGCTGCTGTTGGTATTACCCTATACTCATTCGACAAGAATTCCTTGTCTTCTTTCCATTACACTTCACTGACCCCTACAAAACCTTGACAGAGACTTCGCATTTGTGTTTTCAGATTTTCTAAAAAAATGATTCAAATGACTCTGAGCACTATGGGACTTAACATCTGGGGTCATCAGTCCCCTAGAACTACTTAAACCTAACTAACCTAAGGACGCCACACACGTCCATGCCCGAGGCAGGATTCGAACCTGCGACCGTAGCGGTCGCGCGGTTCCAGACTGAAGCGCCTATAACCGCTCGGCCACAGCGGGCGGCTCAGATTTTCTAGTTTCCCTGCTTCGTTCAAGTTTCTCAAATTCCACGGCCCGACTCATAGAACGTTATCCTTTCGTTGATTATTCAATCTTTTTCTCATGGTCACCTCCCCATCGGCAGTCCCCTCCCGGAGTTCCGAATGGGGGACTATTCCGGAATCTTTTGCCAATGAAGAGATCATCATGATACTTTTTCAATGACAGGCCGAATGTCTTGTGGATACACGCTACTTGTCTTCAATGCAGTGGTTTGCATTGCCTTCTGCATCCTCAAACCGTTGGTCATTGCTGATTCTCCCGCCTTTAGGGGCAGTTTCCTACTCCTAGGAGAAGAGAGTGCCCTGAACCTCTGTCCGCTTCTCCGCCGTTTGACAAGGCCGTTGACAGAATGGGGGTGGCTTGTTATGGCGGAAGCCTTCGCCACCGATGCTGACTATTAATCAAAATTTAAGCACTGGCGGGACCGAGTATGTTTTGATTACTAATCAAAGACTCTACCACTACACCAGCACTACTAAAGTCAATAGTCATTGTCACTACTTTTTATTTGTTATGCTACTGTTATGCACAGGCTATTTTCATTCTTAGCAATACTCGTTTCCCCGCCTCCTTTTTCCCTTGGCCCACGACTACTGCAAAACCAGCTCTTGGTCGCACGGCCTCCCTTCCGTTTCTACCTGCCCACTCCTGTCTGTCCCGCTTCCGTCTCCGGTCCTTTCCCAGGCCAATTCTTGGGCTTTTTTATTGGCAGGGCGGACCAGCTATATGAACGCTCAATAATCCTCGACGTCCACGTAAATATTAAAGCACATTCATTTCGACCAACTCCACCATATATTTCAAAATATCGGCATCCAGTATTACTTATAATGAACGTGGTCAGCTGCCCCAAGCCTGCACGTTCTCCAGTTCCGTAAATATAGACTCCACTGTCCTAAGACAACACACAAGTAACAGATGAGAGTGTGGAGTAGCGGCATACAAACGCTTTGACTTATTATCGGCCGTGCTACCCACGTCCAGTAGTAATAAAGACAAAGACGTCGAATATATATTCGCAATATATAAATCCCTTAGCATAATTTGGCTAATCTGCTTCCTCTACAGACCTCAGAGAGTAGGCGGGGTACCCTGTTTGAAAACAGAACATTAAAAATTCGATTCGTGATACGAACATTCAAGTAGTGCTAGTAACACTAATATAAATATTCTGTCCCTTCACTGTAAAATTCAAGTGCGTACGTTCTTCTTCAAATGTAACACTATTGGAGTTGCCCATAATGCAGCCTATCATCTCACTCTCACACATATATTTGCCATGAAATCACAAACAAAGCAATTAGTATCTGGAATATCAGCTCACAACATCATATTCATGAGGTGCCCTCAAAATATCCAAGGAATAAAGTGTAACTGACTGTTTTCTGAGACTTAAAGTGTATCAGCGTGCCGTACTAGAACTTTCAGTGGAGACACAAAAGATGTCTTGGGAGACGACATCCATTTCATTCCTCGAGGTGAAAGACGAATTCCATGGATTTCCTACTAAACTAACTCGGTTACATAATTAATATGCAGCCCCAAAGACCGGAAACCTGAAGGGAAACCGTGCACCTTAGACAACGGAAGAGCTAAAACAGTTCACGAACCCCAGAAACCCTTTCAAACGAGTTCCTGTTCTTGAAAATAGTATAATTATAAGAAAAAAGGAGTCAATCAGTCTGAGATAAACTATAACAAATGTATACCAATACGCTAATTTAAAACACAGACACCAGAAGCACTACTGAAACACTTTTGCGATTTAGGGAAGTATGGATAAAGTAGAAGCTGCAGCTGATCCCATTGTCCCGACCCAGGAACTAAAGTAACTTTAGCGATAATCGTCATTGGTCAGTAACAAAACATATTTTCTGATTGTTTTATGGAGGTAAATGACAGTAGTCACGAATTTTGTCTTGAGCTGACAACGCAGTCGAGAGATCCTACAGATCAGCAGTGACTGCACACGGCGGCAGCGGAGTCCAATGATCAAATTTATTGTTGCCCCTCTACTGCTATCCTATAATGCATCATCTCATTGATGACAGAATTAGACATAGAAAAGGAGATAGAAAGATTTAATTATGTTAATGGAAAAATCAGTAGAACCCGCAGAACTAAAGCAAGGAAGCAAACTCTACCTGATTTCTATAATATGTTGTGTGTGCCAACTATATTACGTGGAAGTGAGTCGTGGTATGTAACAATAAGAAGTGAACAAAGAACACAAGCATTAGAAATCCGATTGCTTAGAAAAGCAGCTAGGTACATTATGTCAGACGGGAGAATGTATGCAAACATCGGATTAGAACTCAGACGGATAACGTTAAAGGATCAGACTAAAGAATCCAGAAACAACTGGAAGGACAACGCCACAAGAATGGAAGACTAGAGATTACCAAACTTAATGATGATTGTTACCCAGTAGGCAGAAGATATTTAGGAAGACCGAGGAAAATCAACAATTTCAACCAGGAGGGCGTAACAGGCATATGCCTAATACATGCAGAGAGAAGAAGAAGACATATCATATTAAATATTATTATTTTTTAAGTAACTGTGATTTTAATAGGTTTTGCAATTGCCTATAACACTCTGGTCTGATGTAAGACAGGTTCTGAAGGCTTTAATGTTCAGATTAAATGATTAAATAACAAATTAAACATAATATACAAGGTGTCCCAGGATGAATGGTCAGTATTAAGGGATATGAGTGGAACAGTCATTTGAAGCGAAAAACAACATTTGGACGTACGAGGTCTGTCAAAAACATTCCAGAACATTTTCAACAACATTTTCTACCCAAATCTTTTGTGGCGGCGTTCGTAGCGACAAACACTTCGCTGTAGAAACGGCTTACGAAGTCACCGCCACACTTTTAATAGCGGGCCGACGGGTCCGCTGGAACAGTGAACAGAAAGATGAAAACCCAAACACTCTGATTAAATAAAAGTCGGTACTTATCTTTATTAACGAAGATACAGAAACACAGTAGTGAACTCTGTGTCTACAGAAATCTGTCTAGTTCGAGTCGGAGCGGCTAGGTCAGCGTCGACTGACGACAAACAACTACTCTGCTGCGATGAACACACAACTGACTAGCAAGTACACAAATCGGTGGCGAGTATACAACTGAGCGGCGAATACAGAACTGTCCTAGCGCTCGCGACTCCAGCGCTTAAGAAGCCAGAAGCCAGCGGTGGCGCGCGCAGACTTGCGGCGATTTCCTGTGTCGCTGGCGCTGCTTATGCGGACGGCGTCCGGACTTTGATGCTGCCAGCCTTTTGGCAGCGGGCTCGGTTGGCATTACTGGCTAGGATATAACAAAATCTTTTACTCATTGTGCATGGTCTCCTTCGAAATGCTGTGCTCCACAACCGATGCACGGCTCCCAGCTTCAGAAAACTGTCTCGGTACGCCTCTTGCTGCATCGCGCGAATCGCCGTCTGCCAATTTTCTTCTGTCTCTTCTATCGTTGCAAATCTCCATCCTATCAACAGGATTTTCAACTTCGGAAATAAAAAAAAAATGTCCCCAGGGACCAGGTCTGGAGAGTACGAAGGATGAGGCAGCACAGTGATTTCGTTTTTGGTTCAAAATTCGCACACCAACTGGGATGAAAGTGCTGGTGCTTTATCGCGATGCAAGAGCCATAAACTGTTTCGTCACAGATTTCTCGATGGCGTCGCAACACGTCCCGATAGTATCACCGATTAACAGTTTGTCCCTGTGGCTAGAATTCATTATGAACTAATTCTTCTAAGTCAGAAAAATTATCACCGTGGCTTTGACATTTGACGTGACGTGACGAGCTCTTTTTGGCCTTGCAGAACCTTTTCCGACCCATTGTGAAGACTGAACCTTGGTCTCAACATCATAACAATAGTCCCACGTCTCTTCACCAGTTCTGATTCTCGTAAGGAATATCTCTTTCTCATTTGTGCGATCCAAAAGATCTTCACAGAGTGCGAGGCAAAGGTCTTTCTTGTCTTGACTCATGAACGATGGGATGAACTTGGGGGCCACCTGATGAATTCCAAGACACTGTGTCTGGATTTGATGACATTATCTAACTGAAACGTTTTAATTCATGTGAACCATTTGTAACACAGAGTACAGCTTAACCACTCATCACTGTAGGCTTTCTGCAATATGTGGTGCGTCTCTGTGAAGGTTCTCTTGAGTGCAGACGCATTGCTCCTCTGACTCTGATATCTCGATATTTGCAAACAACGTTGTACTCAATACAGCACTGAACATAACTAACAGACATAAAGCCACGAAATTTTCGGCAGTTACACATAAAAAAGAGGTGTGTGGAGGGATGCTAACTGCACTTCGCTCCCACACCACTAGCGCGAAATTACACATGTTTCGGAATTTTCTGAACAGAACTCGTATGTCCTTTTCTGAATGGCTTCTGACATAGAAAATATTGAATGTATGTTGTTATTTATTTTCCTTATTATCCAGTGCACTGTCATTGTTTACAACGTCCATCAAAATGACTTACAAAAGCTACCTGCACATCAGCGCATTCACGTCGCCATGATTATCAGTATTCTCTCGCTCTCTTCAAGCAAACTATTAGTCCTGGAACACGGTTGAATAGAACCTTTTTATAGGAAATTTAAGGTAATTTAATTTTGCACTGCGACTTTTCGCTAAGGGCTGCTGATTTCGAGTTATTCAAGAAAAACTTGCAAAATTAACTGTAAACGGGTTCTGTCTCAGAAACCATTGCGAGCTGGGCATATGTCCATTTGTTGTTTTTTGCTTTAAGTAATCGTTCCTGACATATCACTGAACATTGACCATTCCTCCTGAGACAACCTGTATAGATATGTTTTCATTATGGTTTTTATGAAGATCTGATTTCAAATGGAGAGTTAAACAGTCAAGAAAACGAGCTGGAATCTGTATCACTGTGCCAAGAGTGCAGAGTGCCACCAAAGCGCCATGTGATTTGCTCCATGCGTTCTCATATGCGAGAATGGTCTGGAGCAGTGAACGAACTTGCCATTTCATCTGTGAGAGTGGTGGGGAGCTGTGAACTAGTAAGCTACATTGTGATCCAATCTGTAACAGTGATGGGGAGCAGTGAGCTGTTGGGCTGGCTTACAGTCCAGTCCATGAGAGTGGTGGGGAGAGCTGAGCATTTGGGAGTGGACTTGTGCCTGCGTCGCTTTGCAATACGCTCTGACCACGCGGTTGCTGAAGACTGCAGCTTATACGATCGCTGGCAACACGAATTTTGACTGTGATGCTATGAAGAAGGATGAAAAGTAACAATTTACTGAAAAGTAGTGAGTTTCTGAAATTTGAGATTATCTTTTCAAATGAAAAGCAGAAACATGATGATGGAAGTGTTTTCCAGGTTAATTTATCATTCTGAAAAACTGATATTTCGTCTGTCTCAATAGCTGCGCAGAGAGCGTGATGGCATTCTAAGTAAAGGGACCTGGGTTCGGCATGTGGCTGGCATGAAAATGTTTCTCCACAGGGGAACTGGAAGGTTGAGTTGTCTTTACTTTTGTATCGTCATAATTGGCATTACTATTGAGACTGACGTAGGTGCATATGGTCTACAACACAATTTTAGTAACTTGGTCAACGTTTTGTTAATGATGAAGAGAAGGGTTACGTTTCAGCAGCCTACCACAGAATTTTTATTCCTCTCATTACTGGCACCAGACACGCATTTCGAAACCACATAAGCTACCAATCAGTTTTTCCGAATAACCTGTAACCCACTCCTTTCAGGAACGGACTGTCCTTCTCTAGTGCTTTTTGTTTGTTTGTTTATGTGTGTGTGTAAACATTTTCGCATGTGTTTTTATGTGTGTGGAACATTTAAATATAACACTTTTTTGTTGTTTGTGCGAATGCAAAACCACTTGTTGACGATACGTCTGCCGGTATCAAGCCACACATTGCAGTGCTGCAGGAGTATCCTACATTGCAAGATGATGAATATATTTTGACATTATTTGGTTCAGTACCTGCAACAAAGTGCCCCTCAAATACAACACGTAAGTATTATTCTAGATATGCATTAATCGTTCTCGAATTTGTTTATACGATACAATTTTTTTCCAGACCATGCAGCACTGTTTATATGATACTGTCATCTTTTCTTTTTTGGAGATTCATCACGATGAGCTCTTCTCACAACCAAACACCACCCATCATTATTCCACTACGTGTCGCACAGGCACCTACCAATTCCTAATACCATTGGCAGTATAGTTCTGCGTCTGGATGCTTGTTCTGGACATGTCAAAATTTTTTGCTGTGGATTAGCCTTTAGACCAGTCAGCAGTAACTTCTTAGCCTACCTTGTTAGAAATAACAGTAATAATGAGAATGGCCTGGTGCACCAATATGAAGTCGCATCATTGCCATTTAGTGTAATTGGAGAGGCTTTTGGAAAGAGGTCTTGATGCCTGCATCGAGAATTCGATTGAGTATTTGGATCCTATCATTTTCCTTAATGTTTTTCAAAGTGTTTGGATATGTGAAATTCCCAAAATTGTTTATGATCCACGTTATCCCCCTGTTAAGTGCCACAATTTCCTTCGCTGCGAATTTGATATAGTAAATGGGGAATGTAAAGTTACCACAGTCACCATTAATTTGCATAGGTAAAATGAGGTGACATCGCAGGGCAGCCTGCTTGCTGCATGGTGTGAGAAGTCAGTAACAAATAAGATCCGGATCGGATTTTTTTCATTTTCAGCTAGGATATCCTGGAAAAGCGCAAGTTCACATCGTATGGTTAAACGTTCACTTACGTATTTTTCAGATTTTGACCTTAAAATCGATACGGCCAGCATAAAGACTATCATTAATTCGTAGAATACCGAGACTGCAAACTTTCCTTGGTCCGTGGCCGGCCGGTGTGACCGAGCGGTTCTAGGCGCTTCAGTCTGGAAGCGTGCGGCCGCTACGGTCCCAGGATCGAATCCTGCCGCGGGCATCGATGTGTGTGACGTCCTTAGGTTAGTTAGGTTTAAGTAGTGCTAAGTTCTAGGGGGCTGATGACCTCAGATGTTAAGTCCCATAGTGCTCAGAGCCATGTGAAAAAAAAAATGGTTCAAATGGCTCTGAGTACTATGGCACTCAACATCTTAGGTCATAAGTCCCCTAGAACTTAGAACTACTTAAACCTAACTAACCTAAGGACATCACACACGTCCATGCCCGAGGCAGGATTCGAACCTGCGACCGTAGCAGTCCCGCGGTTCCGGGCTGCAGCGCCAGAACCGAGCCATGTGAACCTTTTTCTTTTCTTTTTTTTTTTTTCGAACCTTGGTCCATTCTGGCTCTGGCTGCTGAGAGAAATATTCAGTAACATTGAGAGCGCACACTTACTAAACCTTAAGAAAGAGTGAAATTTACAAATATTTCGATTTTTCTACTATTGACTTCCCTGTAAAGATTTGTATATTTCGAAATTTGGGAAGCAAATCCCACAATTATCAGTTTGCGTAAACGTTCTAAAGAAACATGATTCCATGACTGTTACTATGCACAGAGTTGCTAGTTAGCAACCTATGGTTAAACTTCACTCGTATGTCTTTGCTCCATTGTGTGCTGGTTCTTTGAATATTGACCTTCAAGAAGATTTAGCCAGTATAAAGCCTTCTATGCAGGGACCTGTTGATATGCCTACCAAGGGTAACAATTTCTTGAAGTTCGATAAATTTCAACACAAGGAGTGAGCACCCTGTGTACTGTATACAGATTTTGAATGTCTTCGCGTTCCTGTGGCGGGCTTTGAGAATAACTCCAACGCCCCCCATATAGTTCTCAACAAACGGCATGTACCATTCTAATCAGCATATCAGGTTGTCGGCTGGTATGACTCGAGTCCTAGTACTGTATTTGTAGATAATACTTCGGTGACGATCCTACAAAACTGTTGCTCCCTAAGCTTAAAGCACTTAAAGAGAAATTCGATGTGATTTATCACACCGAGATGCCTCTAAATAAAATGCAGGAAGTTGTGAAACAGATTAATGAAGATATTAACTGTTCTATTTATGAAAGGTCATTATCAAATAACGGCAAAAATTATGCGTTTGATCACTGTGATGTGAATGGGAAGTTCACCTGGACAGTACACAACTAATACGTCATGAAATACCGACTCCCTCTAAATAAGTGTTTTTTCATAGATTGGATATGATGGTCATTTGCTCATTGAGTGTAGGGTTAGAACCGCATAATACATAGGTTAGTGTCTTCTTGTGAAGACAGTTAATTACATTTCAATTTGTAAAATGCTTTCTGAAAAGGTAATGCAAATACTCCTGGCTTCGTTAACATTTATATAGACGCCACTTCCAACAATTGCTAAATCTATGCATCAGACGGACATGCTCCGCACAAGAGCTGCATATCCCGGTTATGTTAAGTTTCAGATCGTTACAAAGAAGGAGTTTTCCCATAGGAAAATCGGGATTCGATAGAAAAACTCAAGGAAACCATGCTGCTCGATATATCCTCAATCTCCAGCAAATTTACAGCTAATGACGCAACATATGCGGAACATACGCATGCAGTGAATGTTTGCCAGAACTTCTAAATCACATACTAAAGACAATATTCAGGGCTTTGCAAGCACACAACCACACACTTTCTGGCACATATTTCTGGAAACTCCAGATACATTCTTATCAACATAATATCTAGATCCTCCACTACCACACTCCACCAGGTCCGTTTTGTGACACAGGCTTTAAGTACACAGAGATCAAACTCGATCTTTTAACCAAAGCTTACATGATGTTTTTCTTCGAGTGCAGAATTCGGGGAGACTTTGCCAGTGTGTAAACATACACTCTGAGGCAAATAATCTACTAATGGTTGGGTTCTACAAAAAAACTGGCGATTTAAGTTACAGTCTGTTCTAGCATATTAACAGTTTTTTTGGGCACGTCACGCTACAGTGCCTCTATACTTGGAGACTTCGGTGGCTGTCTGTTGATTTCAGCTGTGTGCAGATAATGATGATGGAAGATAGCTCCTGGAGATACGCTTGTTAGTCCGCGTGACTTGCACATCGATTTTCCGCCTTGTCCGGGCATCAGATTCCGCGAACCAGTTCCCACGCCTTGCTGTTGACAAAGTTATGGAATAATTCTAGGTATATAATTCGTTGTAGAAACCTATCGCAATGTCTCAGTCTTTGGATGGAATTGAGTAGAATCACCCACAATACACTTTTCCAGCAAATTTTCTGTATGAAGTCCTATATTGATGTCAAAATTGAATATAATTTTGAAAATAAAAGTATAAATTAATGAACAATGCAGTTTTCGGGCAAAAAAGGAGAATATTCGAAGTCTTCACTCAATTAATTTCATCAGAAAATGTGATGGGTGTTCGACCCTAGATGTTACATCGCCATGCCAAGTCGACAACTATTTTCTATGACGAATTTATGGCTGTGGAGATGCCTAACGTGTCAAAACTGTGTACAAAACCTGTTTATGGCAATATATACATATTCGTATTAGGCCTATCAAAATCCAATATGTATGAGTGTTGTTATGAGTTTGCCAAAACTCATTTCGAACACCCAATGGTACGTTATGTAAGGGCATGGTCAATTTCATTTACTGTGTGAAAAGGTGTGGTCTGTGTGAAGTGATAAGGTGCTACGGAGATAAATTCAATATGTTTAGATATATAGCTACTATTCTTTGTGGCATAAAGCTAGTGAACAATAAGGCTGCCGCTTCCATGAAAGCCAAGGCAAATAGAGTGCAAATTGTTGAGTTTAGCCCTCTATAATCCTAAATGTACACATACAGTACACAAGCATTTCACACTCTGTGATGACTGTGGTGTGTTATGTTTAGCCACGTCGAGTATTATCATTGACAATTGCCAGAGGTGCCTGAGTAGTGGTGTTGATGTACCACAAATGGTGTGACAGGTTAATTTTCGATCTAAGAATCAAGAAAACTGTAAATCACTCTATCATGTCATGACAATAAGTGGTTCATACGTGTTGAAAGAATGGAAACTAAGTCGTACTCATACTATTCACTTGAGAGAGTAACAAAGTGGTCAAACATATGCTTGCTTGCGCGTGTGTATATTGGGGGAGTATCAATGATTTCTCATAGCATGTATAGACATTTCTGAGAATGTACGTTTAGATCAGAGCGTTGTATGACAGTGAAACATGGACTGTGGGAAAATGGGACAGGAGAGACTCGAAGCATTTGTGATGTGTTGCTACAGACGAATACTGAAAATTAGGTGGACTGATAAGGTATGAAATGAAGAGGTTCTGTGCAGAATCGGAGGGGAAAGGAATATGTAGAAAACACTGACTAGGAGAAGGGGCAGGATTGTAGAACATCTTTTAAGACATCAGGGAATGACTTCCAAGGTAATAGAGGGAGCTGTAGATGGCAAAAACTGTAGAGGAAGACCGACATTGGAATACATCCAGAAAATAATTAAAGACGTTACGATGCAAGTGCTACTCTGAGTTGAAGAGGTTGGCACAGGACAGGAATTCGTGGTGGGCCGCATCAGACCAGTCAGAAGACCGATGATTCAAAAGAGAAAGTGTCTGTGTATGTAATCGAATTTATAAATCTGCTGCATATGCAGTATATGTACATAGCAACAAATGCACACGTAATGCATTTCCATTCATATAAATGACAGGGTTTGTTTAAAGTTGCTGTAAAAAAATTTACATATGTTATTCCTATTCTACATATCTGAATACAGCAATAGATACTTCATAGTTTACATATGGCATATGTGTTCGTTTCAGATTTTACACAGAAAGATATGTGAGCTGACTGTGTCTAAAGTTCTCATATTTTTTATAATGTACTTTTTAAGCTTTAATTACTAATGTCTGCTGATGTATACATACCTGATCGTCAAAGTCAAGTAGTGTCTAACTGTTTCTTACAGAGAAAAACATTATCATATTTATTTTTGATGCTGTAACTAATTATGTTTAATACTGCATACTTATTTGTAGTAATATAGATACAAAGTATTTGTTATATGATTTCGACAGTCTAATGTTACAAATTAAACATTTCATGCTATGTATATTTATGTACAGAAATATATTGACAAGTGTACTGTATTATCATTCACTGATTTTATGCAGCTATGTCTTTTATAAAACTATTATATAAAAGTGCATACCCATATTTAGCTAATGATGTGTTCATTACGTTGAACTCAATACGTCTATACTCACTCTGATGAATATGATTGAACACTACAATTCTTTCGAAAAAAATTAGTGAAATATACACTGAAAACAAAAAATATATCTTTTTTTAAACTAATTCTGTCTCCACCCCTTATTTTTCTTCCTCACATTCATTACATATGCACAACTGTTATGTGGTGTGTTAAAATACCGGCATGGCCACTATTATATCCATACTGAAACAATTATCTTTACACTTACAGAGATCAATTCAAGATAAAAATATTACAATAGCACATTTTTATATATAATGTAGTAAACTCTCTCTGTCACTGCAAATAGAGCATGCATAATAAAAAAAAACATCATCATATGTAAATTAATGTACAGTTGAGGTGAGTTGCACTGAACCACTTGTTATTTACAGGTCGCTAATACCAGAGCGCTATGGTTGCTTGGGCTAGTTCAATCGCAGTATTCTGAGAGTTATTCATCATATCCATTCGTTATACAACAATATATTTTGACGAATAAGTCTTCATATACAACACCAAATATGTGTACTGCACTGAATCAACTTTTTTCTTTTTAAAAGTCACAAGTCACAAGTCAGAGATATGTGTCACAAAAGCTTATGCTATGAAAGAACAAAATTATTATTGCATATAAATTCTTTAGACTCCCTATGTTTACTGAGTTACATCGAAATGAACGATTTGTTATTTACAGGTTAGACATCAGTGTTCTGCAGAAGCTTGTGGTAGCTCAATACAGGTATTTTCAGCGTTCTGCATCACATCTATACGCCATACAACAATATTTTGGACGAATAATTGTTTCTATATATGACACCAGCTATGTGAACTGCTCTGAACCAGTTTGCTTTTGGAGTCTGAGATATGGGTCTGTCGCAAAGCTCATGCTGTAAAAGAACAAAATTACCAACCATTATTATTACACTTTTACAGAAATGCTTAGGTGCAAAGCAGTGAAGCAATTTTTCTTCATTGGTCAGAGGTGTTAGCATGCTGCAAATGTTTGTGTTAGCTGAGTGCAATCATTCTTATTGATTGATTTTACACACCTCTCTCCTATACAGCAACACAATAATTTGCAGGTGTATGTCTTATGGGGAATACAGGATTGCAAATTAAACAGATACAACAAATATTTAAAAAAGTAATAAATTTTATTTTGTTCTCGCACATATACAAGTAAATTACTAATAAAAGCTCATATGATGACTTTTTAATGCGTGTTAAATAACGTGCCTTTTACAGACATTAGACTCCTCACAGACATGATTTTGTTCACACAAATAAGTACTCAGGACCAGTCCAGTTACATCGCTGGCAGACACAATCTTTCAGATATCTCCAGGATCAGAAGTCACATGGATTTAGGTCAAGTAATGTGGAAGGTCTAACACTTTGAAACTGCCTAGAGATGATGCGGTCGTTACAAAATTTTTCTAAAAAGAAATCTTTCACCTGGTGTCGCTTCATCTCACATGGAATCAGTAGTGCGGACACAGTTGCATTCTAGCAAAGCTGGAATCACGTACCACACAAAGAGGGTCTTATATCGTGCCGATGTCCACTGTTCATCTGAATGACCAGTGAAGTGCCATCTCCAAGAAGAGAAAAGAACTGACAGTGAAGGAGCTTGTGAAACCACACTATACATTCACATAAGCTGAGTGCAGTAGATGTTCCTAGTTAATACGTGGAGGAGTAGAAGTTGGCGACCTGTGGCCGGGAAATACAGGGTGTTTCAAAAATGACCGGTATATTTGAAACGGCAATAAAAACTAAACGAGCAGCGATAGAAATACACCGTTTGTTGCAATATGCTTGGGACAACAGTACATTTTCAGGCAGGCAAACTTTCGAAATTACAGTAGTTACAATTTTCAACAACAGATGGCGCTGCAAGTGATGTGAAAGATATAGAAGACAATGCAGTCTGTGGGTGCGCCATTCTGTACGTCGTCTTTCTGCTGTAAGCGTGTGCTGTTCACAACGTGCAAGTGTGCTGTGGACAACATGGTTTATTCCTTAGAACAGAGGATTTTTCTGGTGTTGGAATTCCACCGCCTAGAACACAGTGTTGTTGCAAGCAGACGAAGTTTTCAATGGAGGTTTAATGTAACCAAAGGACCGAAAAGCGATACAATAAAGGATCTGTTTGAAAAATTTCAACGGACTGGGAACGTGACGGATGAACATGCTGGAAAGGTAGGGCGACCGCGTACGGCAACCACAGAGGGTAACGCGCAGCTAGTGCAGCAGGTGATGCAACAGCGGCCTCGGGTTTCCGTTCGCCGTGTTGCAGCTGCGGTCCAAATGACGCCAACGTCCACGTATCGTCTCATGCGCCAGAGAGTTTACACCTCTATCCATACAAAATTCAAACGCGGCAACCCCTCAGCGCCGCTACCATTGCTGCACGAGAGACATTCGCTAACGATATAGTGCACAGGATTGATGACGGCGATATGCATGTGGGCAGCATTTGGTTTACTGACGAAGCTTATTTTTACCTGGACGGCTTCGTCAATAAACAGAACTGGCGCATATGGGGAACCGAAAAGCCCCATGTTGCAGTCCCATCGTCCCTGCATCCTCAAAAAGTACTGGTCTGGGCCGCCATTTCTTCCAAAGGAATCATTGGCCCATTTTTCAGATCCGAAACGATTACTGCATCACGCTATCTGGACATTCTTCGTGAATTTGTGGCGGTACAAACTGCCTTAGACGACACTGCGAACACCTCGTGGTTTATGCAAGATGGTGCCCGGCCACATCGCACGGCCGACGTCTTTAATTTCCTGAATGAATATTTCGGTGATCGTGTGAATGCTTTGGGCTATCCGAAACATACAGGAGGCGGCGTGGATTGGCCTCCATATTCGCCAGACATGAACCCCTGTGACTTCTTTCTGTGGGGACACTTGAAAGACCAGGTGTACCGCCAAAATCCAGAAACAATTGAACAGCTGAAGCAGTACATCTCATCTGCATGTGAAGCCATTCCGCCAGACACGTTGTCAAAGGTTTCGGGTAATTTCATTCAGAGACTACGCCATATTACTGATACGCATGGTGGATATGTGGAAAATATCGTACTATAGAGTTTTCCACACCGCAGCGCCATCTGTTGTTGAAAATTGTAACTACTGCAATTTCGAAAGTTTGTCTGCCTGAAAATGTACTGTTGTCCCAAGCATATTGCAACAAACGGTGTATTTCTATCGCTGCTCGTTTAGTTTTTAATGCCGTTTCAAATATACCGGTCATTTTTGAAACACCCTGTATTTTACTGAGTGACAAGACACAGTGTACACTATGGGGTGCTGTGAATACAGCAGATGCCCGAAGTTAGGTTGCTGTTGAAGCGCACGTTCTGCACCAGAAGCCATTGCAGTCGCCCCATGTGTTTGCACAGTGTCGATGCACAAGCACCTGCATTCTTGATCCGTACTTCTTTGAATAGAATAAACCCAGAGGCTTACAGCATGTCATAACTGCTTTGGAAGAGCGCAACTAAACCACTGTTTTGATGCAAGATGGGGCTACACCTCGTGTTTCACGCCGTGAAGGATTTGTTGAAGGCACCCTTCAACGAACGTATTGTCTCCAGAGGTTTTCTAGATGCATGACTTGCAATATCACCAGATCTGAATGCATGTGACCTTCGCTCCGGTGATAGAGAAATTAACACGTTTACCTGGGACACTTTCTGTTTCTATATGATTTCAAGGCCATTAAACAGGGAGGTGTTGCTCATATTCCACCGGAACTGCTGCGAGAAAATGTTGATCACGTGGTTCTACAGATTCAGCATTTAGTCGACGTCTCCGGTGCTCATACTGAACACATTGTGTTAGCGGCGGTTAATAATAAAATCGACATTATGCCTTTCTCGTTGGATTGATCTTTTCTGTCTACGCCCTATTCTTAAGCTATTGCATATGGAAATATTTCTCCACATGTTTCTTCCATTCACAGAACCAAATTTTCTCCTGGATGCCAATCTTTTTTTCCGTCGTAAATGTTCAAATGGTTCAAATGGCTCTGAGCACTATGCGACTTAACTTTTGAGGTCATCAGTCACCTAGAACTTAGAACTAATTAAACCTGACTAACCTAAGGACATCACACACATCCATGCCCGAGGCAGGATTCGAACTTGCGAGCGTAGCGGTAGCCCGGTTCCAGACTGTAGCGCCTAGAACCGCACGGCCACTCCGGGCCGGCGTCGTAAATCTGTTCCACACGAACACAATGGAATATCTAAGAATCTAAGCTGCTATACGATAATTCCAGCCTGCACTGTACCTCTGTGAGTAGCTGTACTTCAATTATAACCACACACTATCAATAAAACATTCTGAATGACTATTAATACGCTGGCTTCCGGCATGAGTTGGGAAGATAGTTACGTCAGAGCAGCTCAGAGTGCTCCTCTGTCTTTTCGGCAGTGAAGTCTGCGGATGGTATTAAGTGTATTCTTACGATAGTGTACATTTTAACATCTTCTAAACGTATGACAGTCATCTCGAAGTGCTGCATAAAATGTTAATGAAACCAAGTGGACTGTTGTCTATATTCTAAGTAAATTCTTTAAAGGGAGGTTGATTGTAACAAATACTCGTATCACACTTAACTTTTTATGATGTAATACTTAGCAAAGGGAGTATATGAGAACGTGTACAGGCCTACAGATAAAACCTGAGTTACGTTTTATCTTTTGTTACAGCTATTGTACCAATAAGGATGTATAGGAAAGTAATTTTCGCCAGATGATCCAGTTATGATAATAGCTTCATTCATTTAGGGTGCCGCTTGTGATCTGCGTACTTAATCTAGCATTCGTCCTAACAGGACTCTTCTTTAAAATCTAGACCATCTAGTAATGCAGTTAACATAGATATTTTCGGTACAACATTGTTCAGAGTCGAAATGCATTTCATTTAATGACAATAAACTGTCACGCCAGCTTCCGTGATATTCTTGGATTTTATCTTTTCTCTGCTGCTCAGTTTCTACAGTGTCTGAAATATGTATCAGATGCATCATCATTAAAGTACACAGTAATAGTATACTATAGTGGTACACAGCAAAGAACTTGGAAGAGCAGTTGAACCGAATGGACAGTGCCTTGAAAGGAGGATATAAGATGAACATCAACAAAAGCAAAACGAGGATAATTGAATGTAGTAGAGTTAACTCGGGTGATGCTGAGGGTATTAGTTTAGGGAATGAGACACTTAAAGTAGTTTTGCTATTTGGGGAGCAAAATAACTGATGATGGTCGAAGTAGAGAGGATATAAAACGTAGACTGGCAATGACAAGGAAAGCGTTTCTGAAGAAGAGAAATTTGTTAACATCGAGTATTTATTTAAGTGTCAGGAAGTCGTTTCTGAGAGTATTTGTATGGAGTGTAGCCATGTATGGAAGTGTAACATGGACGATAAATAGTGCGGACAAGTAGAGAATAGAAGATTCCGAAATGTGGTGCTACAGAAGAATGCTGAGGATCAGATGGATGGATCACCTAACTAATGAGGAGGTATTGAGTAGAATTGGGGAAGGGGCGTCTGTGGCACAACTTGACTAGAAGAAGGGATCGGTTGGTAGGACATGTTCTGAGGCATCAAGAGATCACCAATTTAGTGTTGGAGGGCAGCGTGGAGTTTAAAAATCGTAGGGGGAGACCAAGGGATGAATACACTAAGCAGATTCAGAAGGATGTAGGCAGCAGTACATACTGGGAGATGAAGAAGCTTGCACAGGATAGAGTAGCATGGAGAGCTGCATCAAACCAGTCTCAGGACTGAAGACCACAACAACAACAACAACAACAACAGTGGTATACATATAAATAGCCTTATCCTCTACACGTCGTGTAGCGTCTTCAAAACATTAGCTTTAACAAAAATGTAAATTATGTACTTCTGAAATTTTTCAGTGGTTTTCACTCTCGGGTGCTTCCTATAAAGAATTGTAATTGACGATCGCGTGTGCAATAGTAATTGCACCTTTAGATACAGACGTGTGTTTCTGCGTGAGGCACGCGTCCTCTGGCTCCAATCTAAACTTGCTGGGGATTTCCTATCCTTTTAGTTATTGTGTTATATTACGACTTATTTTTTGCTAGATCAGTTCTAACAATAAGCGTTAGTTTATTTTCTACAAGCGATGAACTTATGTCATGAACTGTAATATTTGAAACCAAGCCGATGTTGCACACAACATCCTTCACTACCACGCTAGTGTCATCAGCAAAGAGGAATATTTTAGAGTTATCCATCTATTAGAGGGTATATCATTTATATAAATAAGGAACAGGAGTGGCCCCAACACTGATCCTGGGGGCTCCCCCTCTTGACTGTACCCCACTCAGACCCCACATCTCAGCCATTCTCAACACTGTGAATAATGAGCTTTTGCTGTCTGTTTGTTAAAGTAAGAGGTGAACCCATTGTGAGCTACTCGCCGTATTCCATAATGGTCCAACCTCTGGAGCAATATTTTGTGATCAACAAAATCAAACACCTTAGTTAAATAAAAAAAATATGCGTAGCGTTCGAAACATTTTGTTTAACCCATCCCTCACAGTGAAAAGAGAACACAGCATTTTCAGTTGTTAAACGACTCCTAAAGCCGACCTGTACATTTTATAGCAAATCGAATGATATAAAATGATCTATTATCCTCACATACATAGCCTTTTCAATAACTTTATTAAACTCTGACGGCATAGAAATAGGTCTAAAATTGTCTACATTACCCCTTTCTTCCTTTTTATAAAGCTGCTATACTGCTGAGTATTTTAATCGTTCAGGAAACTGACCAACAGTACTTAAATATTCTGCCAGTCACTCCATCATACCCATGAGCGTCCTTAGTCTTCAGTGATTTAATTATTGACTCAATTCCCCCTTGTTTGTATCACAGAGGAGTACTTCAGACATCAGTCTCGGGAAGTCATTTGCCAAGAAAGTTATATATGAGCCCCTGTAGAAACTACATTTGTATTTAATTCACGAGCAGTACTCAGAAAATGACTTAAATACTGTACATATATCTGAAATAATCGATAACCAAAATATTTTTACTATGAAGTGACTTTATATTGTCGATCTTGTGCTGCTGATCAGATACTTCCTGCACAACTGACCACTTGGTTTTAATTTAATCCTGTGAATTAGCTATTCTATTTGCATGCCACAAACTCTTTACCTTCCTAATAACATTTTAAGCACATAACAGTACTGAAACTTCCTGGCAGATTAAAACTGTGTGCCGGACCGATACTCGATCTTAGGACCTTTGCCTTTCGCCGGCGAGTGCTCTATCAACTGACCTACACAAGCGCGACTCACGACCCGTTCTCACAGCTTTTAATTCCGCCAGCACCTCGTCTCCTACCTGCCAAACTTCACAGAAGCTATCCTGCACCAGTAGCATCCACAGTGAGTTTAGAATAATGATAATCGCCGTGAATAGGGTAACGCATGTCACCAAGTCAAATGATAATCATTGAACATCAATAGTACGTACTATGCAATAAGGTTAGTGGTGTCTTAGTGGTGAAATGGTGTGCCGTTCGATGCAGTATCGATGTCAGGCATGTCTCAATGCATCTGGACATAACATTGAGCATCTCTTGTAGTGGGCTTCCATTTGTAGTGCATGTCCAAATAATTACAACGTCATTTAGTAGCCCCAGATGGCCTTTGTGATCCTCAGTTACTACATGCTTACTGTTCCTTTTTGTATACAGGGTGTCCCATTTATCTTGACCACCCTAAATAACTGTTTGTCCACATGCAAACTACAAAATGTTTCAAGCATATGTTCTTTAGCCTTCAGGTGGACAGCAGTCAGCGTGATTGCCTTCGTTGCAGCTTTGTTTTTTACAGATATGAACAGCGGTATAACTTTTCTTAAATGGCACCCTGTACTTTCTATTCGGTAATTCATTTCTCTTCTATAGACCTATTAAAAATGTATCATAGTGTACCATTCACTGAAACACAACGTTATTAAGTACATCACGCAACACTGACTTTGAGCCCTGGATCACAAACTCGTCCACTTGCTGGAGCTGTCAGAAAAAAAAATGAAAACCAAGTAAAAACGTAACACAACATTGACTTCGACTCTCCTGTACCACTGCACTGCCCAGGAGCAGAACATTCAGAGGTGCTCAGAGTGGTGACCCTGGACACCGGTACACTGGTGCACCCGTTCAATGAAAGAATTATTTACTGTTTCCAGTGTTGCCTGATGAACAGAATTACAAGCAAGCACGACACGTTCCTGCATGTCCTCTGGCGTTGTTGGAATATCGCGATAGACAACGTCTTTAACGCATCCCCCTAAGATAAAAAGTCCAGAGAATTTAAATCATGAGACCTGGGAAGGCCCAATCCATCTGGCAGGATATCTTCGGTTCAGAACACGATGTGCTGGACATCCATCGTGTTGATACCAGATAAGCATTCTGGTTCTTAGCGGCACTTCATCCAGAATAAATGGAAGAATTCATCTGTCGAAGTTGGCATACGCTGTGCCGTTTAGACTACCATTGATGAAATAAAGACCAATAATTTGTAGTACCAAACATCCCACACCAGACGTTAACTCTCATTGACGCTGATGTTCTACCTGTCTAACCAATCGTGGGTTGTCGTTGGACCAATAATGCATGTTCCTTGTATTTACCTGTCCTTTGTTTGAGAAGAACATTCATCGGTAAATAGAAGAAGTTTGGATTGGCGAGGATTTGCTACTGTGCCCACTGACGGAACTGTACACGATTCTGGAAATCATACCCATGCAATTCTTGACGTAGGTGTTCATGGTAAGGATGGAACCGATAACGTGTAAGAATACGATGTACACTGGTTTTAGGAATGCCGATCTCGTGTTCAAGCTGTCGTGTGCTCACATGTGGATTCATAGCAATGAAAAGGAGAACAGCAACTTCGGCAGCTTCGTCTGAGCGAGCGCTACTACGGTTGCGTTGTCGTGGGTTGAAACTTCCCGTTTCCTGAAACGTCGCAACAAGACGAAAAAACATCCGTCGGGAAGGTAGGTTCTTGTCAGGATATCGCTGTCTGTACAGTTCCGTTGCCTGCGTAGCATTTCACCTGCCTACAACAACAACAACAACAACAACAACATCAACAATAAAAGAAACGCTATGTCGATGCAGTTTGTAGGAAGGACAGCCTTTACTGTATGCCTACTCTACACAACAGTATTTAAAAAGACTTAACTACTGTACTAAATGTACCCATACATAATAAAACACTGTTGCAGTTACTGTTCTGCTAACTTACATTCCTCATAGATAAGTAGCATTTCTACTTTCTCTTCGTTGGTGCACATTCTACTCACACAACTCTTCGACGATGGTTGACTGAATGACGGGTGTGCATTCTACTTATGTTTACATTTGTCCGCTGTCAACGTCAGCACGTGGATGTCTTCCATTACCCCGAGTACCTGCACTAAGCGCTGGGAGCGTCAACGTCAATGGTCTGTTACGTAATTAATAACGTTGTGTTTCAGAGAGTAGTACACTGTGATATACATTTGAATAGCTCTTTTAGGAGAGGAAATGAATTACCGAATAAAATATACAGGTTCCCATCTAAGAAAAGTTATACCGCTGTTCATACCTTTGTAAAAAATAAAGCTACAATAAGGCAATCACGCTGATTGATGTCCCCCTGACGGCTAAAGAAAATTTGCTTAAAACATTTTGTAATTTGCATCTGGACAAACAGTTATTTAGGGTAGTCAAGATAAATGGGACACCCTGTATACGACAAGGAGCACTAAGCATGTAGGAACTGAGGATGACAAAGGCCATCTGGGGCTACTAAATGACGTTGCAATTATTTAGACATGTGCTACAAATGAAAGCCCACTGTAAGAGATGCTCAAAGTTATGTCCAGATGCATGAGACATGCCTGACATCGATACTGCATTGAACGGCACACCCTTTCAACGGTAAATGATGTATATAGAACACATCCCGCTGCCACAACAATGCTGCCCACTAGGTCCTCCAGCAATGTAACAGGTGTTTCATACACAAACACCTCCACATACCCACACAGAAAAAAATCGATTGCGGACAGATTGGGTGATCGTGGTGCACGTGGAACTGGTCTGCAGCGACCAACCCAGCAGCTGGGAAAGGTTGCCAGCAGATGTACCCACACTTGTCTGCTGAAATGTGCAGCAGTTCTGTCGTGCTGAAATCGAATGCAGTGATGAATAGGCATGGGATTGACATTCAACATATATGGCAAAATTTCTCACAGGAATACGAGGTACATGTGACCATCAAGTCGGTCGAGGAAAACGTGTGGTCCAATTTAACAAACTCTGATGATCGACAGTCCAGACATTAAGAGTAAACTGGCGTTTCGAGGCATCTATACATGTAGCATGTGAGTTCACATCCATCCATATGTGCAGGTTGTGAACGTTCCTCACACTCCCAGGTGTGAATGCAACCTGATTGGTGAAGAGGGCAGTCGCTGTGGAGCTTTGGTCTGCAGTGCTTTCCTGTAGAAACCACCTTGAAAATCCCATGCGCTTGTTGTAGTCCCCTGGCTGCAATGTCTGGACATGTTGGAAATGAAACGGATGCAGTCCTTTGTCATGTGCAATGTGCCAGATGGAGGGTTTGGGAATATCAGTGATGGAGGGTACACCTCGTGTACATGTTGATGACGTGCTCTGCACCCTTTCGAGAACGTTTCATCTGCGGCAACTGTCCATATTGTTCGTTGGCGACTAGCGTTCGGCTTGTGCACGTGGAACGAACCAGTTTCGCAGGTTCGGCCATGGAGTGTGAAGAATAATGTGCGGTATGACACCTTTCTATTGGGATATTTTGCACAGTAAAATCATATAGCTTCTTGTCCACTGCAGTTGGCCACACCATAGATCAAATGCATCTCAGCCATTTCGCAGCGTTGCTCCAAACATTTCCACGCCGTGCATGGCCTATGGTCTCTGAGTGCTCTACCCGTGTTTTTATAGCAATGCTCTGTCGTGACCATAATGCCCTCTTGTGTTTGCGACCTCCCCCAATTTTCTATGTAACTAATGTCCCTTGTGGTATGCCTGACGGGCCATGACAATTTGTAAACTCTGCTTTTAATCACCCTGTATATATAACACATCACAATGTTTGCAGGAGTGAATCTGAATTGGATATAGCTCCATATGTGAACTTTTGCACAAAAAAGACACTAATTGTGCCCTACTACGGAATATGTTAATTTGTGACTGTAGAGTTCACGTATTGCAATGGAAACAATACTAATTGCTGATATGTCTTAATTACATTGAATGAATACTCCAACTACAAATACTATAGACTGCATCCATGCAACACACCAGGAAATGGATGATGCACATTTAATGCAGGTGGTAATTTGATCACATGGATGGTATGTTGCAATCACATCGGCCTGGACGCAAATTTTACACAGATAAGTACACTCAAGCACGTGCCGCCCAGATTACACTGCTTTGTTCAGAATATCTGTCTCAAGTTCAGTATCTGACAGATCATGTATTGTCATTATTGAATTTTTCACTTGTCAGATAGTATCCACATAGTCAGTGCCCTTTACAAGAATCAGGAAAATACTTTAGGAGAACTATACAGTATGAGCTATCCCTCGACCATGCTGTACATGCCAGTGCTTTAATCCACCACCATAATGAAAACACACTCTCTTATCGCCATTACCGTTGTAAAAGAACCCTGCTTAACTTAGGTCATCCAGTCGTTGCTTAGTGCCAGGTGTCCACTCATCAAACGATTCAAATGTAGCTTAGTTTGTGCCATATTTAGGCGACACTGGACCCAGCATGATTTCACTGAATTGTGAGTGATCTTTTCCTCCATGTACAAACTCTAGCTATTGATCGATGAGAGGATGCGGAACAAAAAAAGTGTCATGAAATTATGTCTGGAAATGCTTGGTTTCAATGCTAGAGACCATTTATTCAATCGTACTTTATTACAGAGTTTGTGCTCTAATGCTCACTGTACGACGAAGCCACAGTAACAGTAAGTGTTGAAAATGTTTTCCATGTGCCTCATCGCATGCGTTTACGTGTGGTAGGATGTTCTGTCTCACATGTTCACACTGGCGAGGCTGCATGTCAAAGTCAGCGTGAATACGCTGATCCAGTGTCTCCACATCTTTAATGTGCTCTGCATATACGATTCTTTTGAGATGGACTCATAACCAGAAATTGTACAGGCTGGAAACCATACATTTCTGGCAATAAGTTCATTAGACCTTTTCTGTTTCGTATCCTCTCATTGATCAATCCCTAAAGTTTGTACTCGGTAGAAAAAAACACCCTGTGTAAATACACTCCTGGAAATTGAAATAAGAACACCGTGAATTCATTGTCCCAGGAAGGGGAAACTTTATTGACACATTCCTGGGGTCAGATACATCACATGATCACACTGACAGAACCACAGGCACATAGACACAGGCAACAGAGCATGCACAATGTCGGCGCTAGTACAGTGTATATCCACCATTCGCAGCAATGCAGGCTGCTATTCTCCCATGGAGACGATCGTAGAGATGCTGGATGTAGTCCTGTGGAACGGCTTGCCATGCCATTTCCACCTGGCGCCTCAGTTGGACCAGCGTTCGTGCTGGACGTGCAGACCGCGTGAGACGACGCTTCATCCAGTCCCAAACATGCTCAATGGGGGACAGATCCGGAGATCTTGCTGGCCAGGGTAGTTGACTTACACCTTCTAGAGCACGTTGGGTGGCACGGGATACATGCGGACGTGCATTGTCCTGTTGGAACAGCAAGTTCCCTTGCCGGTCTAGGAATGGTAGAACGATGGGTTCGATGACGGTTTGGAAGACGGCCTAACGGTGTGCGGGACCGTAGCCCAGCTTCATGGAGACGGTTGCGAATGGTCCTCGCCGATACCCCAGGAGCAACAGTGTCCCTAATTTGCTGGGAAGTGGCGGTGCGGTCCCCTACGGCACTGCGTAGGATCCTACGGTCTTGGCGTGCATCCGTGCGTCGCTGCGGTCCGGTCCCAGGTCGACGGGCACGTGCACCTTCCGCCGACCACTGGCGACAACATCGATGTACTGTGGAGATCTCACGCCCCACGTGTTGAGCAATTCGGCGGTACGTCCACCCGGCCTCCCGCATGCCCACTTTACGCCCTCGCTCAAAGTCCGTCAACTGCACATACGGTTCACGTCCACGCTGTCGCGGCATGCTACCAGTGTTAAAGACTGCGATGGAGCTCCGTATGCCACGGCAAACTGGCTGACACTGACGGCGGCGGTGCACAAATGCTGCGCAGCTAGCGCCATTCGACGGCCAACACCGCGGTTCCTGGTGTGTCCACTGTGCCGTGCGTGTGATCATTGCTTGTACAGCCCTCTCGCAGTGTCCGGAGCAAGTATGGTGGGTCTGACACACCGGTGTCAATTTGTTCTTTTTTCCATTTCCAGGAGTGTATATAGGACGGTCACATGACAATTATTGATAACGCTTCAGTTCTAAGCTTTAAATTTCCATGCTCAGCTGCTTATGGGTAGGACACTATTTTCTGTCTAACTGGTGTAATAACGTTTCTTGACTTCATATGAGGGAGCTGCACGTCTACTGGTAACATCACATGCTTTTCAGGAGTTTCAGAAAACAGGCTCCACAACTGATAAATTTTTGTCTACCTGCTCCTGTGGCTATACAGTTATGCAATAATCTGGCTGTCAAATTAACTACTCACTATTTATAGGACACATGTGTTGGAACATCACTGAGCTGGTCGACGAGAATATTTTTTCCACAGAACCCATGCTGAAATGTATCTTTGGAAACTGCTGATCTATGTGTGACTGGGATCTGTCACAACAAATCAATGTTGTTATGTGGTGTATTTCTGTACAAATCGGACACATGCTGTGACCAGGAGACGTCTCTCATTCCCACGATCACGTCTCCATTGTTCTGTACTATCGAGAGCAGGAATCACAATTCACAGTGGCATACCACATGCAGCTGCAGTGTAATCGAAGAACCGATGACTCAGCATAGCAGTACCATGCCTGCTGCTAACTGCTGGTGCAACCTGACAGACATGGCGGCACTGAAAGACTCATCAAGGTATTGGCCAAGTCTGAGAACCTGCGAACTGATGGCTCAGCACCTTATTTGCTGGGACCTGCTGGTGCAACCAGAGAACAGACGTGCCTCTTGGTTTGCATCCACAGCTGTGCCACGTCTGCTGGAGGCAAGAACGTCATGAAGTAAGGTCATTCTCTGAAACTTATGTGCACATCAGTTTACGTATTCGACCATTGCCATATACTGAGAGCCTTCGAAGGCACTCCGATTGCAAGAAACGATCGACAGCTGTCGCTTTCAACTTGGTAATGACGATGTCTCCAAAATTATTTCTCCCATTCTTGAAGAGAAGCACAGACTATGTATGTTAAGCATTTACATGATGGCTGTAAGTGAGGACAATGAAAATAGGAAGCGAATAAATAAAGTTTTGTTTAACAAAATTTTATTTATTGGAGGGCCACTTGAAGGTATTTTGTGGAAGCAACCAGCCTAGTGCAAAAGCTCAGGCCAGAGCCGACCACGTGCATTTTCGCACGATAGTGGTCCCTTACGGCGTTCAGCGCTCGTGCTATCACAGTACACATAATGCCTAATGTCTATCAGCTAGTGTCTAATGAGAACATACCTTCACCGAAGAGTCAAGCAGTATATTGCTCCCTCCTACGTATATCTCGCGAAGACACCATGAGGATAAAATCAGAGAGATTAGAGCCCACACAGAGGCATACCGACAATCCTTCTTTCCACGAACAATACGAGACTGGAATAGAAGGGAGAACCGATAGAGGTACTCAAGGTACCCTCCGCCACACACCGTCAGGTGGCTTGCGGAGTATGTATGTAGATGTAGATGTAGATGTAGACTAATGTCCGACGCCTGACGCCTAACGCAAGCTCACCGTTGTTTGACCACCGTCCATTGCTACAAATGCTACACAAGGGCCGAAACGCAGATGCAAGTGATATACACTCTAAAATGATCCATAGATGTGATGTACAGAAGACCTGGGTGGTTTCTTCGTGAGAAAGGGACTCAAAAATCGAGTGAGCAAGTGATTAACGCATTGGTCAACCTCTGGCGCCTATGCAAGCAGTTATTGGGCTCACATTGAGTGAAAGACGTTTTGGATGTCCTCCTAAGGGATATCATGCCAGTTTCTGTCCCACTGGCATGTTATATCGTCCAAATCCCGAGCTACTTGGCTAGCCCTGTTCATAATGCTCCAAACCTTCTCAGTGTTGGAGTGATCCGAAGACCTTGCTGGCAAAGACAGGACTGAGCAAGCACGAAGGCAAGCAGGAGAAACTCTTGCCATTTGGGGGCAGGCTTTATCTTTCTGAAACGTAAGGGAAACAGAACGGGGTGTAGAATATCGTCGACGGAACACTGTGCTGTAAGGGTCCTGCGGATGACTACCAGAGGTGTTCTGCTATGAGAACCAGAGGTACCCTGCTACGAAATGAAATGGTACACTAGAGCATCACCCCAGGTTGTTCGCCGTATGGGAGGCACTGTCTAGGGTGCTTCCAGACACATCTTCCCAGGCCACTGGGGCTCAATTCGAGTCGGGACTCGTCAGTAATGACAACTCTGTATCCAATGACATCCCAGTCCGAATGTGCGCGACACCACCGCAAATAGACATAGTGGGGTACAGATGTCATTGATAATCGGTGCAAGCGGCGCCTTGAGGTCAGCCCGCTTTTTGTGAGCCAGTGTTGGTCAATGGAGCACTAGTAGTACGTCGGATAGATGATAAGGACGCATTGGAGGTTCTGAGTGCCTCTCTGACGATTGCTCGTTCGTCACATTCTGTCCTCTTTCTAAGCCAACCACTTCCTCCTTGTTGCTGTTTTCAGTCGTAGTTCATCCATTCCTGCCAACATCGTCGAATAATGGCATCGCTCCTGTTCAGATGTCAAGCGATTCGCCGATTACTGCAGTTGGCCTCCTTGAGCCCAACTACCCATTCTCTCAGAAGTTGACGTCTGCGTATGTTGTTCACGAGCTGTCTGTGAGGTGTACTTATTGTCCAACCGAGTAAGCAAAAATAAATTCGTGTAGACTTTATGCCTTTGTGTCGACATGTCCCCTGCACAATATCCTCATCAGTTGTGCGCTGAAACTGCGCTGCAGCTTCACACATTCATCAATCGGACATGGAAGTTTACAATTTTACATTTTTGCTGATACCTGTATGAAAGTAAATCGCGAAAATGTACGCCATTGCTTCGTGGAGCGCCAATTTTTATTTTGTGCTAGAATGTATATCATAAGGACGTCATGATTTTTTTCTGTAACCTCATCCACCTCTCACTGCTATTAGCTATGAAGTTACTACTTTTTTCTCCAAATTCCCCCATGACCACATTCTATCATATACAAATAAGCACGCGTTTTTAAATGACAAACAAGTAGCACAGTACAATACTTTCATAAAAATACGTTGGTGACGATCAGTCCTACAACTAGCACAGTACATAAATTTAGTTAAACATTAAAACCATAGTACTCAGATAGATGCTTGCATGCTGCTGGATTATATATATTATAAATAACCGAGCGAGGTGGCGTAGTGGTAGCACACTGGACTCGCATTCGGGAGGACGATGGTATAATCCCGCGTCCGGCCATCCTGATTTAGGGCCCGCATCTCGTGGTCGTGCGGTAGCGTTCTCGCTTCCTACGCCCGGGTTCCCGGGTTCGATTCCCGGCGGGGTCAGGGATTTTCTCTGCCTCGTGATGGCTGGGTGTTGTGTGCTGTCCTTAGGTTAGTTAGGTTTAAGTAGTTCTAAATTCTAGGTGACTTATGACCACAGCAGTTGAGTCCCATAGTGCTCAGAGCCATTTGATTTTTTTGATTTAGGTTTTCCGTGATTTCCTTAAATCGCTCCAGGCAAATGCTGGGATGGTTCCTTTGAAAGGGCACGGCCGACTTCCTTCCCTAATCCGATGAGACCGATAACCTCACTTACTCGGATTGCTACACTACAGTTCAAGAAAATCACATTAATGGTGTTTATTACAATAAAGTAGATTGACAATACTTAACTTTGATTTACAACACCGCGTCGCAAGCGATTAACCACATACAAACAGTCGGTGTCCTTCTCTATGTACAGTGTCCATACAAGCAATTAATATAAGTTTCAAGTCTCAGTATAACAGTTCGGATGACGGCTCTACTAGTGCGCGTCTTCTACTCCGCGGTTTCTAGTCCGGGTCTGCTAGAGCCGGCCTACTACTGTTCGGTAGAGGCTGGCAGGAGCGGCGGATACAATCTCTACGGGTAGAGGCTGCTCCTGTCTTGGTGCGGGACTAGTCAGCGTGCTATTGGCTGACGTCGTCTCACAGCCCTCTCTGCACTTGCGTTCTTCATCTTCGTGCCGGTCCTTGTCGTTACGTAGGAACATTCCTTCCCCCAAAGCGGCGGACGACCTGTGGCTGCAGGGGACGTATCCCGCCATCCGGCCTTCGCTCTGGCGGAAACGTCACCTGGAAAACGAGCAGAAGGGCACGCGTCCATTTCCTGATGCCATGAACTAGGTGACACTGCTGAGGTGTCGGCGGGTCCAGCTCCATCGGTAGGACGAGAGGAAACGGCGGAGGCGAAGGCTCCGTTTCCATGGGGTCGTCCCGCGGTGTCGTGATGACGCCCTCTGGCGGCTGCTGTGGCCGCGCTGCCCCCTGGATCTGTGAATCTGGGGGAAGACCATCGTGCACATGACAGGGGCGAAGCTGATTGTGATGACGGCGCTGCAAGCCATCTGGACCTGAAGTAAGATACATGCAAGGGGCAAGTCGACGAAAGATCTCGCCTCGCACCCACCGTCTGGTGTCGCTAAAACCACTGTAAAAGACAGTATCATGGGGCGCGAAGCGATAGTTACGGCCTCCCTTCGGCGCCGAATGCTGGGGATGGTGGAGCAGGTGGAGCAATGTCCGAAGGCGGCCATGAAGCATTTTCGCCAGCGATGGTCCGTCTCGTGGGTGTGAACGATATGAGGAGAGAAAAAGTTGCAATGCTTGATCCCTGGTGTGTGCGGAGCTAAGTTGGACCATCTGCTGCTTGAAGGTTCTGACAAAACGTTGCGATTCGCCGTTTAACTGTGGATGGAACGGTGTACTATTTAGATGCTTTATGCCATTGCGTTCATAGAATGTTTCAAATTCTTTTGACGTGAGCTGTTACTACAGGTAACCCTTCGAGGCAAAAACTAGAGGACAACATCTGAATTGTGCTACGTGACGTTGTCGAGTTCATTAGCAAAGCAAAAGGAAACTTGCTGTACGGGTCAACCACAATCAACCATCGAGTGTTCCAAAAACCTCCCGCAAAGTCTTTGTGCACACGTTGCCGTGCAGATTGCGACTTAGGCCAAGCATAGAATTTTTGTCGTGAAGCGGACTGATTTTCCGCACATGCGTGACACTATGATGTCATCTGTTCTATTTGGGCGTCCATACCCTGCCAAGTACAGTGCTGACGCGATAATTGCTTCGTGCGAACAATCCCCCAGTGTCCTTCCTGGTGAAGTAACTGCAGCACTTCTTTTTCCAAGGCTTTAGGGATCAACACACGTGACTGTCCACTTCATTTTGCACAAGAATGCCACCTTTCTGTACAGCGATGTTCAAAGTATCAGCGCGCTACAGAATTCTTTGTGCTGTGCAAGGAACGAGGCCAACATGTACGAATGTATTTTAGCAAATCTGAATCAGATTCCGTGGCCTGTGCAATTTTCCTATAGTTCAGGGGAAAAGATTGAAGCAATTCATAATCCTGAGCATCGGTGTGACAACAAGATGCAGCAGAAGCGTCAAAGTCTGTATCAGTGCCAATGGGCAGCCGTGAAAGAGCGTCAGCATTATCAAGTTGAGTTGTCGGATGATACACAATCTCCTATTGGTATTGAGACAACAACAAAGTTCATCTTCGCACTTTTTCGGCAGTTCGTACAGCAATCAGTTTCGTCGGATGAAACAAGGACGGCAAAGGCTTGTGATCCGTTACTAAGTAGAATTTACTGCCGTACAAATAGTGGTGAAATGTGGTGACACCATACACAATAGCCAAAGCCTCTTTTTCAGTTTGTGAATAGTCACACTGAGCTTTGGACAACACTTTTGATGCGAAAGCATTAGGCCGCTCTCTAACACCAATTCCGCGAGAAAGCGCTGCACCGATTCTGTATGAGGAAGCGTCAACTTGCAATACAACCGGCTTTTTCAGGATCGAAGTGAACTAAACATCGATCGCTGAGCAATGCATCTTTGTGTTTGAAAAGCTACTTGGCACCTACCTCTCCAAACAAAGTGGTCATTCTTGCGACGCAAGCGACGCAATGAAGCTGGTATTTATGCAGCATTCGGTATGAACCGTATATAATAGTTCATCTTCCCTAAGACACTGCAATTCTGTGATATTGCGAAGAACTGGCAGATCTCGTATGGCTAACAAATCTGACTGAAGAGGGTGTAGAACTTGACTGTTTATGACGTGACCAAGATACTAAAACACAGATTTTAAAAAATCACACTTGTCAAGTCTACACTTTAGTTCTGTCTCAGATAACTCACGAAACAAAGCACGCAAATTTGCAATATGTTCTTCAGGTGTGCGACCTGCTATGACAGTATTTTCCAAATAGTTTGAACAGTCTGGCACTTGAGCAGTCAGCTGTTCTAAATACCGTTGGAAAAAGGCGGGTGCGGAGCGCTGCCAAAAGGTAAACGGAAATATTTAAACAAACCCGAATGAGTATACTACACACACTTTTTGAGATTCTTCATCTAGCGGTATTTGAAGATACGCGTCGCGAAAATCAATGTTGAAAAGTAGCTTCCAACGCCTAATCTGTCCATGAGATCCTCTGGGCGTGGCAAAAGATAAGTATCAATTACAGTCTGTGGAATGACTGTAGACCTAAAGTCAATACTGAGGCGAATGCGACCCGAAGGTTTGGTGAACAAAACCAGTGGACTTGCCCACTGAGTAGCTAATATGGGCGCAAAAACTCCACTATCATCCAATTCTTTCAGTTCAGCAGCGACTTTATCCCGTAATGCAATGGGAACGGTACTGAGCTGGGAAAATTTCGGCTCAGCATTTTCTTTCAGCGTAATATGTGTAACAAAATTATTAGCTTTGCCTAAACGTTCAGAAAAGAGTTCTTGGAATTCTTTTGCTTTTGCTTTTGCATGTAATGCAGACCCTGACAACACATTGTCCTGAATGTTCAAACCAAAAGAATCAAGATCATAATCGCGTGATTGTAACACCATACGCGAACAATACATGTAAGGCAATGTACATTTTCCGAGAATGGGAATATCATGTCCATTATAAGCCATCAGTTTCATGCTAGTTCTAGGTAGGCGAGGGGAGCCTAACAGTGCATATGTGTGACGATTTAGCAATATGACAGAGGCGCCTGTGTCCAACTAAAATTTCCCACATTTCCCACAAAGAAGTACACTCCTGGAAATGGAAAAAAGAACACATTGACACCGATGTGTCAGACCCACCATACTTGCTCCGGACACTGCGAGAGGGCTGTACAAGCAATGATCACACGCACGGCACAGCGGACACACCAGGAACCGCGGTGTTGGCCGTCGAATGGCGCTAGCTGCGCAGCATTTGTGCACCGCCGCCGTCAGTGTCAGCCAGTTTGCCGTGGCATACGGAGCTCCATCGCAGTCTTTAACACTGGTAGCATGCCGCGACAGCGTGGACGTGAACCGTATGTGCAGTTGACGGACTTTGAGCGAGGGCGTATAGTGGGCATGCGGGAGGCCGGGTGGACGTACCGCCGAATTGCTCAACACGTGGGGCGTGAGGTCTCCACAGTACATCGATGTTGTCGCCAGTGGTCGGCGGAAGGTGCACGTGCCCGTCGACCTGGGACCGGACCGCAGCGACGCACGGATGCACGCCAAGACCGTAGGATCCTACGCAGTGCCGTAGGGGACCGCACCGCCACTTCCCAGCAAATTAGGGACACTGTTGCTCCTGGGGTATCGGCGAGGACCATTCGCAACCGTCTCCATGAAGCTGGGCTACGGTCCGCACACCGTTAGGCCGTCTTCCGCTCACGCCCCAATATCGTGCAGCCCGCCTCCAGTGGTGTCGCGACAGGCGTGAATGGAGGGACGAATGGAGACGTGCCGTCTTCAGCGATGAGAGTCGCTTCTGCCTTGGTGCGAATGATGGTCGTATGCGTGTTTGGCGCCGTGCAGGTGAGCGCCACAATCAGGACTGCATACGACCGAGGCACACAGGGCCAACACCCGGCATCATGGTGTGGGGAGCGATCTCCTACACTGGCCGTACACCACTGGTGATCGTCGAGGGGACACTGAATAGTGCACGGTACATCCAAACCGTCATCGAACCCATCGTTCTACCATTCCTAGACCGGCAAGGGAACTTGCTGTTCCAACAGGACAATGCACGTCCGCATGTATCCCGTGCCACCCAACGTGCTCTAGAAGGTGTAAGTCAACTACCCTGGCCAGCAAGATCTCCGGATCTGTCCCCCATTGAGCATGTTTGGGACTGGATGAAGCGTCGTCTCACGCGGTCTGCACGTCCAGTACGAACGCTGGTCCAACTGAGGCGCCAGGTGGAAATGGCATGGCAAGCCGTTCCACAGGACTACATCCAACATCTCTACGATCGTCTCCATGGGAGAATAGCAGCCTGCATTGGTGCGAAAGGTGGATATACACTGTACTAGTGCCGACATTGTGCATGCTCTGTTGCCTGTGTCTATGTGCCTGTGGTTCTGTCAGTGTGATCATGTGATGTATCTGACCCCAGGAATGTGTCAATAAAGTTTCCCCTTCCTGGGACAATGAATTCACGGTGTTCTTATTTCAATTTCCAGGAGTGTAAATGAACAAAAAGTTTGTTGGACTGGCGAACCACTGAAGAAACGGGTCGCAAGCCAGTTTTGTGAATGCCTGTTGCAGACGTTGAAGAGAGTTTTAAAGTTCTCATAAGAAGAGGTTCTCGGATAATTATTGTGCATTCTGACTCTTCTTCTGGTTTCGTTTCTGAGAATAAATTTGTATTTTCATGTAAGAAAATCAGCAGTGACTACCATTCGGAAATGAACGCTGTTAGTTTCGTGACTGTCAGTTTCGTGATGTGATTCACAATTCTTATAGTACCTAGTATCGAAGTCCGCCATTGCCAGTTACAATTCAACTGTTACAGAGAAAACACCAAGTACAAATACCAGAAAAGCAGATATTTTTCCCCTGTTTAAAAATAAAAATATTAAGCACAGTATAATCCAGACTTGTGCCGATCTCCTGCACTTCGTTAATTGGTTCAAATGGCTCTGAGCACTATGGGACTGAACATCTGAGATCATCAGTCCCCTAGAACTTAGACCTGCTTAAACCTAACTAACCTAAGGACATCACAAACATCCATGCCCGAGGCAGGATTCGACCTGCGACCGTAGCGGTCACGCGGTTCCAGACTGTAGCGCCTAGAACCGCTCGGCCACACCGACGGCTCCTCGTTAATTTATGCAAGTCACGTGTCAACATACAAACTCGACTTCCTTGCACGTGAATGGGGTCACACAGATTTGCGTTTACCCACGTGTTACTGTCAGTGTAACCCCATGGAATTAATTTGGCGTAAGGGTTTTAAGGCTATGTGGGAGAAAAATCAAAACATTCAAGATAAATACACTGAATCGCTTATGCATGAGGTAGTAAATAACATCTCACCTGTAGCATGGGCACAGTGTGCGTGGCATGCTGAAAAGCTTCAGAAAGAAGAACCTGACAGGGAAGTGATGATGCATTAAACCTTGAACCTCTCATCATAAATTTACCATCAGATTGTTCAGAAACAGACTCAAATAGGAGTGGCGATAGTATTACGATGTAGGCTTTGCAACAGAGTAATGATGTTTCTTTGTTTTAAAGATTCATGGTTTAAAAATGTGTTCGCCAACTTATCAGTTGGATACATAATAGTGAGAACTTCCTGGACTTTTTGATTAGGACTCTGTATCTTTTTAATTATGCGGACTATAATGTTCAACGCATTGCATCAGGAGAAGTTAAGTTTCTCTCATCATGTTGTATGCTCTAATAACACGTGAGATGCAGCTCGATAAATTCGTCAGAAGTCCGATATTTCCACATGTGAACCTCTGTCATTTCCAAGGCATGAAGTGGATAAGTTACTTGTCGAGCTATGGGAGATTTTCGATGCTATTGGTCAGCATTCCCTGGAGTTTCTCGCAGATGATGGTTAGCTGTTTGCTTGTTTAACGGATTATAAATGTGGTCTGTCACTGTAATGTCGATCGCGTTTGTTTACTCTCATAACGCCTGTTAACAGCGAAAAATATGACAATTACTGACCATTTTTATGATAGTCTTTTACATTAGTTTTTTCTACCACTAATTCTTTTTTTACACGCGGTGATTACGCGTAACTATAGTCAAAGACATTCACACACAGACACCTTTCACATTTTTTACAGAATTCTATTGAGTAAAAGCAGTTGTCAACCAAATATAATTATTTCGGTTTGTGCTTGAAGTTAATTTTGCGGTGTATTAAATTTTTACTTGCAGTGCAGTTCAAATCGCAATAAATGATAATGATTGCGAGGGGTTCCAATGACCTTGTCATTTTGAGAGAAACTGTACTTCACGTCACGTCTTCACAAAGCTGTGTCAGCTGTTCTCGCTTCCTGTCGTCACGCAGAGTGTATCTGTGGAGCAGTGGACGCAACATTGTCAAGACATAAATTAATACTTCTCTCATGACGATTGATCATGCTTTTTTTCCGCTCCGTCTCTATGCGCCGTCCTAGGTGACGCGGACTATAGTGCCGGTCTACTGGTGTCTGGCCGAGGCTGGCAGGAGCGGCGCTTATATTCTCTTCTGGTAGAGGCCGCTCGTGTCGTGGTGCGGTCCCAGTCATCATATTATTGGCTGAAGTCGTCTCACAGACTTCTCTGTTCTTGCGTTCTTCATTTTCATGCCGCTCCTTGTCTTTAGGCCGGAAAATTTAGAATCTTTTTGGAAAAGTGCTGAGATGATGTTAGGGAAAATCACTGTGCAGTGGAGATGTACACATCGGATTATGTGCCTATTCAAAATTGTAGTTCAAACCTAGATGGCAGGACGTGGAATGGTGACATTCTGTTGATGGTAGACAGTAAGGTAACAATATCATCATGAGTTGCTGGTAGAATGCATTATATCTAGTGGTGCATCAAAATAGTTAAAGCAGACTGAGAAACATGCCATCTGATGTCACTCAAGGTAGGCAGAAACTAGGAATTTCGTGTTATGATCACATGATCAGCATAATAGTAGATACACTACAGTTTCTAAGACTCCAGATGCAGATGCAGGCATCTATCTGTAACATGTATTTACGCTATGTTATCCATATAGTCTGCCGGCCCAAGTGGCTGAGCGGTTCTAGGCGCTACAGTCTGGAACCGCGCAACAGCTTCAGTCACAGGTTTGAATCCTGCCTCGGGCATGGATGTGTGTGATGTCCTTAGGTGAGTTAGGTTTAAGTAGTTCAGAGTTCTAGGTGACTGATGACCTCAGAAGTTAAGTCCCATAGTGCTCAGAGCCATTTGAATCATATCCATATAGTCAGCAGTTTTCTAAAGAAGAATGGAGGTGAGGCTGCTTTGGCACCAATATACGTAAATATTTTGACAAATAGTTGCTTTCTGTGTCAAAGCACCCCAGCTCCATAAACAATGAGAGAACGAGGGATTACATGGGTATCATGATGCAAAATATGTTAGAGACAGACACCTACATCTACGTCTCGAGTCTTACAAACTGCAATGTACCTGCCACTATGTATATCACATGATGATTAACTTGAAATTCCCTAAGTGGTTCTCTCTACTTGTGAGTGACATCGGTTACCTTGCTTCTCTGCCTGCTTTATGCCTTTGTTGCTGCACCACTGGCTACAATGTGTTGTACCAGCATGCCACAATAAGGTGTTGCCTTACTATCTACTATTAACAGAATGCTACCTTTATCTCTTGAGCTATCTAGGTCCGGAATACTACCCTGAACAACTAGATAGTCCACTTTGTACACCTTCACCACGTGGTGATCGTCACTAATGTCAACTTAATACTTTTCTGAGGAAAATCTCACCATTGCTGCTGTTTTGTAAAATCTACTTTCACCTTACTTAGGTGAGGCATATATTCAACATAAAGGTCATAATACTATTTACGTTACCTAGCAGCCAACAAGCCCCTATCGGCATCTTATGGTTTTAGTGTTTAACTATATTACCTTGTGCTACTTGTTTCACTGTGTGTAATCGGCCTACTTGATAGTCATTTAATATGGTGTTTACTTACGTATGGGTGTCGTATGGGTGTGTGGAGGAACAGTATGAGTAAAAGATATAATGAATAGAATGGGATGTGGGTGAGCAACAGAAAAAGGTTATGACGTCCTTATATGTGTCACTTTAACACGTGTTGTGCGATTTGTTTAGCACTTACAGCAATGGATGATGTTTACGCAGTGGCTTACAGAGAATGTCTTGTGTTTGGCGCCAGGCGCCGGGCTTCACGTGTCATGCATCATGCATCAGGAATTAGCTGTCATGTGTTAGGCAATATGTGCACTGTGCTTAGAGGGAGTGCTGAATTGCTGTCTGTATCCATTATCACCTGAAAATACTTACGCATGAGCATAAGCACCAAGCTTGTTGTGACTACGAAGTCTTTCGCGACGGAGTCTTTGCATAAAAAGTTCTCGGTTTACTTGCCGCGTCAAATTTGGATAAAATCCCAAGCTTTCGATGACTACCTCCGTCATCTTCGTCAGGGGTAAAACTGACTGTCGTGGACCGGTGAGGCTTCCGCTTTTATAAGCAGTGGACGGCTTCTCATTGGCTGGATGACGTCACGGTGAAACTGATGCGTACTGAGGTGGCGGCCTCTATATCCATAGATTTTGTTTGCGCGCTTTATCCAGCAAGCAACGCTGGATAAAGCGCGCAAACAAAATCTATGGATATAGAGGTCGCCACCTCAGTACGCATCAGTTTCACCGTGACGTCATCCAGCCAATGAGAAGCCGTCAACTGCTTACAAAAGCGGAAGCCTCACCGGTCCAAGACAGTCAGTTTTACCCCTGACGAAGATGACGGAGATAGTCATCGAAAGCTTGGGATTTTATCCAAATTTGACGCGGCAAGTAAACCGAGAACTTTTTATGCACTAAGCTTGTTGGTTCTGCAAAAATTCATCACATACTCGATCAGTAACAAAGACTTTTTTTTATTTATTCACTTCTTATTTTCCACCTCCTCACTTATAAGCTTCAATAAATATTTAACACATCATCTGCAATCCTCTTGAAGCATAGGAGAAATACACTCCTGGAAATGGAAAAAAGAACACAATGACACCGGTGTGTCAGACCCACCATACTTGCTCCGGACACTGCGAGAGGGCTGTATAAGCAATGATCACACGCACGGCACAGCGGACACACCAGGAACCGCGGTGTTGGCCGTCGAATGGCGCTAGCTGCGCAGCATTTGTGCACCGCCGCCGTCAGTGTCAGCCAGTATGCCGTGGCATACGGAGCTCCATCGCAGTCTTTAACACTGGTAGCATGCCGCGACAGCGTGGACGTGAACCGTATATGCAGTTGACGGACTTTGAGCGAGGGCGTATAGTGGGCATGCGGAAGGCTGGGTGGACGTACCGCCGAATTGCTCAACACGTGGGGCGTGAGGTCTCCACAGTACATCGATGTTGTCGCCAGTGGTCGGCGGAAGGTGCACGTGCCCGTCGACCTGGGACCGGACCGCAGCGACGCACGGATGCACGCCAAGACCGTAGGATCCTACGCAGTGCCGTAGGGGACCGCACCGCCACTTCCCAGCAAATTAGAGACACTGTTGCTCCTGGGGTATCGGCGAGGACCATTCGCAACCGTCTCCATGAAGCTGGGCTACGGTCCCGCACACCGTTAGGCCGTCTTCCGCTCACGCCCCAACATCATGCAGCCCGCCTCCAGTGGTGTCGCGACAGGCGTGAATGGAGGGACGAATGGAGACATGTCGTCTTCAGCGATGAGAGTCGCTTCTGCCTTGGTGCCAATGATGGTCGTATGCGTGTTTGGCGCCGTGCAGGTGAGCGCCACAATCAGGGCTGCATACGACCGAGGCACACAGGGCCAACACCCGGCATCATGGTGTGGGGAGCGACCTCCTACACTGGCCGTACACCACTGGTGATCGTCGAGGGGACACTGAATAGTGCACGGTACATCCAAACCGTCATCGAACCCATCGTTCTACCATTCCTAGACCGGCAAGGGAACTTGCTGTTTCAACAGGACAATGCACGTCCGCATGTATCCCGTGCCACCCAACGTGCTCTAGAAGGTGTAAGTCAACTACCCTGGCCAGCAAGATCTCCGTATCTGTGCCCCATTGAGCATGTTTGGGACTGGATGAAGCGTCGTCTCACGCGGTCTGCACGTCCAGCACGAACGCTGGTCCAACTGAGGCGCCAGGTGGAAATGGCATGGCAAGCCGTTCCACAGGACTACATCCAGCATCTCTACGATCGTCTCCATGGGAGAATAGCAGCCTGCATTGGTGCGAAAGGTGGATATACACTGTACTAGTGCCGACATTGTGCATGCTCTGTTGCCTGTGTCTATGTGCCTGTGGTTCTGTCAGTGTGATCATGTGATGTATCTGACCCCAGGAATGTGTCAATAAAGTTTCCCCTTCTTGGGACAATGAATTCACGGTGTTCTTATTTCAATTTCCAGGAGTGTAATTTGGAGACGTCTTCAATACAACAATCGAAACATAGGGGTCCATTGCTACTTTCATTCAGCATGTCTTGCAAGCCTCTCTGTATATGGTAAAAAGCCAATCGTCTGAGAGGTAAGTTGATGTACACACAGGGTCCTGAAAGTGAACTCTCTTCTTGACATTCATGTCTCCATTATATGCAGCACAGCTGTGGCTGCTAACCAAGAGAATCGTCTGTTCTCTGGTAGCATCAGCAGGTCCTAACAGCCGTGATGCTGAGTCGTCAATTCATAGATCCACTGCTTTGGCTGGTACCGAGAAGAGCCTTACACGCCTTCCTGTCTGCTCGTCAGAGGATGTGTCTGATTTGCAGTAGAAATACTCCGCATGTGTCTGGGTGGAAACACTATTTTTGTCATGACAGATCTCAGCAACGCCAGGATAAGCGATTTCAACTGATATACATGGATCAGTATGTGTTCTGTCAAAGAAGAAAAAAATATGGTCGCTGACCTGCTTACAGATGACAACACACATGTGCCCTATGAATAATATGGCATCTTACACCATGAGTTTTGTACAACTGTATAGGCATAGGAGCACATCGACATCAATGCATCGATTTTAGGGCTAGCTTCCTGAAGCCATCTGCAAAGCGTGCGCTGTTACCAGTAGATTTGCCGCTCGCTTCCATTACAAAGGCGAGAAAAGTTAACTGGCTGTTAATGTTGGACAGAAAATCGTTTTTCCTCCCCAGAAGCAGCTGCGCATGGAAATTTTAAGGACTACAAGCGAACATGCTCATCATGTGTACAGGGTTATGACAAATGACTGAAGCAATTTCACAGCTCTACAGTAACTTTATTATTTGAGATATTTTCACAATGCTTTGCACACACATACAAAAACTCAAAAAGTTTTTTTAGGCATTCACAAATGTTCGATATGTGCCCCTTTAGTGATTCGGCAGACATCAAGCCGATAATCAAGTTCCTCCCACACTCGGCGCAGCATGTCCCCATCAATGAGTTCGAAAGCATCGTTGATGCGAGCTCGTAGTTCTGGCACGTTTGTTGGTAGAGGAGGTTTAAACACTGAATCTTCCACATAACCCCACCGAAAGAAATCGCATGGGGTTAAGTCGGGAGAGCCTGGAGGCCATGACATGAATTGCTGATCATGATCTCCACCACGACCGATCCATTGGTTTTCCAATCTCCTGTTTAAGAAATGCCAAACATCATGATAGAAGTGCGGTGGAGCACCATCCTGTGGTACGTTTAGCTCCCTGCTTGCTTTATTCGTCGACTTCCGCGGGCTATGCGTGAAACTTGCCCGCACGCGTTCAACTGTTTCTTCGCTCACTGCAGGCCGACCCGTTGATTTCCCCTTACAGAGGCATCCAGAAGCTTTAAACTGCGCATACCATCGCCGAATGGAGTTAGCAGTTGGTGGATCTTTGTTGAACTTCGTCCTGAAGTGTCGTTGCACTGTTATGACTGACTGATGTGAGTGCATTTCAAGCACGACATACGCTTTCTCGGCTCCTGTCGCCATTTTGTCTCACTTCGCTCTCGAGCGCTGTGACGGCAGAAACCTGAAGTGCTGCTTCTGCCGAACAAAGCTTTATGAGTTTTTCTACGTATCTGTAGTGTGTCGTGACCATATGTCAATGAATGGAGCTACAGTGAATTTATGAAATCGCTTCAATCATTTGTAATAGCCCTGTATATATCTGTGTGTGCGTGTGCGTGTGTGTGTGTATGTGTGTGTGTGTGTGTGTGTGTGTGTGTGTGTGTGCATGGAGAAATGTGCATATTACATTCCAGAACCAATACTTCAATATAATTCATGTAAAATCGTGCCAGGACCAGTGCAGCCTAACTGCACCGCACGGAAGACTAGATTTGCATCATTTGATGAGTGGGCTCTTGCCGCCAAGCAGCGACTGCATGCGCTAAATGAACCAGGGTACTTTTATGCAGATTATGAAAGTAACACTACATGCTTATATACATTTTTTCCTGTTTTCTACATTTTCTTTCACTTCTTTTCTGCTTTATTTTCGCCACACACCAAACCTCGTGGACACATCACAGAACGTCTGTTACGCTGTCTACATGGTATCCAGATAGAATGCAGTACAAATACTATCTGTTGGCATGAGAAATATCTAGCAGCAGTAAGAGGAAGTTGCAAATATCGGCTTAATACCACGTTCCTCAGCCAAGTCACTTTCTAAATTCGGTGTGAAGAGTGATTCTATTACCAGCTTACGCAGCTGGTGACGTGCATCCGCACATTCGGTCTGTTAATACATACTCCTTTCCACTACATTCGGAAGTAATCTACATCTACATACATACTCCCCAATCCACCATACGGTGCGTGGTGGAGGATACTTCGTACCACAACTAGCATCTTCCCTCCCTGTTCCACTCCCAAACAGAACGAGGGAAAAATGACTGCCTATATACCTCTGTACGAGCCGTAATCTCTCTTATCTTATCCTTCCGCGATATGTAAGTTGGCGGCAGTAAAATTGTACTGCAGTCAGCCTCAAATGCTGGTTCTCTAAATTTCCTCAGTAGCGATTCACGAAAAGAACGCCTCCTTTCCTCTAGAGACTCCCACCCTAGTTCCTGAAGCATTTCCGTAACACTCGCGTGATGACCAAACCTACCAGTAACAAATCTAGCAGCCCGCCTCTGAATTGCTTCTATGTCCTCCCGCAATCCGACGTGACAGGGATCCCAAACACTCGAGCGGTACTCAAGAATAGGTCGTCTTAGTGTTTTATAAGCGGTCTCCTTCACAGATGAACCACATCTTCGCAAAATTCTACCAACGAACCGAAGACTACTATCCACCTTCCCCACAACTGCCATTACATGCTTGTCCCTCTTGATATCGCTCTGCAATGTTACTCCCAAATGTTTAATGGACGTGACTGTGTCAAGCGCTACATTACTAATGAAGTATTCAAACTTTACAGGATTCTTTTTCCTATTCATCTGCATTAATTTACATTTATCTATATTTAGAGTTAGCTGCCATTCTTTTCACCAATCACAAATCCTGTCCAAGTCATCTTGTATCCTCCTACAGTCACTTAACGACGACACCTTCCCGTACATCACAGCATCATCAGCAAACAGCCGCACATTGGTATGCACCCTATCCAAAAGTTCATTTATGTAGATAGAAAACAACAGCGGACCTACCACACTTCCCTGGGGCACTCCAGATGATACCCTCACCTCCGATGAACACTCACCATCGAGGACAACGTACCTCGATTTATAAAACATTTATAGTTTTTAAGATGGATATCGTCAGTGACTCTTGTGTGTGCAAGTAGAACCAAGACCACGTTTTATGCAGGGTGACAGTAAGATAGTCGTTGTGATCGTGTTCTTAAAAGCGTAGTAGTTACGCGAGATGTATATTGCTGTCGGTAGCATCCTTCTGCAGTATGCTTCAGATGTCGGTTCTCAATAGTGTTCGGCGAAAAAATCATTGTCTTCCCTCCAGGGATTCCTATTTGAGCTACTTGGAGGGTGCAATCGGACTGCTGAAAAAAAAAATTGCTCATCATGCAAAGTGACTCTCATGATGAATTTAATTAATTAGCCTATCAGATTGATATCAGTAACGCGTCTCCTGGTGGGTGGAAGTGATTGCTATGGTACCACGGATATGATTCGTGAGCTGGAGCGTTAATCCTCAGTTTTTTTCGTTACTGCGATATCTTTTAATGAAATTTCAATCTTCCACCTATACAATGAAAGACAACGGCCTAGCTGCAGTGGATACATCGGTTCCAGGCAGATCACCGATGTTAAGCGCTGTCGGGAGTAGCAGGCACTTGGATGGGGCCATGCGCTGTTGCCATTTTCCGGGGTGCACTTAGCCTCGTGAAGCCAATTGAGGAGCTACTCGACCGGATAGTATGGGCTCCGATCAAAGAAAACCATCATAACGACCGGGAGAGCGGTGTGCTGACCACACACCCCTCCTATCCGAATCGTCAGCTGAGGATGACACGGCGGTCGGATGGGCCCGATGGGCCACATGTGGCCTGAGTTATACCTATACAGGGAGAGACGACCATCGTAATTAAATCACATGTATCACTGAAATTAGAAAGTGATACGTTGTATAAACAACATCTCTGTGCTGTTACCTTATGATACTTGGTACGTGATCAAGCTTTCGATTACTTTAAGGGAGTTCGAAAGTGAGCAGGCATCCTGTTACAGAGGTACATCACAGAACTCTGTCATGAGCCAAAAATGAGTTTAATATTGTAGTCCTATGATGTACGGCGCACTCACCCCTGTAGTCGCTGTAGGATACTGTCGCTGCAGGCTTCCCGCACGTTCCGACGCGCAGAGCCACTGTTCAGTAATGTTCTTCCTAAAAACATTATATCCTGTATGATTACAGTGGTTACAGTTTCTAATAGTACGAAAGAGAGCTTCGGTACTAACCAACACTTTCAGTTATATTTAATAATTGCCTAAAAACCTTTGGTTTAGAAAAACGATGGGAACTTTTTTAATAGTAGTTCCTGTAACTTGAGACATACACCGTCAATGTATGTGTCTACAACATAGTAAAATTTCATTAACATAGAACGAATGTGTTTCAGGGTATATAGTTTTAAAGTGAGTAGTGCGTAGCTAGAACGCCCAAATCTCGGACAATTCTTGATACCATCTTAAATAAAAAATTATTACAGAAATTTAAAACCGAATTGTGTCATGTATCCGGACTCAGAGTTAAAGAAAGAATATATCTGGATAACTGATTTTGCGATGGGCAAATGGCTCCGTTTGTAATTAAAGCCTAAAATCAATTCTCCACAGTAAGAAATCTGATACTAAACATAAATGGTATGACCTTTGTTGTGGTATGGCAATAAACTCACAACATCACCTGATTTTCCTCAATCAGCACTTCCAGATTCCATTTCCGTGGCGGCACCATTGTAAACAATATTGTCCAAAATATAATTGGTTTGTACGTCACAAAGGACGAAAATTTTAATGCCATAACGGCCACATTTATTTGGCAAGTGCTGCTTAAATCGGAGTTTTCCTTTGAAAAGCAGACTTTCGTCGATCACTAGGTTGTCAAAGGGTACTACTGCCTCACGGAATTTATTTTTTGTATGGTCTACAATGAAACGTGTTTGTACAAGAATATCTTGAGATGCGTTGGAATTGTCACTGAAGTGCAATAAACGTAGGTTCAACATGTACCGGTCCCTGGCCATTACGTCAGAAAATATTGGTGTTTGAAGCAAAGAATCTGTCGACCAATATTCATTCAGTTCTAACTTTTTACTTCTAGGCATAAGCAGAGAACACGCTAGGAAGCAATAAAATTCTGTTGGCTCTATTTCCTTCCAGGGTGCTAATCTCCCGGGTACTGTCGTCATTTTTATCAGTAATAAATTTATAATAATTATTGACCTGTGTACAAGTGGCAGAAAGGAATTCGATCGACATGAAGTACAAAAAAAATTTAAATGACTTGCTGACTCTTCGAAGTCTGCTTTTAACCCGCTAAATGTGTTCCCAAAAGGGTGTCGTTTCGTCACTGGATGATTCTCTGTCCAACAATACTTTCTTTTCCCTGACGAAATTTCACTTACATCTTCTTTTCCGCCTTCAGAGGAAGAATCTTCCGTTCGTGATGTCGAGGATTCAGCAATACGTCCAGACCCATCCAACTCTTCGTCGAGAGAAAGCTCCGAAGTATCACTAAAATCTTCGTCGCCAGTATTCATAAGAATATCCATGATTTCCTTGTCCGATAAATTGTGTCCCGACGTGGCAAAGGCTACACACGCGAACGCTTTCTTCTCACCAGAAGCGGAAAGTGGGCTGGCCAAACGTTACACTCTAAAGCAGAAGGGGCCCAGCGGAGGTGAAAACTAAAGCGCTTTCCTTCTTTACAATGAAGACCTGATAATGACACTTTTGTTAGAAATGCTGACAACAACGAGTAGCCGTTCTGTTGTGTACGTTTACCTGCTCCAGAGCTCGGGCGTATGTGAATGCCATTAGCCGTCTGAATCTTCCGCCTGCCTGCCATACAGGAATGCCCGCAGCCGTCTGGACTTCTCGCCCGCTAGGCGTACATCTACGCCCATACCCGTCTGGGCCTTCTACTTGCCGTGCATACGTGTACGCCCTTAGCCGCGAAAGGGTTAAGCTGCTTACAACAATTTTTTTTTTACCTGAGAGGTTACTTAGAGGTTATACAGACTGTGTCCTACTATTACAGGATTTTCGTAACTAGTAACGATACTTTAGCGATGTGAAAATGCGTATATGCCCCGGTTTCTTCTGACTTCTAAAATAACTGGTGTATAAGGGGGAATCTACATTTCGATGAGAAATTCGAGGTGTATGGTCAACAGCATCGTTGTCTCGGATTGGGTATATACACATCTACATCTACATCGATACTCCGCAAGCCACCGAATGCTGCGTGGAGAATGGTACCCTGTACCACTAACCCCTTTCCTGTTTCACTCGCAAATAGAGCGAGGTAAATCTATGAACCTCCTCCTGAGCCCTGATTTCTCGTATCTTATCTTCCTGAACCTTCCTCACTATGTATGTTGGTGGCAGTAGAATCTTTCGCCAGTCAGCTTGAGATGTCGGTTCTCTAAACTTTCTCGAAAAGAACGTCGTCCTCCCTCCGTCGATTCCATTTGAGTAACCGAAGCTACTCCCTAACATGTAAGTGTTGCTCCAAACTACCGGCAACAAATCTAGCAGCCCGCCTCTGCACTGCTTCGATGTCTTCCTTCAATCCGATGTGGTATGGATCCCAAACAGCAGAGCAGCAATCAAGAATGAGTTGCACCACCGACCTATGTGCCGGTTTACAGGTGAACCACTCTTTCCTAAAATTCTCCCAATAAACCGAAGTTGACCATTCTCTTTCCCTACCACATTTCTCCCATGCTCGTTCCACATCATATCACTTTGCAACATTACGCTCAGATATTTAAACGACTTGACTGTGTCAAGCATGAATTAGTCATCCTGTATCCAAACATAAAAGGTTTGACTTCCCTACTCCTCTGCACTAATTTACGTTTTTCCACATTTAGGGCTAGTTACCATTCATCACACCAACTGGAAATTTTGTCGAAGTTGTCTTGTATCTCCCTGCAGTCACACCCAACTTCGACACTTTACTGCACATCACGGCATCATCAACAAATAACCAAGGATTTATGCCCACACTGCTTTCCATCATTTATGGATATACAGGAAAACGGTCCTATCACACTGGGGCACTCCTTGTCTCTGATGATCACTCGCCATCGAGGACAACATACAGTGGTCTATTATTTAAGAAGTCTTCAAGCCATTCACATATCTGTGAACTTATTCCATATGCTCATACCGTCGTTAACAGCCTGCAATGGTGCACCATGTCAAATCCTTTTCGGAAATCTAGAAATATGGAATTTGTCTGCTGTCCATCATCCATTGTTCACAGTATATCATATAGACTTTTTAAACTGGGGGTCTATGTGTGGGATGGAACTGGTTACAACTATTGTATACATCCAGGCCGTTGCCGTTTGACTCTAAGTGAGCTGCAGCAGGACTGGTCACGAGGAGTCTGCTACCTGTGACAGTCAGTTACGAGCAAAGGATGCGCCGACCTGTCTGGTCTTGCCCACAGTAACAGAGGCTATCAAAGTTAGCAGTCGGCTGGGTGAGCGGCGGCAGAAGCAGACGTGCGTGTTGCATGAGAAGGCTCAAAATGATGGGTGTTTGCACTGGACAATTATTCCCCTATGTAAATCGATCGGTTGACTGCTCAGTGACAGTCTGAGCGTTTGGTACAGCAGCCACATGAATGCCAGGGGACGGACGTGCAGCTGCCGGCATAACCAATACATGTGTGGGTGGGTATCTTTTCACCGGCGCCCGTGAGACGATGCGATGGCCTTACTTGTGGCGCCAGGCAAACGGTAGATGGCGCGCTCTTTGAGATCGCACGTTTGCGTGACCACTAGGATTTTTTCACCTGATCTAATTAGTGGAAACATTGTGGTGGAGGAGGTTGCTTGTATCGTCAAACGTCAGTGCGTGCAAGACCTTGTATATACACTCCTGAAAATTGAAATAAGAACACCGTGAGTTCATTGTCCCAGGAAGGGGAAACTTTATTGACACATTCCTGGGGTCAGATACATCACATGATGACACTGACAGAACCACAGGCACATAGACACAGGCAACAGAGTATGCACAATGTCGGCACTAGTACAGTGTATATCCACCTTTCGCAGCAATTCAGGCTGCTATTCTCCCATGGAGACGATCGTAGAGATGCTGGATGTAGTCCTGTGGAACGGCTTGCCATGCCATTTCCACCTGGCGCCTCAGTTGGACCAGCGTTCGTGCTGGACGTGCAGACCGCGTGAGACGACGCTTCATCCAGTCCCAAACATGCTCAATGGGGGACAGATCTGGAGATCTTGCTGGCCAGGGTAGTTGACTTACACCTTCTAGAGCACGTTGGGTGGCACGGGATACATGCGGACGTGCATTGTCCTGTTGGAACAGCAAGTTCCCTTGCCGGTCTAGGAATGGTAGAACGATGGGTTCGATGACGGTTTGGATGTACCGTGCACTATTCAGTGTCCCCTCGACGATCACCAGTGGTGTACGGCCAGTGTAGGAGATCGCTCCCCACACCATGATGCTGGGTGTTGGCCCTGTGTGCCTCGGTCGTATGCAGTCCTCATTGTGGCGCTCACCTGCACGGCGCCAAACACGCATACGACCATCATTGGCACCAAGGCAGAAGCGACTCTCATCGCTGAAGACGACACGTCTCCATTCGTCCTTCTATTCACGCCTGTCGCGACACCACTGGAGGCGGGCTGCACGATGTTGGGGCGTGCGCGGAAGACGGCCTAACGGTGTGCGGGACCGTAGCCCAGCTTCATGGAGACGGTTGCGAATGGTCCTCGCCGATACCCCAGGAGCAACAGTGTGCCTAATTTGCTGGGAAGTGGCGGTGCGGTCCCCTACGGCACTGCGTAGAATCCTACGGTCTTGGCGTGCATCCGTGCGTCGCTGCGGTCCGGTCCCAGGTCGACGGGCACGTGCACCTTCCGCCGACCACTGGCGACAACATCGATGTACTGTGGAGACCTCACGCCCCACGTGTTGAGCAATTCGGCGGTACGTCCACCCGGCCTCCCGCATGCCCACTATACGCCCTCGCTCAAAGTCTGTCAACTGCACATACGGTTCACGTCCACGCTGTCGCGGCATGCTACCAGTGTTAAAGACTGCGATGGAGCTCCGTATGCCACGGCAAACTGGGTGACACTGACGGCGGCGGTGCACAAATGCTGCGCAGCAAGCGCCATTCGACGGCCAACACCGCGGTTCCTGGTGTGTCCGCTGTGCCGTGTGTGTGATCATTGCTTGTACAGCCCTCTCGCAGTGTCCGGAGCAAGTATGGTGGGTCTGACACACCGGTGTCAATGTGTTCTTTTTTCCATTTCCAGGAGTGTATTTAGCACTACGATCTATTTGTGGTGGAAATTTCAGTAATTGATTTGCATGTTTTCCTATGATACTGAATCATTGAAAATATGTTATATTACGAAGATGGATCATCATAAGGTAGAGGTGAGTGTCTCAAGCGATCTGTTTCAGTCCAGTAAATTGTTAATTAATTAATTTGATAGTGTAGTGCAAATAGATTATTCCGCTCTGTTTCTAATATCGAAATTCCGTCAGCGCCGCTTTGACACCAGTATTAGCCAACAGGAACACAGTATTCTGAGGAGAAATGAAAGCTTCTGTCTACATGTTTGGAGATGTTGCTTCACACACACACAAACAGGAAGTAAGCTCTTTAGAGAGACAGAGGCAGGAAGCAAGACTGCAATTTCCCAATCAACAGAATGCCTTCACTTGATACTTTGTTTGGGGCTACGAGATCGAAGGAGGCCAACATCTGGTCCGTGGTCCACGGTATTTCTTGTAGTGACATCCTTCCTCTACAGCACAGATCCACCAATTTGCAGGTGGAAGAGGAGTGGGAGAGGGCTTGGAGATTTAAAGAGGTCAGGGGTTAACTAGCTGATTGATTTAATCAATTAGTCAAGCAATTTGATATCAAAAGCGTGACTGTATCGGCGAGGTGTATGGGTTAGAGGTTTCTGAGGGGTGGGGGAGAAGGAGAGGTGTGAAGTTTCTGATAAGGACAGATTATCCCCAGAGGGTCATAAATTAACTGTCAAGAGGTCATAAACCACTTAGCCAGACAAACGGTTAAGGTAACAGATCAATCAAGTTTGCCCCTAAATGTACGAACATTACTGCCATTGCGTTAGTATGTAGAAACCCATCACGAGATGTTCGGTTTGTATAGGAGAACATTTTGTCAGCAGTAATCTGATTTGGCCTAATGGGTGGTCACTCATATTTTTATAGTTTTTGGGTAATTACTTGCATGTGTGAACGTAATGTTCCCAAACTGAAGAAAAATGGAGTGTTCCTCGTCTCAGTAAGCACAATCTTTGAAGGCTTAAGGGAGACCTATCGAGGCATTGTCATTCTGAGTAGTTGGCAATGGTCAGTTCTATCTCAGTCAAAGTTAGAGGAAGTACTGTTTCGGATGATACATTATGAAATATCCCCTGATCCTTTATCACCACATGGAAATGGTGATGAAATAGTGTGTTTTCATTGCGGTGGTGGTTTAAACCACGGACATGTAAAGGACGATCCATGGACAGCACAAAGTTTTCGGTCCTCTAAATGTATGTTACTGATTCGTGTAAAGGGCACGTACTTTGTCCATACTGTTTGTTGAAAGATAAATGCAGTAATGATGTGTCAAATATTAAACTTGAGGCAAATATTCCAAGGCGGTGTCATCTGAACAGCACGTGGCTGAGTGCACTCGTCTATGTAAAATTTGCTTCCAGGATGAGGCTGGTGCGATATTCCATCCATGTGGACACGTTACTACTTATGTTAAATGTGCGACCTCCATTACCTCGTGTGTAGTATGTGGGAGTCTACAGCATCTAAATTTAGAGTATTCTTTCGAGCAGACAGTATTTATGAGCAAATAGTATTTTTTTTTCCTTTGCAACATATGAACTCCACAACTCATAAATTAATACGTGTTGTAAAGCACTATGAATGTCTTTTTAAGCAATTTCACATATGTAGCCATATCCCTCCTACACACACAAAACAAAGTTGTATGTGAGTCTGTGAAACACATATAACCACATCAGAATACGAGGTACATAATTTATTTGGAAATTCACATTAACAAACAATATTTAAATGACCATAGTTGTATGCTACAGTTGTAACTTGATAGTCTTGGTAAAGTGCCATATGCAGCATAACGAAAAAATCTCGCACTTGTCAGTCAATAAGTGATTCCGCATCTCAGTTGAAGACAAAAGACTCCTAGGCCCACCAATAGATTTAACAGAAATGTGATTTAAAAAATAAGGCTCCGGCAATCTCGTAACTGCTTACGGCATGGCCAAGAACAGGTAGCATGGCATGGCCAGGCAGCATAGACTCTATGCTGTGCCAGAGCTGTCCCTTTAGATCAGTGAGATGAGGCGATGTCGTGAGAAACGAATATGCAGACTCGCCGATGTTCAGATAGCGTCTGCATCAAACTTTTTTTCCTGTTAAAGCATCAAACTGTATTCTGTTTTCCCTTCCTCCATCCGGTATCTTGTGTATTTCTTTCTGTTACTGTTACAACAATTTTGTTTCGTCCATGACTCAAATAAAGCCAACAGAAAATAGTAGTGGTACAGTAACACTGATTGTATCCAAAGAGGTACAAAAAGATACAGTAGATAGACGACACTCGATTGCACATCATGCTAAGAACAGCAATTACATTCTGTACGACTGATGTCCAGGCTTATCTTCATAGCGCCGGTATGTTCAAGTACGTTCAATGTTCACTTTAGAGAAGTTGTTCAAAGCGAGAACCTTACATTTGCAAACACTTCGCCTCACTCTGGATCATACTTTGCTGAAGCCAATGCAACACACAAGCATGTGCTATTGCCACAGTGGCATGCACGTGAACTGTTAGGTCATGTACACCCATGGGGGAGAAATATAAACTTATTGCAGTAAGTGTCCCCACAAATAAAGATCTAGCGGATTAAGGTCTGGGGAGTGTGGAAGCCAGAATAAGACCAATCCATTTCCCCAGAAACGCTTCATTTCAGTAGTACCATTCCAAAGTGTGGCAGTTTACCATCATGCTGAAACTATCTGTCACTGGACACCCAGTTGAACGTTTTCTAGTGTAACACTCAAAGTATTCCAAAGGAACATACGATACAGAGGCACATTCAACTTGTCCAGCAATAGGTAAGGGCCCAAAAGTTCTCTCCTGGCGACTCCAGGCCAAAGGTTTATACCACAGCGTGCTTGAGAGCTACATTTACAGGCGACATGTGTGAAGTGTTCAGACCAATAATGGCTATTGTACAGACTGAAAGTACCTTCATGAGTGAAGCTAGATTCGTCAGAGCATATCATATTATTTTTAAAATGCTCATTATTTTCCACCTGGTGCAAAAGGCATTGACAAAACTGTACTTGTCAGATGCGCTCTTCTGATTTCTGGTGTTGGGTTGATGTGTACTGGTATGGATGTAGTTTTTCATCATGAAACGCTTCAACAACCAGTCTTTGAGGTATCAGGAACTGCCTTGCAGTCTCATGGGTACTTCACTGAGGTGACTGGTGACAGTTTCAAAAACTGTATCCTGTGTGATGTGTGTCTAGTCGGTGGGCGACCTCTGTCCATTACTTGTAAACAGAGATTGAGAGCCACCAAACGGCATAGACCCAGGTGACGAAAAACATTCTTATTGGGATTGCAACTTTTAGGGTACCATGCAGCAGGCACACGAGCAACAGCAGCAGCTTGGTTATCGGATATATCCAGCAGCAAAAGAATATTGACGTATTCATTGTTTGTATATTCCATTGGAAAGCCCCCTGCAGGGCAAGTTATGGTTTTGAACTGCGTGCGATCGACCTTTACTCCGATGTATGTTGCGGTATCCATGTTGTAATTGTTTTTCCCGTCCAAGTTACTTCCAAATTGAGGATACGCTGAGTCGGATATTTCACCAACAGCTTCCCAGCCCACGCCATCGTGTCACTGGGAAACCATCTGAAGTAGAAGGTCCGTTACAGCGAATGTTACCTAACAACATTTGACTACCATTGTTTCTAGTCCTGGGCCGCCCAAGATTTTAGTATTAGGTTCATTTAGGAAGCTTTGCTTTGGTCATGCAGTTTCTCGAGTTACCACTATATCCTATTTTCCCAGTCTTCTATTGTGGAGCGGATCAATTGGAATCTGAGATCAGCTTTCATTTTTTATTCATTTATTCAATCAGTCACAATGGAACATCACTGTCAGTTAGCTGCGTTTCGCGTTTAGCACTGCAGTAGATGAAACGCATGACCACTCAGGATAAAATTATGTAAGAGTACCCTATTAAATCGCAGCGTAGTAATCTGTGGACGATTGGTGACTTCTTGCCTACATAAATAGATTCAGATTGCATTAAAAATGATAGATTCAGATAGCATTAAAATCAAGTGGAACGCACCTCATCGCAAAACCTCTCTCATGCATCTGGGGCAGGATGGGTGGTACAACCAAGGTGGCGTTTCTAATCGCATTAGGAACTTTGTTTATGTTGAGAACCTTTGGCCGCACAGTAAGGAAGAGCAGAGAAAAACGGAAAAGATATTACTGGCTACCGTAGGACCACGTAAAGTTGTCTCAATAATCGCACGAGTCAGATACGTGGTCCAGAACCCCAAAACCAAGAAACATATTAGGGTTCATCATAGCCAGTTTAAATTGGACAATGCGAGTTATCAGGATAAGGGAGTCAATTTGTCATTACTGCTTCTTGGTTTTGTTTAGAGGGGGATGATGGACCTACCTCCTATCGATATTTAAAGATGGGGGCCCTGACTCTTGGTAATACCTTTGCCAATAGCTGGCGGCGTACACTGGCGGTAGGGCTTCAAAATCGCTTTACGGGCATCTGCATGGTCTTGTCACTTATAGCGAATGCAAGAACGGAAGCGGGAATATTCACATGTTGCGTTGATTCCGCGAAGTTGGCACAGTATTATCTTGTTCGGAAGTTCGGCAAAAGCATTTCGGAGTGAAAGGATATCAATGATAAGATATGCAGATAATTTTTCTATCGCCAGTAAGATGGAAGAAGAACTGCAGGCCTTTTTGAATCGAATGAAAGACTAATGAGAGCAGCTATGGACGTAGAGTAAACCGGAAAAATACGAAAGTAATGCGAAGTAGCTGAAGCTGGATAAACTGAACATCGAGACTGTCGACCACGTAGTAGACGAAATGGAGGAATTCTGATGCACTGCAAGCAAAGTTACACATAACGGACGAAGCAACGAGTACAGGCTAAGACAGCATTCCAGTCCAGAAGAAGTCTGCCATTGTCTTACTTTCAATTTGAGGAAGAAATTTCTGAGAATGTACATTTGGAGTAAGACACTGCATGGTTGTGAGTTCTGAACTGTGGGTACACAGAGAAAAGAGAGCATCGAAATATTTGCTATGTGATGCCATAGAACGATGCTGAAAACTAGGTGTGAGGAGGTTATTCATAGAATCGGTGACGAAACGTACATATCTAAAACACTGACGAGAAAATGGGAGATTATGACAGAACATGTGTTAATTCATCAGGGAATAATTTCCGTGGTACCAGAGAGAACCGTGGAGTCGAAATTGCAGGTGAGACATGGATTGGAATATATCCAGTAAATAACTGAGAACGTAGTGTCCAACTACTCTGAAATGAAGAGGTTAGAAGAAGAGAAGAATTCCTGGAAGTCCACATCACACCAGACAGGAGACTGATGACTAAAAAAAAATCGCAATGGACCATTTCATCACAGCGGCGTGTAATGCTGGCCGTCTCCAAAGGGCCAAAAGTCCCGAAACTAGATAACACTTACTCGTACGCGTGAAGTGTGGATCGATTAGTCCAGTTTTTACTTGTCAAAGGATGTGATACGTCGAGTGCTCTACAGTGCAACATGGCATTTAACGCACAGTGTTTAAGGATGCAAATTAGATCGTGGTTGGTTCCGTGATGGATCTGCGGTGTTTTCGTACTATGACCTGGAGCAACGTCTTTTCAAATGATGCAGTGTGCCGAGTGCACCGCTGGTGCGATGAGGCGTTTAATAGACAGTGTGTGGAGGACGTTGTTCACGCTTGTGTGATTCTCAGATGTGTTCAGGGTGTTCATCGTGCCCCGACTTGGCCTACTCATTCAGGTTATTGTGAACGTTTCAACTTTCTGAGTGACCAAGTGGTGCCCTTTCTTCTGTACCTTCCTAAAGAGTAGGCAGAGGACACCTCCCGTTTTCCACGATGACAACAGCAGTGCTTACAGGATTGCAGGCATACGTTCCTGGTTTGATGAATATTCCTATCCACATCTCGACTGTACAACTAAGTCACAATACTTTAATACATATAAAATGGGTGGGACAGCTTTGATCAGAGGCTGATACATAACAATCAACATCCCTACAACTGGATAGCTCCAGGACTTTTAATCATCCGTAAGAGGCTACGGGTGGATAACTTGGGCCATTATCGGGACTAGAAATGATGTTTCACGGTATTAATGTGATGTCACGTATCAGAAAGGGTGTAAGACAATAATGCGATAGTGCGCTCCAAATATATGATCTATACATCGAAGAAGACACACCGTACCAGCCCGTCAGTGGTATTTGGGCAGCTGGGCAGTCTATGACGTTCAGTCTGTGCCCGTCTGCGACATCGTCGTAACTCTGAGGCCACGCTGCCGTGAAGCATACACATCTGTGTGTTTGCGAAGTCCGGACAGTGAGCACCTCTCCAGCCACCGCCTCTGGATCGCTCGCCGTCGCCTGCGTAGAGCCAGTAGTTGGGAACCAGGTTCTCGGCAGCACCGTGACCTACCGCTGCGCCGGCCGACGCCACCCACTGCCTGCTCCACGCCGCAGCCGAGCCACGTGTGGCGTCGGCACCGCCGTCGAGTCAACGCTCCACCGTGTAAACAGCTCGCCTGTCTGCACCTGCCACCGTTACCTCGCCGGCCGCTACGGTGCCGTGTATTACGTGAAGAAGAAAATGCACTTGACTGAATATAGGAGCAGAATGGAATAACCAAGGACTTCTTGTAGAAATAATAATCAGTGGATAACTTGCCAACCCAAACGTAGTAGTGACTTCTCTTGCCGGAAGCTTTCCCTAGCCCAAGCGTTGCGTACGTGACGCTAGTGCAGTAGCTGTACTTCGTTGAGGTGGTACCAAATAATAACAACCATGCTTTGCATGTTTTAATTATTTAGGAGGTGAAATTTTATATTTTACTGGCATCTTTCATATACAGGGTGGTCCATTGACCGTGACCGGGGCAAATATCTCACGAAATAAGCGTCAAACGAAAAAACTACAAAGAACCAAACTTGTCTAGCTTGAAGGGGGAAACCAGACGGCGCTATTGTTGGCCCGTTAGATGACGCTGCCATAGGTCAAACGGATATCAACAGCGTTTTTTTAAATAGGAACCCTCATTTTATTACATATTCGTGTAGTATGTAAAGAAATATGAATGTTTTAGTTGGATCACTTTTTTCGCTTTGTGATACATGGCGCTGTAATAGTCACAAACATATGGCTCACAATTTTAGACGAACAGTTGGCAGCAGATAGGTTTTTTAAATTAAAATACAGAACTTAGGTTCATTTGAACATTTTATTTCGGTTGTTCCAATGTGATACATGTACCTTTGTGAACTTATCATGCCGGCCGGAGTGGCCGAGTGGCTAAAGGCGCTGCAGTCTGGAGCCGCACGACCGCTACGGTCGCAGGTTCGAATCCTGCCTCGGGCATGGATGTGTGTGATGTCCTTAGGTTCGTTAGGTTTAAGTAGTTCTAAGTTCTAGGGGACTTATGACCACAGCAGTTGTGTCCCATATTGCTTAGAGCCATTTGAACCATTTGAACTTATCATTCCTGATAACGCGTGCTGTTACAGCGTGATTACCTGTAAATACCACATTAATGCAATAAATGCTCAAAATGATGTCCGTCAACCTCAATCCATTTGGCAATACGTGTAACGACATTCCTCTCAACAGCGACTAGTTCGCCTTCCGCAATGTCCGCACATGCATTGACAAAGAGCTGACGCATGTTGTCAGGCGTTGTCGGTGGATCACGATAGAAAATATCCTTCAACTTTCCCCACATTAAGAAATCCAGGGACGTCAGATCCGGTGAACGTGGGGGCCATGGTATGGTGCTTTGACGACCAATGCATCTGTCATGAAATATGCTATTCAGTACCGCTTCAACCGCACGCGAGCTATGTGCCTGACATCAATCATGTTGGAAGTACATCGCCATTTTGTAATGCAGCGAAACATCTTATAGTAACATCGGTAGAACAGTACGTAGAAAATCAGCATACATTGCACCATTTAGATTGCCATCGATAAAATGGGGGCCAATTATCCTTCCTCCCATAATGCCGCACCATGCATTAACCCGCCAACTTCGCTGATGTTCCACTGGTTGCAGCCATCGTGGATTTTCCGTTGCCTAATAGTGCACATTATGCGGGTTTACGTTACCGCTGTTGGTGAATGACGCTACTTTGCTAAATAGAACGCGTGCAAAAAATCTGCCATCGTCCCGTAATTTCTTTTGTGCCTAGTGGCAGAACAGTACACGACGTTCAAAGTCGTCGTCATTCAATTCCTGGTGCATAGAAATATGGTACGGGTGCAATGCATGTTGATGTAGCATTCTCAACACCGACGTTTTTGAGATTCCCGATTCTCGTGCAGTTTGTCTGCTACTGATGAGCGGATTAGCCACGACAGCAGCTAAAACACCTACTTGGGCATCATCATTTTTTGCAGGTCGTGGTTGACGTTTCACATGTCTGTGAACACTTCCTGTTTCCTTAAATAATGTAACTATCCGGCGAAATTAGCTCTGTTTGTTGCTCCTTCACGATTAAGCCGCTGAACCAGTTTTGATAACATTTAGTATGGAGGTAGCGTGAACGCTGAGGAAGAATATAGCTACTTTAGAAAATGTGTAGTTCAAAGCATTAATTGGTTTGAAGAATGTAATGCTAATAATGAAACAATAGTTATTCTTTGGAAAAGAATAATTATTGTTTCATTATTTACTCTTTGACTTTTGAACTTTATAATATTTGCGAAAATGCCAATATTGTTTGATATGCTCCACATAATACGATCACCATAGCGACTACAATGTTTATACAACCCTCTTCGTGTTCCAGTCACAAACCACCACATTTAATCCGCTGAGCGTCAAACGTCTCTTATAACTTTTTCTTAAGTTCAAATGCGCGTGAAAGGCTCGTGTTCATCCGATTAGCATTGCTGTTTAACTATCATGGGTTCACGAGTTCAGTTCTTTGTTCTTTTTATTTTTATTTTTTATTTTTGCTCGCGTTTGGTTGTGTGCATTGTCCTCATTATCATTTTATAATTGTTGACCAGCAGATCACTGAAGTGGCGTCAAATAAAAAGACTCGTATGAAGCTCCTGAAAAATTCAGCAGGGATATCCCGAACAATAAATCCGTATGCACATTTCATTTCACTTTATGGATATGCAAGTGCATCTGTGGGTAACAGCTGGAATACAATACTGATGCAATTCTCAACGTGTTTAATCCACGCCAATCCATTCTTCCAAACAAATAAGGTAAATTTGAAAGTAATTCTCTCTGTTACATTTTCATGACTGAGCCAATATCCATGAAATTTGGCGTTAGGTAGCGTGCACCCTGATAAAGTGTGTAGCACAAGTTTTTCATTGATGTGAAGAATATTACGCAAATCAAGGAAAAATGTTTACTGTTTGAAAAAGCCATTTACTTTTTCACTTTCGGACTTTATTATATTTGTGAAAATGCTTTTATTGGTCGATATGTTGTACGTAATATGATTGAACGTAATCAGTACAATGCATATTCGATTTTCAACGTGTTTGGTCCATAGCTCCGTACTACTGCCAGTATTATTGATTGCGAAGGTAACTCACTCTGTTACGTTTTGCCGGCCGTTTTGGCCGAGAGGTTCTAAGCGCTTCAGTCTGGAACAGCGGAACCGCTACCGTCGCAGGTTCGAATCCTGCCTCGGGCGTGGATGTGTGTGATGTCCTTTGGTTAGTTAGGTTTAAGTAGTTCTAAGTTCTAGGGGACTGATGACCTCAGATGTCAAGTCCGATAGTGCCCAGAGCCATTTGAACCACTTCTTATTACGTTTTCACGACTCTACCGCCGATCCGATTCCAGTGGTATTTGGTATGGAAATACCTTCAACCTGAGGAACAGTAGGTAATCTTTTTAAGAAAGACGGCGAGGACAAGCAGTTCAGTCTGCGGTTTTGAAATCTACGTTCCTGGAGACATGCGGACCTCATCTATATGTACTTTAGAAACTTATATCCTTCGTGTATTACTAACATTTTTAAATATGGTATACGCGAGCGGAATGCAGACGAAGCTGGCGGCATGGTCAGCGACACCGTGACAGTGCGCATGGTTTGTTAAATTTAGTTCCTACACCGTCTGGCATAGCTGAAAGGTTTTGGTCGAGATATAACAATAAAATATGACGGTAATCCAGAGAACCATATTTAAAACTATTGCTATAAGCCTCGCAAACGTCAGTCTTATTTAGCTCATAGAGTAAGACAGCTCAAGTTGCGGGAGTTACTCGAATTCAGCAAACCTCACACCAATTCATGTGCGTCCGAATTAGGATGTAGAACGTCGGGCAGTCTTAAGAGCTGCAGTCACGGACCCGTCGCATTTTAGATGCTGTACGTCATGGACAGTTACCAAGACTCTTGAAAATTCATAAAGACGGCGTCATTTAAAGGCTGTGCGACAAACAGAGATAAGTCGTACTTCTATATGTGGAACGTGGGAGGCTTTTGGTGTCACAGCATTTGATTATGATTTATTAACTGACTATGTTAATCACAAATTAGTCATCCTAGGAACATGGGTCAAAAATGTAGGAAGCATAACGCATTGCTCTGGTGACAATATCTCGCATCCAGTGTTAGGTGAGACAGAGAAACTCCTAAAAACTCTACTTCTGCGCGAATTTAATGAATCGAGGTAATTTTAAATATACTGGGAGCATATAATGCATCCTTCCAGATTCTACATTAGGAAAATAATAGAAACATATTATGTAATTATGTACCTGCACTGCCTACATTTTTGATACACACATCTCTACACCACTATATACAGAGACATTTCATAAAATTACTAGATTCCTTACTCGCTGCCACTCATCATAAGAAAACTACTCTTATGAGAGCGAAGCAGTTGGTATCAACTATTCTCAGAATAAATTACATTTCTGCGGGACCTATGCCGATGGAACGTTTACAGAATACGTCCTTCTCTTACTACCAACCCCTAAAGAGTTATTTGAAATTCTATTGTTCCAGAGCGTCCGGTCGCATTTGAGGGGTAGATGGAGGAACTGTTGCCAACTATACCACACTAGCGTGCTAAAACGGACTTTCGCCCCACTGTCACTGCCCTATGTTTCCCACAGTGGGTAATCTTTTTAAGAAAGACGTCGAGGACAAGCAGTTCAGTCTGCGGTTTTGAAATCTACGCTTCTGGAGACATGCGGACCTCATCTTTATGTACGGTCACATGGGACAGCAACGGTCCCTGCATTTCTGGAACACCTTAACTCGGTTCATCCCAGTTTTATTTCACCTTGGGAAAGGAGAAAATTGGAGACTTGCCGTTTTTTGAAATGTTGGTCCGTAGAAATGAAGACGCTCTCTTTGGTCACAGTGTGATCCATAAACTAGCTCTTGCTGACCTATATGTGCAAGCTACTGTCTACCATCACCCAGATCAGTGCAGTAGCGTTTTACTGGTTCTCGTTGTTGGGTCAAAGTTATTTCAGATCCAGACAGCTTATGAACAGAGATCAGCATGGCTGTCAGTACAGAATGGGCACTATGTTAAACAAATTCGATATACATTCCAACCTACACGCGGTAAACCTCAAGAACAGCCAGAAGAAATGAAGAGTTGTGCGAGGATGGTTTTTCTACTCTACGTTTATCTACATATACATTTACATCGATACTTTGCTATCCACCTTAACGCGCGTGGTCACTACTAGTCATTTCCTTTCCCGTACGATTCGCAAATACAGGGAAAAAGGGCAGTCTATATGCCCCTCTATGAGCGCTAATTTCTCGTTTCTTCGTGGGCCTTACGCGCAATATATGTTGAAGGCCACAGAATCGTTCTGCAGTCAGCTTCAAATCCCGGTTCTCTGATTTTTGTCGTCTACCCGCCAGGGATTCCAATTTGAGTTATCACAGCATCTTAGGAACACTTGCGTGTTGTACGAACCTACCAGAAACAAACCTAGCAACCCGCCTCTGAATTGCTAGATAGGAGGAGAGCAGAGGTACATAAAAGCCCAAGTCCGTGTGGGAAATCAAACATTGGCCAGACGTGTCGATACGATGAACGTAGACGTCACACTAGAATAGGACAGCTAGAAACGTCAGATGTTGCTGAACGCTGTATTGATATGGAATATAACGTCAAGTACAGAGAGACAAACATCCTTTCGTCTGCGTCCGCGTTCTGGTACTCCATTCTTACACGAACAATTCGAATTTGTATAACTAGCGACTCGATTAATGGAGACACGTGGTTTCAACTTAGCAAGTCATGGGAAGCAGTAATATCGGCTGCAGACTAACGAATCCAACGAGTCAACATAGAAGGGAAAGTGAAGTCAGGACATTTAAACTGAGCGCCAACACTTCGGCCGCGCGGGCGCTAGGTCTCGATTTGGCGGCTGCGCGTGCGCAGACCTTAGCCTGTTTCTCTGGAGGGATGATCTGGATGTCAATGTCCTCTACGATTCCTCTACGAAGACGTTATAGCCCCACCCTTTGGCGCCTGCTTTTTTTTTTTTTAATAAGCCAACGCATATATTGGCGAGCTACTGCAGCAAAACGTTACTTTGCACCCGAAGATGGCGAACAGCTGTTCCGTTGAAATACTTGTGCACGTTTCACAACATTATCCGGTGCGACATGCGTGAATCACTGAAGTGAACAACGTAAATTTAAAACACATTTATCAAGCTGCTGCAGGAACTAATATGACATTCTATCAATTTACAACAATAGGCGGAGTTTATTGGAATCTCTCACAGTGCGACTTACTGGTTATTGATAAAACAAGAAAAGAAGCACAGACGATGTAGACGAAACTTCCATGTTTTGTCTCAACTTAATATATCCTATAAAGAGTTAGGTATGTACATCTACATACGTTACAACACGGACAAATTCCGCGACTGCTACGGTCGCAGGTTCGAATCCTGCCTCGGGCATGGATGTGTGTGATGTCCTTAGGTTAGTTAGGTTTAAGTAGTTCTAAGTTCTAGGGGACTGATGACCACAGATGTTAAGTCCCATAGTGCTCAGAACCATTTGAACCATTTTTGAACGGACAAATTCGCACACTCATCCGGCAGATACACAGAAAAAAATTTCCAGAATGAGATTTTCATTCTGCTGCGGTGTGTGCGCTAATATGAAACTTCCCGGCAGATTAAAACTGTGCGCCGGACCGAGACTCGAGCTCAGGACCTCTGTCTGTCGCCGACAAGTGCTCTACCATATGAACTACCCAAGCACGATTCACCGCTAGTCATTACATCTATACTTTTGCCAGTACATTTTCTTCTACCTTCCAAAATTCACTTAGAGCACTTGCCCGCTGAAGACAGGTCCCGAGTTCGAATCTCGGTCCGGCACACAGTCTTAAACTGCCAGGAAGTTTCAGAAAAAAATAGTTCGTATGTGGACACAAAAATTTAAACAATACACAAGAAACGTCATAGAAGTGGAACTGTAAAATTTACTGGGAATCTTATAAGCTATGCAGCTTATGTGACAGATTTCTTAAGATAAACATTCTACCTGTGCATGCTCGGCCTGCAGCACCGGTGACCTGTGTGTGGGTGATTCACGTTTCCCATTAATGGTTGGAGCTGTCAAACTGGAGATGCCTGTTGGAGTGTAGGAATTTAGATGAATTAACCATGTTGTCCTCCAGATGACTGAATAGCGAACTAATACTTAATATGTGTTGGATAGCTTTCATGATTGAGTGGATATTTGAGAAGATTGAATATGGAGGTGCGTTTGCACTGGATCGTTATTCCCTCCCATACAGATTGTTTGGTTGACTGCTTCTGCACATTTCGAGCCTTTATTTAGTTGAGGGAAGATCGATAGTGGTGTATGCATCTAGCATGTGGAAGACATGTTGCCGGTTCTCTAGATATGAGAAACACTTTAGTTGACCTTGTAAATTGTGGGAATGATTAGGAATCTACTACATCACCAACATCGATATTCGAGAGTAGAAATATCAGTTTCCTCTATTTGTTTCGAGTTTCTGAGTAAATGTCTTCACAGACGTGACAAGTTTCTAGTTAGTCAGTGGTTTACAGCACGCCCCATCTATGTAAGTTTCGGGTTTGTAGCGAAATAATTTCCAGTCTGTATCTTGGGAATTACGTCGCGCTAGCGATCGCTAGGATGCTGCCTAGTGCTTGAAGTCAAGAAGTACCACGAAAATTGTATAATATTATGGCGAACCATGCAAAAATACATGTGTTCTTGTAATCCAAAAGTCTTGAGACGTGTCTAGAAAAGCGAGCAAGCAAGGAAGCAGGTTCGTAGAAGAAACAGTAACGTGTTTGTGCCGAGAGGAGCCTTAACTTATAGAACGGTTCTGAGAGCGACTTTGGTCCGCTGAGGGTGCTCTGGTCGTGCGTTGCGGGTGGATGACTTGTGATTGTCGGCTGCAGGAAAATATCTAGTGCTGTGAGGAGGATATAGGGTACTGTCCGTCTTCGCAGTATATGTGTGAATGATGTAAAAGGGAAGATTTTGTTTGGCACAAGATGCGAATTGTATGTTTACTACTTCGACACGGTACGTGCTGATATATTGCTGGGTTGGAGATCAGTTTCTTTCACTAACATTCAAGCTCCTGTCGTCGATGGGAGAGCAGTGTAAATGAGTAAGAGTCTTTCCGCATTTCACAATATGGATGGTAGTTTGTAAGATTTAAATGCCAGTGTGGAAAACGATGGATGGTGCTTCGATACCAGTGTCAACAGTAATTCGGCGGGTAAATACGATGGGAGCCAATCATAATGCTCGAGTCATTCACATCCTTTGTGCTGGGATATAGGAGCCTCTACATAGCGGAGGGAACGTTTGTCTGTGTTGAAAGCAGGAAGGGTAACACATGATGGACTGGGTAGCACATCAGGTCCGCGAGGAAGACTGCATTCGAAGTTATTCTGCGTTATTTTCGTAAGCAGGTTCTCTTAGGGCAAGAATTTTCGTGCATACAAGCTGAGACAAGAAAGCGAGTGTTAACTATTCCTTGGACACTATACGATTTCCGCGAAGTCGACTCTGTTTCTATTTTTTAAATAGTCATGTGACATCAGTATAAGATTGAGAACCTTGATAGATGCGTTTGCGAAGGTTTGTAGCTATGTGTGCGCACTTCATGGTGTTGCGTCACTCACACTGGGCTGTTAAGCAGGGTTAGATGCATCTCTCATGTCACGCTAGGAACAATGTGCTCTGTGCTACTCTATCATCAATGGTAAAGACACGTGCTGCCCAGAGGCATATTGCGTATGAGACCAGCGTGAGCATGCCTTGGAGATCTGTGATGTCAGTATAACACTGACTGTATACTCGAAAATAGAACAACTTTCACCTGCGTCCGGCGGTGGCTCGCGGCTGAGATGGCTCACGCGGCCCTGGAGCATCTGCGCCCTAGCCCAGTCGCGTCAGCAACAGTGCATGGGTGAACATGTATTTTGAGAGGAATTTTTCAGGTGTCAAGTATGTAAGGGATGCTGCTGCTTCATGCTTGCGGGACCCTAATGGGCGTCTGTGTGTGGTTTTACAGCTGACAGCCACGTCACTTCGTTATTTCGCAAAATTAGAAATTGTCTGTGTGTCAGGAGAGCGTTCTTTATAAGTAGTTTACAGGTCTGCAGACTGTGTATTGTGACCCCAAGCACATCAGGGCGAGTGTTTTGCGTCAGTGTGATAAATGTACTTCATCCCTAAATAAAATGTTCCAAAATAAATAGAGTACACTTCTTCCTCACTCTCCCCAGCAGCCCAGCGCAGGCTGAGTCATTTTCGTGCCATCTTCCTCCACCCCAGACCACCATCTTGAATTATGTCAAAGGAGGGATGATAGCACTGTCTGGTGACGGTATTTTGTACTAGGTCAGTTGGACTCTAGATCTCATGGTGAAGACATACATAAAGACTGGTGCATCATTTCGACAGTTGATGATCAGCAAGAGTCTTTTATTGGTTTTCATGTCTTTGGCTGTGTGAAATGACCCCTAGCATGTCAGAGCATGTGTTTTGTATCAGTGTGATAAATGTACTCCATCCCTGAATAAATTGTTCCAAAATAAATAAAGTCCACTCCTTACTCTCTCCACCAGCCCAGTGCAGGCTGAGTCCTTTTCTCACCAATCCCAAGAGGTGGCGGTCGGATGACTTAGATTAGTGGAGGTAGTCCTAGTGTCCCTTCGTTTGCGCTATTTTCTTTGCTTAGTAGAGGTAGCCCAATTGACCTAACTTCCTGCCAAAATTCAAATCACCAACATCGCTACAGATGAAGACAGATCCTGCAAGAATGGGACCAATGACTACTGAAGACAATCGTCAATGTGACAGAAGTGCAACCCTTCCGCAAATTGCTGCAGAAGTCAATGCTGGGCCATCAACAAGTGTCAGCGTGTGATCCATTCCATGAAACATCATCGGCATAGGCTTTCAGAGCCGAAGACCCGGTCCTGTACCCTTGATGACTGCACCACACATAGCTATACACCTATCCTGGGCCCATGAGCACCAACATTGGGCTGTTGATAACTGGAAACATGTTGCCTGCTCGGAGGTCTGCTTTCAAATTGTATTGAGCGGATGTGCGTATATGGGTATGGAGAGAACCTCATAAATCCATGGATACTGAATGTTGACAAGGGACTGTTCAAGCTGGTGGAGGCTCTATAATGGTATGTTGCTGGCCCCAAAAAGTGCCCAGTACGCAGCTGACCGATGGAACATAGCTTCATAACGTGTGGACCAACACACAGGTGCATCATGTCGCAGGTGCATCATGTCTTCCATATTAAAAGTAAGAAATAAATGTTTGTGCAAATATTTAGATGCTGCGGCTTAGTGAATAGCATTTTGATTTCTAAATATTACCATAATCTAACTTATTTGCTGACCCTCTGTGTCTACACATGTTAGTATTAATAAAATTTGAGTTTGAAAAATCATATATTTTCCTTTTTGCACAAAAACCGTGCAGTTTAATGGAAAGAGGCACACGAATATAACATTCTATTTTCACATCATAAAGTTTGTAGCACAGATAGAAAGATGCACATCATTCTTAGACACTTGAGGCAGCAAGCTAAATCTGTGTGAAGTATCATGTAGCTAGTTTGTATAATTAACAATTAACAACATTCAAACTATGACGTCTTCCTGTAAATATTCCACAGCACATAAATATTAATTGTGATTTCATCCTCTCAAATAGGCTATAACATGGTAGCTGTCATCTTCTTCTTTGAAACCAATGTCCTCTACCTGGAATGTTCAGGACTATTGGAAATGTTTTGGTTGAGCCGTTATCTTGAATACACAAAAGTCGTGCAGCCATTACTCTCTCTCATTAGTGAGGTAATGGCTGACACATGGTGATGGAGTCACATGACGCAGTATCAACTGAAGACATAAATTCTGTATATGAGTCCACGATCATTTTATTTTGAGCACTTGAGGACTTGTGAAATTAGAAGTGCTTAACACGACACAGTAGTTGTGCTTTTTAACGTTAGCTACCGTATAAACAAAACGAACTGTAAATGTGTCATTGTTGGTATGATGTCGGAATGGGAGTTCTGTCCAGTGGCTGTATTTGAATATTCAAGATTTAGTAATGCTGTTATCATATTATCTAAGGACGAATGGGTTCGACTATGTGATAAGTTAGTGCAGATTTCTGCTCTGTTCCATGTGAATGTTCACTCTTCATCAGTAATACTGGAAGATCATATGCTCACAGCAGGAATGTTCCCTCGAACAGTTGTGTGTGTGAAATCTTATGAGACTTAACTGCTAAGGTCATCAGTCCATAAGCTTACACACTACTTATCCTAAATTATCCTAAGGACAAACACACACACCCATGCCCGAGGGAGGACTCGAACCTCGGCCGGGACCAGCCGCACAATCCATGACTACAGCGCCTTACACCAATCGGCTAATCCCGCGCGGCTCGAACAGTTCAGATATTTGATAGTAGAGAGTGTATACATCTACAGGAACAGACGTTTAAGAATATAATGTACAGCAGTTACGCAATACCGCCGTCTGTAGACTGCCAGCCTTGGTTACAAACGTACGTCCTCCGATTCTATGATCTATTGTGGAGTAAACTGTCGTAATCAGGTCGCCAAACTGTGGACCTACCGGAAGACACCATCACTCAGCTTCATGACTGATGCTGTATATCTATAGAAGTAGAAGTACATGAGGCCAGTTTGCCAGATATAGGCACAGATCTGTGATCTTATTTACATGTGTTCGTATACATATGTAGGTGTTTATAAACAAAAAGAAATTGAAAATTATGTGTGTGTTATCTATAAAATACCCTTGGTTAGCAGAAAGACAAATCTTCTCCGACAAGAAGATACTGCATGAAAGGTAATGTAGCAAAATGTAGCTGTATCAGTACATTATAGGCTATAGCTAAATTCACATGTAAGCAAAGCCTCATTTGGATCGGATGAAGATTAAGTCAAACATACATTTAGAAGTCGACTGAGAATTAGAGAAAATGAAGGCAGGATTAACCGAGGCTCTGAACACTATGGGACTTAACATCTATGGTCATCAGTCCCCTAGAACTTAGAACTACTTAAACCTAACTAACCTAAGGACAGCACACAACACCCAGCCATCACGAGGCAGAGAAAATCCCTGACCCCGCCGGGAATCGAACCCGGGATCCCGGGCGTGGGAAGCGAGAACGCTACCGCACGACCACGAGATGCGGGCTAGGATTAACCGAATTGCATAGCAGCTGAGAAAGATGAATCTCACCTGAATGAATCTAGCACAATGAGCAAACAATCAATACAAGTTTAACAGACTTAGATAGCATTCTTAAGACAGCCGCTAGGAAAGGTGAATCTAAAGTGCGGCAGTTGGATGACAGAAGACAGTCACATAGCGAGGTGATCGGCCTTGTCAGTGCTTTCCTCGTTGGTGGGGAACAGTGCGGTGCTCCACATTGCTCCACTAGGCTACTCTGTTTTGGATCACCTGTGTGCCTCGGTCGTATGCAGTCCTGAATGTGGCGCTCACCTGCACGGCGCCAAACACGCATACGACCATCATTGGCACCAAGGCAGAAGCGACTCTCATCGCTGAAGACGACACGTCTCCATTCGTCCCTCCATTCACGCCTGTCGCGACACCACTGGAGGCGGGCTGCACGATGTTGGGGCGTGAGCGGAAGACGGCCTAACGGTGTGCGTGCGGGACTGTAGCCCAGCTTCATGGAGACGGTTGCGAATGGTCCTCGCCGATACCCCAGGAGCAACAGTGTCCCTAATTTGCTGGGAAGTGGCGGTGCGGTCCCCTACGGCACTGCGTAGGATCCTACGGTCTTGGCGTGCATCCGTGCGTCGCTGCGGTCCGGTCCCAGGTCGACGGGCACGTGCACCTTCCGCCGACCACTGGCGACAACATCGATGTACTGTGGAGACCTCACGCCCCACGTGTTGAGCAATTCGGCGGTACGTCCACCCGGCCTCCCGCATGCCCACTATACGCCCTCGCTCAAAGTCCGTCAACTGCACATACGGTTCACGTCCACGCTGTCGCGGCATGCTACCAGTGTTAAAGACTGCGATGGAGCTCCGTATGCCACGGCAAACTGGCTGACACTGACGGCGGCGGTGCACAAATGCTGCGCAGCTAGCGCCATTCGACGGCCAACACCGCGGTTCCTGGTGTGTCCGCTGTGCCGTGCGTGTGATCATTGCATGTACAGCCCTCTCGCAGTGTCCGGATCAAGTATGGTGGGTCTGACACACCGGTGTCAATGTGTTCTTTTTTCGATTTCCAGGAGTGTATTATGTGTAACTAACACACATAGGTTCGACAACGCTCGAATAGGACAGTTAAATAGCATGAACCGTAGGAAATACATTAAAGTTATTAGACTGGTGTTAAACAATGCACATAGTGAAGGCAAAGGCATTGAAATTCAGTACAAAACGTTGAACACATTAGCTCTGGAATATGTACGTTACGATGATCCAAATGAAATCATAGGATGACTGACTACTCACAGCATCAGGCACCAAAGGGAATTAAGCTCATATTAATGAAATAATATCAATCATTTCAGTGCTTTAAAAAAGATGCATCAGTGAATAATAATTATGGAGACAGCAATCTACGAAATCCACAGGTCTGCTAGTTATGAATAGAAAAACTTGGAGGGAAGCTGCGAAGTTGAACAATTGCTACCGACAGGGACGAACTGGTGTCCTTACAATTTACAAACCGACTATGGAGGTGAATTTTACAATAAGTGTTGTAAGCTGGTAATATAATGATGTGGAGTAAACCACTACTCACCACTCAATATTCTCCATCATGAAAGTCAATACTGAGGAGAGTCTGTACTCAACCATAAAAAAATATTATGTGGAGTTGATATAATTCTTGTGGTTCATACACTTGGTTAGACATTCTCCCACAATTTATTGATGAGTATAATCTAGATGAACATCATATGATTAAAGCGAAAGCTTTTATTGTACATGGCAATGGTCTTCTAAATACATCATGCAGTCATAAATTCATTGTAAGTAATTCGGTGCATATTTCGAAATACTGAACTGCATTGGAGAACTCTTACCTTCTGAACTGACTAACAGAGGTATTTGCAATGTCCAAAGTACAAAGTACAGAGAATTTGCCTCTTAAAGTACAGCGAGGGTGAAGACATTGCAAGAAGTTACTACAAAGAGGAATTACAGAAAAACTTCTGAACGGCATGTGTTTCCTGTAGAGCATGTCATAAAGTGCCATGAGAACAATGCTTTAGTGACATGTTTACGGTTTCCATCACGCAAGACATTTCGGCGAACACATGCGATTTGGTATGTAACTGCGTGCACAAATGTCAGACAGTGCAGCAGTATGACACAAGTGCTAGGTGGCGGAAGTATTCTCCAAAAACTACCACTTGAACTGCATGTACCTGGATGTGTGGACCTGGAAGAAAACTAAAAAAGCGTCTAGTTTGTGGTGACAAGGAGATAAATCTAAATAATGAGGCCTGCAAAGAGCATAAAGGTTTGACAGGACGCTATGGCACAAATCGAAATATAGTCAATAAAGACAAGCAAATATATCGAAGGAGGGACACATGGGGAGGACAAAGTATAGCGGAATTAGAAATTGATGTACATATGTGTACCAAACTTAAACTGGATTACAAAATAAATTTAAAACAAATTATAAATGAAGCTCATGATACATAAAGACAATATCTGTGGTATGTTTAAAACGTTGCATCCACTCATGGATATTAGTGTCAAAAAGAGTGTTTATGCAGAAGAAGAAAGATGTAAGAAGCAGGAGCTGTGTTAAAACAACCAGGGTTCTGTCAATACCGAAGACATTCCAGCATTCACTGGGTTGTTAGCAATTGGATCTTAAGCAGCAGGAGCTGCTGCCAAAGCCTCGACCGTATGAAATGCAGAAAATGCAGAGAAGCAAGAAATCTAAAACGCTTAATAGGATGATGGAGGCTACCACTGTCAGTAAAGGACTGTATCAAACATCATACAAGAAAAGACTGTGGGTGTTTATTAAGGTGAAAGACCCATAACTACACTACCAGATGGACTACTTAACAATAATGACCTGCTTAAGTCCATCGAGATACTTGAAATCACTTGATATCATGACATATTTCGGCACAATGTGTAGAAAACACGATGCAAGGAAAGTGGGACAGTATATTTAGACATTGCAGGAGGATGTAGAATGGACTGTGCATGTTAAAAAAACTGAGTAACATGTTCTAATTATGACTCATTTGGGGGTTTAAGACAGCTGGAAGAATTGTGCCATTACTTTGTCAACAGTCATATGTTCTACAATCATTGACACTATCAAGACTTCAATCCATACTTCTGTGGTCATGTCTGTCTAACGTTTCTCCTGGGTAATGCTTAAAAACAATCACACTACACATCACTTTGTCAGTTGATGTTTAGACATGATGCCGTACATACACTATAACTTTAAAAGACCGCTCATCTGTATTAAATACAAATTAGTTTCCTCCTCCCAAGATGAACTAACAAGGATGAATGGAGTACAGCATTGATTGGGTGGAAACTTTTGACAGCATTCTAAATATCACCGAAGCGAACAATAAACGTCATCTAGGAGATGGCAATGTTATGGAGATCCCTCGTGGCTGTATGACACTGACGGTCTAAACGCTATTTGAAGACGATCTGTAACAAAATTTGACTTGCGTGTAAATGTTAATACGCTGAAAACAAAGATAAAAATGACAAAATGTATAATAGACATTATCTGGGGAGGATCAATAGTTGGTGTTCTGTATTGGTGCAACGTGCCACAAGGGTGCAGCAGCGACCGGACGCTCGCTTCTAGTAAGGATTTTTTCTGCCTGCCCATCCACGCAATACACGGCCGGGACAAGGGGAGACGGGCCGTGACCGCCAAGCAGCGTGCACGCTTCTGTAACTGTGTTTCTCGATGTAGTCTACAAATACAGTCCACTTTTATCATTCATGTATGTACTATAATTGCAACCACCTTTCCTTGCAAAGAGTGATATGCATTCGTTTGGACTGTGGAAGGAGCGAGGCAGCACAGAATTTACCGCGCGTTTTGCGGCTGCCTACAGTTGGTTTTCCAACATGTCAATAGTTGGTCAATAATACCGATAAAATTTTCATGTTGTATCAACCAGTGGGTATTTAACCCGCTAGCACGATCATTGTCGACAGTAATATCGCAATGAATTAACACCTCAATCACCGATTTATACTTACTAATCATGCATTTTTCACTATCTGGGACCCCGATACAAACTCTTCGCCAAGATGTTTAATATACCTTCCAGTGACTTTCAATTTGAATCCTCTCACAATACCTTTCGAGGCACCGCGGAGTATGCATTAGTGTTGGATGATCGTGTTGTTAATCTCTTTTCTCACAGGAATTATACAGCGATTAGTATAAATAAGGCGGCGTCCCTTCACACTGAAGGCATTCCGCAAAAGTAACTCAAAGTGCGAATATCGTCACAGATGCACAGAGTTTTTAGAACGACTATGGACAACGTTTGAAGACGTTTCATTAATTGTATTTTTCAACACTGGACAGGCACTGGCGGTGCTCTCCACTGACGTCGCTTCTCCCTGTCTGTTTAAACAAAAAAAAAAGTGCCAATATTCGATGGACAGTTGCTTTGATGAGTTGCTTTCACCACAGAAAGTGGTGGAATGACGACGGATTGTAGTATGAAGAAATAATGACTACACTCTCAATCTACGCTCATAATCACAGAATAATTTAGGTCAAACGCGATAAAAAGTGTTGTGGCAGAATGACATTTTGAAAAATACACCAGTAATGAACCTCGAAGATTATAACTGCCCAACAATTCGTAGACGCAGCAAGAATTATGGTGGACACGTAAGTGATGCTGCAGTCCTTTTTAATTATCGAAGCATGTAACCACACCACAGTGCTTCCTGGACAGCCCACAACCAAGGTTTCAGCGTTCCAACCTGCGAGGTGGTCAGTGATGTGTGACATCACGCAGCAGCACGGATAGTGCTCTGCAGGTAACAGTAGCTTCGTGCCATATCCCTTTCTCTCTCGCGCCTGGGTCGATCTGTTACCGTTAAGAGGATGCCAAGTGAAGTGCTGGAGGAATATTCGTCATCAGACGTGAATGAAACAGCGCACACCTGCACTGGAATATAAAACCGCTGGATGATAGCACTGCCGCTAAATGGGCGCAGCAAAGCTTCAGAAAGAAGTACTTTTCTTTTGCATACCAGATGCACTGAACTCCACAGCCACTCACATGACGGTCTAGTGTGCATACTGGCGTACACTGGATAGGCTCTGGTTCGCTCCCCCCCCCCCCCCCCCCCAAATCCCTGTGGATGCACGTTCCAATCTTTTTGCGTAGTAGTATACATACTCAGTTGCTATTGGCTGAAATAAACAAATGAGTGGCTCTCGCCTATAAAAAAGGGCTGCTTCGGTGAGGACACCACACATAGCTGACAAGAGGGACTTACATTATGTGGTCAAAAGTATCCGGACACCTGGCAGAAAATGCCTTACAAGTTTGTGGCGCCCTCCATCTGTAATACTGGATTTCACTATAGTGTTGGCCCACCCTTAGCTTTGATGACAGCTTCCACACTCGCAGGCATACGTTAAAACAAGTGCTGGAGGGTTTCTTGGGAATGGCAGCCCATTCTTCACGGAGTGCTGCACTGAGGAGAGATATCGATGTCGCTCGGTGAGGCCTGGCACAATGTCGGCGTTCCAAAACACCACAAGGGTGTTCTATAGGATTCAGGTCGGGACTCTGTGCAGGCCAATCCATTTCATGGATGTTATTGTCTTGTAACCACTCCGCCATAGGTCGTGCATTATGAACAGGTGCTCTATCGTGTTGAAAGATGCATTCGCCATCCCCGAATTGCTCTTCAATAGTGGGAGAACAAGGAAGTACCTAAAATATCAATGTAGGCCTGTGCTGTGATAGTGACACGCAAAACAAGGGGTTCAAGCCACCTCCATGAAAAACACGACCACACCACAATACCACCGCCTCCGAATTTTACTGTTGGCACTACACATTGGCAGATGACGTTCACCAGGCATTCGCCATACCAACACAATGCCATCGGATCGACACATTGTTTACCGTGATTTGTGACTCCACACAACGTTTTTCCACTGTTCAATCGTCCAATACTTACGCCCCTTACACTAAGCTAGGCGTCGTTTGGCATTTACCGGCGTTATATGTGGCTAATGAGCAGCCGCTCGACCATGAAATCCAAGTTTTCTCACCTCCCATCTAACTCTCATAGTACTTGCAGTGGATCATGATGTCGGTTTGAATGCTTATGTGATGGTCTGGATAGATGTCTGCCTATTACACATTCCGACCCTCTTCAACTGTCGGCGGTCTCAGTCAGTCAACAGACGAGATCGGCATGTCGGCTTTCGTGCTGTACGTGTTCCGTCACATTTCCACTTCACTATCACATCGGAAACAGTGGACCTAGGGATGTTTAGGAGTGTGGAAATCTCGCGTACAGACGTATGACACAAGTGACACCCAATCATCTTACCACGTTCGAATCCGTGAGTTCCGCGAAGCGCCACATTCTGCTCTCTCACGATGACTAATGGCTAATGAGGGCGCTCATGTGGTGTACCTGGCAGTAGGTGGCAGCACAATGCACCTAATATGAAAAACGTATGTTTTTGTGGTGTCCGGATACTTTTTATCACATTGTGTACCTTCCTGTAATCTGATTAGACTGGCTAAAACCACACTCAAGCGCCGCTCATTAGCTTTAGCAACATTCCCTTCCTTCCTATATCGGGTAGAGACGCTAGAGCGATCCTGTATTGTTTCTCAATAGGAGACGAGCCATCATTCCCTCACTTTACCACTCCACTTCCTGGATTCGCTACGCTTCATGCACATGTGTCTCAAGAAACCTGATGAGATGATGTGCCAGGAGGATATACAAATCACAAAAGAGATATATCCCTATGATGCAAAGGTTCAGCTTGCGATGAAGAAGGGGATCGTTCCAAACGAATACTTTGAATCGATGGAGAGACTCCATGAAACCACGTTGAGTGACGTAACAGGTCTGTAATGTGAGCTACTGGTGAGTGTTTGCCACGGGTTCAGTATCTCTGATTCATGAGAATACAGGTACGCTAAGTTACACATGAATATCTATGAACGATTGTTTGCGGGAGTTGTAAGATATTTTCCTGAGTGCAAGTTTAGGCAAATACTCTCTGGATCCTGCCTTCTATTACTCTGCACCAGGACTTCCGTGGGATGCGATGTTAAGAAGAACATGTGCCAGTATGTAAACTTTGTCATTGTTGATGTGCTGATCTTCTTCAAACACGGATTCGTTTGGGGCTTGCCAGTGTGCGCATGCGAATGCAAGGCGAATAATCTGTGGATGAGTGAGGAGGAGTACAGGCCATTTGATAATTTAAGTTACATCATTTAGTTGAATGTCCACATCTGTCGGTATGCCAAGCTCTATGTGTATGCCATGCCACAAACTTTATCGTCTGAAGGGTTCCGATGGTTGACTGAAGGGAAAATCTTCAGACGGAAGGAAAAGATCCATGATGCTGCTTCTGGTGAGAGACATGTGCTGGAGGAAGGACTGGCTTACTGCACCTATTTGCATTAAGTGCAGAGCGACTTGCCATTATGCCCAGGCGCTCAATCATGTGAAATGCTTCCATCCTGAAAGTGATGACAACACCAGGAAATAAGCAGCGCTATATTCTGCAGAATATAAACCTCGAGCAGTGTCTCCCATTTAGGTGGAACTTGTTAGAATGCCCCACGACAATTCCTTCAAGAAGCATTAATGGTTGAAAGATTAAATTGATGTAAACATTGAACAGAAGGCTCTCGCGACACATTACTTTGAAAAAAAAAATTGTGCAGATTAATCAACAATACAGTTTTCGGATCAAATGGTTCAAATGGCTCTGAGCACTATGCGACTTAACTTCTAAGGTCATCAGTCGCCTAGAACTTAGAACTAATTAAACCTAACTAACCTAAGGACATCACACACATCCATGCCCGAGGCAGGATTCGAACCTACGACCGTAGCGGTCGCTCGGCTCCAGACTGTAGCGCCCAGAACCGCACGGCCACTCCGGCCGGCACAGTTTTCGGAAAAACTAGAGAAAATGATAGAGAATATCACGAAATTCATTTAGTTTACCAATTAGTGGATTGGAAAGGGGGGAGGACGTTTCGAATAAAGAGAATATATCGTGAAGCCAAATTTCTAGCGGACCACCATCTTCAATGAAGACCCAGTCACTCTGCAGATGGCCAACGTTTCATTGCAGTTCACAAATTCTGTCTATATCGGTATGCGTGTTCTGGACGTCTCCAAACTCTACATGAACTGATCCCGCTATGTGCTTGCAAAGTCATAGTTTACTCGACGCCGTACTGTATATATCCGCGATGAGGACAATGCATTACATAGACCCCGTCTAGTGTCTTGTGGCCTCCCGCATGGCTATATTTCCTGTATGTTGCCGACCTAGAGACTTTGTTCAGCCTCACTGCCAAAGTAGTACAGTATACGGACGACAACTATATATACGCTCACTCGTTGTGCTTTTGGGTGACACGACCATGGCTTACAGACGTATGTGAAATGTTGGCCACAATGGTCTACAAAAATGGGCTCCCTTTTTCAGCTGACAAATCAGTTGTTGTGATATTCACAAGGAAACGGTGAAATAACTTCTCATCCGAACTTCATCTTGGCCCGTACACATTTCCCGTTCGGGCACATGCCAAGTTCCTTGGCGTCTACTTCGACAGCAAACTCACATGGAAGTGACATATTGCATACGTCATCGACAAGATGGATAACATTGTGAATATCTTGCGTATGCTTGCCCGAGTATGGTGGGGAGCGGAACCGATTATGCTCTTGACTCTGTATACGGCTTTGATCCGTTCTGTCTTAGATTATGATAACATTGTCTACGGCGCTGGAACATAATCAGCTTTCAGTAGGCTCGATGTCATGCATTGTAGAGTGATTCGTCTTGTCCCCGGAGTCATGAAATCAACGCCAACCAACGCCTTGCTAATGGAAGCATTCGTCATGCCGTTGTCTACAAGACGGCGGATGTTGTCTGATATTTTTCTCCTCAGTCGATCTTCGATGTCTGATTATGCCTCTCTTATGGCGGTGGTTCGATTCAGAAGACTCACACAGGCATCTCATGGAGGACGACTGCCGAGAAACTCTTTACTAGTTTGTAGCTACGAGAAATGGCGCCATCTCTTTCAATTCGTTCTACACGACAAAAAACTCCCCTGTTTTCGTTTTTATTTTGTGTATTCTTCACTCCAGCCCCAGTGTCATACGTGCCTTCCGATTTACAAACGGAGACCGACATTAATCGCGACCTGGAGCCTACAGTGGCCGCAGTACGCTTTGGCGTCATTGGAAGCTGGGAGCATTGTTGCAGAGTTCGAAAGTACACTCCTGGAAATTGAAATAAGAACACCGTGAATTCATTGTCCCAGGAAGGGGAAACTTTATTGACACATTCCTGGGGTCAGATACATCACATGATCACACTGACAGAACCACAGGCACATAGACACAGGCAACAGAGCATGCACAATGTCGGCACTAGTACAGTGTATATCCACCTTTCGCAGCAATGCAGGCTGCTATTCTCCCATGGAGACGATCGTAGAGATGCTGGATGTAGTCCTGTGGAACGGCTTGCCATGCCATTTCCACCTGGCGCCTCAGTTGGACCAGCGTTCGTGCTGGACGTGCAGACCGCGTGAGACGACGCTTCATCCAGTCCCAAACATGCTCAATGGGGGACAGATCCGGAGATCTTGCTGGCCAGGGTAGTTGACTTACACCTTCTAGAGCACGTTGGGTGGCACGGGATACATACGGACGTGCATTGTCCTGTTGGAACAGCAAGTTCCCTTGCCGGTCTAGGAATGGTAGAAAGATGGGTTCGATGACGGTTTGGATGTACCGTGCACTATTCAGTGTCCCCTCGACGATCACCAGTGGTGTACGGCCAGTGTAGGAGATCGCTCCCCACACCATGATGCCGGGTGTTGGCCCTGTGTGCCTCGGTCGTATGCAGTCCTGATTGTGGCGCTCACCTGCACGGCGCCAAACACGCATACGACCATCATTGGCACCAAGGCAGAAGCGACTCTCATCGCTGAAGACGACACGCCTCCATTCGTCCCTCCATTCACGCCTGTCGCGACACCACTGGAGGCGGGCTGCACGATGTTGGGGCGTGAGCGGAAGACGGCCTAACGGTGTGCGGGACCGTAGCCCAGCTTCATGGAGACGGTTGCGAATGGTCCTCGCCGATACCCCAGGAGCAACAGTGTCCCTAATCTGCTGGGAAGTGGCGGTGCGGTCCCCTACGGCACTGCGTAGGATCCTACGGTCTTGGCGTGCATCCGTGCGTCGCTGCGGTCAGGTCCCAGGTCGACGGGCACGTGCACCTTCCGCCGACCACTGGCGACAACATCGATGTACTGTGGAGACCTCACGCCCCACGTGTTGAGCAATTCGGCGGTACGTCCACCCGGCCTCCCGCATGCCCACTATACGCCCTCGCTCAAAGTCCGTCAACTGCACATACGGTTCACGTCCACGCTGTCGCGGCATACTACCAGTGTTAAAGACTGCGATGGAGCTCCGTATGCCACGGCAAACTGGCTGACACTGACGGCAGCGGTGCACAAATGCTGCGCAGCTAGCGCCATTCGACGGCCAACACCGCGGTTCCTGGTGTGTCCGCTGTGCCGTGCGTGTGATCATTGCTTGTACAGCCCTCTCGCAGTGTCCGGAGCAAGTATGGTGGGTCTGACACACCGGTGTCAATGTGTTCTTTTTTCTATTTCCAGGAGTGTATATTCACCTTTCAAATGGTATTACAAATATTATTTTCATTTTGGCCACTTCATAAGGCAGAAAAGTATGCGATCTGAAAGGTAAGGTGAAGCGACGACGGCGTGCCGGCGGCTCCAAGTGCAGTGTCGGGACACGGCGTCGGCAAAGGTAGCGGGCAGGCGGCTGAGGTAAGTCAACTAGGCAGGCGCGCTAACGAGCTCTAGCGCGGTGAGGGGAGTGTAACGCTGCAGTTGGAGGCTACAACGCTGACGCTGCCGAGACGACTGGACGACTGTTATTTGGGGCGAATAAGTCTCACGCGTCCCGAAAAACTGTAACACTCCGTCGAAAGTAGAGATGGGCAAACTGAAACACGTAAATGTTTCGAAACAAATGAAACAGTACAATGTAATGTTTCGATACGGTGTTTCGAAACAGTTTGTGTTTTGTAATCTAATAAACCTACACATTTTATCATCTTGAGTGTCTACTGTATAAGTATGTCCATATAAACACAAATGAGGTGCGAGAGCGCTAATCATATCGCAGAAAGTATGAAACTATCACTTAGGCGTCTTGGCAGTTTCGTATTTCCTGCAGCAAATGCGCTGCTTTTGTGTCATGTGACTTTCATATTTTTCAATTGGCTGAGGAAAGCCTTAGCTGAAGACAGAAGACCCACCACGAACGGAACTGGAGGTGGGAGCTAACTGCAGAAACAACAGATATGCTACTGGGATTCCCACATTCCATTAGTATGGCTAATATACCCATCCTGCTAATTTCCATGCACACAAAGGGAATCATTGTGGATAATAGACACAGTGACTATGGACTCACAAATAACGCCAAATAATTCGAATAAATAACAAAATGTAACAGAAAAAAAATTTTGTGTTTCAAGGTGTTTCGAACCGTTATTATAAATTTACGATGCTTCCCGTTCACCATTACACTATCAGTGATATGTCAAACAGATTGCTTGCAATTATACCTACATCAAATTTATGTACATCTCTAATAACTGTCACTCTACGCCTTTTTTTATTTAAAATGTTGTAGTCTTACTTGCGTTTCTTAATATGATTACTGTACATGAACAGAGAAGCGTATGTTATAAAAAAAGTGTAATTTAACTGAATGATTTTCACATATTTATTATTTTGAATGCGAATAGTATGCGATGTTTTATTGTTTGGTTAGTGTTTATAAAGCAGATGTTACGCCATTTCGGAATAAGACAGTCAGCTAGAAACGAAGCTTTAGCTTCATGCTATTGCTTGTCAAAAGATTTCGACCCTCTTGAAAGTGTTTCATGAAGTGGTATGTTGTGTTTCAGTACCTGTGCCGAGCCCGAATCTCGTCCGACACAGAGCGGAACGAAACATCACTGTTTGGATACAATTAGTGCGTTCCAGGCGCAGGTGGACTGAAACAGTCTTATTTTGAAACAACGATACAGTTTCTGTGTCTGGCTCGAGATCCGAGACAGGGGCGGAATGAAACACCACTGTTTCGAAACAGTGAACCATAGCCGTTCCGAAACACTGAAACAGTTCCAGGTATCGATACACTGTATCGAAACATAGAAACAGTGGCCAAGTCTAGTCGAAAGCGTGTATCAGTGGAGGCTCACGTGGCGTTTATAACAAAAAAGAGGGGTGGAAGGCTGTTTAACTGATGCAATTAAGTTTATACTATGTTTGAATCCATCCCTGGTGGGTAAAAACAGAGTTCTCGCTGAATAGACTGAATATCAATTACGGACTTGCTTGTGCCAATTCAAGCCATTTTTGTCACGAAGTACAGTGCCACCCTCTTGCCATTAAGATATTCTACAGAGATACATCGTCTACAGTGCTGTTCTACGTTAGAAAAAGCAAGCAGTTCTTATTATTAATACAACTTAAAATTTACAACACATTAATCTTTAAAAACTAATAACAAGGGAGGTCCGTTGCGTTTTATAACTCCATGCTTCAGTGCTTCCTCAACTGTTGTGGCCTCCGGCAGGCTGTTGTTCGGGCACAACTTGTCTTGGTGTTTTAAATCTCGTGTAATTCTCCGTGCTGCATACGAAACATATGATCACTCCAAATACAACTTAAGATAAAGGAACAAATGTTGTACTAGGCAGAATTCCTCCGTGTACGTATTCGTGGCTACCCCAATCTGCGATGTGCACTGTGGCATGATTAAGGGTGATTTGTTGCTGTTTTCAACACAACACCTTATCAATTGATAGTAATAAGCGACCTCTGAGGGAATGTGTGTGAAATCTTATGGCACTTAACTGCTAAGGTCATCAGTCCCTAAGCTTACACACTACTTAACCTAAATTATCCTAAGGACAAACACACACACCCCCATGCCCGAGGGAGGACTCGAACCTCCGCCGGGACCATCCGCACAGTCCATGACTGCAGCGCCTTAAACCACTCGGCCATTCCCGCGCGGCGAGCGCGACCTTTGAGCTATTCCGTAGCATATGCAAGTTGTCAGGTTGTAAAAGCATAAAAGGCCTCTCTGGCAAAACATGAGAATGGATTGAAGTATTGCATTATGTACGTTTAATGACCAGATAACAGTGAGCATCATTACATAACAGTAAGAGTTGAAACGGGAGTTCACTCTTAATTAAACTAACTCGATAAGTTCGCAGCTGGTTGTGGTAACGAATGCAGTAAGCTATATCTGAGGGGTACACTACCACAAGGGAATTATGAATGAACAGTGACAGCTGTTAAATAAATGTTCTGTGTGCCTGGGAATCAGGTGCAAGTCTCTGCGATGGAGCTGCATACCTCGACGACGCTGCTAACTTAAATCGTGTCGGTTCTTCTTGCATTATATCCACCCGAATGTGTCCTTGTGCAATGGCAACAGTTTAACGAGAAGTGGTTGATTATAACATAGGTTTCGTAACATCGAAAAAGAAAGAAAGATTCTTCTGTTTATAATTGGAACTGCGCGGAGGCTCGTCCATCAAACCAGTTCGCATTAATTTCGCTAGACGACGTCTTGTTGACGCTCACATGAAATGATAAACGATCGTAGCTTAACTATTCATAAACGTAGATTACGAGACAATGCTAACCGCCCGCATAAGATTAACATTGATGTATTCAGAGAGACTCATAGAGCCGAGGGGCGCGCAGGCGAATGTCGCTGTTTGTCTTTCATCATAAATGAGCGATTAGTCAATATTATCTCCCTCAGAAAGACAATTTGATCACAGAAAGATAATTACATCGCCTTGCACAGATAACAATTTTACGATGATGTATTGACGGGTAGCAACCGCGGTTCGTCCATTGCGATAATTGTATAGCAACAAAAAGGTGTCCCAGTTTCCCCTCAAACCGAAGGAGTCTCCCAATCCACAGAATTAGAGTGGAACGAGAGGGTGGAAGATGTGCAAAAACTGGTATGAATGCAAAGCCGAAACTCAGTGAGTTACATAACAGAGTATATTTAGCGACCTTTAATGTACTTGCTTTACCAAACCAAATGTTTCAGACCAGCAGACCAATGGACTGGAAAAGTATGGAGGTGGTAGCTCTCAAACGTACATTCCGCAACAGTTGTGGGATTGGAAAGTGAATCAATAGTTGATAGTTCTGATTCAGAACGCGGTGAGGATTCTGTTATCACGCCCCCGACTACCTAAATGTCTCAGGCGGAGCTACAGCTCGGTAAAATCTTCCAAGATGAGACTATAACACAACAATACAACAAAATAACCCACATGAAACAGCTTGCAGTAAGTAAAAGACTAGTAAATACCTATAAAATTGCCCTTGTTTACTAATTTCAACAATCAGCATGCACATCAAGGCGAAACAACCAGACACAGAAGAAGTAGGGAGATGATGGTGAACATAGCATGGCGTAAACTATGGAGCTCCCACAAGACACAGTTTGGCAGAAATAAAACACAGAGGCTATGTTCCTCATTGCCAAAAATATGGAAGACATCGAAACACATGGAAACTGGAAGAGTTTGCGGCATTTTAGAGGGTCTCCAACAGCTATCTGCACAGTTAATCTCTTCTTCCACGAGGGAATAGGGGATGTGTCGGTATTCCATTTTGAGGAGCATTGTTTCCACATTTTGCAGTCATGTACATGGCGCTGTTGACCATAGTCGGAAGGTGCTGTTCACAACACGCGCAAAGTAGTGGAAATAAAAAGAACTATTGTTAACTTATCGGTGGGAAGAAGTGCAGAAGGCTTCGCAGCATATTGAAATATGACGAGTCTGCAGAATTGAGGAACGCTTCCAAGCAACTGTCTGAAGTATATCAATTCGGCCATGTACACCAAAGTATACCAGACAGCGTCCTATACCGATGCACTTGACTTATCTACATATTTCCAGCGCATCGACCATAGTGCAGAATTTCCGTTTTCGACTGGCCATCTTTCCCTGTGTGGATGGACGTCACAGCCTATTCTCGCATTCGTAGGATAAAGTCAGAACCTGACAGACCCCTCCCACATTGTCCTTGACCAATCCTCCCTGAAACACCAATTTAATACGCAACTGACCAGAAGTATGAGCGTGCTACACGCACACCATTCCACATCTAGTGAAGGAACATGGCGAGCTGTGTCTGTAACTGCTGTTCAGTGGAGACTGTTCCGCACCAATCTTATCCACGGCACCAATCCAAATGCACAAGATCTCTCCAGATCCATGCTTGACAAGGAGGGTAGCACCTCTTATCGGTGTATAGTAGACATAAGAGTGATGTGGTGATATAACAGATGGATAAGAAGAAACGTGTGCTTTATACATCTTGAAGCTCCAGACGGATCGAGTTTGAAACATTTCATGTAAATCAACTATGCTATCCATCGTGAAGTATTATTCCACTTGAAAGTTTACCGTCTTACCTCCTTGCCTAGGGACGCCAGATGAAAGTTGATGTCGTCAAGCCCTGAATCAAAATTGCGCAACGGATAACTGGGAAGGGGAGCTTGGGAACGCTACCTAGAGAGGGTGTCCTTTCTGTACGATACTAGACAAGGGGCTGGAGGGCTCACACGCTGATGTGTGGGTCCCTGCATTCTATAGCTTTTATTTTAAATAAATTCCTTTAACATGACCTCTTGGTGATTTTTAAGGTATGTTAAAGATGGATGACAGCTGATTTCCTATTTATTTTAAACATTATCACTCGACTTTACAGCGATAGCAGCAACTGTTTCACTTTACAGATATTACAACTTTAGAACTTATAGCTCGGGTATATTATATACTACTTCTACGGGTAAGACGGGATTGCGTTGGTCAAATGTTTACCACCAAAGCCTCCCAATATTTTACATAGGACATTCACTATGTGAGGAGGATAACGGGCAAACTGGGGACCAGATACTTTAACACAGGGGGTCAAATTTCCGGAATTAAACGAGCACATTCATTACCTTACACAACCCGAAGCTGTAAATAAAAGAATTAGTACAAATATTCAAATACCTCTCTTCCATGCGTGAACATTGAGACAGACGCACTGAGGGCACGTCTGCTCACTTATCCGTCTTTTGTAACACTCCTAGAATATGGCGGGCACCAGGAAGTCTTCCTGGGCCCCGGTGGAGGGGGTGGTCGAACCACTTGGCCGTTACCAACCTCTCCACCCCAAATCTTGTGACACTGGAAAGTCTTTCACTTTTACCTGCCTGTGCTGTCTCTCTGATCCCCTACCCAGGAGTAAGGCTGGCACTACTATATTACAGAACTACTTCCCAACAATGATTTGGCCACGCTTTACGGAAAGGTGTGAGGAGGATTAGGAAAGTTCATGTGCAGATTCACATCCACGTACAAGAAATGCATAATACACAACACATATAAATACGGATTATGAAGCCAGACACATTTCTTTCCACCCGTCCACATTGGTGCTGTTGCACCCGCGGCCGGCCGCGTCGTGTAATAAAATTGGCTGAGGAGCCGCCTCTGTTTATATATACACTCCTGGAAATTGAAATAAGAACACCGTGAATTCATTGTCCCAGGAAGGGGAAACTTTATTGACACATTCCTGGGGTCAGATACATCACATGATCACACTGACAGAACCACAGGCACATAGACACAGGCAACAGAGCATGCACAATGTCGGCACTAGTACAGTGTATATCCACCTTTCGCAGCAATGCAGGCTGCTATTCGCCCATGGAGACGATCGTAGAGATGCTGGATGTAGTCCTGTGGAACGGCTTGCCATGCCATTTCCACCTGGCGCCTCAGTTGGACCAGCGTTCGTGCTGGACGTGCAGACCGCGTGAGACGACGCTTCATCCAGTCCCAAACATGCTCAATGGGGGACAGATCCGGAGATCTTGCTGGCCAGGGTAGTTGACCTACACCTTTTAGAGCACGTTGGGTGGCACGGGATACATGCGGACGTGCATTGTCCTGTTGGAACAGCAAGTTCCCTTGCCGGTCTAGGAATGGTAGAACGATGGGTTCGATGACGGTTTGGATGTACGGTGCACTATTCAGTGTCCCCTCGACGATCACCAGTGGTGTACGGCCAGTGTAGGAGATCGCTCCCCACACCATGATGCCGGGTGTTGGCCCTGTGTGCCTCGGTCGTATGCAGTCCTGATTGTGGCGCTCACCTGCACGGCGCCAAACACGCATACGACCATCATTGGCACCAAGGCAGAAGCGACTCTCATCGCTGAAGACGACACGTCTCCATTCGTCCTTCCATTCACGCCTGTCGCGACACCACTGGAGGCGGGCTGCACGATGTTGGGGCGTGAGCGGAAGACGCCCTAACGGTGTGCGGGACCGTAGCCCAGCTTCATGGAGACGGTTGCGAATGGTCCTCGCCGATACCCCAGGAGCAACAGTGTCCCTAATTTGCTGGGAAGTGGCGGTGCGGTCCCCTACGGCACTGCGTAGGATCCTACGGTCTTGGCGTGCATCCGTGCGTCGCTGCGGTCCGGTCCCAGGTCGACGGGCACGTGCACCTTCCGCCAACCACTGGCGACAACATCGATGTACTGTGGAGACCTCACGCCCCACGTGTTGAGCAATTCGGCGGTACGTCCACCCGGCCTCCCGCATGCCCACTATACGCCCTCGCTCAAAGTCCGTCAACTGCACATACGGTTCACGTCCACGCTGTCGCGGCATGCTACCAGTGTTAAAGACTGCGATGGAGCTCCGTATGCCACGGCAAACTGGCTGACACTGACGGCGGCGGTGCACAAATGCTGCGCAGCTAGCGCCATTCGACGGCCAACAGCGCGGTTCCTGGTGTGTCCGTTGTGCCGTGCGTGTGATCATTGCTTGTACAGCCCTCTCGCAGTGTCCGGAGCAAGTATGGTGGGTCTGACACACCGGTGTCAATGTGTTCTTTTTTCCATTTCCAGGAGTATATATATATATATATATATATATATATATATATATATATATATATATAGGTACAAACAACGATACTTTCTTGATGAAGGAAACCAGATGGCGCTATGGTTGGCCCGCTAGATGGCGCTGCCATAGGTCAAACGGACGTCAACTGCGTTTCTTTAAATAGGAACCCCCATTTTTTATTACATATTCGTGTAGTACGTAAAGAAATATGAATGTTTTAGTTGGACCACGTTTTTCGCTTTGTGATAGATGGTGCTGTGATAGTCACAAACGTATAAGTAAGTGGTATCACGTAACATTCCGCCAGTGCGGACGGTAATTGCTTCGTGGTACATTACCCGTGTTAAAATGGACCGTTTACCAATAGTGGAAAAGGTCGATATCGTGTTGATGTATGGCTATTGTGACCAAAATGCCCAACGGACGTTTGCTATGTATGCTGCTTGGTATCCTGGACGACATCATCCAAGTGTACGAACCGTTAGCCAGATAGTTTCGTTGTTTAAGGAAACAGGAAGTGTTCAGCCCCATATGAGACGTCAACAACGACCTGTAACAAACGATGATGCCCAAGTAGATGTTTAGCTGCTGTCGCGGCTAATCCGCACATCAGTAGCAGACAAATTGCGCGAGAATCGGGATTCTCAAAAACTTCGGTGTTGAGATTGCTACATAAACATCTATTGCACCCGTACCATATTTCTATGCACCAGGAATTGTATGGCGACGACTTTGAACGTCTTGTACAGTTCTGCCACTGGGAACAAGAGAAATTACTGGATGATGACAGATTTTTTGCACGTGTTCTATTTAGCGACGAAGCGTCATTCACCAACAGCGGTAACGTAAACCGGCATAATATGTACTATCGGACATCGGAAAATCCTCGATGGCTGCCACAAGTGGAACATCTGCGATCTTGGCGGGTTAATGTATAGTGCGGCATTATGGGAGGAAGGATAACTGGTCCGCATTTTATCGATGGCAATGTAAATGGTGGAATGTATGCTGATTTCCCACGTAATGTTCTACCGATGTTACTACAAGATGTTTCACTGCATGACAGAATGGCGATGTACTTCCAACATGATTGATGTCGGGCACATAGCTCGCGTGCACTGAAGCGGTATTGACAGCATATTTAATGACAGGTGCATTGGTCGCCGAAGCAACATACCGTGGCCCGCACGGTCACCAGATCTGACGTCCCCGTATTTCTTTCTGTGGGGAAAGTTGAAGGATATTTGCTATCGTGATCCGCCGAAAACGCCTGACAACACGCGTCAGCGCATTGGTATTGCATGTGCGAACATTACGGAAGGCGAACGACTCGCTGTAGAGAGGAATGTCGTTACACGTATTTCCAAATGCATTGAGGTTGACAAACATCATTTTGAGCATTTATTGTAGTAATGTGGTATTTACAGGTAATCACGCTGTAACAGCATGCCTTCTCAGAAATGATAAGTTCACAAAGGTACACACTGGAACAACCGAAATAAAATGCTCAAACGTACCTTCGTTCTGTATTTTAATTTAAAAAACCTACCTGTTACCAAGTGTTCGTCTAAAATTGTGAGCCATATGTTTGTGACTATTACAGCGTCATCTATCAGAAAGCGAAAAACGTGGTCCAACTTAAACATTCATATTTCTTTACGTACTATACGAATATGTAATAAAAAATAGGGATTCCAATTACAAAAACGCATTTGATATCCGTCTGACCTATGGCAGCGCCATCTAGCGGGCCAATCATAGCACCATCTGGTTTCCACCTTCAAACTAAACAAGTTTCGTTCTTTGTAGTTTTTTCGTTTGACGCTTATTTCGTGAGATATTTGGCCCGGTCACGATCAATGGTTCAAATGGCTCTGAGCACTATGGGAATTAACTGCTGAGGTCATCAGTCCCCTACAACTTAGAACTAATTAAACCTAACTAACCTAAGGACAACACACATATCCATGCCCGAGGCAGGATTCGAACCTGCGACCGTAGCGGTCGCGCGGCTCTGGACTGTAGCGCCTAGAACCGCTCGGCCACTCCGGCCGGCGCGATCAATGGACCACCCTGTATATGACATAACAAATATACGGTATAACGAAGAAATAAATTATTCGAGTTCACAGGAAGTCTTGGTGCAATGTGCACTCTTAGCAAAATATATTACAAAGAATTAATATTATTGTTCTATAGTGACATATTACATGAATACTTTTGTTGTGGTTACAACGAAGATTTCTTACAGTAAACACGTAGCACTTTCCCGGATTTATTGCTTTCGTGACCTGCTCAAAAAAATTTTTTTACTACACCTCGGTAGGTATGACTTTCACAAAGAGTGGTAGAACTTCGGGTAGAAATTTTAGCACTGCACATAAGTGGGGAAACTGATTGCACTTTCTCAGTGGATGAAAAGTAGGGCACCACTATCACTGTGGAGCGTGAAGTGGTTGTCTGGACGTGATGGTACGTTGGGATCACGACGTGGCGCAGGAAATGGAAGACTGGTTCTGTGGCGAGTTGAGACGTTTGGTGGTGATCTTTATCTCACTTGACAAATGTGTGAGTTTCCATTCATGTTCCCGCACGTGAAAAATACAGAGAAAATCTGTATTATAGTGTGCTTTCTTACTGATAATATAGTGTAACGTGTGGATAAATATTTTTCTGTACATGAAGTCTAATTCTCTTAAGAGTGCTTAGGTATCGTGTGGATTTAACTTTCTTGTTTTATTTAGTTTGACACGTTTCGTCATTACCTGGCCTGGTACATAAATTGGGTCTGTCAGTATTTCTGTAGCAATTTTCAAAGTTCTGTTTAAGATTTTTTATTAGAGTCTTTGTGATTTTTTAAAGTATATGATTGCATAACTCATTGTTTCATCATATTTCATTTTGAATTGACTCTTAAATGCTTGGTAAGAAGATCTAACAAAGCGACCAGATACTTCACACCTCCTCTTCCCTGAGGAAGGGGACCTGCATAATCTAAACTGACGATTTAGTTTGGTCTTTCAATATGTATTGGGTTTAAGGGTAAGGCATTTGATATGTTAAAAGGTTTCACCTTCTGACAAATGGAACAATTTCTTAATAGTTTCTGAACTTTCTTGTGAAGATTTGGTAGATAACAATAATTTTCCTTTTACATTTCTCCGGGCCATGATGACCCCAGGAGAGGTGAGTATACAAGATGAGACGTTCAACATAATCTTCAGGAATACAGACATACCACCTCCCTGTTAAAGGAAAGGTTTAATGAAACAAGACTCCATTGTGTAGTTTATAGAATTTTGACAATGAGTGATCAGGATTGTTTGGCAGAAGTTGCTTAATTTTTAACCAATTGCGATCGGTGTCTTGTAGAGGGTTCATTTGATGGCAAAGACGAAGAATGTAACTCCGATGCAGAGGATCTTTCATGAGAAGTATCTTGTGATTAGAAATCTGTTGTATTAATTCAGTACGCTCCGGCAATCCTTCCGGCATACGTGACAATGCATCAGCAATAATGTTATTCCTGCCCTTTACGTAAATTATTTCAAAATCGTACTCTTGTAAAAACAGGCACCATCGGGTAAGCTTAGGATGATAAATTTGGCGGAGAGTAAAAAGCTCAGCGCTTGATGATCTGAGTATACTTTGATTTTCTGCCCAGGAATATAGTTATTAAAACGGCGAAAAGCCCACTCAACAGCTAATCCTTCTAATTCAGTTACCGAGTATGATCTCACACTCAGATAGAACTTGTGTCTAAACTCATGTTCGGATGACTTAAGATGTTACTCGTTAGAAGAGCTTCCTTCATTTTCTCAAAGGAATTCCGACATTCTGAAGTCCACATCCAATGGACGTTTTTCTTGAGTAAATTCAACAACGCTGGACTGTTCATTGACTGATCTGGAATGAAACGACGAAGGAATGAAGTTAATCGGATGAAACTTTTTATATGCCTTATAGTGCAAGGTGCAGGAAAATTTCTTATAGCTGTTAACTTGCTGGGAACAGGAGAGATGCCTTCAGAATAAATTAAATGTCCTAAAAACTTTACTTAATAATCTTTTGTATTAGGGGCAAATATTTGTCCCAGGAAACTGTTGCTATACGTAAGTCGTCAACGAAGACCGTTATTTGATCAAGTAACTCCGGACCTAGCACATGATCAAGTGCTGCAATAAAAACACCAGAACTACTGTCAAGACCAAACGGTACTACTCGAAAATGATAAGAGAGACCAGCAAAGATGAATGCTGTGTACATCCAAGATGATGATGACAGTTTTACCCGTCGATAACTGCTTCGGAGATCAATTGAAGACAGGAATTTCACACTATGGAATTTTTGTAATTGTTCCTCTAGGGCTTCAGGTCGTGTAGAAATTGGTATGATGATCTTATTGCCGTTTCTAGCGTCTAACACAAGTCTAACGCTTCCATCCTGCTTGAAAATAGGCAATAACGGACTACTATATGGAGAGTCGGAAGGTTCTATGATTTTCCACCTTAGCATGCTACGTATTTCTTATTTAACTGCTTGCTCACGGGCCTGCGGAACAGAATAGGTCGTCTTACAATAGGTATCGTGTGGCTTCACCTTCTTCTTGAATTCTTAGTTAGCTATGATGCCTGGTTTCCTGGAAAAGATATTGACAAATTTTGCTAACAAGTTATGAAGTTCATATTTTTGTCGGTCGTTTAGTCCTTCTGTTTCAAAGGCTTTCATACGTAATTCATCTGCAGTTGACAAGAAGTCAGTGTCATTGTCGACGTCACCTGACTCGTCAAAACTGCTGTAATACTGTTGCTTCTAAGATAGCCTGCGTACCTTTACTTTGCGTTCAAGGCTGGATATTCAGACTTTTGTACTCATCACATGTATGACAAAATTTCGATCGCTGAGTCTTAATGTACACTTACCTTTATCGAGATGGATAATGGCACGATTTTCACATAGAAACTCCATTGCTAACAAACATGTAACGGACCAGTTCTTAACCACTAAGAATGTACACTGTATACTGTCTGATTCGGATTGTATCTGTGCTTGTATTTGTAAGCTGACGTTCTGTACCAGAGAGCCCACAGCTCCGGATACAGTACATCCTTGAACGGGGAGTGAAGGAATTTTAGTAACAGAACACATACGCATATAGATAAAGCATTTATGTTCGCACCTCTATCAATAATAGCAATAATAGGTATGTCGGAAATGTGAATAACAGTTGATGCCTGGACTTGGTTTCCCCACAGGTCTTCGTTGTTACATGTGTCATTTTCGTTCAGCCGGTCGTCTCGTAAGTTACAGTCGTCTTCGTACCTAATTACATTGATGTGTCCCTTAATGAAGTTGCTCCCCGATTGTTCCGCAGCTTCCCCGGGGAGGCATGAAGAAGCTGCAACTAGTTTTCCGTGTTAGGTGCAGGCGAACTTTCATTTACTTTCACCTGAGCAGGATTCTGTGGCGTATTCGGTTGAAAATTGGCGTTAGTATTCCAAACAAACTGTGATTCATTTAAAGGCGTTTAGTTTGACACAATGTTTGGTGCTTGATTTGCCTGCGTATAAAAGATAGCTGGATTTCTCGGATTATTCTGGCTTGCTGTGTTCTGACATGAATTTGACGGATTGTTTTGCGCATTGTTTCTGAACTGTTGATGTGATTGCTGAGGAAGTGTCTTATTCGGTGGTTGAGCAAAAGAATTCATTTGTGGTGATGGAGTAAAGTTATATTGCTGATTATACTGTTGTTGTCCGTTATAATGATTCCATCGCCTTCCCCCATTGCGATTTCCATTACGCTTTCTGTTATAGTTATACTGGTAATTACCGTTATAATTTAATGGTGAATTGCCATACTGTTGCTGCGTAGTCTGGTAAATGGGATTATATCTGTTTTCGTTCTGATATTTATTCCGTGGTTTCCCGTTACGGCGATTAAAGTTGTTACTATTACACTGCTGCAGGTTAGGCGTACCGGTGTTAGTATGATATGACATTTCATTGCTCCCGTCTGCAGTGTGCTGTTGAGGAGCTGGCGGTCCATTATTATCATTGTTCCGCACACTCGCACTCACGTTCTCATGTATCATGTCTAGGTTATCAAGCAATGAAAGAAATACCTCTTGGTCGTCCTCATTTACATTAACCAGTTTTTCTCTGATGGACAAGGGAAGTTTAGATTTTAAAATCATAATGGCGTCTTTCGTGGAGATGGGCGTATCCCAATATTGAATTTTTCGTAAATACTTTTCAGAGTAACGCCTAAGACCTCCTCCTTTGGTGTTAAAGGATTAGGCATTATTCACCTCCTTTCGGAGTCTTTGCTGGATACCAGAGCTCCAAAACGTATTCAGGAAGTGTCTCTCGAAATCGGCGTATGTGTGGCATTTATCTGTGATGTCTGTACACCAGATTTACCCTTCTCCTTGAACATATTCTAATGTGAACTGAATCCGTTGTTTGTCATTCCAAGTCTCAGCAAAAGATCCCGAAAACGACTTCAGAAAAACCATGGGGTGAATGTTCCGCTTTTCTTGTACGAACGGATGGAAAACTGGATGCTTTAAAACATTTTCATCACTCATTAATTCGACTAACGACAACTGATCATTGTGACCACGTGATGTTACAATTTTGTCACGTGTACTATTTGCTGGTGGGGATTGTTGTACCTGATACTCTGGATAATAGCGATAATCTGGTTCAGGCGGTAAGAAATGCGGGCAGTCACTTTGATTTTCGGTCTGCAGTTCATTTATTTGTATCTTTAACTGATCAATATCGTTAGTTAATTGTTGCTTCCACTCAGCAAGATCATGACTAAAGGGTCTCTTGATTTTTCCAAGTTCACTTGACAGAGTTTCACCGGATATTCCAGGAGCTCTTAAAATCTCAACCGTGGCAGATTTAACGGCGTCTTTAAGTTCACATTGTTTTTTGTCCTCTACGTAGTGTTCCTTTGAGTCGATCCATTCCTCAAATTCTCTATTAATTGTGGAACGTATTCCTGCAGTGACTTCATTTATCTTTTTGCTGATATGGACATCTGACAGACTTTGGGCAGTTTTTACAACTCGTTCCCCTCTATTACTAACGCTGTCAGTACTTCTGTCAGTTGGGTTGCTCTCCTTGACACTTCACTATAATGTTTCAACGAGTCGTCCGCGGCAGATTTATATACTTCGGCCTGTGCTTGCAAGTCTGAAAACTTCTTACCAACATTGGTATCAGAGGATTCAACCATGGAAAGGACACTGTCTATTTTAGCATTTACATTTGCTCCTACTTCTTTCTCGTACTCAGTGGCAATAGTATTAATTTTTTCTTCCATGTTATCATTTGCATTTTTGATTTGGCTTTGTATATCACTGATAACATGGTTTATATTACCCGTACGCGCTTGAGTATCCTCTACTCGCGATTCAAGACAGTTCATTTTACTGTTCTTGTAACTTGGCATCCACATCAGCTATCTGGGTTTGCAAATCACTCACGCTGACTGTAATGGTATTTGTGTGAGAGTCTAATCTTTGTTCTATCTCACGGGTATCAGTTTCAAGATTTGTCATGTTCGTGCAACATTATTTATCTGGCTTCCGAGGGTATGTTTGGTTTCAAGATTGTCACTTTTAGTTGCTACATTAGCCATGTGAGTTTCAAGATCGTCACTTTTACTTGCCAAATAACCCATTTTAGTTACGAAATCACATGACGGGGTATCAATTTTTGTTTCGAGAGTACCTTTCACATCGGCGAACAGTTGCATTACATCGGATAGCGTGTACTGTCGCGACTGTGACGCGGGCTGTAGCGCCGGTACATCGCACATCATTTCGTCATCAGATGATCCTTCAGCTCGGGATTAGGGTCTATTTACACCCGTTCGCGATCGAAGTTGCCTCTGATTTTCATCAGCCATCATAGATTCAGTGGAATTACAACGACACTGGCCAGGAAGATATTTTAGAATTACGATAGTCACTTATTAGGCGCGCCAATGCTTTCGCGTCCTGATTGTCAGATGTTAACCACACGGATTTAATAGTTGAAATACTGACAGGCTAAAATGCCAATATGGAAACCGGATGAATAAAATAAATGAAGGTTACTTAAACAGCACTGAAACTGACACGGATAGCATCCAGTTTTACTTCCTAAAGATAACAACAATGACAAACTCAACAGTACAATTTCTAACTATGGAAGCGAAATAATGGTAGAAATGCTTTTCTCTCAACAAAAGAAGCGTGTTTTTTGGAATAAGATTTCGATAGAACTGAAGCGTAGAGAGCGAACTCTCGGCAGCCGTGTCAATACTCGATACGCAAGACTTCACACGTATTTGAAAGTCGTACTTACATCCGCTGTCTTGCGCGCTGGTATTGCCTTCAGACGTGTATTTGAACTGCGTTTTCCGTAAATACGTCCTTTTCTGCTGTTTTTTTTTTCTCGGAATTGCTACCAAATCTCCACCAGATTGTTGCATGAAACACAAAAAGAAAACAGATTAATTTTCATTAAGGTCCATGTTCGGGCGCCATATCTAGTATAATATAAAAAAATATGTATATAGTTCTCTGTATATTTATTGTTCAAATGTATTTTTATAAGTTGTATGTAATGTGGTATGGCGATAGTAATTATACTAAATCTTGCACTCACGGTAATTTCTTTACCGAATTTGGTGCAGGTTGGAGAGAGACAGAGCAGATTTTGCGAACTGCGTTGCGTCGGTTCTCGACTGTGTCCAGGAGGAATAGTGTTTGATTACGCGAAGGTGGTTTGAACCTGACATTTAACTCGGATTGCCTTCACGCAATCTGATTTTTCGATACAAATAACTAAGGGACCTAACTGCATATCGAAAGGGAAATGGATGAAGAAAAGTGGGTAATGGTAATGGTTATCAAATCTGCGATTGAATATATTAGTAGCCTCCCGAAAACAACCAAGTTATCGCTGTAAAGAGCTGCCCTGTAACATACTTTGCATACAACGTACAAAACGCTGAGGTTACTCAAAGAAAAGAATAAAAGGGATTTCATTATAACACATCAGTATATTCTGGAATAATGCATACCACTAAGCATGAAGAAATAACCATGGAATATACAATTAACAAAAACAAAAAAAACAAAAAATGCTCTGAGCACTATGGGACTTAACTTCTGAGGTCATCAGTCCCCTAGGACTTAGAACTACTTAAACGTAACTAACCGTAACTAACACATCCATGCCCAAGACAGGATTCGAACCTGCGACCGTAGCGGTCGCGCGGTTCCAGACTGTAGCGCCTAGAACCGCTCGGCCACCCTGGCCGGCTAAAACATTTTGCACTTCTCATGTACATTCCGTGCTACGACAATGTCCTTTCTTGTATGTCCAAATTTTCTAAAAATTAATTCTCCTTTCGTACGCGTGAATATTTCATGGCTTCGCACCGTTTATCGAAGCGTTCGTTCGAAAACTTACATTACTGGTACAAAAATATTATATAAAACTTGTAGCGATGCTACACTGCACTTCTTACCACGTCAGCATCGTAATAGTAAAAGGTAACCAAGTCTCTAGAACTATTCATAACGAAATAAAAAAAAATTATGATTCATATGTTTCGTATCTTATCAGGATCGAGCACTGAGGCAGTTAGTTGCATATCTGCGCTCGGCGACTCATAGTGTTCATTTGAAGCAGTTAATGATGGACTCGCGTTTGTGTAGGCGCACATTACAAAAATATTTCTTTTCCTAACATTTGCGCTGTGATGCGTAACATTTTACCACCTACAGCTCGATGGCTATTCTTCTCTTTTATGACAAATATTTCATATACAGAGCATCCGAGACCCAACAATATTACATCTCCTACAGAACACTCTCGGGAATGGCTTAAGTCTGCCAAACGCATTGATTCTTCTCCTTAATTCTTAAGGAATAACATTGCTTGTGAGAACCAACCGTATTCGGTAGTATCTATATTAGACTGCATGTGTGAGAACACAGTTATGGATTGGGATACACAATTATGTTTCGCCTCTGTGTAATACGTCCGTTGCCTGCGTTACGAAAACCGACGTATTTTAGAGGGGGAGGGTTAAAAATGAATGCAGCCGGAGCATAATTTTTGAGCTTTTCTCGGTCTTGTGTGGTCGAGTACCACAAACCCACCTCAGTTTCTCGCATTTCTTTGAAATATTTATTTAATTTTGCACGTTTTTTCGCGATTTTACGTATTTCATCGTATTTCCCTCAATTTTACATACTTAACATCAATTTTTCGTAATTATGCCAGGTTTCCCTCTATTTTTACCGATTTTATTTCATTTTTTCATGTTGTTACAATAGTTTTCCGTATGTATGTTGTCACATTGATGGCATATCCGTACATTCTTTGATTTTATATGAGGATAGTTACATGTCCTACACACGAGCCAACTAAAAAATCCTAAGAATTCCCCTCTTCCCGGTGGTCTACATACATGGATCGTGGATAGGAAGATCATGAAAAGTATAGTAAGTGCAAACTCTCTGATGTGTTGCAGAAGTACACGGATTTATGTCCAGACTACGAGTTTGCCATATGCTCCACTTTTTGTTTTATTAGGAACAAGGCGATTGTTATTATACTTCATAATCCCTAATTACAAAGTAGGCACCAATTGAATTATAGCTCATTGTGGAACTTATAAACGATACTGTTTTTTCCTGACATGTGTGTATGTGTGATGAAATTGGTTACATAAAATGAACGTGTTTTTTCCGACTTGTGAGCAAATTGGGTTAAATTCTGTAATGTTATTCTCTACTCTCTAATTTCACATGTCTTAATTATTTGTAATACGTACATGCATGACAGTTTTTAGAGGCATTTATTTGAACACGAGAGATGCTCTCAGGTCAATGTAATTTGTCCATCAAGCTGAAAGAAATTTCTTAACACAGTTGTTTTTTCTTCAGAGTTTAAATTCTCCCTTTTTCTTTACTTTCATGATGGTTTCGAAGTAGCAGAGTCGTTCTGCGGTGATCGGTAGTTTTTGCAGAAAAATAGTGGAAGTTTTTTTTAAATTTTTTTATTCTCCGCAGGGTGGACATGTATAGAGAGTGTATAGCCCAACCTCTGAATTTTGTTCATCTATGTTCAGTGGCAGTGCACTTAATTGGATGTCGCAATATAATGAGATGTGCATTATAACCCGCAGTCGAACGTAAAAACTATATTGATTTTGCTCATAAAACTAAAAGTAAATGGACTGCGCCTGTTTTCGTGGAAAGGGAACATTTATTATGAAATTACCAAATAAGCAGCAACCAGTCGCAAAATAATGAGGTCAAACCTCTGCTAAAGACAGTGTTACTACTCAGGGCACATATTCGTTGAAAGCACCAATGACGGCTGAAATCGAATTGCAAAAGTGAATAAATAAAACATGATTTTCCGACTGGTCGCTGCTTATTAGGTAATTTTATGGTTTACGGTCGCTCCACAACTTGGGAACCACGTGGAGCCCACCATTCACATTTATTATCGTCATGACTGTGTTTTCCTTTCTAATAGGTGCTCGCTTATAGGAGGTGCGTATACATTAAGAGCAATTGTTAGAATGTTTTCCCCCCTCAGATGGCGTGCGCTTGCTGGCGCATTACTAGAGGCTTGGTGGACGTGTTCCGTAGGAGGTCGCCACTGCCATTTCAGACAAACAACCCTTGGTCAAGATAGCCGACACTTACCTTGCTTTTATTCTGAGGCATGCTAGCGTCGTGGTCTGTTGTATGTGGAGCTTTTAGGGGAGTCAATAGCCTACCCAGCCACGTGGTCGTCGATAATGCATTGTACTGAACACTGGAGAATTCTCTGGAATTTCTTTGTTGTTCCAGTGGTGGTGGTGGCGGTGGGGGGAGGGGGGGGAGGACCAGTCTTTCCGAGAAATGCTTAACATGTTATACATATTGCATGATGCGTAGTGTTGTTGTCTTTTATCTACCTGCAACTGATTTCCACGGACTAGAAATAATATAAGCCACCAGAAGGATCTCTTTGTAGACTGTCGTTATCAAGACAGAACAGGCCCCTATCCCTACCTACGGTGAAGATAGGGAGCGATGAGGGGTAGTAGGGCAGGGGCAGTAGGGTAAGACTGCCTCCAAGTTGGTTAGCTTGTGAGCACCCATCGAGGAGGACATAGCTGGAACTGCCGCTCCTTCTGCAGACTTTTGGAACGACGATTTTCCCCAGTGCATGTGTTGTACTACGACCCATTAATTACGAATGCTGTTTTTTACGGAAGTTTCAAATGGTTCAAATGGCTCTGAGCACTGTGGGACTTAACTGCTGAGGTCATCAGTCGCCTAGAACGTAGAACTATTTAAACCTAACTAACCTAAGAACATGACACACATCGATACCCGAGGCAGGACTCAAAAAAAAAAAAAAAAAATAAAAAAAAAAATAAAAAAATAAAAATAAAAAAAAACAAAAAAAAATGTTCAAATGTGTGTGAAATCTTATGGGACCTAACTACTAAGGTCATCAGTCCCGAAGCTTACACACTAGTTAACCTAAATTATCCTAAGGACAAACACACACACCCATGCCCGAGGGAGGACTCTAACCTCCGCCGGGACCAGCCGGCAGGGTTCGAACCTGCGACTGTAGCGGTTGCGCGGCTCCGGACTGTAGCGCCCAGAACCGCTCGGCCACTCCGGCCGGCACGGAAGTTTCGATATATAACTAAAACGGTGAAGCATTTTCCATCAATTGTGGTATCCTGTAATGGCCTTGATTACCTGGGCTGAAGGATGATTCAAAATGGCTCTGAGCACTATAGGACTTAACATCTGTGGTCATCAGTCCCCTAGAACTGGGAACTACTTAAACCTAACTAACCTAAGGATGTCACACACATCCATGCCCGAGGCAGGATTCGAACCTGCGACCGTAGCAGTCGCGCGGTTCCGGACTGAGCGCCTAGAACCGCTAGACCACCGCGGCCGGCGAAGGATGGTTGTCGAGCAATGCAGGGGGAGGCGTCTTTAGCGAACTCTGATGTCGAACAGCGTTAGTTACATTCCTCAGCTCTACGCTTATGCATAATACACTTATTACATTCCTCTCTGTCCAACACCAACATCTAGTTTGTTGAACATATTTCTCACAAAAAAAGAAATAAATATAGTACCTTCCACGCCAGCATTTTTCCAGACAGCTTGTAGATGAAGGGTAGAGTTTGAGTACGTCTGCCACTAGTTTTTCGTAGTACTGTGAATCTTTTTCCCAGCAGTACAACACCAGTTATAGACATCGTCATTGTTTGAGCTGTATTGCGATTTCAGGAACTCCTTGTGAAGTGCTATCTGTAATTGTGACCGGTTTTATGATTAATTACGTAATTATGACCGATCTTTACTTCAGTTTCCCAACCAAAAAAAAGTAAAGTGCACTAACCTAACCTTCCTTTCCTGCATCGGCACAGTTCCCATGTGGGGATGCATTTCGGCTTTCCGTCCAAAACGACCAGGGTTCGAGTTCCAGAAAGGGCACAACTATTTTTAATTACCCGCCAATTCCTGGGTGGGGGGCGGTCGAGTGGGATGTCAGCACAGTCCTGCTACAAACAGATTCCCGCCATATGTTAAATTCCCGCCAAAATTTGAAAATACCACCAGTAGGGTAGGTGTAGGAGGAGGAGGGTGAAGGGTGGGAAGGGTGACCCACATGCCAACTGAAGAAAACACATGACATAATGGAGGGCGTGGGGTGGGCGTTGGTGGGCGTAACTAATTGATCAGTTTAATTAATTAGCATATCAATTAGATGTTAATAGTGTTCTTGCACCACCATTTACCTACTACTCACAGCAGTTTGATTGTCCTCTAGCTGAAACGAGCAGTCAGCTTGGTGCATGGTATGTTGACAGAAACCAGTCATTCCGAACTTAGGTGGCTGACCTGCACCGTACTATTGGTCATTCTGAAACGGAATCTATATACGTAAGTTGTTCAGCACTTCGTGGATCTATAGCAGTACTGATTAAATCAGACAAAAATACAATTTGCAGAACACACTATTATCAGTTTCAAAAACGAATGATAAACTTAAAAAAAGTGTGATAGTTTGTATCGCATACTACCAAATACCTCTGGCTCTTTGCCTGACTAGCTGCTTAAGAAGCATAAATTTCTGTGGGATAGTTAAACCGACACTGCAAGAAGAGAACAGCTATACCTCAATTTGCATGAAATAGGTAGAACCGGTACTGTCGGAGTCGCAGTATTTGTTTCCAATAGCCTCCATGGCACAGCAGTGGTGTAAGGAATAAAAACGGAGGCTTCAAAGTAACTGTGAAGACATGCGGCTATGAAAAACCAACGGTCTTTCACTGGCTGTGATCGTATGCTGTGCCTCTTAGTAGTGCAGTAGTGTGAAGTAATCCTGTCATGGAGAAAATTACCCCCAAGTCGTCATTATGCACTGTAAGTGCGAATAGGCTTTTTTACCCTAATTAGCCAGCAAGTATCCAGGCTAAGGGAGGTTGGCCTGATCGTAGGCAGTGGCATCAGTATTATCAAAATAGGTTTATTTATTTATTTACTTTTGTCAGTCACTCTTCACTCTTCTGGTCTCATACGGCCTGCCAGGAAAAAAAAAAAAAAAAGGTTGAAGTGGCTCTGATCACTATGGGACCTAACATCTAAGGCCACCAGTCCCCTAGAACCTAGAACTACTTAAACCTATCTAACCTAAGGACGTCTCACACATCCATGCACGCAGCAGATTCGAACCTGCGACCATACCAGTCGCGCGGTTCCAGACTAAAGCGCCTAGAACAGCGCGGCCACCACAGCCGGCAGTAGCATTTGCAACCTACGTCCTCAATTATTTGCTGGATTTATTCCAAACTCTGTCTTCCTCTACAGTTTTTGCCTTTTACAGCTCTCTCTAGTACCATGGAAGTCATCCACTAATGTCTTAACAGATGTCCCATCATCCTGTCTCTTCTCCTTTTCAGTGTTTCCCCTATATTATTCTGCGCAAAAAGTCCTAATTCCTCATCTTATCAATCCACCTAATTTTCAACATTTGTCTTTAGCATCGCTTCTCAAATTCTTCGAATCTCTTCTGTACCGGTTTTCCCACTGTCCATCTTTTACTAGTATACAATGCCGTGCTCTAAATGTATATTCTCAGAAATTTCTTCCTCAAATTAAGGCCTATATTCGTTACTAGTAGACTTCTTTTGGCCAGGAATTCCACTTTGCCAGTGCTTAGTCTTCTTTTGATGTCCTCCTTGCTCCGACCGTCATTGGTTATTTTGCTGCCAAGGTAGTAGAGAATTCCTTACCTTCATCTACTTCGTGACCCTCAATCCTGATGTTAAGTTTCTCGCTGACATGATTTCTACTAAGCCTCATTACTTTCGTCTTTTTTAGATTTTCTCTCAATCCATATTCTGTACTCATTAGACTCATTACATTCATCAGATCATGTAATTCTTATTCTTATTCACTTTCACTCAATAGCAATGTCATCAGCGAATCGTATATTTGATATCCTTTCACCTCGAATTTTAATTCCACTCCTGAAACTTTCTTTTATTTCCATCACTGCTTCTTCGACGCACAGATCAAGGTACCATAACAGCAAAACCATACGGGGTCCATGTACACTGATCAGCTAGAACATTATGACCACCGACCTACCATCGATGTAAACCTGTCCAGACGACAGCAGCGTCACCTGGCATGGAATGATGCATGGGGGCTTAATTAAAATAAAGATATAAGAATGCAATGCAAATACTTTTTAATTTTCTGTCGCTGTATGTCCGATTACGCTGTCTCGTAAACGGCTGGCCCTGACTGGTATTAGTACGCAATCTGACTGCATAGAACAACCACAAAGAATGAAATGAAAATTTCAGTTAATACAATTAATTAATTAAGTCCCCAGCAACTATAAAACCTACGAAACAACAAGCACAAGTGTAGTTGTTCTGTGTGTGGTAGTGTGACTCAACGCACATCTGGCACGGTTCTTCTTCAACAAGACAAGAGATTTTAAATACCATTTATACTGACGTGATAAAAGAAAATTAGAAATACTATAATTCTGCAAGAAAACCAAAATTACACTCTAATACAAGAACACACGCCAGATGCTTTGTTGACTGAACCTATAATGACACATTATTCAGGTCACTGAAAGAATAAAAGAATAAAAGAAAATACCTCCATATATTGACGAAATGCACTCTGACCATTACAATATCTCCATTAGAACAACATCTGCTATCTCTCCCATCAAACCACTGCATAAAACATGGAACAACACTCTCCACTACCACATGTCACTCTGACTTCACGACATGCAGTGTCCACCACAACTTCTCGGTAAGAACTGCTTGCCGCTACGTCTCAATAAGCACTGCCAGTGGAGGCGGCGGAACAATACTCTCTGGCGCGATTTCTGGCGCTGTGGCTCAGTGTAGCCACCTTTCATATGCCCTTCCTCCACGGGCTAGAATTTGATGGTATTTTTGCCAGCATTGGTGGTGATCGAGGACAGATTGTGATGGCTCAGAGGCTCGGAACGAGCATTTCGGAAACTACACAACTTGTCGGGTGTCCGAGGAGTGCTATGGTGAGTGTCTGCATCTCGTGGCAAAATCAAAGTGAAACCACGTCCAGACAGCGTGGGGTTAGGTGGTCACCCCTCATTACAATTTCGTACATCGTAGGCTGGGAAATGTGTCTGAACACACAGTGCACCCAACACTCCTAACAGTTGGCCTTCATAGCTGACGACCCACGAGTGTGCCAATGTTATCACCACGACATCGGCAACTATGACTGAAATGGCCACGTGACCATCGGCACTGGACGTTGGCGCATTGTTGGAGCGTTGCATAGTCTGATCAATCTCGATACCTCCTTCAGCATGCCGATGGGAGGGCGCGAATCCGTTGATTTCCAGGAGAACAGCTCCTGGACACCTGTAATGCGGGGCAGAGGTAGCTGGCGGCAGCTCCATTATGCTCTGGGGAACATTCACGAGGACATCCATGGATCCAGTGCAGCTCGCGCAAGTCATTATGATAGCCAAGGAGTATCTTACACCAATTGCAGACGACGTACACCCCTTCATGACGATCATATTTCCCGAGGGCAGTGGCATTTTTTAACAAGATAATGCGCTGTGTCACAAGGACAGGAATGTGATGGAGTGTTTCGAGGAACGCGGTGGCGAATTCAAATTGATGCGCTGGCGCCCCAAATTGCCAGATCTGAGCCCAATCGAACACATCCGGGATGTGATTGAACGTGGCGTCGGAGCTCATGTCCCCTCCCCCCCCCCCCCTCCGGAATTTACAGGAAGTAGGTGAGTGTGTGTGCCGATGTGATGACAACTCCCTCCAAAGCGTTATATCTTCCATCGTCGATGCGTCTCCGCTATTATCCGTTGTAAGAAGGCTGTTTATGTTTTCTTATTGGCAACGTTACGTAGCGCTCTGTATAAAAATCACTGGCTGTGCTGTGTGCAGTCTATGGCTAGTTAGCATTGTTGTCTGCCATTGTAGTGTTGGGCAGCTGGATGTTAACAGCGCATAGCGTTGCTCAGTTGGAGGTGAGCCGCCAGCAGTGGTGGATGTGGGGAGAGAGATGGCGGAGTTCTGAAATTTGTAAGACTGGATGTCATGAACTGCTATATATATTATGACTATTAAGGTAAATACATTGTTTGTTCTCTATTTAAATCTTCCATTTGCTAACTATCCCTATCAGTAGTTAGTGCCTTCCGTAATTTGAATCTTTTATTTAGCTGGCAGTAGTGGCGCTCGCTGTATTGCAGTAGTTCGAGTAATGAAGATTTTTGTGAGGTAAGTGATTTGTGAAAGGTATAGGTTAATGTTAGTCAGGGCCATTCTTTTGTAGGGATTTTTGAAAGTCAGATTGCGTTACGCCAAAAATATTGTGTGTCAGTTTAAACACAGTCGTGTATAATTTTTCTAAGGGGACGTTTCACCGTACCAATGGAAGACCGGTTGTTAGGTATGTGGTCATAATGTTGTGGCTGATCAGTGTATTTCCTTGTCTCTTCCGGTAGTGTTAAGGTTGCACAAGGATTGACAGACACTTGTGCTTGGCCTATTTGGAAAGTAAAGTCCGACAGGCCGGCCGCGGTGGTCTAGCGGTTCTGGCACTGCAGTCCGGAACCGCGGGACTGCTACGGTCGCAGGTTCGAATCCTGCCTCGGGCATGGGTGTGTGTGATGTCCTTAGGTTAGTTAGGTTTAAGTAGTTCTAAGTTCTAGGGGACTTATGACCTAAGATGTTGAGTCCCATAGTGCTCAGAGCCATTTGAACCAAAGTCCGACAGAGCGTGAAATGGAAACCACTGGGAAAATCCGATGAAGCTTTGCACTGATCTGCTGGGCAGTTCTCTAGCATGTCCGTCGATCGCGTCACATCGCTCTTTTCAGTTCTGAGCTCACAGTTTGCAGGTAAAGATACCGGGACAAATAGTGCCTCCCACCAAGTATGAGGGCCTGGTGAGAGGTCTTGTCTGATGCCATGTAGGCCACGTAACATAACTGTCTTGCGTTTCCTTCTCCTTCACAATCCTCGGCCGATCTCTACAGAGGCAATGAAGATGCCCCTGCAGCGTGTTCGACGGGAAGTGATCACCGACAATACGGCTTCCTCTGAGCTTCATATCTGCACGTTAACTGTTGGCTATGAAGACAACATTTTGTCACAGACAACGAACTGTAGACTAGCGTAAAGAAGGGGCAGAAAGCACAGGCGAGTGCCTTCTGTAATGAGAACATTGGAAAATTGGTAAAGCACTACGACAAACGTTAAGTCGGAGCAGCGAGTATGTAGAGAAGTGGTTGGAAGGTGTAGCTAACTGTTTGGAAAGTGTAGCTAACTGTTGCAAATAAAACATATTTATACACTCCTGGAAATGGAAAAAAGAACACATTGACACCGGTGTGTCAGACCCACCATACTTGCTCCGGACACTGCGAGAGGGCTGTACAAGCAATGATCACACGCACGGCACAGCGGACACACCAGGAACCGCGGTGTTGGCCGTCGAATGGCGCTAGCTGCGCAGCATTTGTGCACCGCCGCCGTCAGTGTCAGCCAGTTTGCCGTGGCATACGGAGCTCCATCGCAGTCTTTAACACTGGTAGCATGCCGCGACAGCGTGGACGTGAACCGTATGTGCAGTTGACGGACTTTGAGCGAGGGCGTATAGTGGGCATGCGGGAGGCCGGGTGGACGTACCGCCGAATTGCTCAACACGTGGGGCGTGAGGTCTCCACAGTACATCGATGTTGTCGCCAGTGGTCGGCGGAAGGTGCACGTGCCCGTCGACCTGGGACCGGACCGCAGCGACGCACGGATGCACGCCAAGACCGTAGGATCCTACGCAGTGCCGTAGGGGACCGCACCGCCACTTCCCAGCAAATTAGGGACACTGTTGCTCCTGGGGTATCGGCGAGGACCATTCGCAACCGTCTCCATGAAGCTGGGCTACGGTCCCGCACACCGTTAGGCCGTCTTCCGCTCACGCCCCAACATCGTGCAGCCCGCCTCCAGTGGTGTCGCGACAGGCGTGAATGGAGGGACGAATGGAGACGTGTCGTCTTCAGCGATGAGAGTCGCTTCTGCCTTGGTGCCAATGATGGTCGTATGCGTGTTTGGCGCCGTGCAGGTGAGCGCCACAATCAGGACTGCATACGACCGAGGCACACAGGGCCAACACCCGGCCGGCATCATGGTGTGGGGAGCGATCTCCTACACTGGCCGTACACCACTGGTGATCGTCGAAGGGACACTGAATAGTGCACGGTACATCCAAACCGTCATCGAACCCATCGTTCTACCATTCCTAGACCGGCAAGGGAACTTGCTGTTCCAACAGGACAATGCACGTCCGCATGTATCCCGTGCCACCCAACGTGCTCTAGAAGGTGTAAGTCAACTACCCTGGCCAGCAAGATCTCCGGATCTGTCCCCCATTGAGCATGTTTGGGACTGGATGAAGCGTCGTCTCACGCGGTCTGCACGTCCAGCACGAACGCTGGTCCAACTGAGGCGCCAGGTGGAAATGGCATGGCAAGCCGTTCCACAGGACTACATCCAGCATCTCTACGATCGTCTCCATCGGAGAATAGCAGCCTGCATTGCTGCGAAAGGTGGATATACACTGTACTAGTGCCGGCATTGTGCATGCTCTGTTGCCTGTGTCTATGTGCCTGTGGTTCTGTCAGTGTGATCATGTGATGTATCTGACCCCAGGAATGTGTCAATAAAGTTTCCCCTTCCTGGGACAATGAATTCACGGTCTTCTTATTTCAATTTCCAGGAGTGTATCTTCACAGTGGTTTTCATTTCACGACCGACGGTACCTCACACTCCAAATAGCCGTCGTTCATTAACATGAAAGTTTCTTTAAAAAAAGATATTATTAGTTTCACTGATAGTTTCTATTTATTGATTTTACATCGGCAGTTTCTTTGCTTGGACTGTCTGAAAGATGGTTTGAGAAGTTTCGTCTATTACAAACAATGAATCGAAACAGGAGTTAATGTTGTACATAAGATTATAAGCTTATTTGTAGTAGTTAACCTGACTGCATTGTATCCAAGGAAGTGTACTGAGTCTCTTAATAAAAATAAAAAAAACAGATTCTACCTGAATTTCTTCAAAAAAACGTGACACTATCTTTGATACTTCTTTACTCCTCTGACATCAGATTTGACATAACTTTAACAGATTTCCGGTCGTATCAATGGAAGTCCCTTCAAATCTAAAGTGTAATTTTTTCCTTTCCTCGTCTGGCTTACTGTGGTAATGAATAACGCTCGGATAACTACTCTCTGAAAACTGTGGTTGCTGTTGCTATTGGAAGCTACTATAGAGGAGCGTCTCATTTACTCAGCGAAAAACTAATTACAGGTAAAATCCGTGGCAATACGTCCACGTAATGTGTCTGCATTTAAATTGCAACTGTAAAACATTATCTAGTGAGTGACAAACGTAGGGAAATGGATGATGACGTGGTAAATTACGTCAATGCTGATTCCTTTAAGAGGAGTAAGGGCATATTTAGGTAATCACTTTACGAAAGTAACCTTCATTATGGTCAAGAACAGCAAAGAAATGACAAACTCTGAAAATACTTTAAAGTTGTTTGTTCAACAGTGTCATGTTCAAAAAATTATTACAAAATATGAACGTTCATTGTAGGAGTGAATTAACTGAATTAACATTTCCTGAATTGTCGCTAATGTTACTTGAACAAGAACAGGAGGAGGGTTATGTATTGGATACCAAACTGTTATAGTGGTGTGCAGGCAGCATCTCGAGCGCAATTAAGGGAAAGAAAATAATTTACCTTATTTATGTAGTTCTCATCAAATCAATGAAAAACAATTTCTCTATCTCAGTAAAGATATCAAAAACCACACTGTAAAATCAATTTCCTCAATAAAAATTAAATTTCCTTTGTGATTTATTTGCTTAAAAATCTTTCAGTCATTTCTCTACGCCAGGGATGCATATCACTACGTCATCCATACGCGAGTCTGTCCGATGGTCAATTGACGGTATGTTTGTACGATTCTCCTGTGTGGATGATTTCTTGAACGAGAAATTTAAAACTTCGGCTTTCATTTTGCTACCCTCAACTGCCATATCAGTCTCGTGAACAAAGGACTGAATGGAAGCCTTAAACGCGCTTAGCGATCTTACATAGGACCAGAATTGTCTCCAGTTCTCTGCCAGATCTTTTGCTGTGGTGTGATGTTAGTAGTTGTACGCTTCGCGCACAGATCTTTTCACAGACGCACGAATCCCTGCTGACATTTTCTTGCCGTCATTTGTGCGTTGTATTTTGAACCGAGAGTGCAACAACCACTGCTGCCTGAGCATTTTCCGAATTTCGCTATTAAACGATCATTTATCCACATACTAGGTACGTAACACTTCAGAGCACGATTTACAGTTTGCTTAAACTTTGTCCATAATTCCTCTACGTCCAACTTACTGGAACTGAGTGACGTCAGTTCACTGTCTGAGATGCTAACAACTGCTTATCTGCTCTTTCTAGCATCTCCTAGCCTTCGTGACTGGTTTAATAATTTTCGTAACCATAGTTGCTATAATGACCTCATGAGAACTAATCCCCGTTTCTATACCGAAATTGTCGAAAAGGTGCGGCCTATTTGTAGCTGCAAGGTCTAAGGTACGAGGATTGTCCAGAAAGTAAGTTCGGATCGGTCATGAAATGGAAACCACAGTGAAAACCAGAAACGTTTTATTGGCAACAGTTAGGTACACCTTCCACCTACTTCTCTAGATAGTCGCCGCTGCAACTTCGAGTTTTGTGTTAGTGTTGTATCAACTTTCCAATATCCTCGTCATAGAAAGCAGCCGCCTGTGCTTTCGGCCAGTTATCTGCACTGGTCAGCAGCTCGTTGTCTGTGGACAAATTTTGTCTTCACAGTGAGCGGTTCTTCTGGACAGAGATGAGACTCAGGGGGAGCCAATTACGGACTGTATTGTGGGTGATCAAACACTTCTCATCGGAAACGCTGCCGGAGTGTCTTCATTGCCCCTGCAGTGTGCGGCAGAGAATTGGGACAAAGAAGGAATTGCTCGACAGTTGTGTTATGGGGGCTGCATCACACAGGCGAAATTTCTAACCAGGCCCTTATACTTGGCGGGAGACGCGATTGCCTACGCATCTTTACGTGCTCACTGTTGACTCAAAACTGAAAAGAGCGACCCGACATGATCTTCGGGCATTCTAGAGACACTGCCCAACACATCGGTGCAAAGCTTTACCGGATTTTCCCAGTGGTTTCCATTTCGCGACCGATCGTAACTTAAATCCTGAACAATCCTCGTATTTCCACTGCGTGTGGGCTGCCGAGTTGGCTGCTCAAGACTGTTTTCAGAAAAGTGTTCAAAATTATTTCGTATGATTGTCTGTTTGTACTCCCCACAATGAATCCATAGACATCCCAGTCGACAGTCGGTAGGATAAATCCGTCTCCAACTATTACTGTATGACCTGATATCCAGTCATGTTGGAAATAAATAAATTACTATTCTATTTTGCAAGGAATAGTACTGCAGTAGTTTTTCTCGTCGACTAACAATCCTTGTGATGTGTCGTAGTTCTATGATGTGTCAAATGTGTGTCCTAACATTTTCTCGTGCTCTAAGTTTATTTTGAGTACCTGCTATAATCCCACGTTCTCGTAGTGTTGATCCGATGATCTCGAGTTACTGTGTCAGTCTTCTCGTGATGAAGTTAACCTGCATTTTTCAGGGTTTCGTGCATAAAATTCTGCTAATTTTAGGCAAATACTTGAAAAAGTAAGAGACCCTTGATAGATGTTCGTCATTCGCAGTTAGGATTATTTGTCGAAAGAATCACAGTTTCTTACAGTGAACAAATAATTACGCGGAAAATATTTTTCGTGTGACTGTATGTGTTCTGTTTTGCTGACTTGTAATAAAAGTTAGCATGGTTCTGTTTATAACTTCTTCAAACGTCTTTCTTGTAAAATAATTAATCAAATACGAAGTCACAAATTTCTTCCAAAAGCCAGGAGAATCGTATAACCATTAAATAAGAGCAGTTGTACCAGTGCCGGCCGCGGTGGAAGAGCGGTTCTACGCGCTTCAGTCCGGAACCGCGCGACTGCTACGGTCGCAGGTTTGAATCCTGCCTCGGACATGGATGTGTGTGATGTCCTTAGGTTGGTTAGATTTAAGTAGTTCTAAGTTCTAGGGGACTGATGACCTCAGATGTTAAGTCCCATAGTGCTTAGAGCCATTTGAGCCATTTTTAGTTGTACCAGTCAGCGATACAACGGCAGTTGAGTAGTACGGTATGCAATGATCAAAATGAAACGTAGATCTCTGAAGTGAATTCGCAGGGCCTTCCAGGTAGCCTACGGTTCGAACTGAGGCAAAGTGTGCGCCTCATCAGCGCGAAAGAATGCGCCGCATAGCATGGCTCAGCCCAGTTCAGCAGCGTTCAACACGCGACGCAGCTTGTGGATCCGGTCCCACGGAGAAGAGAAAAAGTACTTTCAGATACACAGACGAAAAAGGAGGCAAGACTAAACCACGGTTATTGGAAACCACACTCAGTCATGTTCCGATGTCAATATCAGTTACCAAAACACAATTGTGCACAAATGAGTCTAAAATCAACAATCAATAGATTTAAATGGGTAAGGTTAACAGCAATTGTAAATTATAATAATGAGGACAAGTATCCTCTTCTTGGATGTTCAGAGCTCAGTGGATTTGTATCCGTAATGGGCCGTTAGAATTTGTTGATTAGTTAATGGGAATATTTGAGTCAGTGTTCCGAGTATTTTGACTCTAGAACGGCTAATAAAAACAACGCAAATCTTCTCATTTCAAGATAGTAAGCTGGATGAGCATTATGAAAGGGATACCTGATTACAAATATAGTAGCGAGTTCGGAATAAATTGCGAATGAGAACAAATATGACAGGGAATGTTGGACTGTTCGCTGTCCTCCACATGTAACAGGGTCGACGTAGAGAGGCATATCCCTGCAGCGCCCTCCTAGTATATGAACCCATGCTAATTAAGCCTGCTACACTGGCAGAAGAGGTTTGTCCGCCGCTCGTGGTCTCGCGGTAGCGTTCTCGCTTCCCGAGCACGGGGTCCCGGGTTCGATTCCCGACGGGGTCAGGGATTTTCACCTGCCTCAAGATGACTGGGTGTTTGTGTTGTCCTCATCATTTCATCATCATCCAGGAAAGTGGCGAAATTGGACTGAGCAAAGATTGGGTAATTGTACGGGCGCTGATAACCACGCAGTTGAGCGCCCCACAAACCAAACATCATCATCACTGGCAGAAGAGGCCTCCAAAAACTAATGGTAACTGTCAATTATCTCAGTTTCTGCCGAAGTCAACGCTATAGTCATTGTTGGTACGAGAGTAGAGGGGATATAACGCCCAACTGTTTATAGACACAGACCGATTAAAATATAATTAATTTTGGTGATATATTCCCGCAGTAGGTGATGGAAGTGTAGTTTCGCGAAAGAGATACAAAGACGAATTAGTAATGACAAAAAAAAATCCAACCACTTCACAACGAGACATATGGTTACTGACGTTGAAACTCAATGATACATTTTAAGTATCCAGTAAGAAGTATAAAAATTACGGAGTACAATAGACATCAAACAAACCAATCAAAAGCCAACACAGTAACTGATTCAGTAAGCGAATATTAGCATCAAATACCGCGTAGGTAATGACAGACTTTGGGGCTTACGTCAATACTTCTTCCACGGATGAAGTGCCAGCCAACAAACACCACGCGTAGCGCGGTTTGCGGAGCGGAGCTGCGGGGCAGTGTTAGCTGGTGCGCTCCTATTGGCTGAGCCGCGACTGACGTTCACCCACCGCAACGGTCGCGGACAGCCGACTGCGATTACTAACGAACTACACGTAGGCCCGCTGCTTGTCCCCATGGCGCTGCGCCCCCCCCTCTCCCCCCCCCCCCCCCACAAAACTTACTTTTTCACACTCGTATTGAAGACCTGTCATCGGAATTTCTTATCAATAATTTTTACAAAAAGAAAATCCTTTTTCGTACTAATTCACTAGCTGTTACATATAAATGAGAATCACTGTTAGCAAATCCAAGAATACTTTAATTGTAGCTTGTTTGCTGACTTGAGTGGAAGTTTCTTCGACACTTACATATACTCACACGAACTGACCTTTTCTTGCTTTCATAGTTGCAAAAACTTTCTATTATTGGTCTAGTATCGAAACTGTCTAAGATCTGGTCCTCTATTGAAATAATAGCCAAATTTGTAAGTCCCTGTTGATGCTTTGTTGATTGTAGATAACTTCTTATAATTTTTAATTTCGAAAATGGTCCTTCACAGGATGCAAGTGTGACTGGCAAAGTAAGAAATATTCTTAATACTATTGCTGTGTTAGGAAAAGCTGATATTAATCATTTATGAAAAAACATTGAACAGTCGTATATGGCTCACAAGACTGATTTTCTAGGAAATGCAACGTTATAGAGTTAATGTCATTGTATAAATCAGCATCGTCAATGTCGGTTTCATTCCTTGAATGGTCTTTGCGTTTCATATGCAAATCTTTACGTTTCATCAGTTCTTCTTTAGCGTAACTAAATAATGTACCACTGAAGAAACCAAAAACGTCGTCCCAACTATTTAACTCTTGAAAGCTGTTTGTTAAGGATATTAATGTTTGATCTAGAATTCGGGAAAAAATCTCTACTTTGAAATTATTTTTTTACTTCACTTTGAGAGTGGTGGTAGAATGCCAACTAGAAGAAGCTTCTAATATTTCCAACAGAGCATCATACGTTTTCTGTGTAGAACCGTAAGGCCTTGATTGCTTCGGTTTTGCTAGACCGAGGGTTTAAAGTTCTGTATAGAAGCTGCTATTAGCAACTAACGTGTAAAAACAGCGACTATAGAACAGGGAATATTTAGTATTAGAAATTTGTAGAATTAAAATAGAAAACCATGCTCAGCATCTGGGCGCTTCTTTCTCCGCCTGTACTTCATAAAACTAAGCAGAATATGCGCTGATAGCACTCTTAAATTGCAGCAGTCATCGGACAAAGTGCGGCTTTGTGTATAGGGCTAACGGCTCGGAACAAGTGAATGGAGAGCAGAGTTTCTTCAGTTAAATGCACCCGTCAAAGAATTAATTTCATGTTGCTCAAACACTAAGTGTACAAATCAACCCATGCAGTGAGTAAATGTTGTCTCCGGTAGCTCAGATAGTCGTCTGATAACTGTTTGTTAAAATGCGAGGTATAATATAATGGCAATTACTCCTATAACTGCGGTAAATATTTCGTACGTGCAACACACAGCCAAAGAAAATGTGTAACCTTCCCGTATATAAAAATTTCCTGCACTAAACTGACTGAGAATTGAAACTGACGAAGTTTGGACGTAAGCAGCGCTACGTAATGGCCCCGTGAAATCAACCTGAATAAACTGAAAAGTTCTTACCTCATAATGGTGTCGCCAGATAATGCGGTCTATATATCTCCTCCTAAATGGCACAGCTTAGTGCAATGCTGGCTTATCTATTACTTCTACTTGTCCGCCGCTCGTGGTCTCGCGGTAGCGTTCTCGCTTCCCGAGTACGGGGTCCCGGGTTCGATTCCCGGCGGGGTCAGGGATTTTCACCTGCCTCGAGATGACTGGGTGTTTGTGTTGTCCTCATCATTTCATCATCATCCAGGAAAGTGGTGAAATTGGACTGCGCAAAGGTTGGGACATTGTACGGGCGCTGATAACCACGCCGTTGAGCGCCCCACAAACCAAACATCATCATCATCTTATCTATTACTTCTGAACAACATTTGTCTGAGATTTGCAGTATTCGAAAAAAAAACTGACTTTGCTTGTCGACACACCTGCATAGCTGGTCCTCTGATTATTATACAACACGACTGTGATCTGGAAAAATTTGTAAAATATTTAAATTCAAGTAAGTGACTGGTAAAAAATTATGTTCCTTAAAACCTTATTATTGAAAACATTTCTGCAAACCATTACATAAAAATACTGAACATTAAAAGTGTGACTTAGCCGGCCACGGTGGCCGAGCGCTTCTAGGCGCTTGAATCCGCAACCGCGCGACTGCTACGGTCGCAGGTTCGAATCCTGCCTCGGGCGTGGATGTGTGTGATGTCCTTATGTTAGTTAGGTTTAAGTACTTCTATGTTCTAGGGAACTGATGACCTCAGATGTTAAGTCCCATAGTGCTCAGAGCCATTTGAACCAAGTCTTACTTAATTAGTGCTGACAAGTCACAGAAAGATTGAAACAAATTCATATTAACATGTCAGACAAGAAATTTAAGTACGCGCATGCTGATGAAGAATAATAAAGCTTATCTTACACTACATGGCAATGAACTGCGCTGCACCAGCGGCGACTGCTATTGCTCTTACATGGCTAGCAGGGCGTAACAGCGAGCTATTGCGACTGCTCCATATATGAACTATTGCAACTGCTCTGTAGTAGCGAGCGATTACTACTGCTGCCGACACTGCTGTGACCTGCGATTCTATTGCAGCAGAGATGTTTTACATCGCGGGCAGCGCGTGAGCAATACATCGTAATTACATATGCTCCAGTAGGGTAGTGAACCGTAAACCTCTTTCATAATGAACCCCTTACAAATGTGTAGTGGTGTTTCACTGGTACTTGACAGACACTTTATTATTTATTTCTGAAACTAGCTGTTTAATTGTGTAACGCTAAGCCATAGTGGGGCTGTTTCAGCGTGCACTATTTAAGCAGGTATGATCGCATAACGCCTCTTCTTTAGATTATGACTTCACAGAGCAAAGCAGCGACGGAACTGCTGGCGGTTATCCGAAAACACAAATTCACATGGATTGCTGTTTGTTTGGTTTGTGGGGCGCCCAACTGCGCGGTTATCAGCGACATGGATTGCTCCATGGTGTGAAGTGACGGACGAAATTGTAACATAACATCACCGCACGAGTGTGAACGGAATTGTTCCGCTATTTCACTCTCCCTAATCTGAGGACTGTTGGTTCTATCTTTTAGCACGCCAACGATGGCAACAGGCTGTACCTAGGTCAAACGTGGTGTAGTGGCTGGCACACTACCCCACGTTTGATTCCCTTACTTGAGGCTTGCAGAATCATCGACGGACTTGGATTGGGCAGCTAATTAATTGCGGCTTTATTACCTGAACTAGTATACTATTTCTTCCACATAGATTGCTAAACACAAGATTGATTCCTTTACTTCGAGTAGTAGAGGCTTGCAGAATCATCGACGGACTTGGCTTCGGCAGCTAATTAATTGCGGCTTTATTACCTGAACTAGTATACTATTTCTTCCAAACAAATTGCTGAACACAAGATGACCAGCTAAGTCACAAAAACTATCAATCACAAGAACATTGGCAATGACACATAGGATCATAATCTCATGAGTGCCAACGACGTCTAGCAAGAGGCTAGTAACTACACGGGTGATATAGTTCCACAACGCATGAGCGGACGCTTCTAATTGGTATCTAGTGAAGTATTCGCTTTCCTGCTAAACTCTCATTTGATCTTGCAAAAACATCACCTCATGTAAGCTCATTATTTCTTCATCCTCCTTAATTCGGATTACCCTTCACTTTCGAGGCAGGCTGTTACATCGTAAAGTCACTGCCGAGACGCCAGTCGGGAACGACGGAGAAGAGACGGCTGTGAGAAGAGGTCAGCCAATCGCATGCTGACCGACCTCCTTCCAGGACGACAACGCAACAGCAGCGGCCCGCATGTGAAGACGACATAAGCGCCGCGCCCTACTGGTGGCAGCCCACTTCGATAGCAGCTTCAACGTTAGCCACTTCGTTAGCCGAAGCACCGTAGCACAGACTGAAGAAGACCGATTATTTTGTATGTCGCCCTTTGATTGGGACACATCTATCAAATTTAAGTATTGCAATTGTCATGTTGTAATAAAACTCATTAATACGAGTTGTTTGACTGTTTGTCTAGCGAACCGAGTATGCAGGATTCCTAGACGCAACACGAGCAGTTCGACCACTCCCCTGCTCAGCGGGCACAACAGGTGATCGGAAACATGCCTTTCTTTGTCTCGGATTGGTCCGTAGCCTAACAAGTGGTGGTGGTGGTGGTGGTGTTGGTGGTGGGGCTACTTCTGAAAACTCCGCTTCCTTCGGACAACCCTAAGAGGGTTTTTGTGAGGAGAACTTCGGTCTTGGTGCGTCTCGTTCTGGGGTGGAGTAGGACAGGATTTGTAATCTGGGTTTTTTTACTCTCCTGCTACCGTGGTTCTGTCGGGTAGCAGGGGGTGTGTCTCTTTGTCGATACTGCTCCTGTGAGCAAGTGATTTTCAAATGTCCCACTTAGGGACAATAAAGGACCTGACAGCGATCAGGAATATGGCTAGACTAACCAACCGATGACGCCTTGCTTTCTGTGCGAACACTCGCCCTTATTCAGTCCTCTGTGGGGGCAAGACGACTCATACCAAAGAAAGACGACTCTGATGCCTTCGTTCGAGGAAAGGAGGAGGAAACTAACCTGTACTCCTAGGTAAGGGTTTACCCCTCGTATAAAGACGTCAGTGGCTTGGTATTTTGCTTCCTCCCTTCGTTACATGTAGCATTTTGCACCAGCATATACTTCCTGCGCGAGGTGGCCCCTGTCCGATCGGCAAAAGCCTCAGAATCTCTACTGTTCCCTTTTCGTAAAGTAGACAAGTCACCTCTGTAATAAATAACTCCTCCCTTGTCGCAGTAGCGCTCGGTTGTCAGGTTGTTGTATGTTAACGCATCACGCAACGCATCCGCTGATTTCACAAGGTGCGCGCATCTCCTGTCAGCTTAAACTGTGCTATATTTAGCAAAAACTCATCCGTCCAAGCACTGATAAGTCATACATCTTTCAAATTCATTTAAGAAAGTAGTTATGTTCTCGTTAACTTTCCTGAAAACAGTATTAAGTAATGAGACGGCAGGGAGGGTGAGGTAAACGTGAGAGTTTGGTTGTGCCTGTGATTCGGCTGAGGTAGTTTCACTGTAGGCCTCATAAACGGTGTCGACAGCAGGAATAGTAGTAAGCCCTACGTTTTCCAGAAGTGTGATTTTATTAACATCAGAGGTCATTTCTGTGGTCCCTCTTCTATATACCGTGGACCAGGAAGCTGCTGCTGCAGTTGCTCCAGCTATCTTCCAAATTCTTTACATTGTGTTGCAAATTCATTCCCCTCTTCATCAGTCTGCAGTCCAACCACTGTGGTTCGCACACATAGTCTCTCATTTTGAACTGCGAGTTCCTTATTCACCTCTAATAATATGCAGATTTTTTCTAGTCTCTGATTTTTTTGGATGAATCACTCCACCTGCCTCTGGAACGCTCTACCGAGCGTAAACACGGGTTCTTCGACATGCTTTGGGATCTGTTTCTTGTTTTAGGTAAAATTGTTACAAAATAGGGTACCTTATAAGCGTGAAAAACCTTCCTAAAGAGTAGAATGTAAAACAGGGGACAATCTGAAGTTAAACTGAATAATAACTACGTCCCACGGCGGAAGTCGTGGCCGGTGAGCCTCACTTTATTCTTAATGAAGCAAGGCGATGCGGCGGTGTCGGCGGGGTCGACAGCCAGAGGTGCACAAATTCTCCTTCCAGCCTACCTGCCCCTACCTCGGCCGTAACCATTACAGAAGCTGAACCTGCCGCAACGGACAGAGGAGTACCTGTGTACTGAAGCACAGTAGTTAAAGCAGTCCAACTTGTGTTTCCGCAGACCTCGCAAGTTTCCCGGGAGCCTTTCAGCCTGCTGCACCTGACAACAATTTCAGCGTGATTAGGCAGGTATACGGCTGCGTATGTAGATTGACTGCAGGTCATTTATCATAACGCCGACAGCAGCAAAATGAAAAAACCGAACTTAAAGGAGATTGAGAAGAAGCTGAGAATTGCGGAACATATACCAGTCTCGAAATGAGTCTAAGTCGTGCAGGAGAAAAGTTTTCATGTGCTTATGAGACAACTTGAAATAAATCTGGGGACGTCCTGCAATGCAAATAGTTTAAATAGTTACTAAACGCATATTCGGGAACTTCGAGTATGATACATGTGTTGCAGTGTGTAATTACTTTATCCTCACTCTTCATTCACCGTGTCTGTCAGATATGAACGTACAACGGTTTGCTCACATCACCGTTCTTCTACGAACATTTACAGGACTGTGACTTCACGTGAGACAGAAAAGACTCGCATCGCTGAATTACTCCGTCCAGTGACACACCTGATTTGTGAACCCTCTAGTCTATCAGTGGCGTATCACCGCCACAGAGCCATGCACATCAGCCAAAATTTTACAAAACTATCGTACAGCCTGCCCCACAGTTGACGCTAGAATACATTGAAATGCACTATCGGTGTTTACTTACTTCTTATTGACAGTGCAGGCACACACCGTGATCCATAGCAAGAGAATATCCCGGCCAGCTACTCTCTCTGAATAATGAAACAAAATAAAATATGAGAGTCCATTACATGCTGACAAGTCACTCAGTAGCCTGACCGGTGTTATCTGAGTTCACAAATTATACGCTGGACTCGCTAATGGCCACTTCTGACGTTGAAAACCCGTTTATATCGTTAGACATGTATCGTGACTCTTCGGACACAACTATTCTGCTTTTGCAGCGTGTAGTTACAAGATACTGCTTCTGATGTCGGGGTGCCCCGCCTACTGGTGGACATTGATCGATGCCCCCACGACTGGGTTAGAGGCTGATCTCTTCGCGTGGAAGTTTGCCTCTCGATAATGATGACGACATTCCATTAGTGATTATCAATGCACTGTCACAGTCTGAGACGAGCGAGACAATTGAGGCTGTTTTCTTGTTCTGTAACTTTTTCCTTATGTACTGCTTTGTTGTCGAAGTCGAAATTTCTGTTGTTTATCAGTCTGGAGATTTCCGCTTCATAAACTCAAGGCAAGATTCCAGGATTGGGTCACGGATCGACGTAAATTTTTAATCTACCAAGAAGATTCAAACAAGCGTACATTTCACTACTAAGTTAAAGATTTATTCTAGAAATAATCTCATTTCACTTTGGGTAAACAATTTATCCGCAACATCCTATCCTCCAGGGCGCTAGTCCTGCAGTATGTGCGAGAGAACTCACGTAAAGTTTGGAAGGTAGGAGAGAGGTACTGCCGGATGTAAAATTGTGAAGGCCTGGCCTGAACCGTGATTGGATAGCTCAGCTGGCAAGGTTCTGAGTGTGGTCCCCGTTTCGATAGACAATGTTTATTTTCAGAACAGCAGACGCTCCGCTGCAGAGTGAAATATTCATTCTATTGACAAAACTCCAAAACGGATTTTCCATACCATCTATTTTTTGGAGTTCGTCACAGTAGCGCATTTCTAAAGAAATCAGACATTACGTATCAGTCACAGCCCATTTTAGGTTCAAAATGGTTCAAATGGCTCTGAGCACTATGGGACTCAACTGCTGTGGTCATAAGTCCCCTAGAACTTAGAACTACTTAAACCTAACTAACCTAAGGACAGCACACAACACCCAGCCATCACGAGGCAGAGAAAATCCCTGACCCCGCCGGGAATCGAACCCGGGAAACCGGGCGTGGGAAGCGAGAACGCTACCGCACGACCACGAGATGCGGGCCCCCATTTTAGGTATTTTTCGCTAAATTAACCAACGATCTGGGAACATCGAAGTAAATCAAACCTTATACAGTTTTCTGACCTGCTCTTCTATTGGTAGCGTAAATCCGGGAGAGATGCCGAATGTAGTAAGAGCTGTGCGCCCTTGTAGTTTCGGTAAACATCGACAGAGGGTGCACGTATCGCCACTGTCGCCGCTCAGTGGATGCCAGACCATAACAAAAGTGGCTACGTTTCGATCGAGTAACTTTTCCGTAAGCTGGGCGAATAACTGAAGTTAAGTCTACGGATATGCGTTCATCACCTCTTCAGTTCTTAGTCTATGCCAAATCGTCAAAGACTCCAAATATTTTAGTAGTTGCATTAACTATTAGTTTTCTCGCGTATGTTTTGATTCTAGTGCTGCGACCTTGGCTGTCAAAGACACGAATTTATAAGGTGTAGCACCTCTCTCCTACAGATCGGCATAGATGCCGCAATAAAATCCGGTACATATTCCGCACATTTTTCCTTTAAGGGTACTTATCGCACAAATCCAGTAACAGCTTTAAATAACTGAAAACATTTTTGTTTTGTGTGTATTTTCGTGCCTATTACGACACAAAAAATCAAAAAAGTATCCCAAGATACGTGTAAGGAGTGCAGAGAATTGTACCTGGAATCTACAAAAAGGAATGTGACTCGTTACGTTGCGTAGCGTGAAAGGTAGTATGTCGATTGTGGCCGAGATAACTGAAATGAAACCAAATAAACTAAGTTTGTAAATCTTCCGTCTGTTTTGATTTAATATTTCAGTAGGAATTATTGAGTGCCTTAATTAAAGATACATGGAGTACATACCGAAGAGCCAGAACATTATGACATCTGTTTAATAGCATGTTGGTCCACGTTTCAAACACAGTACAGCAGCGATTGTGCTTAGCATGGATTCTACAAGTCAATGATAGGTTTCCAGAAATATGTGGTACCAGATGTCTACTCTTAGGTCACTCAATTCGCGCAAATTACGGGACGGTGGTTTGCGCGCACGCAGCTGGCGCCGGTTGCGTGTTCCGTAGCGTATACATCAGGGACCCTTGCTGGATAAGACATCAGTGTTCGTCAAAACACTGCAACACCGTTCTAGTGTCGCGGAGAATTATCCTGCTGGAAGATGTCATTGCTTTCAGAGCACACTTCAGCCATGAAGGGATGCATGCGGTCCGCAACAATGTTCACGTAACTCACTGGTGTCATGGTGTCTTCTGGTACTACCACAGGCCCCATTGATGCCCAACTCAATGTATCCCACAGCATAATTCTGCCCTCGCCGGTCTGTATCTGTGACGCGGTGCACGTTTCGAGCAGCCTGGATGACGGCATGTAATGACCCACACATCGATCTGGTGTCACAAGAAATGGGATTCATTCGACAGGCGGAACGTTCCTATTGATCCACGGTGAAAACTCTGTGATGCTGTGCCTACTGCTGTCATACATGACGATGACGTTGAGTCAACATAGGAACACATAGGGATCGTGTGCTTTGGAGGTCCATGTTCACCAATGGCCTTTCAACTGTATGCTCCGAAACACTTGTGCCGGCACCAACACCGTAGTCCGTCGTCAGACCTACCACAGATCGCTACCCATCTTACATTACACAGTGGAGGATCCTCCTACCTCTGCGTTTTGTGATGAGATGTGGTCGTCCAACACCATACAGCCTGCTCGTTATTTCACCACCTTTCAACCGCTTTCCATAGGTGCTCAAGAGAGTGGACGCCAACAGGCCAAGACCTTCGCCGTTTCAGAGATTCTCGTTTCCAGCGCAGCGTCACAACAATGTGGCCTTTGTCAAAACCACTCATATCAGTAGATTTCCGAATCTGCACTCACATGTTTATTTATTTATTTACACGTCAAGTTCCGTACGACCAAATTGAGAAGCAAATCTCCAAGATCATGGATCATGTCAATACATGAAATTACAACATACAAGTAATAACAGGTAAAAATAAAATGTTTATGAATCCGAAAAAAGTCAGTCCATAAGTTTAAGTAAACGCAGTCAACAATACAACAAGAATCAGCTTACTTTTTCATGGAATTCCTCGACAGAACAGAAAGAGTGATCGATGAGGAAGCTCTTCAGTTTCTATTTCAAAGCACGCGGATTACTGCTAAGATTTTTGAATTCGAGTGGTAGCTTATTGAAAATGGATGCAGCAGTATACTGCACACCTTCCTGCACAACAGTTAGGGAACTCCGATCCAAATGCAGGTTTGATTTCTACCGAGTATTAATTGAGTGATAGCTTCACCGTAAAAGATAACAGCCAACCAGTTGCAGAATGAAGGTTTATTGAAATCTTGATGGTACATTTAGATATACCGAAACCGTGGTCAAGGATTTCAATAAATCTTCATTCTGCAACTGGTTGGCAGTTATCATTTACTGTGAAGATTTCTAACAGTTGCTGCTTCAGCCATGTTTAAAATTTTGAGTGAATATATATATATATATATATATATATATATATATATATATATTGAGAGGCCAATGACAAAATACCCAGACTCGTAATCAGGGATCGACAGTGAACTTACACCACTTATTGCCCGAACCGCCCGTTTCTGAGCCAAAAATATCCCTTTAGAATGGGAAGAGTTTACTCAGAATATAATGCCATACGAGATAAGTGAATGAAAATAAGCAGACTAATTTTCGAATCGAATTATCACTCACTTCAGATACCGTTCGAATAGTAAAAATGGCAGTAAGTCTTTGAACAAGACCCTGAACGTGGGCTTTCCACGACAGTTTACTATCTATCTGAACACCTAGAAATTTGAACTGCTCAGTTTCACTAAACATATGCCCATTCTGTAAAATTAAAACGTCAGGTTTTGTTGAATTGTGTGTTAGAAACTGTAAAAATCGTGGCTTACTGTGATTTAGCGTTAGTTTACTTTCTACAATCCATGAACTTATGTCATGAACTGAACTATCTGAAACTGGGACAATGTTGCACACAACACCCTTTACTACCAAGCTAGTGTCATCAGGAAACAGAAATACTTTAGAGTTACCTGTAATGCAAGAGGGCATATCAATTATATAAATAAGAAACAGGAGTGCCCCAACACTGTTCCCTGGGGCACCTCCCACTTGACCATACGCCACTGAGATCCCACGTCACAGCCATTCTCAACAGTGTGAATAATGACCTTTATCTGTGTGTTGCTAAAGTAAGAGGTGAACCAATTGTGAGCTACTCCTCGTATTGCGTAATGGTCCAACATCTGGAGCAATATTTTGTGACCAACACAATCAAACGCTTAGTTATATCCAAAAATATGCCTTGCGTTCGAAACCTGTTGTTTAACCCATCCAGTACCTCACAAAGAAAAGAGAATATAGCATTCAGTTGTTAAGCAACTTTTAAAGCCGAACTGTACATTTGGTAGCAAATCGTGTGATATAAAATGATCAATTGTCCTTACATATACAGCTTTTTCAAAATGGTTCAAATGGCTCTGAGCACTATAGGACTTAAATGCTGAGGTCATCAGTCCCCTATAACTTAGAACTACTTAAACCTAACTAACCTAAGGACATCACACACATCCATGCCCGAGGCAGGATTCGAACCTGCGACCGTAGCGGTCGTGCGGTTCCAGACTGTAGTGCCTAGAACCGCTCGGTCACTCCGGCCGGCGAGCTTTTTCAATAACGTTAGCAAACACTGATGGTACAGAAATAGGACTAAAATTGTCTACATTATCCCAATCTTCCTTTTCATAAAGCAGCCTTAGTACCGAGAACTTTAATCCTTCTGGAAACTGACCATTCCTAAAGGAAAAATTACAAATGTGGCTAAATACAGGGCTAACATGTGCAGCACAGTACTTTAATATTCTGCTAGCCACTCCATCATATCCATGAGAGTCCTTAGTCTTCAGTGATTTAATTATTGTCTCAATCTTCCCCTTGTCTGTATCACAGAGGAGTATTTCAGACATGAATCTCGGAAAGGTATTTGCCAAGAAGGTAAATGAGTCCCTGTAGAAACTAAGTTTTTATTTAATTCATCAGCAATGTTCAGAAAGTGATTCTTAAATACTGTACATATATCTGATTTATCAGTAACAGGACTATTTTTACTACAAACTGACTTTATATCGCCAACCTTGTGCTGCTGACCAGACACTTCCTGCACAACTCACCATATGGTTTTAATTTTATCCTGCGAATTAGCTATTCTATTTGCATACCAAATACTCTTTGCCTTCCTAATTACATTTTAGGCACCTTACAATACTGTTTGTAATTGGCTACTGCAGCTTGATTGCGACTACTTCTACCATATAGATATAATTCCCGCTTTGTTCTACATGATATCCTTATCCCACTAGTAAGCCACCCTGGCTGCCTATTATTGCTAGTACCCCATTTAAAGCGTTCTAATGGAAAGCAACTCTCAAACAGCATGAGAAATGTGTTAAGGAAACCATTATATTTATCATCTACGTTATCAGCACTAGAAACATCCTGCCACTCTTTTTCCTTGACAAGGTTTACAAAACTCTTTAGTGCTTTTGGATTAACTTTCCTACATAAATTGTAATTATATGTGACATTTGTTTGAGTATAAAAGCCTTTTAGTGTTAAAATTTGTGCATATGGTCTGAAAGACCATTCACACTTTTACTAACAGAACGCCCACCTAGTAATGAAGAATGAATAAAAATATTGTCTATGGCTGTGTTACTGTTCCCTTGCACCTTAGTTAGATAAAACATAGATTGCATCAGATCATATGAATATAGGTGCTCTTCCAACATCCTTTTTCTTGCACCATCGTACACAAGATTTATATTGAAGTCACCACATACAACTAATTTCTGGTACATCCTACAAAGTTAATCAAGAGCCTTCTCTACCTTGAGCAGAAATGCTCTGAAGTCAGAGTCAGGGTACCTAGAAACCATAACAATTAGAAGTTTAGTTTCACTAAATTCAACTTCCCCTGCACAACATTCAAATAGTTGTTCAGTGCAGTGCCGTGATACGTCTATGGAATCAAATGTAATACTGTTTTTACATAAATAGTCACTCCCCCACCCAGCAAGGTACTCCTTGAAAAACAGCCAGCTAATCTGTATCCTGGTAAACGAAACCTCTGAATTGTCAAATTATTTAAGTGGTGTTCTGATATACTAATAATTTCAAAGTCAACATCTATAAGCAGTTCACTGACTTTATCTTTAATGCCTCTTATATTTTGATGATATATACTAATTCCTTCTCTACCTAGAAACATGACATTTTCGGAAAGTGAGCCCTTAGTTAGATGGACTTTCTTTAAGCAGGTATACCTATCAGCTGACTTCAATCTAAAGAAGGTGCACCTACAGGAATTTTTCCGTGAGTGATCCCACCACCGCCTACTACACTGTCACCTATAAGCTTTGCCAGCCTTCCCTTCCCATGCCTACTCAGGTGCAGGCCATGCCTAGTGAAACCTTGTCTATTGATAGACCCAAGTGGCACCACTGAAATGTGACCCATGCCATCTGCCATCAGCGCCCTCCCCAGCCCCATGTTGGCGCGTCTACCAGACGCATTAAGATGAGGCCGATCATGACGCTGAAACAGTTGCACGAAATGCACATTAGTGCCTCCAGTTTAAGTAGCTATAGTGACTGCCCATTCGTCTGTTCCACTTACATTATTTCTTTCGTGATGATGATGATGTTTGGTTTGTGGGGCGCTCAACTGCGTGGTTATCAGCGCCCGTACAATTTCCCAACCTTTGCTCAGTCCAATTTCGCCACTTTCCTGGATGATGATGAAAGGATGAGGACAACACAAACACCCAGTCATCGCGAGGCAGGTGAAAATCCCTGACCCCGCCGGGAATCGAACCCGGGACCCCGTGCTCGGGAAGCGAGAACGCTACCGCGAGACCACGAGCGGCGGACATTATTTCTTTCGTGTGTCACCTGCTCGCAGCACCGCCAGGAGGCATTCCAACACGCGCTACGAAGTGCATGTTTTAGATTTAATATTTTCAGCTATCAATCAGTGTATTAGTTATCTAAACCGATGAACTACTTGGATATACAAATAAGATATCATTAAAATATTATTGTTAATTTATAGTTTCCTTCACCCTACAACATATTTATAACCAAAAATGTATTTATAAATGCACTCCTGGAAATGGAAAAAAGAACACATTGACGCCGGTGTGTCAGACCCACCATACTTGCTCCGGACACTGCGAAAGGGCTGTACAAGCAATGATCACACGCACGGCACAGCGGACACACCAGGAACCGCGGTGTTGGCTGTCGAATGGCGCTAGCTGCGCAGCATTTGAGCACCGCCGCCGTCAGTGTCAGCCAGTTTGCCGTGGCATACGGAGCTCCATCGCAGTCTTTAACACTGGTAGCATGCCGCGACAGCGTGGACGTGAACCGTATGTGCAGTTGACGTACTTTGAGCGAGGGCGTATAGTGAGCATGCGGGAGGCCGGGTGGACGTACCGCCGAATTGCTCAACACGTGGGGCGTGAGGTCTCCACAGTACATCGATGTTGTCGCCAGTGGTCGGCGGAAGGTGCACGTGCCCGTCGACCTGGGACCGGACCGCAGCGACGCACGGATGCACGCCAAGACCGTAGGATCCTACGCAGTGCCGTAGGGGACCGCACCGCCACTTCCCAGCAAATTAGGGACACTGTTGCTCCTGGGGTATCGGCGAGGACCATTCGCAACCGTCTCCATGAAGCTGGGCTACGGTCCCGCACACCGTTAGGCCGTCTTCCGCTCACGCCCCAACATCGTGCAGCCCGCCTCCAGTGGTGTCGCGACAGGCGTGAATGGAGGGACGAATGGAGACGTGTCGTCTTCAGCGATGAGAGTCGCTTCTGCCTTGGGGTGCCAATGATGGTCGTATGCGTGTTTGGCGCCGTGCAGGTGAGCGCCACAATCAGGACTGCATACGACCGAGGCACACAGGGCCAACACCCGGCATCATGGTGTGGGGAGCGATCTCCTACACTGGCCGTACACCACTGGTGATCGTCGAGCGGACACTGAATAGTGCACGGTACATCCAAACCGTCATCGAACCCATCGTTCTACCATTCCTAGACCGGCAAGGGAACTTGCTGTTCCAACAGGACAATGCACGTCCGCATGTATCCCGTGCCACCCAACGTGCTCTAGAAGGTGTAAGTCAACTACCCTGGCCAGCAAGATCTCCGGATCTGTCCCCCATTGAGCATGTTTGGGACTGGAAGAAGCGTCGTCTCACGCGGTCTGCACGTCCAGCACGAACGCTGGTCCAACTGAGGCGCCAGGTGGAAATGGCATGGCAAGCCGTTCCACAGGACTACATCCAGCATCTCTACGATCGTCTCCATGGGAGAATAGCAGCCTGCATTGCTGCGAAAGGTGGATATACACTGTACTAGTGCCGACATTGTGCATGCTCTGTTGCCTGTGTCTATGTGCCTGTGGTTCTGTCAGTGTGATCATGTGATGTATCTGACCCCAGGAATGTGTCAATAAAGTTTCCCCTTCCTGGGACAATGAATTCACGGTGTTCTTATTTCAATTTCCAGGAGTGTACATATGTACAGGTTTTGAGTTTAAAGAAAGGTTATTCTGCTGCGTTTTGAATTGCAGCGTATGATCCATAGTATAAAGGATGTACGTCGCAATGTAAAGATGTCTCCATGGTCAAGTATTATACTGAAAAAACAAAATATCATCGAGCAAATTGCATATCATAAACAACTGGTGTGTTTAGCTGTTCAACAAAATAAATTACTAAAAGTGCATCATGGGAATTCACATATGCGTTTTTGAAAATGTGCGCATATCTCCCTGATTTACCCTAGGAAAAGAGGAGACAGAATGCTGAAGACCTGGAACCGCATTCGAGAGGAGCAGCAGCCACTAACCCACACGCCCATCAAAACCTGAATCACCTAAGATTTGAGAAGTCTACGTCTGGATGACAGCATGGATCTTGTGAAATCCGGTGGTATAATTCGTCTCTGATGTTGCAGATGGGGAATTAATTCGCTACGTACTTTTCTTTCTTCATTCATATGATCTCCATGTTTTCAGGAGTAAGTTGTTTCCTCGTTCTTACGATTCCATATAACATCAAATCAATTCGGAAATATGTGGTTGGACGTTACAATATACCAGTGCCTGACAAATTTAGTACCCTTCGAATTGCGTCACCGTGCCTATCGGATATCAAGGCACTGTAGATGATGCCTAAATCAATACAACTGTTTCAGTGCGTTGCTTCTTTTCGGCTCATAACTGCGTCTTTGGAACACACAAGAGAGGGAAGATAGTGAAGAACCAAAGATCATTCATTGCGTTTGTTCCTATTCACTCTTCTGACGCTAGACCGTTAAAAACAAATTCATTGTCTTTCTCAGTTGGTTGTGCAGCTGTTCAAGTCCACACATGGATCGTTAGCAATGGACTCTGCGTGATAACACAAAGTCGGGGTTTACATGAGCGATGGTTTGTGAAGATAAAGATATTTCTAACTTCGGACTCCTGCTCCAGAAGAAACGTTTCTTTCCTCTTCCCGTGTTAGCTTTCACATCAAAAGCGTTGGGTAAACCAGCATATGCCCCAGCAGAGCGAAGCACAATTTATATGCCAGTTACGACACTGGAGAAACGTCGAGTAATGATCGTATTTCCACATACGTTATGTTCACAACGGGCGACAGAAATTCTCTGATTTTGAAAGTTGTCGTTGATTCTACAGTGTTGTAGAATTTTTTGTGACGAAACATCATTCATTTTTGGATCCATTGCTCCTTAAATGTATGCAACAACTGGAGTGGCGGTACTTCATAGCCTGATTTCTAAGGAAGTCATTGACTGCTAGCTACCATTACTTAGCTTCTTTTTCGTTCAAAGGAATCTGAAAGAGATGGGGAATGTCAGTGCAGGCCCTGACACCAACTGGGTGCTGTCCCCAGTGTTAAGTGCAACTGCGGTGTTTCTCAGCCTCCTGGGCAAAAGCCGACAGCGAAGAAGAACCTGTAATATACTGAAGAGCCAAAGAAACTGGTACATATGCCTTATATCGTGTAGGGCCCCCGCGAGCAACCAGAAGTGGCTCAACACGACGAGGCATGGACTCGACTAATGTCTGAAGTAGTGCTAGAGGGAAATGACACCATGAATCCTGCAGAGCTGTCCATTAACCCGTAAGAGTTCGACGGGGTGGAGATCTCTTCTGAACAGCATGTTGGTCAATAATATTCATGTCTCAGAAGTTTAGTGGCCGGCAGAAGTGTTTAAACTCAGAGGAGTGTTCATGGGGCCACCCTGCAGCAATTCTGGACGTGTGTGGTGTCGCATTGTCCTGGTGGAATTGTCCAAGTCCGTCGAAATGCACAATGGACGTGAATAGACGCAGGTGATCATACGGGATGCTTACGCGTCACCTGTCAGAGTCATATCTAGACGAGTCAGGGATCCCATATCATTCCAACTGCAAACACCCCACACCATTACAGAGCCTCCACGACGTTCAACAGTCCCCTGCTGATGTGCAGGGTCCATGGATTCATGAGGCTGTTTCCATATCCGTACAGGTCCATTCACTCCATACAATTTGAAACGAGACTCGTCCGATAAGGCAACATATGTCCAGTCATCAACAGTCCAATGTCGGTGTTGACAGGTCCAGGCGAGGCGTAAACCTTTGTGCCGTGCAGTCATCAAAGGCGCACGAGCGGACCTTCGGCACCGAAAGCCCATATCGATAATGTTTCGTTGAATGACTCGTATGCTGACATTAGCTAATTGCTCAGCATTGAAATATGCAGCAGTTTGCGGAAGGGTAGCATTTCCGTTGCGTTGAACGATTCTCTTCAGTTTTCGTTTGCCCGTTCTTGCAGGATCTTTTTCCGCCCGCACCGATGTCGGAATTGTGATGTTTTACCGGATTCCTGATACTAACGGTACACTCGTGAAATGGTCGTTTGGGAAAATCCCCACTTAATCGCTACATCGGAGATGCTTTGTTGCGTCGCTCGTGCGCCGACTATAACACCACGTTCAAACTCACTTAAATCTTGATAACCTGCCGTTGTAGTAACAGAAACCGATCTAACAACGGCGCCAGACACTTGTCTGATATAGGTGTTGCCGATCGCAGCGTCGTATTCTGCCTGTTTACATTTCTCTGTATTTGAATAAGCATGCCTATACCAGTTTCTTTGGCGCTTCAGTGTATATCCCACGTAAAATCCGGTACTGATTGCGGGAATACGGGTAGGGTGACCATATGTTCTTCGGACAAAAGTGGGACTTTCATACATTTTCTTGGCCAAAAAGTGGGACAATTTTTATTTCTCGTTAAATATCACTTTTAATGCTAACATTTCTTCTTCCTCTGCAAATATAGCCTTCACTGAAATTTGTGTGTGAGTGTGTGTGTGTGTACAAAACCAAACAAAGAATGGAAAGACTGGAAAGAAGTACATTTCAAGTTTTCAGAAATCTACTCATTAAGAAATGTAACATTTATAACACAGAAGTAGAAAGACATACAGTAAGAGTCACGACAAAAAAAGTTCTTAGTGAACACAAGGAATTTATGGATTTGTGGATTCCACACTGCCATAATATTTCTTCGAAGATGAAATTTCATTCAGCGACTCAGGTTTGCCTAATAGGTATGAATAGAAGACAGTGCAACTGTATTTACTGAAGTTTAAACAGGTCAGTAAATTACACTTAACGCTCCTCATCGTAAATCTATTCCTCTTATCTGTCCACTGTGACGATAGTAAGCTGAAAACTCTTTCAACATTTGCATTGTGGGCAGGCAGGGAGTGAAAAGAAGTACTGCGCTATATTAAGCGATTCTCTGAACTGTTCATTACACTGGCAAGATCTGAAAAACCTACACCATTTTTCATGTGCCATCAACTGACTCCATTGTTCACTGTCTGTTTCCACGTGTTGTTTTACAAATGATTGTATATGAACTATTTCATGAATTGAGAGGCAGTCATTTACTAGAATGAAGAGTTTTTAGCAAACAGAACACAGCATTTTGTTATCAATGGAGAGACGTCTACAGACGTTAAAGTAACCTCTGGCGTGCCACAGGGGAGTGTTATGGGACCATTGCTTTTCACATTATATACGAGGACGGTTCAGAAAGTAACCTCCGATCGGTCACAGTGCGGGTTGTGGGGGGAGTAGCGACGCCATCTGTGCGTTCACGCACTCAACAGGTCAGTCGGCATCAAGCCGTGGTCGAGTGAACGTCGTACCTGCGCTAGTTTAGTTTTTGTGGCAGTTTGAAATGTGTGCTGCAATAGCAAACCCCGCCAAATGTGAAGTGCGTGCTGTCATAAGGTTTTTTACAGCCAAAGGATATTCTGCAGCAGCTATTCATCGTGAGCTTTGTGCCGTGTACGGACCAAGAGTTATGAGTGGTGGTGGTGGTTAGTGTTTAACGGCCCGTCGACAACGAGGCCATTAGAGACGGAGCGCAAGCTCGGGTGAGGGAAGGATTGGGAAGGAAATCGGCCGTGCCCTTTCAAAGGAACCATCCCGACATTTGCCTGAAACGATTTAGGGAAATCACGGAAAACCTAAATCAGGATGGCCGGAGACGGGATTGAACCGTCGTCCTCCCGAATGCGAGTCCAGTGTGCTAACCACTGCGCCACCTCGCTCGGTGCGAGAGTTATGAGTGAAGGAGTTGTCCGTGAATGGGTACGTTTATTTAAAAGTGGACGAGAAAACGTTCATGATGAAGAGAGGAATGGTAGACCATCATTGGTGACTGACGAACTCGTTCAGACAGTTGATGCAAAAGTTCGTGAAAATCGACGTTTCTCAATGTCGGAGTTGTCTACTGGTTTTCCACAGATTTCTAAGACTCTCTTGTACGAGATAGTGACAGCAAGATTGGGTTACCGTAAGTTCTGTGCACGATGGGTGCCCAAAATTCTTACCGACCACCACAAAACTCAAAGAATGGCCTCTGCATTAGACTTTCTGTCACGTTATGAGGACGAAGGAGAACCATTGTTAAACAGAATCGTGACCGGTGACGAAACCTGGATTAAGTACGTGAACCCTGAGACAAAAGAACAATCAAAGATGTGGGCACATTCAAATTCGCCTACCAAACCAAGAAAAGCCTCGCAAGATTTTTTTGCCAGAAAACTGATGGCAACGGTGTTTTGGGATGCCAAAGGGGTGTTGTTGGTTGAATTCATGGAACGTGGTACGACCATTAATCAAGACGTGTACTGTGAAACAATAAAAAAGTTACGACGGGCTATACAGAACAAACGCCGTGGTATGCTGACTTCCGGTATCGTTTTTTTTTTTTTGCACGATAACGCCCGTCCTCACTCTGCTCGCAGAACAACGGCCCTTCTTGAGTCCTTCAAGTGGGACGTTATCAACCATCCACCTTACAGCCCAGACCTGGCGCCAAGTGATTATCACCTCTTCATGCATTTGAAGAAATGGCTCGGGTCACAGCGGTTTGATGACGACGAAGAGCTCAAAGATGCGGTCACAGGCTGGCTCCAGGCACAAGTGGGTGATTTTTATGCAGAAGGAATTTCAAAGCTTGTGAAGAGATACCATAAGTGCCTCAATCGCTATGGAGACTATGTAGAAAAATAGTGCAAAGATGTAGTTGTAAGATGTATATATTAAAATATTTTTATTTAACTTGGTGTATTTTTTTAAATCAACCGGAGGTTACTTTCTGAACGGCCCTCGTATAAATGACCTAGTAGATAGTGTCGGAAGTTCCATGAGGCTTTTCGCGGATGATGCTGTAGTATACACAGAAGTTGCAGCATTAGAAAATTGTAGCGAAATGCAGGAAGATCTGCAGCGGATAGGCACTTGGTGCAGGGAGTGGCAACTGACCCTTAAAATAGACAAATGTAATGTATTGCGAATACATAGAAAGAAGGATCCTTTATTGTATGATTGTATTATAGCGGAACAAACACTGGTAGCAGTTACTTCTGTAAAATATCTGGGAGTATGCGTGCGGAACGATTTGAAGTGGAATGATCATATAAAATTAATTGTTGGTAAGGCGGGTACCAGGTTGAGATTCATTGGGAGAGTCCTTAGAAAATGGAAATGGAAATGAGCGTTTGGCGTCATTGGCCGGGAGGCCCCTCGCGGGGCAGGTCCGGCCGCCTTGGCGCAGGTCTTATTACATTCGGCGCCACATTGGGCGACCTGCACGCCGGATGGGGATGAAATGATGATGAACACAACACAACACCCAGTCCCTGAGCGGAGAAAATCTCCGACCCAGCCGGGAATCGAACCCGGGCCCGGAGGACGGCAATCCGTCACGCTGACCACTCAGCTACTGGGGCGGACTCCTTAGAAAATGTAGTCCATCAACAAAGGAAGTGGCTTACAAAACACTCGTTCGACCTATACTTGAGTATTGCTCATCAGTGTGGGATCCGTACCAGATCGGGTTGACGGAGGAGATAGAGAAGATCCGAAGAAGAGCGGCGCGATGTTTAACAAACTCAAGTGGCAGACTCTGCAAGAGAGGCGCTCTGCATCGCGGTGTAGCTTGCTCGCCAGGTTTCGAGAGGGTGCGTTTCTGGATGAGGTATCGAATACATTGCTTCCCCCTACTTATACCTCCCGAGCAGATCACGAATGTAAAATTAGAGAGATTAGAGCGCGCACGGAGGCTTTCAGACAGTCGTTCTTCCCGCGAACCATACGCGACTGGAACAGGAAAGAGAGGTAATGACAGTGGCACGTAAAGTGCCCTCCGCCACACACCGTTCGGTGGCTTGCGGAGTATAAATGTAGATGTAGATGTAGAATGCCTTTTTCATTTAGCCACATTATTTTCAACTACTGACCATTCTGGTGGTTCTGTGGCATCATCCATGAGAATACAGAAAACTTAGCTATTCCCTGTAACCATTAGGATAAATAGTCTACTGAAGCATCACAAAACGTTGATACTAGTATGTCAAATTTCTTTACAGACTGATCATCACAATCATTCAGCAGTTTTTTTTACACTTAGTGGTACAAAATGTTCATGTCTCCTTGAATTTAGACTTTTCAAAGCTTTATTTAAGACTGCTAATACTTCACATATGGAATTATTCTGTTTCTCAATGCTCGGAATGGATTGTTGGAAAATAGTCATTTGTGAATGTTCAAAAAGTAAATAACATTCATTTATAGGATCACTGAAAAAACTCTTTAAGATTGAGTTAGACTGTGACAAAAAGTAAGATTTCAAAGGTTCACACATTTTCAAGATCCTTTCTATGGCTGGCAACAATGAAAGCCACCTTGTTTTGGAAAAGGAAAGTTAATTTTTGTAAGTGACACCAACAAATTCACATAATTCAGTGAGTTCTGCAACACGAATAGAAAAAATATGAAAATGTCAACAGGTAAAATATCACAAGCACTTTGAAGTGTGTTATGAACAACATGTGCTCGACAACCTATGCCAACAATTTAGAGTTTTTTAATTTTTCTTTCAGATGTGTGAAAACATTATTACCCTCTTTCTTCATTAACCCCCCCCCAAAATTACAGTTAGTATTGTCTGCACCAAATGCAACGCACTTTGAGATGATACTGAATGACTGTATAACATGAGAAAGATAATTGGAAATTGTTTCGAACTTTTCGTTCTGCAATTCATCAACATCGAGCAATTTCGTCTGCAGTCCACCTTCACTTACAGAAAAATACTGAACTATCACAGGAAAAATTTTCTGATGCCCATGGTTGCTAGCATCAGTAGATATTGAAAAGTATTTTGCACTGTTTACAGCAGCTATTACCTGTTTCTGGGAATTCGGAGCTATAACATTGTTGATAAATGCTTCACACTTTGAGCTTCCACACGAAACATCGTCTGCAATCTTAGAATCAGGAATTTTTTTTTTTGGTTACTTGAACACTGCAGTCATTAGAACGATGGTGTTTAACAACATGGAATGACAGGTTTCCTTCTGCTGCAGGTACGTTTTTCTGTTCCTGTGTATTTGAAGTTACAAAATATCTCGTCATTTTTGCGAGGAACCTGACGAACGAAGATTCTTCCTGTGTTTCTCTGATTCCATATGATGCTTGAGATCTGCAGCGTCACCATGAGACACGGATACAGCACAGTTACATACGTTACATTTTGCTGAACAGTCATTGTCTGTAGCAGTGATGCAAGGAAACTTCCTCTGAAGCTCTTTCGAAAACTTTGATTTCGTTTCGGCATCGCCAGCACTTCACGAAACTGATACAGAGTGCTGACAACAATGGCTAGCAAAAGCAAAGAAAATAAGAGTACGCAACAATTATAGTGCTTAAGTTGTACATTATCAGGGGGTACCAACGTACGGAATGTCAGTTTCAATTGATAGTTTATAAAATCAACCCTCAGAAAATATTTTAACCACTATGTAAATGTCTGAAAATAATCCTTGAAAATCGGGACAAATTACTTGTTTTTTTTTTTTTTTTTTTTTTTTTTTTTTTAAAGTCGGGACAAATTTTTGAGCCTCAACAAACGGGACAATCCCGATTAATCGGGACGTATGGTCACCCTAAATACGGGTCTAAACGACTTGCTCGTAACACGAGATAGCGCTCATCGTTGTAAAAGGAAAATAGGAATCTCAGCATTCTAGTAAAAACTTAAACCTCTGCGGGCGTCATGTTCAGCTTTTCTTAAAGAATACCAGAATTAGAGTGCTACATACAATTAGTAGATTAGCAGACAGGTTTTCGTACGAAAACTAAACATGAGTCTACAATACATAACAAACGAGCGTCTGCTAAATAGTGCTGGAAAGCGTGTTGTAATTGTTGAGCAACGTTCCCTAGACTCTTTTGCCTTCTGTTACGTGTAGAAGAAAGGGAAAAGAATGAATTTAAACTCGGGGAGAGTTATTTTAGGGTAAAATGGGACATTTAACGTGAAGCAAAAAGGATTGTGCATTTTCGATTGATCTGAGATAAAGGTATCAATAAAATAGGAAAACAGACGTCTGGATGTAAGCTGCGAACTCTTATACTAAAATCCGATTCACACAATTGTGTACCGCATGGCATCGAGATACAGCAAGGTGTTAATGTTGAGTCTAGCTGGTACCCCGTAGTCTAGAAGTGCCGACACGGTAGCTCAGCGTGTTCGGTCAGAGGGCTGGCTGCCCTTCGTAATTAAATAGAAAAACAAGAGCGAAGGCATCAACGATGAACTTGAACGGGTGTCATGTGACTCCCGCCCAGACTAAATACAACCAACAATAACGGACACGCTCAATAGAGAGGTTAAATAAGAGAGGTACCGTATTTGACTAGTAATCAAAACATCCTCAGTCCGGATTCGAACCCCGCCCACGCATACATTTTGAATGAAAATCGTCAACAATGGCGATCGAAGAATTCCGCCATGAGAAGGTACTCTCATTCTGCCAACGGCCTTGGCGAAGAGGGCGGAGGAGCGGATAGAGCTGAGGGCACTCCCTTGCCCTTGGAGCCTGTGTAAAGTACACTACTGGCCATTAAAATTGATACACCACGATGATGACGTGCTACAGACGCGAAATGTAACCGACAGGAAGAAGATGCTGTGATATGCAAATGATTAGCTTTTCAGAGCATTCACACAAGGTTGGCGCCGGTGGCGACACCTACAACGTGCCGACATGAGAAAAATTTCCAACCGATTTCTCATACACAAACAGCAGTTGACCGGAGTTGCCTGGTCAAACGTTGTTGTGATGCCTCGTCTAAGGAGGAGAAATGCGTACCATCACGTTTCCGACATTGATAAAGGTCGAATTGTAGCCTATCGCGATTTCGGTCTATCGCATCGCGACATTGCTGCTCGCGTTGGTCGAGATCCAATGACTGTTGGCAGAATATGGAAGCGGTGGGTTCAGGAGGGTAATACGGAACGCATTGCTGGATCCCAACGGCCTCGTATCACTAGCAGTCGAGATGACAGGCATCTTATCTGCATGGCTGTAACAGATCGTGCAGCGACGTCTCGATCCACGAGTCAACAGATGGGGACGTTTGCAAGACAACAACCATCTGCACGAACACTTCGACGACGTTTGCAGCTGCATGGACTATCAGCTCGGAGACCACGGCTGCGGTTACCCTTGACGCTGAATCACAGACAGGAGCGCCTGCGATGGTGTACTCAACGACGAACCTGTGTGCACGACTGGCAAAACGTCATTTTTTCGGATGAATCCAGGTTCTGTTTACAGCATCATGATGGTCGCATCTGTGTTTGCCGACATCGCGGTGAACGCACATTGGAAGCGTGTATTCGTCATCGCCATACTGGCGTATCACCCGGCGTGATGGTATGGGGTGCCATTGGCTACACGTCTCGGTCACCTGTGTAGCATCTAGATAGACTCCACACATTCCAGCACCATCTGCACATCTGTACCATCCTATTTGCATACCCAAATGCTGCTGTGGATTACTATGTGCAAATGACACTCCTGCCTATTACTTTATATTTAACGATTAGCCATTACCGAATCCATCATTAGATTGAGAGCTACATTACTTTCTTATTTGCTTTCGCGTATCAGTCTAGTCTAACAACTACTCCTCCATAATTCTCATATGAATATTCTGATAATCTTGAGTCTACAACAGAAATAAAATAGTGATAGCTATTATGAAGCGGACTGGCCAGTTAATATCCTCCGCTCTTAATTTATGGTGTTTCGGTTGGCTTATACATATTAGCTTAAGTCTGTCGTAATTCAGGTGTCTTACAATTTGGCGGCGGTTTTGCAACAGAAGGCTTACCCCCTGGTTCCTAGGCAACTGAACAATTACATTAACCTTCCTGCTACGAGGATGATTGTGATTTGGCAACTTAGTAGAATATGTCTGGCATCAATATGACTATTATGTTACATCCTGGAACGACGCAGAAATATCCTGCTACGTTCAATTGATAATTTATAGGTGTTTCAGGTAAATCTTCTGAATGATTTTAACTTATGGTGTGTCATCTAACGACAAAAAGCTTTTAATTCGGGAATGTGACTCCACCCAGAAGCTACAACTAATTTCGTCTCTTCACTGCTAATTATCTGTCTTTACCATCACGAAGGTAACAATGGAACACTAAAAGCTATAGTTTCTGACTTAGCGCTGTTAAGCTGCGATCATTCTGGGTTCAAGTCTCCAGGGCAAACTCGTTTTCTCTCTTACGTGACAGAGCTACTATCGCCGGACTCCTGAATGTGACATATAATCTAGGTCAAAAGAGCCTGTATGAACCGAGATAACTATTGTCTAACGTGATTTCATCTATAGAAGTCGCCCCGCATACAGCACAAATGTTCGAGAATTCCCATTTCCTTCAGCCCCCTATTAATTACAAAAAGAACAAAATGTCATAAATTTTACTCTTCTTTTTAACATTCCGTTTCGTAACCCATATACAACGCTACTCACAGCCTTCAAATATGCAGTGATCACGATGCCATTGCAAGAACAATACGAGAAATCTAAGGAAAAAAATGACGATTCATAAAAATATTTGTAACAACCTGCAAAACAACACATCAACCAAAATCACCACTTATTTATGCACCAACCTCCCTTTTCTTTTCTGGGTGAATTCTGGGGGAATATTGCACACAGTGGCAGATTACATATTCAGTATTCCCCGCGTCATATGCTTCGTGATCACTGGCTACAACGTTCTTGTTACCGCGTGATGTACAATGAGTTTACCGTAAATATTTCTCAGTGATAATCAAACTCAAATATCTCTAAAGTTTGGAAGGTAGGAGGCGAGATACTGGCAGAAGTAAAGCTGTGAGGACGGGGCCTGAGTCATGCTTGGGTAGCTCAGTTGGTAGAGCACTTGCCCGCGAAAGGCAAGGGTCCCGAGTTCGAGTCTCTGTCCGGCACACAGTTTTAATCTGCCAGGAAGTTTCATATCAGCGCACACTCCCCTGCAGAGTGAAAATCTCATTCTACAATATCAAATAATTTGATGTTTGCCAATGTCAGTGCAAAAAGGTATACTGTGCGTCATAGGTTCACGGCGTAACGCGTTGTGATCACCTAAGCTGACACTGGGTAACGTCATATGACCCTAGGAAGGTCGAGCAGGAATAGTTCTGATCAGGACAGGCAGCCACGAGCCATTTCAAAGAATTGTTTTTCCACTGTTTTGTTATTCCTAGAGGGATAAAATTCAAGCTAATCTTTGCTCAGCTTCCAACAAATTGATACAGTTGGCAAACAGACGATGTTTCGTTTACCAACTTACGGAAAAATAGGGTTCAGTAACTGAGCTATTCTTCCGCATTGCATGATGTAGTACGACGAACAGATTGTGCAACAGGATAGCTCAATGAAAGGCAGCACTCCCTATCCAAAGCACCGCAGCCTGCTGTGTTGACGGTTGTGTAGACGGCCTTTATGTCATATTATAATTTCAGTGACTAGGAGATGACATCGAATGTACGCATTGACTAGTCAAAGCAAGTGGTCAATTGGGATTCGATCGAACAATTAAATGAATGTGTTGAACGGCATACAGTCCACTTCCGGTAGTCAGAGTTTTCATCCAGTGAGTCACAGTTCCGTCATGACGAAACCATGAACCTGCGACAGGCAGAGAGTTATGGTCCGGGGGACTGATACTAGGTTGGTACACCCGAAATGTCTGGGTTCGATTACCACTTCAGGTGATGGTTGTAATAGGCACAAACAAATTTCTGTTCATCTCTGGTTCTGCAAAGTGAGAAACGTATGATTACACGGTCATTCCAAAGCCACAGTAAACAAGACGTTTCTTCGCTTCCAACTAGGTGTTACGTTTGGCCTTGACAGGGCGGGAAGTAGAGGCATGTTGAAAATTTGTCAGCGGTAACCGATTTTAAACTAGTACTTTCATTCTAGCAATCAAGTAAACGCCATGTGGAGGCCAAAGTACATTTACTACATCTTTTATATGAGCTTGAGATGTCGAATATATTGGTTCTGAAATGCGATTCAAAATTGGATATTCCTATTAGCTGGATTTGATCCATTCGTGACGACACAGTTCCATCAGTTTCTTGTAACCTCAAAATTTCAAACTTCCCAATGCCTTCACGTGGATCAGCCCAAAAGTTATCCTCATATCTATCGAAGCTCTACCATGAGCACACCCAACTGCTGGTTACTGCAACATGCCACTGCTAGCTGGTGGGGCAAAAACGTCTCTTCGTTTGCAGTCAAAGCCAATATCTTTGGAGTTCGAATCGAGTTAAGCACTGAACATTTTGTGAAGTTATTTCTAGTTCAAACATGCGCACGTCTCGCTACTGCTGAAAGAAACCTATATTTAATGTCCATTCATGGCCAGGAAAAAATGGCGACAGGTGCTAGGCCGGGATCCCGGGAAGACAGAAATTCTTCTGTTGCCTCGTTATTTCAGCTTCAAACACGTCCCTACTGCGGATAAAATTCGATTCTGACATTCGAATTTGCTTAGTTAGTAATCCGATTAGGTGCGGGGTTGCGAACGACGTCCAACACATAGTTTGAGTCACGTCATTTCAAGTCTGTATCTTGTTAGTTACTTAACAACAACAACAACAGAGATCGATAGGATCCCTACTTCAATTCAAAAAATTTTCGTCTCATAATATGAGGTTCATATTTGCTAACTGATACTAGGTAAATATGAGGTATATCAAATCTCTTAGCAATGAAATTCAGTCCTGCATTCCGAGTCTCTGTCATATACAACACTTGTGTTTAGCTGCGTTACTTATAGGTGATGGGGTTTAATGCACATCCAGAACAAAACCTATCACGGCCACATGCATAGCTAGCTACTCATGAAAGACGTAGATTTTTAATGCCACATTGTGCTAGAAAACAACTTTCTAAAATGCAGATACACTGGCGAAAAAAAGTCGGAACATAAGAAAGCAGTTGATGTGGACGATGAAATTTCGGGAACACATTTTTCTAGGTAGTATATGTAAGTGTTTAACAATGCACGATGACAGGTTAATGTAAGTACGGTGTAAGCCATTGCAAACGTGAAATGCTGGTACATTAATAAAAGTTGAAACCCCCAGAATGATGAATACAAGCACGCAGATGTGCACACATTGTCTTGTATAGGTGCCGGACATCAATTTGTGGTACGGAGTTCATACCTGTAGCACTTGATCGGTCAATAGAAGGACAGTTATTGCTGGATGTGGCCGACGCTGGAGTTGTCATCCGATGATGTCCTATACGTGCACGACTGGAGACAGGTCTGGTGACCATCAACAAAGGAGGTGGCTTACAAAACACTCGTTCGACCTATACTTGAGTATTGCTCATCAGTGTGGGATCCGTACCAGATCGGGTTGACGGAGGAGATAGAGAAGATCCAAAGAAGAGCGGCGCGTTTCGTCACAGGGTTATTTGGTAACCGTGATAGCGTTACGGAGATGTTTAACAAACTCAAGTGGCAGACTCTGCAAGAGAGGCGTTCTGCATCGCGGTGTAGCTTGCTCGCCAGGTTTCGAGAGGGTGCGTTTCTGGATGAGGTATCGAATATATTGCTTCCCCCTACTCATACCTCCCGAGGAGATCACGAATGTAAAATTAGAGAGATTAGAGCGCGCACAGAGGCTTTCAGACAGTCGTTCTTCCCGCGAACCATACGCGACTGGAACAGGAAAGGGAGGTAATGACAGTGGCACGTAAACTGCCCTCCGCCACACACCGTTGGGTGGCTTGCGGAGTATAAATGTAGATGTAGATGTAAATGTAGATGTAGACCGAGCAGGCCAAGGCAAACTGTCGGCACTCTGTAGAGCATATCTGGTTACAACAGCGGTATGTGGGCGAGTGTTATCCTGTTGGAAAATACCCCCAGGAATGCTGTTCATGACGGCAGCATATCAGGTCGAATTTGCAATCAGGGTGCGTGGGATAACCACGAGAATGCTCTGGCTGTCATACTAAATCGCGCCCCAGACCATAATTTAAGATCTGTCTAGGACACAGAGCGGTTGGTCGCAGGCCCTCAACCGTCCTCCTTCTAATCAACGTACGGCCATCATTGGTACCGAGAGACAACTAGCTTTCATCAGAAAACGTAACAGACCTCCATCCTACCCTCCAATGCGCTCTCGCTCGACGCCACTGCAGTCGCAAATGATGGTGGTTTGGGCTAGTGGATGGCATGCTACGGCGTCTAGCTCGATGCTATCCTTCAAGTTAGCCGTCTTCTTGTGATCGTACGTTCTCCTTGCCACCGCTGCCAGCAATCGTGTATAGTTGCTACAAGCCTGCCAAGACTTTCTTCAATATTGGAGAAACGAACCTCCACCCTCTCGTAGCCCCATTACACGAACTCGTTAAGACTCAGTAAGATGTTGATAATGCCATCTTTGTCGCCTTGAAGGCATTTTTGACTAACATCAACTGACCGCGTCCAGTCTCGAAGGTGACTAACACTTACGAGTGTCACAGCGCGTATTTACTGCAAACTTGTTCTGCATCCACAGGGCGGAGCTACTGAAGCCATTTTTATGCCACTATCGTGAAAGTTTAATAGACATCATCATTCAGTTGTCGAAACACGCATACAAATTTTTATGTATGTCGTACAGCTCCTTCTTGGTGTAAACAAGTTTTGTCCATCAGTGTAGATCCACGTTTCATCACGAATACGGTGAAATTAGTAATGATACGTCATCTGTGATGATGACAGACCGCTGGACGCAGCTAATCATAAATTTTCTAAATGGTTAGTTCATTAAACAGCTAATGTAAAACCACTCAACAAGCGAATGATGGTTAATGGTTATTTGGAAAACCTATTAGAGTACCAGGATGCTTCAAATTATCATGGAATTTTTATCGACACATTATTAAAAAATCTCTTATTCGCAATTGAATTTACTTTTCGGTAAGGATTACAGAATGACTTGAGTGGTAGAGTTAAAACATTAGTTTCACAGATAGTAATGATAGTTCTAACATATCAGAAACGTCATTTATTGTAGAAATTCGATTTTACTAGAATTAAGGACTGCTCATCATTAACAAAGCGTTTCGCGATATTTGTAGTACCTTGGTAATTGCTTACATCAGGAGTTATTGTCATACAAAGCATTGTTTTCTAGTGGTCACCTGTGCTAAAAATTTTGTATAGACAAACGACTGCACGACTCAGGCGGAATGCAATTCGAATCGTTCGGATACTTCTGAGTTTGACTGTACCTTTGCAGCTGATTACTGTGAATGATGGACTGTGGGAAAACCAAAAATGAGGATAAATGAAGCCGTTATGATGTGCCGCAGTAGAATGTAGAAAATTAAGTTGGACTAACGAATAAGTAAGAAGGTTCTCCGCAAAAAAGCGAAGAACATTTGGAAAGAACTGATAATAAGAAGCGACAGGATGACTGAACTTGTGTTCATACATTAGAGACTATCTTCCATGGTACCACAGGGTTGCTATGAGCTTCACCCTATTCCCTACATTGCGCACTATCTTACTACATCGCATTCGCTCATTTAAAGACATTTGGAGCAGTTAGCTATGTTGCACATCCACTAGAATCACATCTGGGATTTGAAAACTACAGTCCGGAGAAACTGTGGATTAAACAGCAATGAGAAAAAAGGACATTACGTCTAGGAAGAACCAGGTTAGTTCTCGCCAACTGGAAGCCACAGTCCTTCACCCATAGTAGGACAAAAATGTATTAGCCCAGGTAATAAATAAAAGCATTTAAAACAGGATTAGCTATAAAGAAAATGTATTCATAAAATGGTAGTGGCTTAACAAATATCACCATGGTAAGTATTTCATTATTCTTGGTTGTAAGTTTAAAAGAAGACTCTAAATGTTGGGCAGAATAAAAGTAAATCTATGATCAAGCCGAACCATTACTTTAGTGACTGACTGAGTAAGACGTGAGTCTGTAGCTAATACTTTTCATTTTCAGTTCTTTTATTATACCGTCTCTTCTGTGTAACATTAAAAATAGTAGGCCAGAAACAAGACAAAAGGGAGGAACTCGCTCACTCAGTCGAACCAGAAGCTAGTCAAACGCGGAAGGTAATAAAGTTAAATGTTAACTGTCTAAGTCTTTGAGCTGATTTTCCGTTTTCACATTGTACTCCATGTGATCTACGTTCTTAGAATCACTCACTTGACAACTGTGTCCCTACCATCCGGCTTTTCTCTCATCGTGCTGCTGTGACGTAGAATACAGGGCGAACATTAATAAAACCGACAAACTGCAGGGACAGATTCCTGACTAGAAATGGAGGAAGAAAGCTCCTGTGAACATGTGTCCGGAAATGTATGGATGCCATGACAGATGGAGCTGACCACGTGTCGTGTGTTCCTTTTGTATTGCAGGCTGTGTGACTGACGCAGTATGCAGAAGAATGGTGCAGTATTCATGTCGGAAACGAGCCGAGATGCTGTTTGTGTTATAAGCTCCCGACTCCTTGGAGATGGTTAATTAATGATTACTATGTTACATTCCTCTTGTTTTAGTTGACCGTGTATATCGAGACTTCGTTCATTGTTAAATGCAATGGTGTGGTAGGGGAGACGCATTAAGAACTGCTAAAATTTAATTTATTTCCTTTATCACACTGCACAAACATAAACACACTATTATTCAAACTGTGTGCCACTACTATTAAACATCGAGATAAATCCTTCGCTACGCAACCGCCTTTCGCTCACGCAGCCTACACCTTCCACAGCCTCTCAACAACTGCCTCTGCTTGCGACTCTCTGCGCCACTGGGCATCGTCGCCCTCCAAAGAACAAACACTTACAGATACTACACACCAATACCCTCTCAGTGTACAGCCAGCAGATGGAAACGGTCAAGAGGCGGCACGGCTATACCAAACAAGTGTCCTCACAGACACCAACCACGTCACACTACATTTCAAGCCCTTTTTTGACATTTGTGTGACCTTGGGTCCTTTCAGACGGATGAACCTACAGGAAGGCGGTGAACTACGCGCACACCAGATTAGGAGTACCTGGTTCTACAGGATATTGAGACGAACCCTGATACAAGCTGCAGGAAAGTGGCTAGCCAACCTGTTCTAAGCCGAAGCACGATTATGTGTATTAGAGTCCTGCATGACCGAGTAAGCGAGCACAAAATACGAGGTGGGGTAAGCACACCCTAACTGGATAGGCTGCCCGCACTAGTTCTAGTGACCGAGCATAGAAGCCGTGACCGAATACGTAGCACGCAACTTCAAACACATTACACGTGTCATTATCCGTGTGAGACTGCTGCCAGTACGGGCTTCTCATTTGTGGTGTGTCTCTCTCTCTCTCTCTCTGCAATCATGCAGTGCGAGGAAACCAGTGCAGTAAGACGTAAGATTGAAATCAATGTTTACACATTGAAGTGACGGGAAGGTCTAAAAAGCCAAGTACGGAGCATATTTTTGGTGGTTGTAGACGAAAACAGTGCGTCTACTGGATACGTATCGTGCATAAACTGCTCCACATTATTGCGTTTCCAATCGGGAACCACTCTTTTAAAGAAACACAGTTGCAAGAAACATCACAAAGATACAGCTCCTTCAGGAATACCGGCAGTAATAAAAAATTGTATTACAGCAAAGTGTGTTGCAATGTGTGCTAAAGAAATGAGATCTTTTAATGCTGTTTGCGATGAAGGTTTCAGAGAACTAGGCCAAGAATTAATACATCTAGGTGCGCATTATGGAAAAGTTAACGTGGCAGATGTCATGCCATATCCCTCTACTATAAGCAGACATGTCAAAGAACAAGCTGATGCAATACGAAACAGTATAATGCCTTCTGTTATTGCGGAAGTTATTAATAAAACATGTGCTGCGATAGTTGATATGTGGACTGATTCGCATAATCAGGTGCACTGTTTGACGCTTACATCTCATTACATTAACACAGATTGGTCTCTTCTGATCAATGTTTTATTTACCACAAAATTCCCGGACGTTAGGAAGACGGGAGTAAATATTATAAAAGAAAGTGCTCTGTGAATTTAGCTGTGTAACGTACCCGTTCTTGGAAACGTTACTTTTGTATTAAAAGAGAGAGAGAGAGAGAGAGAGAGGCGTTGGATTTGTGCAGTACAGAGCAGCGAGCCGGGGCGAGGCGAGTTGAGACGTCAGCGATGACCGGTCATGCTCGGTTATCCGCGTGTCCGGAATCCGGACATCAGACATGGGGCGAGTACGTGACCGAGCCGAGTCGTATGGGACCGGACACGAGCTGCTCGGTCCCACCGCCAACAGGCGAGCCGTGACTGGTCAAACATGGAGCGTTGCAGCACTCTGATGTGTATCCTCCATGTCAACCGCTGCCATCCCTATCATCTGCAACGAGTGCAAGGATATCCCTCTATGGGGAGGATCTTGTCAATGGTTTTTTCAGCAGACCATCACAATTATGGGATTTCTGGCATCAGTCTTCTTTGCTGATGAAGCAATTTTTACTAGACCTGGCATCATCATTCTGCATAATCGTCATTTGTGGGCTACAGACAAACCTCGGGGAATGGTTGATGCCTATCACCAGCATCGGTTCAGTATCAATCTTTGGACAGTGTTTCTTTGCGACCACATACGTGGACCGATTATTGTACTACAATGCCTAGACGGAGGAATGTACCTGGACTTCCTGCAGAATACTTTCCCTTGGCTGTTTGAGAATGTGCCTCTAGCAGTAGGATAGCTTATGTAGTTTCTGCATGACAGTTCGCCTACGCCTCAACACATCTTCCCCAGATTATGGATACGACGCGAAGTCCCTGTAGCCTGGACTGCTAGGTCACCGGACTCAAACCTACCGGATTTTTACCTCTTGGTGCATCTGAAATGCGTTGTGTGCTGAACCAGCTCCTGATGTGCAGCCCCTTCAACAGCGTTGCACGACGCCTGTGACGTTATTCGGAGAGATACCGAAACATGAGAAACAGTGCTGTAATCCATGATGTGACGTCTGAGCGCGTGCACTGCATGCTGTGGAGACCACTTTGGCGTGACCGCGATGCAGCTCTTTATTGTGTTCTGGGACGATTCGTTGTCGTTGCACGTACACCGTCCATTCCCTGACACTTGTTCAGAGGACCTTTCTTCCCCCATTTCCAGTCAGAAACCGGTCCCTGCAGTCTGTCGTTTTTATTCATGTTTATCGTGTGTACCGGGTCTACACGTCCAAGACACAGTTCCGGGCGCCTCGGTACGGCTTCTGTTACGTGTTCGTGTAGTGCCATGTCACTATGAGGCGCTGTTTCTTTTATCGGACTGTATTAAGATGGATTCTAAGGGGCGTCTCTCCTCTTGAAATGTGATGCAGCGCACACAAGAGGCATTTATCTGGTGGCGGCACCGGACTGCCCTTACAACCAGTGTATCCGGTTCCATATCCACTCCAGGCTTCCCTGCTCGAAAACACTAATGGCAGAGAGATCCTGTTCCGGTTCCTGTGGGAACAACTGCGTGCTAAGATCGCTCGTACACTTGCACGAAAGATGTCTCAGATGTTCAAACGAGACTGGTAGCTACGACTGAAACACTGACACTTTTTCAAAACGTGGTAGTGTACACCGTCCGTCTAGAGCAGGGGCGGGCAGGAATTCTGCACGTGTGCGGTGCACATGCACGTGTGCAGTTAACAGGCAAGCACAGGGGCAAGCTGGCCACCCGCTTCTCTCCCCTCCCCACCATACCGTCTCAACGCTTCTTCCTTTGTAATGCGTCTTGTTTCCTGGCCTGCTTTATTGAATGAAGGAATAAGGTTAGTAGGAGTGCTTGAAAGTAATCGTGGTTTGAAAGAGTACCTATTACCTACGATACGTTTTATTTAATTATCACAGGTGGAGTTTACAATACGTTTAATGTTTGCAACAAAATTTCTACATATAGACAAACGCAAACAGTTACGTAAATTTTCATTACTGATGTTTGCTCTTAATCGAGACTTTCATAACAGAAAAAAATCTCTCACAAACGTATGTCGAGCGAAACATTGACATTATCTTCATGGCTTCACGATGGAGACGAGGAAACTCTAGCTGTGGAAAGTCGTGATAAAAATCTATTACACGTCTTGCCAAAAGGAACTTGTCTCTCAGACGAGAATTACGCTGTAGATCTATTAATTCCATTTGCAAACTGGGATGAATATCATCTACAGAAACAGCAGATTGTCTCGAGAACTATTCAAAACCTTGTGATAAGTAAGATATATCCCCAAATCGCTTGAGAAATTCCTCTTTTATTGCACCAAGAACGGCAACATACTGAAATTTATTATAATGGCGTTCAATATTAAACTTCCGCTAACCAGCCAGAATACTGTCACATATTATAGATTTCCAATTTTCACGTTTTTGCACAGAGAAAAAAATGATTCTCCCATTCCTTTTTAAAAGATAGCAAATCTCCAATTCTCCGTTTCCTTGATTCACTCTGCATTTTCCGGTTATTGAAATACAACGTTCACTACGTAGTGGTCGCTTCGCTTCAACGTCCGCATCTTAGCCTGGTACTACACTGCCGCAACCTGCTGGCTGTCGCCACTGCCCCTGTCGACGATTGCACGCGAGCAGCACACGTGCAGCGCTGTGTGCTTATGAGCCGCGTGCAACGTTTGCCCGCCCCTGGTCTAGAGAGTACCGAGACGGATTTATCCCTGTCGTATAAGCGACGTCAGCTTGAACTGACAATTATAAATAAAAGATGTGCGTTGAACCAATCAGTTGTGAGCAGGCAGTGTTAAGTAGTAAATGTGGGACAGAAGTGCTGTAAAGTTCAAAATACTGAAAGCATTTAGCAAAGGTAAAAGTTTTCTATTTTTTCTTTTTCTACTATTATTATTCAAAACGAACTTCTCAAACATCTAATTACGAGTATAAGTGAATACCTTTCACATACAATAGTAGTCATCAGCCTCGTGGTAATCATAGCGTCAACAAAGCACCGAAATTTTAAAACAAATCAATGGTATAAACTTACAAGGGGAGGCTACGACGTTGGGATCACGGATTTACTTCACAGCTTCTACACCTTTAGTAGGCCATTAAAACAACATAATGTGCCAATAGTAAGGTGCATTACTCTGGTAATGCCGAAAAGAAAAGTGTTACGCGTCTATTATATGCATGATGTATCTGTGCATAGGTGATGTTGCATTTCATGGTGGTCAGCTGGTCAGCGCTCGGGCTTTGTCAGACAAACGGATATGAAGCAACGGTTCGGCTCCCGCTTCAAACTTTCATTTCTTTTAGGACAAATGTAGATTCTGTGATATTCAAAAAAATTGCATTTACACTATTCGTTCTTGCTACATCAGCAACGTCTCACAGCTACCCTGGTTAACTGCCAAATGGGTCATATCGCTGTGTCTGCAACTCGAAGCGTCGAGGTGCGAAGTAGTTCCGGGTACCGTGCCAGACTGCATGTATAAGGGATTTCGCAGAGCACGACATGCATAAATTTTCATGAAAAGTCTATGCATCTCTTCATTTACTTGTCTATAGTTATAAATATGTTTATTCTAATAATTAAATTAAAGTAAAAATAGTAAGTAGTCAGATGAGATGAACTTCACTAAAACTTCATGCAAACACAAGTGTTTCTTTAAAAACTATATTACCTCTCAAGTGTCATATAAATTAAATAATATTAGCAGTGATGTGAAGTTCGTTGTTGATAACTTCAATCAATTTTTGTATTACAGAGACCAGACAGTTCTCTGAGCGAACATGCTAAACTACCGAGCCGCCACCACTTGACCGGCATGGACTGTAACATCCAACACCTGTGCATAGACGCATCCGTTACATTTTACTACTTGCACATTATTTTGTTTTAATGGCCTTTCAAGGTGTACTAATAATGTGATCCCAACGTTGTGACCTCGCCTCGTTAATAAAATAGCATACGTTTTGCCGGCAATGATACTCTAAATATTTAGAAATATAATATCCTAGATAAATAGTGCCTTTCCTAATATATTTCACAGTAAAAGGCACACAATAAGAACATCAGCAACGAGCATCGAAAACACTAATCTTAATAGTAATTCATCATCAGGACGAGGGAAGAATGAAAGACTTTACTTTTTCCTAAAGCCAGGACATTTCTCAACTTATACCAAATACGAAACCAAATAAGCCTTACAGCTTAAGAAAAGTTGCTCTATTTTATTCTAAGAGACCTCCAGATCACCAAATCCAGGGTCGCAGGTGTGGCTGAGCGGTTCTGGGCGCTTCAGTCTGGAACCGCGCGAACCGCTACGGTCGCAGGTTCGAATCCTGCCTCGGGCATGGATGTGTGTGATGTCCTTAGGTTAGTTAGGTTTAAGTAGTTCTAAGTTCTAGGGGACTGATGACCTCAGCTGTAAAGTCCCATAGTGCTCAGAGCCATTTGAACCATTTGAAGCCAGGGTCGCAAATGAGAAGGCATCGCCGTACGGAGACCAGAAGGCTGGAGAACAACACCCCTTGGGCACGAATCAGGTACTGATAACATTGCAGTCATATTACAATGCTCCCACGGCAGTGATAACACAGTGGGTAGTTTTCACCACGAGTGCCTCCAGCTACAAACAGAGCCCACTCATGCCCGTTTTGCATGTCAATTCCACTGGTTACCACAGCTGACAATCACTACGTAAACGCAACTTCCACACATAAAGCCTTATCAACGGTGACACGCATAGCTCGCCTCAGAGCACAGTCCACCGCCCACGGCTGGAACTGGGTAGGAAAAATGTCCAATGTGTATAGTCTGTCTGTAAACTCAAGAGCGAGATGCGCTTTTGGTGGGGGAAGTGGCCTTTCCTGGAAGAACCCTGCCACTGGCCTACAGGGCAACCCAAAATCAGTTGCCGTTACCTATCTAGTGGTGTCGTTCGGCGTGCAGTGACATACGTCGTTTCTGTTGGTGGGATCTTAGTTGCCAATCTCAGTCAGTTGACTTTGTGTACTCACTGATATACTTCAGTATCCGGAAATGATGAATAATCGCCCTGCATTGCAAGAAAATATGCAGAATACGAAGGAGATATTTGCGCAGAACGAGCATTCGATCGTCTCTAACGTTATTACAGCTTGTGTTAAGGAGGCTACACAAAAAGAACTGTTGGCTAATGTTACCAGTCCCAATCCAAGGGCTGCAGTTTATGCAAACGTCAGCCTCGCCAAAATAGGACGCATAAGGAAGGAACGCGAAAACAAGTCGCAGGGTTTACTGGAATCGCCGCGAGGAAAACTAATAATTTACGGAGGAAACCCATCGTTATAGACAGTTTCACAACATCGGTCATTCGACAAACGATAGAGGACTTTTACATAAACCAACAAATAATGCCCACATTACGGAAATTACTCACTGGCGTGAAACAAAAAAATTCATTTTCGTTGCAGAAAGATGTTTTACACAAGACATTGGGTGAAATGGGATTTACTTGGAAATACTTTTCGGACATGTTTACGAAGACAATGACAAAAAAGCAGTCCGAATCGACCTAATGCAACACACGTAATTATTCATTTCTGGTTACTATTTAAACACTCTTCGTATTGCAAGAAAACTTCAACCTTTTAGTAGAGACACAAAGTAAGAACAAGCCTTAAATTCTACAGACTGATTGCGCTATATCTGGTTGGTCTTACGAATAGAGGAACATACATTCATATAAATAGGCATTCGGTTGTATGTTTGTAGTAGAATCCTGACTTCCGTTCTTATGTTAATATTATTTACTCTATAATGTTTTGTTTCGAAGAAGCTATCGTCGCTTGTTTTCCTTACACTCTTAACGCATTTGTCTAAAAATAAACGCTGCCGGGACGTATCTGTACACGGCGTCGCCACAGATTTAAGGCGCGCGCCGCGGCAGTGCCGGTACTACGTTGTGGAACAGCCTGTAGAAGCGCCCTGTGACGTAGCAGGGTAGGCAGAGTGGGGACTCGCGCGCTCGCTCTTCAGTTTACCGACAGACTATACAATGACATTGTTTCCAAACATGGTAGTGTACAACGTCTATCTAAAAAGATTTATGCGGGACAGTAATGTTGTTCTGGTAAACTTCAAAATACTAAAAGATTTATTAAAGACGTCAGCTGTTTACTTTTTTCTGTTTCTAACATTAGTCCTCAATACGAAATTCTCAAGCGCCTAATGACAAGCATACATGAGTATGTTTTACAGTCCTGAAAATGGAAAAAAGAACACACTGACACCGGTGTGTCAGACCCACCATACTTGCTCCGGACACTGCGAGAGGGCTGTACAAGCAATGATCACACGCACGGCACAGCGGACACACCAGGAACCGTGGTGTTGGCCGTCGAATGGCGCTAGCTGCGCAGCATTTGTGCACCGCCGCCGTCAGTGTCAGCCAGTTTGCCGTGGCATACGGAGCTCCATCGCAGTCTTTAACACTGGTAGCATGCCGCGACAGCGTGGACGTGAACCGTATGTGCAGTTGACGGACTTTGAGCGAGGGCGTATAGTGGGCATGCGGGAGGCCGGGTGGACGTACCGCCGAATTGCTCAACACGTGGGGCATGAGGTCTCCACAGTACATCGATGTTGTCGCCAGTGGTCGGCGGAAGGTGCACGTGCCCGTCGACCTGGGACCGGACCGCAGCGAAGCACGGATGCACGCCAAGACCGTAGGATCCTACGCAGTGCCGTAGGGGACCGCACCGCCACTTCCCACCACATTAGGGACACTGTTGCTCCTGGGGTATCGGCGAGGACCATTCGCAACCGTCTCCATGAAGCTGGGCTACGGTCCCGCACACCGTTAGGCCGTCTTCCGCTCACGCCCCAACATCGTGCAGCCCCCCTCCAGTGGTGTCGCGACAGGCGTGAATGGAGGGACGAATGGAGACGTGTCGTCTTCAGCGATGAGAGTCGCTTCTGCCTTGGTGCCAATGATGGTCGTATGCGTGTTTGGCGCCGTGCAGGTAAGCTCCACAATCAGGACTGCATACGACCGAGGCACACAGGGCGAACACCCGGCATCATGGTGTGGGGAGCGATCTCCTACACTGGCCGTACACCACGTGATCGTCGAGGGGACACTGAATAGTGCACGGTACATCGAAACCGTCATCGAACCCATCGTTCTACTATTCCTAGACCGGCAAGGGAACTTGCTGTTCCAACAGGACAATGCACGTCCGCATGTATCCCGTGTCACCCAACGTGCTCTAGAAGGTGTAAGTCAACTACCCTGGCCAGCAAGATCTCCGGATCTGTCCCCCATTGAGCATGTTTGGGACTGGATGAAGCGTCGTCTCACGCGTTCTGCACGTCCAGCACGAACGCTGGTCCAACTGAGGCGCCAGGTGGAAATGGCATGGCAAGCCGTTCCACAGGACTACATCCAGCATCTCTACGATCGTCTCCATGGGAGAATAGCAGCCTGCATTGCTGCGAAAGGTGGATATACACTGTACTAGTGCCGACATTGTGCATGCTCTGTTGCCTGTGTCTATGTGCCTGTGGTTCTGTCAGTGTGATCATGTGATGTATCTGACCCCAGGAATGCGTCAATAAAGTTTCCCCTTCCTGGGACAATGAATTCACGGTGTTCTTATTTCAATTTCCAGGAGTGTATATCAGTACAATCACCCAGTCCAGTGGTAGTCATGGCGTGAACAAAGCACTTGCTAACTACGCCTCCTGGTTGCCCACAACGCTCCGTCGTTCTGTTCCAGCGGCAGGATGGCTGCTCCCTTTCGCCCCAGCTAACGTTATGTGTGTCGTCCACTAAATTCTGTTAACTGCAATGTTGGAAAAGGTAGTAGCCAATATGGCAGCACTTCGGCGTCGCGAGATAAAATGGTCCACAGATGACTGAAATGGCTCTAAGCACTATGGGACTTAACATCTGAGGTCATCAGTCCCCTAGATTTAGAACTAACTAACCTAAGGACATCACACACATCCATGCCGGAGGCAAGATTCGAACCTGCGATCGAAGCAGCCGCGTGGTTCCGGACTGAAGCACAGATGACTATTTTCAATAGCAATTAACTTTCGCTTTGCTTGAACGTAACATTTATTATTTGTATCACAACACAGATCAGTTTCAAATAATAACTAAGAAAAATAACTAAGAAAAATATGCTAATGGATCCTGAAAAGTTAAATGAATATTGAATCTAATGCCGATGCCGGCAATAAAGACGATCCAGCAACAGAGGAAGTGAACTCAGGCATTTCTGAAACACGGTGAAACCCACAAGTAGTATCTGGTGAGGAAAGTCCTAAAATGAATGAAAATACACTTCCATTCACAATGTTGTTTAAGAAAATTGCAGTGATGATAAATGACCGTGAGTAACAGTTGTCCGTGAAAATTAAGACGCTCTTGTAGATGACGATGAGGTGACCATGTGAATGAGCGCAAATAAACAATACCTGATCTGAACCTGATAAATAGTTTCTTCAGCAAATTAATACTACTCATGCCGAACGAGACTAGAAACTGTTGACGGCTATGGACAAGAGAGAGAAACAGTTGGCTGCTCAAATTAACATCACTCTTACTGAGCCGTTCGCGTAGATGCGTGTTTTCAAGTATTTCTACTGAAATTTCGGAACTTTAGAGGACTCACGATGACTTCCTGAAAGGAAGCGATGTACAGTCACTGCAGTCAGCGCAGCCAACGATAGAAGCCACTGTCCACCAGCTGTCTCAGAGAGTTGAGAGTTTAGTAATTGACCCCGAGGTAGTGGTGTGGGAGTGCTTAGACGTTCAAGGTCAAAAATTCCCCAACTAATTCAGTAAATGGTTGGAAGAAAAAGATAAAGAGGTTAACGAATAGTTAATACCCAGTGGAAAGATACTGTCCAACGATTTAAGCAGAGGCAAAGCTCGTATCTGCTAGTGTGGATGAAACCATTCAAAATAACCTAGCAGATATAAAGCGTCTATTCAATCATAACATTCCGGAGCGGCGCGAGCGTGTATCCGCTGAAGTCAAGTCAGTGACATGCACCGCGAGGTTAAGGCGAGTAAGGACCGTCGCACACGATGATTTCGTTCGGTACTACTCTCGATCGAATTGATACAAGAAGATTTCAAAATATGCTAACTGGAACGGCGCCGCGCAGACTGTGACACGGGCTCGGACTGGAACAGCCATGGTCGCGGCTGTGGCAACGTCGCAGCGCCGCAGCACGCATCGGCGAATCGAAACAATCGTCCAAGGAGTAATAACCACCGGTCCAACCCTGGATACCATACAAACTGCAATGTGACCCCGCAGAATCAGTAGCATTAAAATTTTGCTACTTATTAGCACCAAAATCATGAAAATCGGCCTCCAATACGAAATTCTAAACATGATAACGGAGAGTATAAGGTGCGGCCTACAGCTAATTGGTCACCTCCTCAAAACACAAATTATGACGACACACACGCAACCTTTTCCCAATTGGTCACGACCTGAGAATCATGCTATTCGTATTGTTGAAGAGACAGGTGGACCACACATAGACAACGAACGAAGCGCCAAACTAGATAAGAGTTTACACGAATGTTTTGATTCGCCTGTGCGAACTGCGGCGCTGCGCCGTTAACGTGGTCGCATCCGTTAGTGTGCAAACCGGTGATGACAAGCTGCGCGGCGCGGTTCTCGTTAGCGTATTTTGAAATCCTCTTGTATCGAATCGATAGAATGTAGGACCGAATAAATGTATTCCAAATCGCCGTGTTGTATAATGATTATCTTCCCACGTATATTAATTGGCAATTTTTCTTTAAAATCCACAGCACGCTCGTTTTTAAAACAGCAGAAAGTCATCTATGATCTATTTCATCGCGCGTTGTCAAAATTCTGCCATATAAGGTACTACATTTTACAACAACGCAATTAACAGACTTCAGTGTCTCTCGACACACAACTTAGGATCATTTAATATGCGTTATGAATTGCCCAATGGGATATTTTAAGATAGCAAAAGCCAGTGACTCGCGAAATGCAAGCATTAGAAAAGAGTATCTCTTACCTTTAATTTTTCTCTTTTCTTCAGTGATGTGTTACAGCTCCCGAATATCGTGCAGTACAATTTCTTCTTCATATGTTTTTCTTGATACAAGTTTCATTCCATCAGTCTTCCTTCAGATGATATGTCGCACCGCCATATTTTTTTATTTTTTATTTTTTTAATTTCTTGGTGACATGAAAGAGAAAATAATTGTATTCGGGCTGCAGATTGGTCGTCTTTTGCAACACGCTAGTAAGTCGTACATTTTACTATTTATTTAGTATTCAAGGTTCACGCACTGCAGCTTTCAATAAAAGTCTCTAATAGCACTGACTTTGACATTCGGCTATATTTTGAATTAATTATCACATACAGTTCTTTACTTATGTCACTGGGTTGTTAAAGCTATTACTTTACATAAAGAACCTTAATGAGGTGTGTTTACTTTTCTGTTACAACGTAGTTCATTATACAACTTACCTAATGTAAACTTCCAAATTGTATTTATACAAATTCCCAAAATAGATTTACATGATATACATTAAATCATTCTAGTTCCAGAATGAGATTTTCACTCGGTAGCGGAGTGTGCGCTGATATGAAACTTCCTGGTAGATTAAAACTGTGTGCCGGACCGAAACTCGAACTCGGGACCTTTACCTTTCGCGGGCAAGTGTTCTACCAACTGAGTTACCCAAGCACGACTCATGCCCCGCCATCATCAGGCAAAAATCCTGTAAAAGCGGAACATGAACTTTCGTTTAGTAGATAGCGGAGGGCCGTATGCCGCGGCGTTACCTGTAGGCGTGTGGTGACGGTGGTTGTATTGTCCATCGCAATTAGCAGTTGGTTTTGTGGTATGGCTATAATGTTAGCAATGGAGATAAAACTGAAATAAAATTCCTGGTGTCTCCTTCGTATATGCTTGCCAACAGCATCTGTCTTTGTGCAGGTTCCAAAGTTTCACATTAGTGTAGAACACAGTTAATGTTTGCAACTACGCAAAGTTGAAATCTGAAGAACGTGGTACGCAATCAAACTCACCTACATCTCCTGGGGACCTACATATGCGTTATTCATTTGTTACTTTCTTTGACATCCATTCCAACGCTGTCGACATTTCGTTAGAAATTGAGAAGAAATTAGAAGAAACAGCAAAAAATTCTGGCGATTTCGTGAATTGTGCTTCGAACAATAATTTTTGTACTAATTAAAGCAAAGAACTAACATATATTACCTCCCTAGCCCTAAGAGAACAAGTACAGTAACAGGTTTCAGTGACAAAAGAGAAGCCAGTATTTATTTTCTTTTTTTAACGAAGGTGAGAGAAAATGCTTCATGTTGAGATGCGTGCAATGTCCGTTTCGGATCGTGAAATCGGAATGGGCATTGTATAAATGGAAGAAAGTTTTACACGATGTATGATATATGCTTAAAAATGAAACTCGCAAATATGTGAAATAAAAGCTATTCGAAAGCCAGAGCGTACCGTTACCAAGGGTGATATACAAGACTAAGCCCTCTGACTTCCAAGTGAGATGAGCATTACTGGTTTTCAAGTTTCTTCGATCTGGTTAAACAGGTTCAAGAAATTATACGGAAAACGAAGTCACAAATTTACGAAGTTAACTTCTAGTAAACGGTAGAGGAGATGCCATAGATACAATAGAGAAATTCATAGCTGGCGTGAAGACGAAGCTTCTTATAATCCTCTAAAAAATTGTCTATGCTGCCAGTCAGTCAGGTTTCATGCAAGAACTGGGTGCAAGCCACACTTGATCATTTCGAACGAAAAGGAGACTCTGAGTCGCTTCTGTAGTCGATGAATAGTGTGACAAAAATTCGTATGCAACAATGCTAGTTATAAAGTCGTCGGATCGAAACTTGTTAAATACAGCGATTTTTAAATTTTTTTAAAATTTAATCGAAAGCCTTTATTCTTTTATTCAATTAATTAATTTAAAAGTAAGTATTTTAAATTTCTGGTACTTTGCTGCGTCATTTTCATCATTTTGATCTTTTTATTTGCCCTTCTTTTTCCTCCTATCTTTCTTTTTTCGTTTTGAATCTGTAAGTATCGTCTGCAATCTATCACCAAGTGCCAAACACGACTGCTCATTGGTTGGTAAAGCGGCAGTTTGTGTAGCCAATTTGAGGATAGTTCCGGGTACCAATGAATGACAGTGAGAGATTACAGTTTGTTTTTCGGCGCTGAAACTGAAATTTTTCTGTCTTGAGTTTGCTCGTAGTGGTTACCTATAATCGCCGTGAACAAAGCAGTAGTGATTTTAGTTCTGCCGCTGATTGCTGACCGCCGTTTTCTCGGATACATAGCACATCACAGGGTTGTCGTTAGGTTAGGACATGGACTTATATTCAGGGCTACAGAATGCGCCGTCTGCCGCAGTTCAACATCGGTCACTTAAAATCGGCTATCGACAGAGCATCTCGCATTTGCGTCATACGTCCTGCGGCCGCATCCAACGTTGTATTTGTGAAGCGACCCGCCATTTTTGTGTGTCACCTATAACCAAGCGGTAACGGGCAGCCGATTTCGCAACAGTGTAGCGTCCACTGACAGACGTCAACTATCAAATAATTGTATTCGGGCTACAGATTGATCTTCTTTCGCAACACGCTAGTAAGTCGTACATTTTACTATTTATTTAGTATTCAAGGTTCACACACTGCAGCTTTCAATGAAAGTCTTTAATAGCACCGACTTTGACATTCGGCTATATTCTGAATTATTTATCACATACAGTTCTTTACTTATGTCACTGGGTTGTTAAAGCTATTACTTTACATAAAGACCCTTAATGAGGTGTGTGTACTTTTCTGTTACAACGTAGTTCATTATACAACTTACCTAATGTAAACTTCCAAAATGTATTAATACAAACTCCCAAAATATATTTACATGTTATACAATAAATCATTATAGTTCCAGAATAAGATTTTCACTCTGTAGCGGAGTGTGCGCTGATATAAAACTTCCTGGCAGATTAAAATTGTGTGCCGGACCGAAACTCGATCTCGGGACCTTTACCTTTCGCGGGCAAGTGCTCTACCTACTAAGTTACCCAAGCAAGACTCATTCCCCGTCCTCACAGCTATACTTCCGCCAGTAGAGCACTTGCCCGCGAAAGGCAAAGGTCGCGAGTTCGAGTCTCGGTCCGGCACACCGCTTTAGTCTGCCAGGAAGTTTCAATCATTCTAGTTATCCTTTCTCAATTCGCGTTACATGCTCTTGCTTCTTTGAATTGTGTTACCTATACTAAGTGTTGGCATCCAGTAAATATTCTCAACATAAGGAACTCGCTGTTCCAAGGCTCTATCATATTTCTGCACATTAACCAGCAAAGAACCCGAGAAAGAGAAAATGCCAAATATTACTGGGATGGAACTAATGTTTGAAGACACCAGTCTGTGCCAAGAATTAAATGCTCTGTATTCAAATGCAAAAAAGTTTAAAAAGTTGCTAAGTCGTGCACTTTGCTTTTCCTGTAAGCTATACTCACAGTTAGCAGTCATTCAAAACTATTACTGCTGTAAATTTCTGAATATTTTTTTTTTCAATGATTAGGTTATGTATTCTGTTGAAGTTCATCAGAAAATGCCTATATTAAATGCTTCTATATTCCATTTAAGAAAGACTTGTACTAGTTCACAGACGTCTCTGTTCATAACGTTGCGTTTTCATTTCACAGCACACAATTAAATATTACAAAAACAAAGAAGAAAAAGAATCAACGTTACTAATTATAGTTAAAATGCCCACAAAACTTAAATACTAGACACTATTTGGACTTAAACCACTATGTACACATTTATTAAATAATTAGTTGCTGTGTGTCACGGCACCATTTAAATTGTCTGTTTACTGAATTTCCTGTTTCACACAGGTTAAGTTTTGTTGCAAGCATGCTAACCAGTTTCTTTGCCATAAATGCTATAGTTCACTATGAAGATACTTCTGCACATTCTGTATTCATCTAAAACATTTCTGATTTATGACACTACCAGTAGTTTATACAGTACAACAAAGCTTCCCATCACTAACGCATCTACATAAAAAACAACAAAATGTATGTTGGTATTAGAAAAGAAATCATCAAATGACACAAGAAGCTCATAGTCAAATATGTATCTTTTTAGGTACAGTAGAGGATTCCAACACTCGTATGTTATTGGACTCAGGATATATAAGCAAATAACTCCCTTGGTGAGGTATATTGGTAATCCTCTAAGGACCAGTGGACCCCAACAGCCATTTTTTTTTCGTTGAGACAAGGAAGGTTTTAGGGTGTGACTTTAATGCATCTTTTTTCCCTCTCTGATATCTTTGTACTCTAGCTAGGTCTCTGTCATATTTGGTCTTTCTCAGTTGCGCCTAGTGTGCTAATGAGTCAGCCCTTCGTTTTATGTTTTTTTCCATGATACTTCCTCTTTTGGCAAATGTGGAAGGGTTTTGAATCATTCATTGGCCTCTTGCATTTTGAACATCAGATCAGCTGGTGCATGTGTAGTTGAATTATGGGGCAAATTACTTACTGTTTCCTCAAAGCTCCTACGAATTGGTGATTTGGCATAAAGGTCCGCATGAATCAGTTAAAGTCCAAGAATGTACATGCAGTGGGGTTACCTTCTGGGTGGAACCGGTAAATTAGTTTGTAATGTTCTGTTCGCTTAGAAAAGACTTACACTTGCTACTGGTAAAATTTGCAGCGTTCCCAGGCAATATCGCTATAGGCATCCCTATCTTGGATATGTAATCACTTAGAATTCTCTTGACAGTGGGAGCGAAGTGGTGGTCTTTATTGCATACAGTTTTATATGTTTTGTGAATATGTCTAGAAAAGCCACTACATACTTCTTGTTCTCATGTGGCATGGGAAGCAATCCAGTGATATCGACAGCTACGAATTCCAATGGTTTGGAAGGTAGGATAGCATGTAATGTGCATGGCAAGATACATTTATGGGTTTAGTCTTTTGACAAGTTGTAGATGTTCTCAGCAAGTGGTGAACATATCTCTTCCTATTTGGAAAGTAACAATATCATTTTAATTTCTGTGTACAGTTGTTTAACCCATAGTACCATCATATGTACTATGTGCACCAAACTAATGGTTTTGGAGGAATACACTCACATCACTCGTCAGACTGTCTGTTGTGAAGGAAAAACACAACATTGTTGTAGAGGATATAGTGTAGATTTGTTTTACTTGCAGGTTCGTGATCTAAAGGTTTTCTAATCTGTGCCCACTTAGGATCTGTTCCCTGTAGTGCTTTTGTGTTACAACGCATATTAAGGCTGTAAGTGTGATCTTTCATTAACAAAACATTAAATTCTGTTGACTAACTCATGTAGACCCTATGGAAGGCGAGATAGCACATCCACTACTACATTGTATTTTGTACTTATGTATAATGTGACAAGGTCAAACTCCTTCAATATTAATTACAGTGTGCAAAATGTTGATGTAAAAGTTTACAACTCATTATAAAATTCAAAACTTGATTGTCGCAGAAAACCTTTACATGTTTACCATGAACGTAATAGTTGAATTTTTTCAGAGACTACACAACTGGTAATGTTTCAAGCTCAGTTGCTGAATAAGATTTTTCGCATTCAGACCATGTTCTGTTTGAAAATCCTATAACTTGAATACCAATGCTAGCATCACTCTCTTCTGTCTGAAAAAGACAAATTTGAACCAGAGAAAGAGACGTCTGTAGCCAAACAGAATTGTTTACGTAAGTCCGGACGTCGTAAGATTTGTGCATTAATCAAGGCATATTTGATATTATCAGAAGCTGTTTGATATTTATTTCTCCAACACCAAGATGTATTTTTTCTTAGTAAATTGAGTAGTAGCTAACTATTGAGCAATTGATTAGGTACAAAGTGCCAGAAAAATTAAGTAAGTCCTAAGTAAGCTTTCAGTTGTTTTCAGTTCATGGAGATGGCATGTTTATTATGCATCTGTTTGCCCTGGATCTGGTATGATATCTTTTGGTGTTATAATGTGACCAAAAATTTAATCTTTTCCTTGACAGATTTCGATTTATGCAAATTTGCAGTGACACCTGCCTCCTGAATGTAGCAAAATACTTTCTCCAGTAACTCAAGCTGTTCCTTTCATGTGGAAGTAGCTATTAACAGCTCATGTACATAGACTGTGAACTTGCCTAAAAGATCAGGAGTCAGTACTATATGGAAGGCTGATAGAAATATGCGAGCACTGACATTCAGTCCGAACTGTAAGACATGGAAGTTCTACCATTGAAAATAAAAGCTGTATACACCCGAGATTCCTCTGACCATAACAACTGCCAATATGAAGATCTCAGTTCTATTGTAGATAAATACTGTGCACAATTGAATTTTTCAATCTGTTCCTCCAGTTTTGCAGGACATGTCGTAATGGGTAGTATAGCTCCCACATCCAGCACCAAGCATACACTACCACCTGCTTTAACCACAGGTAATAATGGACTCCTATATGGTGAAACAGATTCCTTAATCAATTATCTTCCTGATCTCTTCACATACTGCCCCTCTTTTTGTCCACGGAGTTGAGTAGGTAGAACAGCAATACATCTCATGACATTTTACCTGCATGTGATACACATAACTCTTGATTATACCTGGTTTTTCCATGAATACTTGTAAGTATGTGTGTAATAAGCTACGGAGTTTATTTCTTTGTTTTTCAGTTAAGTATTCAGATTTTTAGGGTCTTTTCTTGCAGTGCTGTTTTTCTAGATCTTGCATCTTTAGAATCAGTTACATATATGGTGCTACCTAGATATGATACTCGAATACCTGCAAGTTTGACATTTACCCTCTGACAAAACTTGCGACACTTGGTTTTCGTTTTAATTAAGAAGTCTAGGACTAGACCCCTACCATCATCTTCCACAAAACACTTTCCTCCAGACAGGTCGATCTTTGCATCCCGCTCAAGCAAAAACCCTATTCGTAATACGCAACTGGCTGTCAAATTATCCACTACCAGGAATGTGTGCTGAAATGCTTCTTCAATTGTAAAAAGTTCCATCTGCCAACTGACATTCTTTCACTTCCTTCTATTAGTCGACAGTGCTGAACTGTTGATGTGGGATGAGTACCCTTATCACATAATTGCTTCTTTAAGCCTGTAGGCTATCTATAATTACAACAGTAAGTACCTCACATACCTTGGCAGCAAAGTCAGCTTGAACTACTGTCATTTTGTTCTTTAAATGTTTCTGAATCAGAGAATAGCTCATCACTTACAAGTATTCCGTTATTGTACCTGATGAAATTAATTTGTTCACTTGTATAACCCCCTCCACTGTTCCAAGCGACTATCTGAAGGCACGATGTGGCCAACTTTACTTTGTTGAATTGCTAGTCGTGACTTGGTTATTCTCAATTACTTTAATGAGCCTAATCGGTTGATCCTGTGGCCCTCGATCAGGGCTGTCTCTGTTATTACAGTTACTGTGAACAGGGTTAGGATTTTACTGGTTTACATTCTGAGTCATGGAAGTTTAGTCCAGTTACTTTGCGTATTGTCATGCCAAGTAGCCGACAAATTATTATTGTTGTTTCTATAAGATTGGTTAAAATCAGTTGTCGTAACTCCTTTTCCTGTCATCTGGTGGCCAGTTGTTACCATCATTACAATGATTGTACTTGAAGTTTTGTTGTGGTGAGGACCTGCCCTTACCAATGCCATTATGGTTACAGCTGTGATTACTATTGTGATTATTGTGTTGCTGCCCATTTCCCTTGCCTGCATTACTGCCTAACCCACGATTGTACATTTAGTATCTTCATGAAGCAAATCAGTTGTTTCAGCCACTGACATAAACTGTTCAGTGTCTGTTTCGGAAGCATCGGATGCATGCCACAATTTTCTTCCAAGTGCAGAGGCAATTTTGACTTAACAAAACGTATGACTTTTTTAGTCGATATCCGGTCGTCCCAATACCGAGTTTTATTCATATACTTTTCCAAAATATTTCCTCAAGTTCCCTGTTTGCTGTCGTAAATTCTGGGTTATAAAATTCCTCCTTATGCTGTTCCTGATTGTTGGGAGACCAGTACTTGGTTGGAAAAGCTATTTTAGCTTGTTCATACGAGTCACAGCTGTCTATAACTGTAAATTCCCCAAGGGCTCCATCGCCCTGAATGTGTAATAAGGCAAATTCCTGGTAAAAGGCTTCCGGTTGCGGCGAAAAGCAATATTTACTGTTGCAGCGGACAGCTCCTGCAGTAGTTTGCTCACGGGAGCCTCCGCAATTTCCTTCCATCTCGGAAGTTGCTCTGCAAGCATATACTAAAATTGACCTAATGCCGATTTAACTCCTTGGCAATCGTCTATACGATAAGCTGCAATATCTGCACTTGCGTTCTGTAAGACTGGTCATAACTGATTTTTCAAAGACTCGTTAAGCTGAGCAAATTCGTCACTGGTCTTGTTACATTGAACGGTTAACGACTCGGTAACATGTCCGTCTATTTCGTGCAGCACACTAGCAAATTCACTATTGCTGTGGCTACTCCGAGAAGATAGCTGCTGCAAGGTTGTTTCTAACTTCGACTTGTTATGTTTCAGTTCCTTTACTTATGATTATGACTGCTTTATTGGTTCCGGTAAACATTTGCACACTACGTTAGCTAATTCTGCATTTGCTATGTTTGCTTTTAATTTGTGGAGTTGAGGATATTGTTCCTTAGCTAATCGCTTGAAAGCTACACTCATTCACTGTTGGATGCTGTTACTGATTTGTACCTCTTGTTCATTCGCAAAGAGTTCGAAACTTCCGTTCGTGTTATGTGTCTGTTCCACCTCGAGGATTTCAGAATTTTCCTCATATTCTGTTGAGTATGGTAGTAATTTGTAGCATCTGTTCGTCTGTAAATAGGACAAATTTATGTTTTAATATTCATGCTCAACCTTTATACAGTTCAGCGAATGGACCTGTCAATGGACACGGTAATTCAACTTTTACTTCGACTTTTGCCGGTAATTCGACGTTACTCGCGCCGGAACTCGTACTTGGATCTTCTTGATACGGTGTTGCTGCTCTTCGGCATTTAATTCCCAGTCGTATATCCCGTAACTCTTCCGAATTTGTAGTCACCTTTACCACTTTTTCCATTTCCATGAATTACGCCTAAATAACTGAATACTAATTTTTCACTTATTCTCACCAAGTCTATCGTAAAAGGAATAATATTTCACTTAGTTCAAACTAAAATAAAAAATATCTAACGACGACTCGACATGATGCTTTTGGCTTAACACAACTTAGTCACCACGTGGCGCATAACAAGAATAGAGAAATCCTGCTAGTTAAGAAGGAAAATAACAGAATACAAAATATCAAGAAAACAATGCGCGATTTTCGATACTTCAGGTAAGGAAAACGAAGTTCAAGACAAACACATTTGCGTTCCAGAGAGAAGGATGCAAAAGCGTATTCATACGCTTTTTTATAAATCACAAGAGAAAAATGAGGAAAGGCCGAATTCATCTACTTTTGCATCCTTCGCTCTGGAACGCAAATGTGTTTGTCTTGAACTTCGTTTTCCTTACCTGAAGTATCGAAAATCGCGCATTGTTTTCTTGATATTTTGTATTCTGTTATTTTCCTTCTCTTGACTTTTAAGATTCATATCGTTGTTGTGATTTGTCTGATTTGGTAGTGGCTACGTGTAAAAATAACGTAATAAAAAGCTTTGGAACACTGAATTTTACGATCTGGTACACGATACATAGCCTTATAAAATTTTATGTTTTGCTGGCAGTCCCGTCACAGTCGCCAATTATGACATTACAGCCTGTAATTACGGAAACTTGCTTGTATATTATGAATCTGATAGTCAAATGAGTTAAATGTTACGTAAAATTATTCACTGGAACTCTGTCTTTGGCGTTCAAATTATGTCTTTGATTTCATCTCAATGACTGCGGTAAAAGTCAAGGATGATAATAATAATGTTAGTTTCAACTTACTTTAAAACTGCAAAATAGCTATGGCGTACAATTAGCTTGGTAACAGTTCGTCTGATATTTTGTTTACAGTGAAAAGAAATGATATTTCCTTTCAGAATAGTTGCGCAGAAAAAAGTTATCGGACTACGAGAAAATTGTATGTCTGAAGGTTCTAATGAGTGTATTACGCAAACAGTAATCACACATTAACGAAAAATTTCCCAATGTAGTTGTGTCACTTGCACCGAACGAAATCTATCTTTTCTATTTATCCCAAATAAAAGAAGTTTTTAGAATGACGTGGTCTTAATGACACAAAATATTTTTAATGCTTTTAATAGACATTCACTATATACTCGCACAAATACAGATCCCATTAAGTAATACAGCTCAGAGACCACGACGTTTTTCCATCCAAGACATTATAATACGAGAGCAAAGGGCGCAAGAGAGCTTTAAACGCTCGCACATGTCCTTTTGTAATGTTGTAAGAGTTAGCGTAATTTTTATGTCAGTACTAGTTACAAGGTTCATGCACCGCTGCATTTAATACAAGGAGATACCAATAAAATTAAATACTGTTTCACTTAAGTGTACTGGATACAGTCATTTAGTAATTATTTTCTCTTGACGGGGAAAGTTCGTTAAGTCCGGCTGTAACGTCACAGCGGTTTCCAGACTGACGTTACCATATTACGGGAGACGTACATATACAAGTAAATAATAAAACATGGAATACACACGAATAACACACTCATTAACCTTATAGTAAACACTACAGACTTAGACTCCCTGTCGCGAAAAGTGCTAAATACTACATTTCCCTGAACTATTCAGAAGCTAACCTCCACTCTGACTCTCAATTAAACGCGCAGAAAATTTGATTGACAGGACATCCGCTGCTGAGCATCGTGGAATCAGAGTTTTTAGTTCGGACACGACCGGTTTCGGGCGATTATAAGCCCATCTTCAGGCGAACAAGAACTGTGTGGCGCGTGGCCGCCGCTCATTGGACACCAAGCCGCGGGCTGGTTGACAGCCGCCCGTGAAGCCGAGATGAAGTTCCGAGATACCGCAGTGTGCGGCCGACACGCGCCGCAGCGTTCTTGTTCGCCTGAAGATGGGCTTATAATCGCGCGGAACCGGTCGCGATTGAACTAACAACTCAATTTAGAAATGAAGCCGTTTATTATCTGACTCAAAACGTGCAATAAATAAAGCACCTACAACCTGGGAACAGCTTAATGAATAAAGGGCTTTTATTTTGAATTCTTTTTCCAGTTTTAGGGTCAACTATGACACATGAGTGATCACCAAATACTTTTTCCACTTGAAATGGGCCGTCACAAAATAGATAAAACTTCCGTTTCTCTTCTCTGCGAAGTCTGATTGCAGATGGTTACTGTGGTGTGCGTCCTGTAAGACCTTTAGTACACACACCATCAGATTAATTGACTTGTCGCTCTAACGAAGTAGGCAAGTGTCAGCAATATGTCTCGTGGTCTTATCGTGGCGTGTTTATCTTCTGCCGTTAGGTCAGACGATAGGAATGCCACTTGCACGCTTAGAGTAGCAGAGTGACGGTGACCAACTTTCAACAGAACTTGATTAATTCTTACACACATTTATTAAAATAATAACAAACATAAAAATTACTTAACTTGGTTCTGGACGCTGTTTACAATGGACAATCTGAAGTTCCTTTGGCATTGGTACGTTAATCTTATTCTCACTTGACAAAAGTGTCTATACATTTATCTTCATGGCTATGTACAGGAATATGGTAATCTTATTAGGCGCAGACTGAAACTTTACTATAGACTGGTACAGACAAATGTAGAACTCGTACGGACTGGTACAGACTAATGCCGACTGACTAATCGGTCTGTACACTCTTTATAATACCTTGCACGTTCATGTATCATTGCGCGAGTGTGATCTGCTAGGAGAAAATGTTCTACGTAAGCAGCAACCTCATTGGCTGCGTTACATATTAATACGCGGATCGGCGGAAGCAGAATTTAGTCCGTCTCTATGGCAGCGCCATCTCATAGTGCAGAGACGGACGAGCGCTGCGCCTGCGCTGTTGTGCTTAGTGGGGCGCGCTCTAGTGGAAAAGTTGTGTATGTGCTGACTACGCGGAACTATGTACACAACAGTTACGAACCAGAGTAATGTCTCCTTCGTTAATTGTGGGCCTGTAGGCATCGCGTAGAATAATGAGGAGGGACGTATTGGAAAGCAACTCATTCCTCCTTATTCTACACAATGCAACTGCTGACTTCCTAATCTTCCACGGGAGAAGGCGGCGGTTTTGCCGCTGTTCTAAGAAGCATCGCCACTGTCTTCCCTCTCATAAGTTTCGCTGGGGAAAAACCAGAAATGTCACAGAGTAATTTATTAATTATTTCTTCTAATTGAGATGGTGCTCAAATCACTAAATGTGTTTTCAGGAGCAGTATATGCTAGCAGGGTTTATACGACCCTCGACAACCGGGAGGTCCGGGAAACACTCGGGAATTTTTTCATCCAGGAGAAAACCGTGAAAAATCCTGGAATTTTTTTAGAATTCCGCGAAATTTTGATTGTTTTAGTTTTCAGTTATTTTTTTGTTATTTTGACTGGTATAAAGGTAACGGCCTTGCCGCAGTGGATACATCGGTTTCCGTGAGATCACCGAAGTTAAGCGCTGTTGGGCGTGGCCGGCACTTGGATGGGTGACCATCCAGCAGCCATGCGCTGTTGCCATTTTTCGGGGTGCACTCGGCCTCGTGATGCCGATTGAGGAGCTACACGACCGAATAGTAGCGGCTTCGGCCAAGAATACCATCATAATGACCGGGAGAGTGGTGTGCTGACCCCACGACACTCCTATCCGCATCCACCCCTGAGGTTGACACGGCGGTCGGATGGTCCCGGTAGGTCACTCGTGGCCTGAAGACAGAGTGCTTTTTTTTTGACTGGTAAGAGCCGATATTCTAACGAAGGATATTACTGTGTTCTTCTACTGCAGAATAATACTGCAGCAATAAAACATGAAGTAGAGAAAAAAACGTAAATAAAACTTTAATTGCAAAGGAAATGCGCCATATACAACAACAAATCACAGTGCTCATACAAGCGTCTGCCAACAGCAAAATATGTGAAGCGCTTTAGAAAGACTTCATAACAACAAATTGCCTCCGATGAGTGTGACGTCACAACTGTTTACACTTAGATTCGTTTTAGCTGTCACGAGCGGGCTCATGCGCATGCGCAGTTGAGTCGTGGATTAGTAGTACCTTCTCCAGCTTCTGGCTATAGAAATGTGGTTGTTGGTTGTGTAAGCAGTCGCAGCAAGCAGCTAGATGCAACCGGGAAAAATTTTACTCGCACACCCAACCTGCCAGATTCATGCATGCGCATCATGCCCGGATCTAATGGGGTGAGGGGGGGAATGGGGGCGCAATTCATATTCTTGAGGAAAAGAACCTTGTTTTACAAAGCACCTAGCATCCAGCGCACGTTGGTCTATCGATTACTCATATGATTCTGAAACGCATCTCTATTGGTTTTTGAACATATTCTAAGCTGATCTCTGAATGAATCATAAGTTCATTTTTGAATGCGTGCACAGTGTACGTGATGTTTATGTTAGGGGAATCCTCGTCATATCTAGAAATAAACATTTCCTCAGGCAAAAGGGGATGGGGCTATACGAGCTGATCGGAGTGACTGCCAATCGCTGTCTGATTATGTGGTTGATTTGGTTTGCGAGTGACCAGCGTTGTTATAATTACTAGCAAAATCCATACATTCAGACTACCAAAGTGGAAATAAACGACTAACAGGAATAACAGGTAAGAAAGATTACGTTTTATCTCCTCGGTGTATCCAAGAAAATGAAATTTTGACTGAAAATTTTTGGTCAGTTCGCTACACTTGTAACGGCCAGTTGCACATTCTCCGGTTAGCAGTCGCTTAAGTTCTGTTCTAGAAGCAGCGCGGAAGACGCGTTGTACGAACATGTAAAAACGCCTAACCAGAGAATAATCACGCGATAACTAAACCGGTGATTATCGCAGGTTTAGTGAAATTAACCGGCGAGTAAGTTTTGACAGTGACAGGAATAGTTCCGGAATTAGTGATGACAAGATTGATTGTTTGAATGAGGAAGGAGAAGAAACAAGGACACCACACAAATTATGGAAGAATATGACTATTCCAAAGTTATATAAAAATTTCGCACTACTATGTTTCGATCTCATGCTTGAGAAACTGGAGCTTACGAATGAAATGTGAAACTAACATAAGGCTTTTTGCTTGTAGTAGACCTAATAGGCATTTGATATTGGTACTTCGTGAATTATATTCTGTCGTGTTATAAAAATGACCATTTGTGCCAAACCAGCCTGGTTTATTTAATGTGAGTTACAATTGCTGCAATATTAGAGAGCCTATGTTGTTTTATCTAGCAGACAGTGACAAAATACACGTAATCAGTTCGAGAAAACACACCAGTCTAGGGTACTGTTTGTATTAAAAGCTTTTGCAGCATTAGACAACGACATTTCAATTTTTCATGTAGCAAAACGTTTGACGAACTTTGTTGTGGTAATAGATCCTTTCACAGAAAGGAAAGCACGCCGTGTAAAGCTGTAGCAAGATTAGAGAGAAAAAAAGTGCTAGGAGTTAAGGATTGAAGAAAAGTGTACTGTCTCGCTTGTCTCTCGTTTCTACTAGTTTTATGTATCCTATATTTAGTTTTATGTCAAGCAAAAGAGAAAGTTATTGCCTAATAGTAAATAAAGAGCGCAAATTTTCTGAGCTCTTGTTCTACCATTACAAATAATCCCATCAACTATTAATTGGGAGGTTTTTTTATGAGAGGTGCAGGATGTCAAACCGGCTGACTGGGAGCAAGAGAGGCACCAGAGGACATTTTAATTTCCACTGTCCTGAATATAGTTTGATGGCATCCATTACAAAATACACGCGTTCCAATTCCACAGAGCGAAATACAGTGACGTGCGATAGAAGAATGCTGTGTGAAGAGGCGTGGTACTGCACTTTGACACACTTAAGACCAAATAACAAGCCTTACATTTTGTAAGTAGGCTGTTTATGTTTTCTTATTGGCAACGTTACGTAGCGCTCTGTATGAAAATCACTGGCTGTGCTGTGTGCAGTCTGTGGCTAGTTTGCATTGTTGTCTGCCATTGTAGTGTTGGGCAGCGGCAGCTGGATGTGAACAGCGCGTAGCGTTGCGCAGTTGGAGGTGAGCCGCCAGCAGTGGTGGATGTGGGGAGAGAGATGGCGGAGTTTTGAAATTTGTTAGACTGGATGTCATGAACTACTATATACATTATGACTATTAAGGTAAATACATTGTTTGTTCTCTACAAAAATCTTTCATTTGCTAACTATGCCTATCAGTAGTTAGTGCCTTCCGTAGTTTGAATCTTTTATTTAGCTGGCAGTAGTGGCGCTCGCTGTATTGCAGTAGTTCGAGTAATGAAGATTTTTGTGAGGTAAGTGATTTGTGAAAGGTATAGGTTAATGTTAGTCAGGGCCATTCTTTTGTAGGGATTTTTGAAAGTCAGATTGCGTTGCGCTAAAAATATTGTGTGTCAGTTTAAGCACAGGCTTGTATAATTGTTCAAAGGGGACGTTTCAATTTCCTCTGGCACATATGTTTTATGTGTCAGACTCTTCAGAAAGGTATGAGCTACAAGTGAACTTTTAAATTTTTGACATCCTAAACGCTCGATGGAGAAGGGCGGGGGGCGCCACTATCTAGTATTGCCCAGGATCGGAAATATCGTAGATCCAGAGCTGATGCGCAGAGCAGTCTGAATTATAGTGGGGAAGTGTATAGTCTCCACGTAACCCGTGTTTACATTTAGTGATTTTGCTGTTTCCTCTTTGTTTACTGCTCTCTCGTCAAATGAAAACAAAGCGGATTTCTGTGGCCGGGAGCTACGAGTGAATCAAAATACATTCACATAGTTACGGAAGGCTAAAATATGTTTTTAGTTTCAGATTTTATTTCATTTCCACCTTTCTGACAGTCAAGCATTAATCACCTTGCAGAACAATGAAGTTATTTTTGTCGGTTTGCTGAAGAAACTTGGCATTTATTAATCTTTCCCGCCGATGCAGTCCATGTATTTGAAACGAAATGTTTAATTCCACACTAATGGCTAGTTTCAACTGCTCGCTGCATTTCAGTTGCACGTTTTCATCTTCTATCACGTATGGCATTACGCCATGATAAAGAACCAAACATGAAACAATACAGTACTGGTACTCTAAGAAAATTTACATCCCGAAAAGCACACTGAAAAGCTAAGTATCAGGTCGAGGCCTACTTCATTGGGAATCTGGACATACAAATGTGCACTTTAAGTATGCAATTTCAATGTGCACATTTTGGTATGGTTCACGAGATTCCGATGCTTTTGGAGTATCCTCTGATGTCTTGTTTCTTTTATGACATAATGAAAGATCTTTTAGTGTTTTACACGTACGTACATACGGGCTTCCTGCGTCATCGTAGCTGCGCATGCGCGGTGGCTCCTTTTATTTGGTGCTCTCTGACAACTACTGGAACGTATCTGTTTCTAACATGTCGCGAGAAAATATTGCGAATCGTGGTTTGAAAAGCGTTACTTTAAAAGTAAATTTCCTTTTACGGAAGTTGGACTATGTGCGAGAATGTACGATGAGTTTCTTAAATCACAGAGCGTTTGACTCTCATTTAAAAATCAACTATTTGGTAACTAGCCATTTAGAGGAACTTCGATCCCAGATCAGACATGTATATAGTTCTTATTAGCAAATTGGTGTAGTACTACGGGATGCCCTCTCTCCTATCTGGTAACTAATTTATTTGCGGGAAACTTCGTGGAGAAGTCCCTGGAATCGGATAAAAATTTTGCTGGTACATTTGTGTGATATATCCTAAAGTGTAACACGCGCAAAAAGATCGACATTGTATATGAAAGCTTAGCTTCTCTTGCAGTATGTGAAAGCTTTGCTTTTCTGATAGGTACACTGCATATATTAATTCCAAACATTAACTTTTCCTGTTTGTGTATTCGCGCTACTTAACAATGATGTTGCTATTGGCTAAGTACATCACGTGTCCTATGGTCTGAATATCCGCTGTCATCGGCTGGCGAGATCACGTGACATGAGCTATGACTTGCTTACACAAGCGGATCGCAATCTCGATTTCAATGGTGCGGAAAGTAACTTGCGATGTTTGGTGGAATTCGAATTTATACTTCTGTAATACGAAAATATGCAGCCTAGATGTTGCTGCCCATCAAAGATCTTTCCAAAACGTTTTTTTCCCTAAGTTTCGTTTTCTAAAGTGTCGGGAAATTCTACGCCTGTGTATAAAAAACATAACAATTCAAGAGATAGATACGTTTTATAGTTCCGAGGGAAAATATACTGTCATGTAACATGGAAAAAGTGTGTTTTCACACTGAAGAAACTGTATTTTTAACCGGGAAATCCGGGAAAAATCCGGGAATAGTTTTTCGTTGTCCGTGTATACACCCTGGCTAGCAGGCTTTTGCAGTTTGCGAAAACATCGCTTTGCTCGTGGGCATTAGTTTTCCGAGCTAAGTTCCGTTACGACTGCGGTTTCCTCCTGAGAAATGCGCCAACCGCAGGCCGCACGAGTGCCACGCCCCCTGAGCCTGAGGCACCATCGGCACCGCGGATAACGTGGGAGAGAGACCGCCAGACAGTAGCTCCAGCCTGCTTGTAGCAGAGTTCTTACTCAGTTGTCGAGTGATGGTGATCAAGACGAGTGTAGCTCCCTCTCTGTTTCGTGCGGGACGCGCCGCCAGTAAGTTGACTTACATTTATCTCCCCTCCAGTCTTCCAGCAGAAAGGACACCACTTACTTGTCACTGTTTTTTTGTTGATAACGTTATCCACTATGTTCCCCGTTCTCACTGTCGTCCTACCGCCCGTAGCAGCCTTCGTTATTACACTACTGGCCATTAAAATTGCTACACCAAGAAGAAATGCAGATGATAAACAAGTAATCATTGGACACATATATTACACTAGAACTGACATGTAATTACATTTTCACGCAATTTGGGTGCATAGATCCTGAGAAATCAGTACCCAGAACAACCACGTCGGGCCGTAATAACGCCTGGGAATTGAGTCAAACAGAGCTTGGATGGCGTGTACAGGTACAGCTGCCCATGCAGCTTCATCACGATACCACAGTTCATCAAGAGTAGTGACTGGAGTATTGTGACGAGCCAGTTGCTCGGCCACCATTGACCAGACGTTTTCAATTCGTGAGAGATCTGGAGAATGTGCTGTCCAGGGCAGCAGTCGAACATTTTCTGTATCCAGAGAGGTCCGTACAGGACCTGCAACATGCGGTCGTGCATTATCCTGCTGAAATGGAGGGTTTCGCAGGGATCGCATGAAGGCTAGAGCCACGGGTCGTAACACATCTGAAATGTAACCTCCACTGTTCAAAGTGCCGTCAATGCGACAAGAGGTGACCAAGACGTGTAACCAATGGCACCCCGTACCTTCGCGCGGAGTGATACGCCAGTATGGCGATGACGAATACACGCTTCCAATGTGCGTTCACCGCGATATCGCCAAACTCGGATGCGTCCATCATGATGCTGTAAACAGAACCTGGATTCATCCGAAAGAAAATGACGTTTTGCCTTTCGTGCACCAGGTTCGTCGTTGAGTACACCATCGCAGGCGCTCCTGTCTGTGATGCAGCGTCAAGGGCAACCGCAGCCATGGTCTCCGAGCTGATAGTCCATGCTGTTGCAAACGTCGTCGAACTGTTAGTGCAGATAGTTGTTGTCTTGCAAACGTCCCCATCTGTTGACTCAAGGATCTGGAAGTGGCTGCACGATCCGTTACAGCCATGCGGATAAGATGCCTGTCATGTCGACTGCTAGTGATACAAGGCCGTTGGGATCAAGCATGGCGTTCCGTATTACCCTCCTGAACCCACCGATTCCATATTCTGCTAACAGTAATTGGATCTCGACCAACAGGAGCAGCAATGCCGCGATACGACAAACCGCAATCGCGATAGGCTATAATCCGACCTTTATCGAAGGTTATCGCATTTCTGCTCCTTACACGAGGCATCACAACAAAGTTTCACCAGGCAACGCCGGTCAACTGCTGTTTGTGTATGAGAAATCGGTTGGAAACTTTCCTCATGTCAGAACGTTGTAGGTGTCGCCACCGGCGCCAACCTTGTGTGAATGCTCTGAAAAGCTAATCATTTGCATATCACAGCATCTTCTTCCTGACGGTTAAATTTCGCGTCTGTAGCACGTCATCTTCGTGGTGTAGCCATTTCAATGGCCAGTAGTGTATTTCTAGAACTTTGAGCGCTAGTGCCACCTACTTTTCGCTCTCTACTAATGGCAAGAAGTTTGTTTCTTTTGTCCTGGAACTCGTCCAGCAAGGCCAACACGTCTAATGACTGTTCCAGGCTCACTACCGGTACTGGTTATACACTGGTAGACGGCAGGTATGAGCTCCTACGCGTCCATGAGCGGGTGCAGCTGACGCACCTCATACAAGAAGAACTCTGGCAAGGTTCCTCCACTCTGGATGTACGCGAGCCCTATTATCAGAGAGCGCGCTGTGCTGCCTGCTGTCTGCCCCGGTTCCAGAACTGCGAGGGAAACTCGCAATTTGGTTGCTCGATATCCATATAACAGCGTCCTGTAATCTCTTCCCATAGTCTCGCTTTAGAAGTTAAATGCTGTCTGAAATTGTTGATTAACTGCTTGTGAGTGATGCACATCATCCTTGCCCAATATCGAAAGTTTTGTAGGAAATCCACCAGATATTCTCGGGCGTTCAACCCGTTGAATTTTTGCCACGTAGGCGGGGTAGTCTGTCGAGTAGAGGGAATCAGTGGTTTTGTGTACAAACAGTTGAACATGGCGGGGCCCGCCCACAGAGGCTGCGTGTTTTATCCGCAGACAGCGTAGTGGGTCCCAATGCGAAACAGCGATGGCAGCTTCTCCCCTCGGCACACACTGCTGGCTTCGTGCAAGGTACAGGAACCACACCTGGTCAGAGGTTGACTGGCTGTGGCAGATGCCGGTGAAGAGGAGGGGGCACCCCAGTCAATGGGGCCGCCTGCCCACGCGTATAGCAAGCATAGCTGGAACAGTTGAAGGCTTTGATGACGTAACCACGCCGGGGCCACGCAGCTACTTCCGTGCCATACTGAATCAAGGTACGACGTATGGTAGGTTTGGGACATTCCAGCCACCAAGTCAAGGCGGTGCAGTAGCGACGTTCACATATGGCCCATGTCTCGGTAATACGTTGAAGACATTCGGGATCATGAAGATGGGAGGTGTTTAGCCTCCACGGTCCACGATTGCGCCAGACCACTTGTTGAGGAAGGAGAATGTTGCAGTTCTGCTCCTTGAACTGCAGGTGTGAGATCCCGAGAGATATAAATCCTATCAAGGCGGCCCACGGATTGACTGGTCTGGTAAGTATGTCCAGGTGCGTCGCCGTGCCCAACTTTCCAAGTGTCACTGAGCAACAGATCACGGATGACTAGGCGCAGTTCTTGACAGGTGTTGTAGTGGGGCATTTGATTCTTAGGGTGCAGGACACAAATAAAGTCACCCCAAAGCAAGTAATGGTCACACCGTACAAGAAGCAAAGGGGCGATTTCTTCCGAATACAAGTGGGCCCTGTCGCGTCTGCGGGTGGAGCCGGACGGAGCGTAAATGTTGACAATACGCGTCCCCATGACGGAGACGGCCATGCCTCTGGCGGATGGAATGTATATTATTTCAGCCACCGGAAAACCTTCTCGGATGTAAATGGCTACACCACGTCCCAGGTGGTCACCAGGAGAAGGATAAGTGTTATTATCCCGCGACGTCTGGAAATGTGGCCAAGTGAACTTCCTGTAGTAGTGCGATGTCGACGTCTTATTCCGCGTATCACGTCTCGCAGCAGTTGAATTTTTACGGGGAAGCTAATGGTATTAGTGTTTTTTTTAAAAAAAAAATTCTTTATTCAATTGAATTATTTCTTACAATTTAACCCACCACCTAATACATTAGTGGGTCCTAAATCTACATTACAATTCTTTGAATTTTGGCAGCATTTTACTTCTACTTCTATTCTAATGTTAATGAACTTACTTGCTACAGGAAATAAGGAGTTAGTTTCTTATTGGGTAAGATCTAATTCTACACTTTGCTGACTAATCTAAGGGCTACTTCCTGCAGCGTTACAGGCGTGCCAGATGTTTTGTATAAACCTACTGTGTGGCCGTGCCCACTGAGCTAATCCCAGTGAGCATGCCCCTGGCACTGGGCTGGCCTTTGGAGGATCGCTGCAGGTTCTGTTAAAGTTTCCTATCTACTATCTACTTAAGGTTAACTATTACTAAGTCACAATCGGTGCGCATTTGTCAATTTCGGGTATTGGCGCACCCTCCCCCTGTTCCAGAGCGTGGCGGATTCCTACCGTCACGGCGATTGGCCAGTCCACGCCCCGGCGGAATGGGATGGGTCGCCTTCAGTCATGTCATGTCCGGTGGTTCATGTGTTTTCCCTTAGGTATTCTCGCAAGACCTTTGCTGATACCTCGCTGGCAAGGCGGTTCACTATGTTGAATGTAGTGGGGTCTCTAATTAATTGATATGTGTTGATGTGAGGCAACTGATTTCTTAGGTCACCTGCCACATCATCGAAGATGGGGCACTCGTAGATCACGTGGTCCGGAGTACCCCATTCAGCTCCGCAGTCACACGAGGGGGTAGCCCTTTTCCCGAATCGGCAAAGATATGCCGGATACGGTCCATGTCCTGTGAGGAAGTGCAACAGTCCCTTACTTGGCTGGAAATGCGAGAGTTGGAGACGTTCTTTGATGTTTGGGAGCAGCTGGTAAGTCCTTCGGCCTGTTGTGTCAGCATCCCAAAGTTCCTGCCATAACTCTTCTCCTCTCCTCTTGATTGCAAACTTGTCCCCCACCCGCACTCCCAGGATACTTTCAGTCTTTTCTACATCTCCCCTTTTCACCCAGTACCAGGCTGCCTGTTCCCGGATTTTGATGTCTAGGGGACACACCCCCATAAGTATTAGTAGTGCCCCTCCTGGAGATGTTCTGTATGCTCCAATGGAGCGCAGAAGCATGTTCCGTTGCACTCTCCTCACAGACATAGCAGGCACGACCCTCGTGAGCCTGTGCGCCCACACTCCGGATCCGTAACCCATGATAGAAACAAGAATAGTGTTGTGATATAACTTAATAAGTTCTGGTGGAAGATGAAATCTATTGTGTCCTATTGTAATTAAGTTATTTAGAGCTTCTAATGATTTCTGTGTAGCTGTTTCTATATGCTTGGCAAAATTCCACCTTTCATCTATTATTACCCCTAAATATCGGGCCTCACGACGCCGAATCACTGGTGAGCCCTCGATTCTTACTGTTGGATTTCTGGCCAATTGGCCTTTCAGTAATAGGTATGTAGACTTGTTAGGCGCAATGGTCATTTTCGTGTTTTGGCACCACTGTGTGAGAATTGATAATGTCCTATTGATTTTGGGTTCGAGGTCTTCGCGACTTCGGCCGCCAACCAGCAGAAGGAGGTCGTCTGCGTAAGCTATCGCCTCTAGCACGTCCACACTGTTTTCCAAGCTCTCCAGGAGAGGCTCCATATTTATGTCCCAAAAGAGTGGCCCCAGGACAGAGCCCTGTGGACACCCCTTCGTGATCTTCTTGCCTATTCGCTCGCTAGGGGACGATAGCCAGACCTCTCTTTCCATACAATAGCTCCTAAGACAGCCATATAGCGGCCCTGGACACTCCTTCTCCCGCAGGCAGGAGAAGAGCGAAGGCCACCACAGGTTGTCAAAGGCGCCACTGATATCCACCATGATGCCAACTATGTACTTGTGCGGAGACGACCCACAGACCTCGGGTGCGAGGGCAATTGCGTCACACGCAGATCGCCCCTGCCGAAAACCGAATTGTCTGTCACTCATCCCGCACAGCACTCGGTGTGCTGTCAGTCTATCATCCAGTAATCTCTCCAGCAATTTGCCCAACAGGTCCAACAGACAGATGGGTCTATAAGATTTTGCTTCTTTAGGGTCTTTATCTTGCCCCTTTTTGATAATTACAACGTTGACCTGTTTCCAAATTTTGGGGAATGTTCTGAGGCGCAGGGCCTCGTTGTAAATTCTTGCTAAAGGTGTCACTAGTTGAGGAGCGAGGTATTGTACCACCTCCGCGATGATGCCGTCTGGTCCTGGGGCCTTTCCTTTCTTTAATGATTTTATGTGGGCTGCAACTTCCTCTTCAGAGAAAGGGTACACCATGATGTTGTTCTCATAGTCTGCCTGCAAAGCTTGCCTAATTAGGCGTTGTTCTTCTGTGTCCTCTTCCTCTTTATCGTCAGGGAGGAGTTGGTGGAGAAGGACCTCAGCAGTTTCCTGCCAAGACCCAGTCATCCGGTTTCCATCCCTGATTGTGGAGAGCACCATTGGCGACCTGATTTTTTCCCTTACTATTTTGTAAGGAGTGCCCCAGGGATCCATAGCCAATTGGCTGTGCACATATTTTTCCCAGCTTTCCAGTGTGACTGTTCGCAGTTCTTTCTGAAACTGCTCTTTGGCATCCCTGTATGTTTGCAGCCATCTTTGTTTTTCTTCCCAGACGACACTTCGCTGGTAATACCTCCTCCCCCTCCTGACAGACTGACGCATCTGCCCTAGTTCCGCAGACCATGGGGATGGAGAAGCCGCAACGGCTCTCCTCCTGGTTGGTACGGCAGCCTTTACCGCCCTGGTAAGAGCGCCCACCAGATCTTCGGCGTGTTTGTTAATGTCATCGTCATCTTCCGGCCATGTCGGAAGGTCAAACTCTCTTGCAAGGCGCTCCCAATTGGTCTTGTTATAGTTTAGTTGTACTTCCCACCCTATGTCCCAGTGGCACTCCCGATCTGTGATTTTGAATGTGATCAGGTTGTGATCACTGGTAGTGTCTCCATCAGTAACAGTCCAGTTTTGTATATTGGCAGCGATGTTTGCTGTCATCATCGTGATATCAATGTTGGTTCCATTTCCTCCCCCTCCTGTGTAGGTTGGGGGGTTTCCAGGTCTGTTGGCAATGAGGAGTTGCAGAGACATAATGGTCTCTTATAGCTTGCTTCCTCTTTCATCTCGAGTGCCACTGTGCCACAGGGGGGATTTGGCGTTCACGTCCGCCACCACAACTACCTTTCTGCCCCTCAGCACCGTTGCTACCTGCGTAAGTTGGTCAAGGTACACGTCAATGTCTGTACCGTACTGAAAGTACATATTTATTAAATATATGACGCCAATTGGTGACTGAAGTTCAATGACACCGCAGTGGTCGTCCGGAAGGTGTGAAAGCACTGTTGCCCGCAGTGCCTTGTTGATTATAATGATGGTGGCTTTCGGGTCGTCTCCGAAGCTTACTACTTGCCAACTCATGGCAGCGAAGGCTATATTCCCCGCAAGAGAGTATGGCTCCTGCAAACAGAGCACATCAAGGCTCTTCTCCTCCACCACTCTCCGAAGTTCCTGCATGACCAGCCTACTATTGTGTGCGTTTAGCTGTCCTATCTGTATTTCTGTAGCTATGGGAAATATGTGTGCACATATGATTCAGGGAAGGTTTTCGTCCAGTCGTAAGCTATTCTCCCATTAGATAAGACAGACTGATTATATATTTCCTCTAAATTAAAGGTTTCATTTCTTCTGTCAAACACCTTTTTAACTAGGTCACGCAGGGCGCCGAAGTCAGTGGGGAGATTCATTGTCTTTAGTTGTACCCTGTCTACAGCCTCCATGGCCGAGAAGGTGACTTTGCGCCCGTATCTATGTCCCACCCGCACTAGATGTCGTAGTGCGGTGGTCAGGACAGCCGGCTCCTCCAGGCGGGATAATTGTAGGGAATGTTCGAGATTGGGATATATTCTGCTCGGTTCAACCGCTGTTCTCACAGCTATTGGTTGTCTCGAGTCAGTGTTCACATTGATGTTATTTATTTGCGTGTTTGAGCTAGTAACTGTATTGACCTGCACCGGCAATTCCAGCACAGGACTCCCTTGAACGAATGCTGGTCGGCCCACCGCTACAGGACGCCTGTCTCGAGTTGCCTGATTTCCTGGCGTTCGCGATCCCCAGCAATAGGGAGAGGGGGCTGCCACTTGTTCTTGTGGGTCCGTTTGGACACACGCATCCTTCATTTTCCTCCTACCATCACTTCCTTCTGCAAGTGTTGCAAGGAATTGTTTGAACTGGGCTGCTCTTGCCGCGTCCCTTCTCCTCTTGCATGGGGATTTTCTTTTAGGCATCCTAGGTGCCGTAGTTGACTCAGCCATAGTCAGTTCTTGATATTAACCTCTGCTCAAGCATCCTATACGTTGGGCAGTTGCGACCGGAGGCATTGCAAGTCTTTTTGCCCCTCCTTGTGCATGGAATACAAATTGCCGAATTTTTGCAGTTTTTTCTAATATGATTTTCTTCTCCACACCTGGAGCAAGCCGACTTCCTCTCACAGTATTTATGAACGTGATCGAGATCGCCGCAATTATGACAGCGAGGTACCACCAAGAAGTCCCGCACATTGATGGCGTGGAAGCCAATATAGATCTTACCCATTGAGGTGAGTTTTTTCCACATCTGGCCAGAGACTTCTGCTACGTGATGCACAACGTCTTTGTCTCTTGGCCCTGTTTTGAATTTAAGTTTGAATTCATTTTTAAAGTCCTCAGTACTTATATCATCAAAATTTTGATTTCGAATTGTTTCCTGGAGTTCATTATTATCATCAAATGTAACTGGTATGTCATACATAATTACAAGCGGGTTTCTCTTTTTTGGGGGTTCACATCTTACGGCTTTACACAGTTTTTGATTATTAAGTATTTTTTTCCGGTCATCCTCTGTTGCTACATCGACTATTACTACGTTCTTTGTAGCTTTTACCTTGTTAACTTTAATTTTATCCTTTACAGGATTAATCATAGTTGTGAATATTTCTTGAACTTTTTTAGTGTCTTGACCGGGCAATGGTCTCAGAAAGACAGCAGTGTCCGGTCTTTGTGACACTTTTACAATGGTGTCTCTTGTAGTCTGGCTCTTAGGTGCCGTTTGAGCGACTACATTAGCCCAGGATTTTGTTGGCTGCTTGCGCAGCCTTTCATTCTCTTTCTGTAGTTCTTCAACCCGCCCCTCGAGCTTCGCATGAGCAATAGCCCAGGAGGCGAGTTCAATTTTTAACGTCAAGATCGCAGCCTGGCTTATCTTTCCGTTTTTCACATTGGCTTCCAGGTATTGTGTAATCCTGGCATGCCTCTCACTAATGCTTTCCTCAGTCTGCCCCGCGCCCCCTGATGGGGAGGGAACAGTAAGCAAAGAAGCCCTCGAAGGCGCACATGAATCGCTTGTCTCTGTCTCAGCCATATTGTCGACAAGCGAAAAAGGATTGGGAGCCCGTCTCTTTCCCCGGACCGGCTCCTCTGGCATGGGGGGGGGGGGGGACTATTGCAGCTCGCCCACCAGCCTCGCCCCAAGGCCAAGGGCACTCTCCGAGCTGCAGGGTTCGGCGCGCCGTTGCCAGCGCACTGGTCCCCGTCGGTGGCTCCGTCATCGTCGATTTCACCCGACGCTCCTTGGCAAGTGCACCCCGCACTCCGGAGAGGCGGATGCACCTCTCGTCCTTCGCCGCCTACTAGCCCGAGCTTCCACCTGTCGGCCAAGGACCCACTCCTACTCAGGTGGTGGGTCGGTCGCCCAGTCGTTCAGCGGTCTGGACCCATCTAACCTGGCCCAGGCGATGTCACCACCTCCTGGGTTTGGCAGAACACGCCCCGGTTACCCAGGGGCGCGGCGAAGCACCCTTGCCGAGTCGCGCCGCGATCCCACGCCGACGAACGAGGTCTCCGGCATGCAGAACACCTGATGGTCTGTGCCCTGCGAACAAAGAGGGACTGATGTTCGGTCCCTTGACACAGCTCCCCCTGTGCCACGCACCCTTCGCTTTCGCATCGGGTTGGGTCGCAGCTCTCCCTTTTGACGCAAGGCAGAATGCCAAGCTTGACGTCTGGCACCACGGGAAGGCGGAAAGAGCCACTTGGGAAGGAGAGGCTGTAAGAGACGCATCACTTCCCCAAGTGAGGACTGCCGCGGCACGCTCGACGTAAAGCGATACGCTCCAGTGCGAGCTTCTGTGCCTTACGGCGCGCCGGCAACGGGCGGGCCCGCACCGAAACGCGCCGTCAAGCAACTGACCTCACGCCAGACTGGTATTAGTGTTTATCGTCGCTACTCGATAGGTTTGGAGTTGTACCCCGCCATGGAGGGGAGCTCCATCAGCGGAGGGTGAAGAGGGGCGTGGCAACGGCGAGTCATGGCGTACGCCACCTATCGGCGATATCGGCGGCGTTACTAGGCTTCCGTTCGGGGTAAGTCCGTCCCCTGCGTTTGTTAGGCCCTTCCTCGATGTTGTCACTCCATTCCATTGAAGGTGCTGTCATGATGTTCTTACGTTCCACTTCGTTCGTAGGAGCGGAGGACGTCTCGGTGGCAGTCGTAAAAGTTGAGTCCATTGGTTCAGGTGGACCTGGCCGAGCCAGCAGTGTAGACACCGGCACAGCCACAGCCGGCATCATGTTGTCGTCATTCGTGTCGTCGTGCAGGTTCCCCGTTGCCACGTCGGACCGGACGGCCTCTGGATCCTCAGGGAAAGGTGACCTGCCTCGTTCCGAGACGGTACGGCGCCTCTTCTTGCGCCTTTTAGGTGAACGTTATTTGCGTGTTCGCCTTCTGTGTAGGAAGACGGTAGGGAGTCGCGGCGGTATGGGAGGAAGGCTGTCGTGGGAACGATAGGTGAAGGGGCTTCCATATCATCGACCGGTTGGGGATAGGAAGTCGTCGCTGTTGGTAGAGGCGCCGGCGTAGCGTCACGTGAGCGCGATGCGTTGACCTTCGCGGTATTCGTAACAGCAGGAAGGGTCACTGGTACATGGTCCGACGGACGGCGGACGGTGGGGGGGGGGGGGGGGGGCGAGAGCGCCGATGCGTAGGTGATCGGTAAAGCCGTCGTCGGAGTCTGAGGCGCCACGATAGCGGCTGGCAATTGGGTGATTCATCGCTGAAGACAATCAGACCTGAGGTGGCCTTCTTTGCCGCACCTGGAACAGATCTAGGGTTGGCCGTCGTATATGACGACCGCACGACACCCGCTGATTTGCAGGTAAGATGGCACGTGGCGATGGAGTTCGATGGTGATCTCTCGTACACCGTTAAGAACGGGCTACGTTTGGAATTGCGCCCAGCGTTCGTCCGTGTGTCCATGTACAGAGCCATAGGGATGGAAAGCTGCATAACGTCTTCCGCCGGAAGCTCGAACGGGAGTTCGAAAACTCGTGTGGTACGTATTCTCAAGCCCTCGTGATCGACAGTGACCGCACCGACATTTCCGTCGGCGTGGCAAAAGCGTAGCCTGTGTTTGGTGTCATGAAGTATACTTTCGCGCATCGCGTCATTGACGACTTTGATGTACAACGTTCTGCTCAATACGGGCAAATGGATGCCCAAGATGGCGGAAGCTGGGATCTTATCAACGTCGCGTAGGAAGCGTTCCACTTCCCAGGTCTTTCTTTGGTCAGGTGAAGTCGTTGCAGCAGTTGAATCACACTGTTGATTTTCTAAAACTGTTGGCCATACACGTAAGCGACACGAAAGTGACGGCCGCTGAAAAGTAAACAACACTGAGCGCGCGCGCTCCGCAGGCGGAAACAACACGTCCGCACTGCACGGCTGCGAAAGCCGGTCTGTTCAGCTAAACAGGCGGATTTGTAATAGGTAAGGCTGTGGTGTTATCTTTGCTTATGGCTGTTACTGGCGGTAACTCGCCCACGTTGACGTAAAACTGCCTCAATTACTTGACTAATATTTTCCATTTTACTGCAGAAATGAATACGATCTCGTACTTATAATACAATGCATTCTTTTCATGCAAATTAATGAACACGCTTATGATAACTTCTTGATAATTGTACTAGAAGCTTTACTGTTACTTTGAAATTTCTTGATAAAGACCTTCTCACGAACTAGGTAACGGTTTTGATGCTGCACCACATTGTACCACATAGCCTCTCTCCTGTGTGGCACCCTGATATTCCTTTTCGCAAAACTCCATTTTGCAATGTATCAACCCGTAGATCATTTCTGTTCTCAGGTAAAAGTTCATCAGGAGATTGTAAATTACACAACGGAGTGCCTAACCGATAACTAAAGAAGAAACTTGCAAGAGCTGACTGATGGCTCTCGAGGCACTTGAAGGCTCTCTTCCATTCTGATTATCACTATGATAGCCTGTCAGGGACGACTTAAGTTGTTTTGTAATGCAATTCATGTATGATATATTCGGATAACAAGGTAATGTAATTACGTGCTCCACTCCCATATCAAGGCAAAGTTGCTTAAATTTATGTGCAGTAAATGCGGTCACTTTATCAGTCACTACAGACTGTGTACGGCCAAACGTTGCCAAAATTCCTTGTAAATTTTGGACTACTGCTTCACTGGTCGCTGCTGTGGTGGGGTAACAACCATACGAATCAAGCAAAGGAAACTAAAATAAATCTGTTTTCAGCCTTTGATGTAGACAATGAGTACACATAGTCAATGAACTTTGTCTGAAAGAATATCTCTAAAAACTTGGGCGCTATATGTCCGACATTGCTGTTTTGCGACTTATTACTAACATCATACAGCTCGCAAAGTGCTGTCCGCTTAAGAGTCTCATTGTCCATTCCAGGCCAAGAAAACTGCTGTCTCATTTTCTCCTCTGTTTTCAACACTGCTAAACGTACACCTACTGGATATTAATGGAAACTGAGGAACAGTTAGGGAAACAATTCCATGGGTGAGACTAGCTTGAACTGATTAGCACCCCGTGCCTTACCAGATACCGCTTTTATTGTTCCGGACGGAAATACACCCACTGGTGCCATGGAGGGTATTTTAGTTTGCTATGTAATGGATAGTATAACACGTAAAATATTAGTTCCCTTTATTACAACCCACATAAGAAGAATTACTTAACTTTGTAGAATCCATTTCCACATGACTTTCATGACTATCCACAACTGTCTCTGGACACGAACGTATAACTTGATACAGACGAATTACAAATCTCTCAGTCAGAGTACTTTGAACAATAACTTTCATATATAGTTTTGTGTACAATACTGCGTACACTACTGGTCTAATACAAAATGATGCTGTCATCTTACTCGATGACTGTGGACTGGACAGAGCAGTCCAGTTCTTGGCCGTAAACAGATGAGTGAATGATGTGGCATAGATGAAAGTTTGTGGGCGTAGCTACGCCAGTGGCACCCATTCGTCAATGAAGCTTCCAGCAGCCGGAGTTTCTTGTGGTTACACTGCAAGTTACTAGCCTTGCTTTGGCATCTCGCTCTTCAGATGACAACACTCTCTTCCTCCACAAACCTTCGCATCGTCGTCTTGTGCACATGACGAAGGCTGGGCGGGAGAGAACTTATGCGGATGCTGAAGAGTAGACGAGGAGTATAACTGTAGCCAATGGCAGCTCGGTCCGAATCTGAGTGTCCACCTTAAGACAGACTAGGAACACAGGCCACAGGACCAGTCACAGGATGCACACCTGCATCTAGAGACTGTGCTGTGGTCGGGCGAACAGCAAGGGAACCGTCTGGGGCGAAATGTTGACCATATGTTTACGATCATCGGTTTAGGCTGCAGAATGGATGCCGACGTCAGTGACATCAGCGACGGCAGTAATGGCGACGGCGTCCTGTGTGGGCACCACTGTGGATGGAGCCAGCCACGACTGGTGGAGAGGTGGAGGCGATGTCTGACGTGGAACCCAGCAGTTTGTCGTGTCTGTGGACAAACATTCTGCAGCAGTATCACTCACGTTTTCGGAATGCTGCATTGCTGCTTCTAGTGAGGCCGATGCAGCCCAGAGGAAAGTTGTGTGACATGTCCAATGTCCAGTGGCTTTTGTAACGACACCATGAACCCAACGCTGTTTCTTGCTAAACATTTCAGAGAACACTTCATCATGTGGCTGGAACTTTCTCTGCACAGGCTGAACGAAGTTTTTCCGCAACGGTTGTTCAAATGGCTCTGAGCACTATGGAACTTAACGTCTGAGGTCATCCGTCCCCTAGAACGTAGAACTCCTTAAACCTAACTAACCTAAGGACATCACACACATCCATGCCCGAGGCCGGATTCGAACCTGTGATCATAGCGGTCGCTTGGTTCCAGACTGAAGCGCCTAGAACCACTTGGCCCCACTGGCCGGCTGTTCACAATAACACTAGCATGATCTTCAGACTGGGTGTCGTCTGCACAAGGGTAGTACATCAATTGTAGTTGTGTCCACATTGGTTTGAGATCCCCAATAGACAGAACCATCTGCAGATCAGGATCGGGCAATTTGAGAATATCACCGAGAATATGTGTGTCTGACACATTCTGTATGATTTTATCGCATAATGTGACATCACTATAACTTAGTTCACTAGAACCCTTAAACCTATAATGTTTTGTTATCAGTAGGGAGATTAAGTATGTTCTACCCCACTTTCCATTGTTGAGAGGTTATCCAAGATGGCGCTGATGATATCCGAGATGGCTGCCTGTAGACTTGGCAACAGCGCATGATGTCATCCAAGATGGAATATTTTGGAGGGAAGATAGGTCAATTGGGCTACCTCCACTAACCTAAACACCCCTCCCCTCCCCTCCCCTACAAAATGGCAGGAAGTTCATATTCCATCATGACAATGCTACACACCACAGTGTCCTCTTTTAACCTAAGAAAATGACGGGAAAATAGGTCAACTGGGCTACCTCCACTAACCTAAGCCATCTGACCGCCACCTCTTCCTAGGAAGTGGTGGGAAGAGGACTTGGCCTGTCATGGACATAGGTCTTTACTTTGCATGCACTGTTTGTTTAAACAGTTAGAGGCAGTATCACCATCCAGTGTATTCGCCATGAGGTCTGGAGTGCTACTGGCATAGTACATAGTACTGCCACCAGAGAGCACTGTTGTCCATTCTGTGACATAATCCAAGATGGCGTTTGGGGTGGGGGAAAATAGTTGGAAACAGTGTGTTGGCCATGAGGTCCAGGTCTATTACACAGTTCCACCACCAGAGGGCACTGTGATCCCTCCAGTGACGTAATGCAAGATTGTGGTTAGGGGTAGGGAAAATGGTGGGAAAAGGACTCAGTCTGTGCTAGATAGGATGGATGTAATTCTGTATTTTGCAGGTAGTCTTTAAAGGCAGTGCATTCATCCTGTGTCCACTATGAGGTCTGGAGCCCCATTGACCTTGTACACAGTACTGCCACCAGAGGGCACTGTCATCCCTCGTTTGACAATCCTAGATGGCGGTCTGGGGGGGGGGGGGGGAAATGCCTCAGCCTGTACTGGGCTGCTGGAAAGAGGAAGGAATGTATTTATTTACGAGCAATTTATTTAGGGACAGATTTCACATAGTTTATTTATTACATTGACATAAAACACATGCTCTGACACGCTTGGGGTCACACCACACACCCTACAGACCTGCAAACTACTCGTAAATTACCGAAATAACGCATGTTAAACACTCTGTAGACACTCAAACAACTCCATACTTACCGAAATAATGCATTACACTACACACAGACACGCAAACTACTCCTAAATGATGCAGTACACTGATGTGCAGACTGGAAATCAACCTGTAAATTGCCAAAATACTGCAGTACACAACATGCAGACCTGCAAACTACTCGTAAATCACCGAAATAATGCATTTATAACGCTCTGCCAACACACTCACAACGCTTAAACAGCCGAAAATAATGCACTGCAGAAACACTCAGTGCACCAAAAACGCTTTCGAACAATAGTCAATACGACAGAACATCGAAATGGAAGTGTAGGAAACCAAGAACACAGTCACTTTTTTTACATCAAGGCAGCATTCTCCTGCATGTCTATTGAGGTGACAGTGATACACACCAGTTCACTATTGTAATTCATGCTTTTCAGGAAGACTGAGAACCATCAGCCTCTAAACTTAATTGTATCTGCTTTAAAGGATGACATAGACTGGATGGATTGGTCGGTTGAAATGGAGTTGTAGCGAGGTGTGATTTAATGGTAGACAGATGATGCATTCTAGAGAGAGGGAGGGAAGGAGGGAGGGAGGAATTGCTGCAGGTCATTTGACCATTTTTTTCCTGATGTTCCATCAAGATGCATCAGCTGTGTGACATAGCCTGCGTTTGACTCATGTACAACTGCTTGTTCTGTGTGGGTCTTAGAGCAGTGTCTACTTGCGATCGTTATCAGTAAACCTCTCGGTCATCAGGACTTCCATCTCATATGTGATGAAATATGACGCATTCTTCTAATCGAACAAAGATTTATGCAATGTACTCGATTCCCCTGTCGCATCTTCAGTGTAAAATCGATACTTCAGTTTCATAACTAAGTTAGCATTAGGTGGTTGTGAGACACTGCAGTCCCCTGTGCATACATCTGTTAGACAGATATGCTGTTTACAAAGTGGTGGCATGACTTGTAATTTCACAGGCCTCCACTATGAGTTTATCTCTTTCCTTTAAGAGGTATTCTATGCTACTAATGATCATTTTATATAGGACTGATGTGAGCATAATATAATTTCTGAACCATGATTGGATTTGGACAGTGAACGCTATACATCTCTGGAAAACTATATTCTGCATGTATCACAAAGAGCCACTGTTTTAAGGAAGTAGTTTTCTCATTTTACAGTTCGATGCCACAGTTTATATTAGAGAAACCTGCAAGAAGGATGTTGGTCATGTACTGAAAATATATATTTCTAACATTGGAATATTAACAGTACTGCATTCGACATGACTGATAGGTTGGAAACTCAAGCAATCTAACATTATAGGCTGTTTTAATGGTCGAACATTGTAGTCTTAGGAGTGCGTGTGTTTATGTTCTCCCTCACCAATACCTTCCAGGTACTGATACTAGACTGTAGAATAATACTTTAGAGTTGATAGCATACTTGATTTGCGTAAAATGCTTCGAACTCCATCAGTCTGGAGCTCCATCATGCATAAAAATCACCTGTTTATTGTTCTTCTTAATGGTCTGCTATTACATCACAACACTTTCAGATCGTGCATCTAGAGAAATCTTGTGTACTTGGATGGGCGAGGACACAGATAGCTCCATTCATTCAAGAGATGTGAAATATAGTGGTCTACTTCTGGACAGATGCAGATTAAATCGGTAACGGTGTTGCAGGGCGGGTTGGTCTATTACAGTGTGAAGGGGTCTTTCAGTCTCTGATTTTACCCTAAAACTGCGAGAATGCTCTTTGACCCCCATTAGCGTAGAGATAGATCGTAAATTAAGCACTATGTTTGAGGTGTTAGAAATATGTAGAGCGCTGTCTGGTCATCATCCCATTGATGATGTATGTGTTCGACAGTTAACAATGAATGGATATACTGCACAGTCATACATCTACATTTGCAATGATACTCGCAATGTAGAGAGGGGGCGGTTTCGTTATGATACTGAAATTGGTAAACATGCTGTCGCAGCATTGCTTGGTTTTGAAATTACTGTAAAATGGCTAAAATTGCTCGCATCATCAAATGTGATGCTTATTATTAGGGTACATTGATGGTGTCTTTTCCACTCCATTCGTCCACTTGTACGCCATTGGTTACCACACCACAATAGAGTGACATCGCTTGTTTGAGTTGGGGAAAGAGTTTTGGTGGAGGGAAAACACCTTCTGGGGATGGCTAGCACCAAAACAGTGATCGCATATATTACAGCAATATGAGGACTCAGTCGAAATGGAACGCAGAGCCATCTGCTATCTGTCACTGTGACAGATGAGTTTAAATACAGAGCTTGTGAATCACGTTGGTACAATGCCACCAAACTCTTCCAGTTTCCTTATATTGTAACTGACTCTTATTTAAAATCATCCAGTGTGTGTGGTGTGTTATAATAGCAGCAGTAACTACATGATTTACACTGTGGGACATCTAGTTTTCTACGAGAGGCAATGGATCAGAACATGTTAATGTCAGTTTAGAACCTGACCCAGACCTCGAAGTCATAGCAGAAAAACAAAATTTTTGTCAGTGTACACAGGATATTACAGCAGAAAAAAACAATGTTTCAAATGATGACACATGGTGACAGGGAGCATCTCTAGTGACTAATAGTCTATGGGATATGGTCATTCTCCTACAATGCAGGTGATGAAACTTTAAACTGGTCTGTGCAGTGGATCAATACCTGCATATTTAATAGGATTGTCACATGTGCTCGATGCTGGCACACATGCAATATTTGTTTCCAATATAAGAGAGGAGAGAGATGCGGTAAAAATATCGAGTTCTCTATCGGATGAAGGTAGTGGTGCTTTTATAGTTCATAATTTTTCTCTGGTGGATGAAACAGAATAACGATGATAGAATGTTGGGGTGATAGATGTGAATGGGCCTTGAGGGATGTGGATCTGTAGCACCTGCTTGTAGTTTGGAGAAGCACCACAATGCAGTAGCAAAATCCACATCCTTCCCTCAGTTTTATACTACCTCATGTTGCAGAGGCAGGCTTCATTTCCGTCAAATTGTGAAAACATAGTTCTGATGCAGTAACTCGGCATTGCCTGTTTCTACACGGTTTGCAGAAGGTGTTGGATTTAGCTTTCTCCAACATCTATTCAGTTCTGACCTACATTGGAACAATGACATGCGCAAAGCTGCAGGGACAGTAGTGCAGAGTCTGAGGGGTAGTTGCAACATGAATAGGGGCTACTTAAAATCATGTTGGAATTTTACTGTAGCAGATAGGTTCAAGAAATGTGGCTCGTTTTGACATATGAGAGTGGCAGAAATATGACTCGCTAGTGGCTGTAATCATAAAAGGACTTCTCCATAGTATCTAACGCAGGTATGTGGTTGAATGGAATGACTTGATTCCAAATCATAGACATCATTTCTAGTGAAAGCGTAGCAGAGCTAGGGTACATTTCTTACGACCTCAATCATCACACCATCTACTACTGTTTGTGATCCTTCTCAATCAATCATTGCCTATAACTCAGTGGATATGTCGCAGAACCTCTGACAGACAGAATGTGTCAGAAATACTGGAGAAATATCTAGTGGCGGGGGCGTGAGGGAGCTGCAAACACCAGTTTCATACCACCCTCCTTAGCGGAATCGCTTTCAGAATTCGGTAATTTTATTACAAGGGTGCACCATCACTTACGTGTAACGGCACTGCTTGTGTGATAATATACACTCCAACGACCTCCGTCTACATTCAGTGTCACGATATTTGTCTGGAAAAGCCACATCACTCCTAGGTAATGCTGTACATGGATTTATGAAGCCAGTATAGCTTTTAATATGGATACTTGCGTGCACCTGCAGAACCAAGACCGCTTCTGATGGTAATATGGTTGTTTGGTTTCTTTTTTTTTTAACATATAGCAGTTTGTAAGACGATTACGCCTCTCTTTCTAAGGTATGTTAGTAACACTCACAAGAAACCTTATGAGACATGTCCACCCACCATTTCTTTTAGGTCAGTATTATTTCGTATTGCCAGCAACTGAGACTACAATCATAACATTTAGTTGTAAGTACAGGGGTAAAACTTATATGAGGCCGTTTTTTTTCATAGGACGTTTCTGTCTCTGCGTGCTTTGGGGGGCAGCATTGGTGACCTGTTGCGGGAATGATTCACGTTTTCCCTTTAACTGTAGGAGCCATCCGAATACAGAGGCCTGTTGGAGTGTAGGAATGTAGCTGATTTAACCATGTTGTCCTCTAGATGGTCGAGTAGCGAACTAATATATAGTATGTGTTGGACAGCTTTCGTGATCGCATGGAAATTTCAGAAGATTTAATATGGACAGTGTTTGCACTTGACTGTTATTCCCTCCCATGTAAATTATCCGGTTGACTGCTTCTGCGCATTTCGCGCCTTATTTAGTTCAGGGGACATCGATTGTGGTGTGTGCATCTAGCAGGTGAAATACACGTTTGCTGGTTCTCTAGATATGAGGAAGATCTTATTTGACTTTGTAAATTATAGGGGGATTTGGAATCTGCTACATCACCGACATCGGTATTCGTGAGTGAAAATATCAATTACCTCTATTTTATCAACTTCTCACATAGAGGTCTTCACAGTTTTTTTTCTAGTTAGTCAGTGGTTTACAGCACGCTCCAGCTCGCTAATGTTTCGGGTTTGTAGGTAAATAATTTCCAGTCTATATCTTCGGAATTATGTTGTGTGAGCGATTGGTTGGATACTGCTGTGTGCTTGATATCGAGAAGTACCGCGAAAATGGTATAATTTTATGGTAAACCATGAGAAAATACATGTGTTTTTGTAATCCCAGAGTCTGTAGATGGGTGTAGAAAAGCAAGCAAGCAGGTCCAGACCAGAAACATTAACTCATTTGTGCTGAGTGGAAACACACCCAAATTTGTTTAACAGCTCTGAGAGTGACTTTGGTCCACTGAGGGCACACTTGTCATGGATGTGGATGTGGATGTGGATGTGGATGACTTGTGACCATCAGCTGTGGGAAAATATCTAGTGCTGAGAGGAGTATATACAGCGCTGTCTGTCTTTGCAGTATTTGTACGAGTGTCTGGTGGTTGTTATCTATATGAATGATGAAAAGAGGGGAATTTTTGTGTGGCACAGGATACGAATTCTATGTTTACTATATCAACACGGTAGGCAGTGATATATTGCTGGTTTGAAGATCGGTTTCATGCTCTAATATTCAAGCTCATGTCCTCATTGGCAGAGCAGTGTAATTGAGTAAGAAAAAAAAGGTCCCCTAGAACGTAGAACTACTTAAGCTTAACTAACCTAAGGACATCACGCACATCCATGCCTGAGGCAGGATTCGAACGTGTGACAGGAGGGGTCGCGTGGTTTCAGACTGTAGCGCCTAGAACCGCTCGGCCATTCCGGCCAGCATTTGAGTCAGGGTCTTTCCATATTTGACCATCTGTAGGCCACTTTGTAATGTTTAATTGTCAGTGCAATTTGGTGATTTGTGGAAAATAGCTTTTTGCCACTGAAATTATCGTCTACAGAAAGAAAAAAAAAGAAAATGAGATGATGTTTCCACACCAGCGGCATCAGTAATTTGGCAGGAAAATTCAATAAGAACCAATGACAATGCTCCATTCATTTCATAAGACATCTTTTTGCCGCGATGTAGGAGCCTCTACATAGTGGTGAGAACGTTTGCGTTTGGGAGATGTTTGTTGAAAGCAAGACTTAACGATTTCCAGAAAGGGTAACATGTGATGGGTGGGGTGTCAAGTTAGGACCGTCAGGAGGAATGCATTCGGCGTTATTCTGCGCTATTTTCGTAAACAGGTTCTGTTAGAACAGGAATTTGCTTGCAGACAATTTGAGACATCATAAAAGCTCCTACAAAAGCGACCATTAACTATTTCTGGGACACAATACAATTTCCGAGAGGTCGACTTGGCTCTTATTTAACATAGCCATATGATGTCAGTATAACATTGAGAACCCTCTAGGTGGTGAGTAGCCATGCAAACGTTTCGTGGCGATTCATCAGCCATGTGTGCAGGGCTATATGCATCATGCACGTCCCATTAGGATCGCGATGGAGAGAAAGTCGTCCAGTAGATTTCTATAGAACGATCTGTGATGTCAGCAATGGTAAACACACGTGCCCAGAGGTATTTCACATAAGGGACCAGTGTAAGTGCGCCTTGGAGTTGTGAACCTTTTAGCTGCTATGCAAACATCTCTCTCAGCACTGGACCAGCACCACAGCTATGCGTCATCGCGTCAGCTACGGTGCCTAGGTGAACACGTATTTTCGACAGGAATTTCTCAGGTCTCAAGTATGAAAGGGATACCCCCACCTCATGCTTGTGGGACCCGAACAGACACCTGTGCTTGGCATGGCAGCAGTGGTGGCTCATGGTGGCGTCAACACGTGCATGCATTGGAGATTCTGATACATCACAATTGACTATAATTCGAAAGCATCTCTTATGTGCACTGAGCGTGTGTGCAGTGCATTATTTTTGGCTGTTTAAGCATTGTGAGCTTGTTGGAAGAGCATTATATATCCATTATTTGAGTGATTTACGAGTAGTTTGCAGGTCTGCACATCGATGTACCACATTATTTCGGTGATTTACTAGTAGTTTGCTGGTCGGTATGTTGTGTACTGCATTATTTTGACAATTTATGAGTTGATTTCGTGTCTGCAACATCAGTGTACTGCATTATTTACGAGTAGCTTGCATGTCTGTGTGTTGTGTAGTGCATTTTTTTGGTAATTTAGGGGTTGTTTGTCTACAGAGCATTTCACATGCGTTATTTCGATAATTTACGAGTTGTTTGCAGGACTATAGGCTGTGTGGTGTGACCCCAAGCATGTCTGGACGAGTGTTTTGTATCAATGTAATAGATAAACAATTTGTATCGGTCCCTCAATAAATTTCTCGAAAATAAATAAAGTACGCTCCTTCCTCTATCCAGCAGCCCAGCAGAAGCTCAGTAATTTTCCCACCATTTTTCCACTGCAGACCACCATCTACGATTTTGTCACATGAGAGACGACAGCGCCCGCTGCTGGCAGTACTGTGTACTAGGTCAGTTATCTCCAGACCATGTGGCGAACACAGTGGATGGTGGTACTGCCTCTAATTGTTTAAATAAATAGTGCATACAAAATAGAGACCTTTGCCCCGCACAGGCCAAGTTTGCTCTTCCCGCCTTTTCCTAGTAAGTGGTGGTGGTCGGATGACATAGGTTAGTGGAGGTAGCCGAAGTGCCTTTTTTTTCCCGCCATTTTCTTAGGTTAGTAGAGATTGTTGTTGTTGTGTTGTTGTGGTCTTCAGTCCTTAGACTGGTTTGATGCAGCTCTCCATGCTACTCTATCCTGTGCAACCTTCTTCATCTCCCAGTACCTACTGCAGCCTACATCCTTCTGAATCTACTTAGTGTATTCATCTCTTGGTCTCCCTCTACGATTTTTACCCTCCACCCTGCCCTCCAGTATTAAGTTGGTGATCCCTTGACGCCTCAGAACATGTCCTACCAAGCGATCCCTTCTTCTAGTCAAGTTGTGCCACAAACTCCTCTTCTCCCCAATTCTACCTCCTCATTAGTTATGTGATCTACCCATCTAATCTTCAGCATTCTTCTGTAGCACCACATTTCGAAAGCTTCTATTCTCTTCTTGTCTAAACTATTTATCGTCTATGTTTTACTTCCATACATGGCTACACTCCATACAAATACTTTCATAAACGAGCTTCTGACACTTAAATCAATACTCAATGTTAACAAATTTCTCTTCTTCAGAAACGCTTTCCTTGCCATTCGCAGTCTACATTTTATATCCTCTCTACTTCGACCATCATCAGTTATTTTGCTCCCCAAATAGCAAAACTCCTTTACTACTTTAAGTGTCTCATTTCCTAATCTAATTCCCTCAGCTTCACCCGACTTAATTCGACTACATTTCATTATCCTTGTTTTGCTTTTTTTGATGTTCATCTTATTCCCTTCTTTCAAGACACTGTTCATTCCATTCAACTGCTCTTCTAAGTCCTTTGCTGTCTCTGTTTTTATTTCTTCTCCATGGATTTTAATACCTACTCCGAACTTTTCGTTTGTTTCCTTCACTGCTTGCACAATATACAGATTGAATAATATCGGGGAGAGGCTACAACCTGTCTCACTCCCTTCCCAACCACTGCTTCCTTCGACCCTTATAGCTGCAATCTGCTTCCTGTACAAATTGTAAGTAGCCCTTCGCTCCCTGTATTTTACCCCTGCCACCTTCAGAATTTGAAAGAGATTATTCCATTCAACATTGTCAAAAGCTTTCTCCGAGTCTACCAGTGTTAGAAACGTAGGTTTACCTTTCCTTAATCTTTCTTCTAAGATGAGTCGTAGGGTCAGTATTGCCTCATGTGTTCCCAATATTTCTACAGAATACAAACTGATCTTCCCCGAGGTCGGCTTCTACCCGTTTTTTAATTCGTCTGTAGAGAATTCGCTTTAGTATTTTGCAACTGTGGCTTATTAAAGTGATAGTTCGGTAATTTTCACATCATTAGCAGAGATAGCACTAGTGATATTTCTACTGCCAAAATTCAAATTTCCCGCCAATCCCTAGGAAGAGGTGGGAGTCGGATGACTTAGGTTAGTGGAGTAGACCTACACTCCTGCAAATTGAAATAAGAACACCGTGAATTCATTGTCCCAGGAAGGGGAAACTTTATTGACACATTCCTGGGGTCAGATACATCACATGATCACACTGACAGAATCACAGGCACATAGACACAGGCAACAGAGCATGCACAATGTCGGCACTAGTACAGTGTATATCCACCTTTCGCAGCAATGCAGGCTGCTATTCTCCCATGGAGACGATCGTAGAGATGCTGGATGTAGTCCTGTGGAACGGCTTGCCATGCCATTTCCACCTGGCGCCTCAGTTGGACCAGCGTTCGTGCTGGACGTGCAGACCGCGTGAGACGACGCTTCATCCAGTCCCAAACATGCTCAATGGGGGACAGATCCGGAGATCTTGCTGGCCAGGGTAGTTGACTTACACATTCTAGAGCACGTTGGGTGGCACGGGATACATGCGGACGTGCATTGTCCTGTTGGAACAGCAAGTTCCCTTGCCAGTCTAGGAATGGTAGAACGATGGGTTCGATGACGGTTTGGATGTACCGTGCACTATTCAGTGTCCCCTCGACGATCACCAGTGGTGTACGGCCAGTGTAGGAGATCGCTCCCCACACCATGATGCCGGGTGTTGGCCCTGTGTGCCTCGGTCGTATGCAGTCCTGATTGTGGCGCTCACCTGCACGGCGCCAAACACGCATACGACCATCATTGGCACCAAGGCAGAAGCGACTCTCATCGCTGAAGACGACACGTCTCCATTCGTCCCTCCATTCACGCCTGTCGCGACACCACTGGAGGCGGGATGCACGATGTTGGGGCGTGAGCGGAAGACGGCCTAACGGTGTGCGGGACCATAGCCCAGCTTCATGGAGACGGCTGCGAATGGTCCTCGCCGATACCCCAGGAGCAACAGCATCCCTAATTTGCTGGGAAGTGGCGGTGCGGTCCCCTACGGCACTGCGTAGGATCCTACGGTCTTGGCGTGCATCCGTGCGTCGCTGCAGTCCGGTCCCAGGTCGACGGGCACGTGCACCTTCCGCCGACCACTGGCGACAACATCGATGTACTGTGGAGACCTCACGCCCCACGTGTTGAGCAATTCGGCGGTACGTCCACCCGGCCTCCCGTATGCCCACTATACGCCCTCGCTCAAAGTCCGTCAACTGCACATACGGTTCACGTCCACGCTGTCGCGGCATGCTACCAGTGTTAAAGACTGCGATGGAGCTCCGTATGCCACGGCAAACTGGCTGACACTGACGGCGGCGGTGCACAAATGCTGCGCAGCTAGCACCATTCGACGGCCAACACCGCGGTTCCTGGTGTGTCCGCTGTGCCGTGCGTGTGATCATTGCTTGTACAGCCCTCTCGCAGTGTCTGGAGCAAGTATGGTGGGTCTGACACACCGGTGTCAATGTGTTCGTTTTTCCATTTCCAGGAGTGTATTTTCCCGTAATTTTCTTGGGTTAGTAGAGCTCACTGTTGTGTGTTTCATTGTCCTGATGGAATTTGTACTTCACGCCATTTTCGGCGTTAGGGGAGGGGAGAGGGATTAGGTCAGTGGAGGTAACCCAATTGACCTTTCTTCCCGCCAAAATCCACTATCTTGGATGACATAATGCACTCTCGCCATGTCTACAGGCCGCCATCTTCGATGACGTCATCGCTACCATCTTTGACATATGTGGCACTAATGTGAAACGTGGAATAGAACATACTTAGTCCCCCTACTATTATCACCTGAGTTCAGCACTCCACTGTTTGAAAGTTTGTGCCAGCTGAGTTGAAAAAAATTTAAAATGAGTTGCTGCGTCATGCAGCTAACTGTCAGAATGTGATGCTTTGCGAGCCTTATCTGTAAAGTTGTATAGAGCAAAAAGGGCTCCGACTGTGCATGATATTCCAACCATTCCTCATCCATGCTATTTGCGAGAGTATGTGTGTAATTTCCTGGACACTGAGCAATAGGTCTCCAATCTGCTGTGGCTGCAAGCTGGCAAGACGAGGCTATATAACCACCAGCCCCATCGCTATTTGCTATGCGAGAAGAAAATTCATTCACCAATATAGTGGTGGGTTCTTCAGTTTGCTCCGGGAAGAGACCAAGTGGATAAAATAGTAGTGTACTTCATTACGTCATAGATAAGAGGAATTTTATATATTTCCACAGCAATATCGTGAGTATTTACAACTGTCTCTAGACATTAACGTATCACCTGATACAGATTACATGTCTGTTACTCAGAGTATATTGAATAATACTTTCACTTATAGCTCTGCCTAAGACGTTGAATACGCAGCTAGCCTATTAGAAGACGATGCAGTTGTGTTACTCGATGACCGTGGACTGGGGCAGAACGATCTCGTACTCGGCCACAAATAATCGAACGGATGCAGTGGCATAGTGAAATGTTTGTACTTGTGGCTACGCTGGAGTCACTCATATGTCGGTGTGGCCTGTAGCTACTATCGTTTCTTGTGACTGCGTTGCAAAGTACGAGTACCATCCTTGCTTAAGCACCTCGTTTTTCTGGACGACATCACAAATTTGACTCTGACAATAGCTGTCTATGTCTTGATTGTCCCCATCCACTGAACACGTGCGACTCAGTCCATTGGCCAGAACATTCTCTGATCCCTGAAAAGCTTAAAGTCTTAGTTGTCCACTGGCAAAGCGACGGATGTGTCTTGGTCTGGCTGACACCCAGCTGAGGGCTTCATTTTCGGACATACTTCCTGATAATACGTAAATTTCTCAGTGCTGAACACAACAGACAAGGCTTCCAAATCATATAAATAATATCTTTTACCAAAGTCATTCAACCCCAGAAGGCGACTGTCTTCTGTAGCCCCCTCCCCCTGTTCCCGCAATTTCTATACCTGGAGGTGATGCATCCAATGGCAAAATGTATTCATTGTTGAAACTGATGGGGATAAGAACAGATTCGGATTTCCATGATGGGACAGTGAGAAGAAGACTGAGCACTCAACGAAAGGATAACGTTCTACGAATTGGAATACCAGAAGTCTGAAGTGGTAGGGTACTTAGAAAATCTGAAAAGAGAAATGCTAAGGCTCATTTACATATTGTGAGAGTCAGTGAAGTAAATGGATAAGAGAAATACTAAGAGTGTTCTGCAATTATTTTGATCTAGTTATAGTGAATATTCCTTCAAGACTTATAAGTGGAGGAGATGAGGAACAACTTTTCAAAACGTATTATGTCCACTGCTGGAAAAAATTGAGTTTGATACGAAATCCGTTATTTTACTACCCGCTCTACACACTCATGGAATCAGATTGTGTCAAAATGCCTTTTGACACCTTCAAAAAGAGCACTGAAAAGTAGGAGGTGCAACAGATAGCATTTTGTCCTCTAGTATGATTGAATGAAACTGCATTACTTCCAGCAGTTGCCTTTATTTTTTATTAAGGTTGTTGGCTACAATGTGAGATCGGTGGAATAAAGCGAAACCCTTTAACTGACCAACAATGAACAGTTAATATTCGTTTTCAGCATTACAGCATTATTGTGTATAAACGTTTTTCATTCTGTCAGTTAGACTTACAGAAGTCAGAGTACGCGGCTCGTGATCTTGCAGTAGCGTTCTAGCTTCTCGCGCACGGGGTCCCGGCTTCGATTCCCGGCGCAGTCAGGGATTTTCTCTGCCTCGAGGTGACTGGGTGTTGTGTGTCTTCCATCATCATTTCATCCTCATTCAATCGCAAGTCGCCGTAGGGGCGTTAAAGAACTTGTGGAGCGGCGGCCGAACCGCCCGACTGAATGTGTCACTGTTGGGGAGGAAAAGGATCGTGGAACGAGAAAACGAATGAAGAGCAAATCAAAAAGGGAATTAGAGTATAAAAAGAGGTAAAAGAAAAGAGTAATAAAATTACCGTTACTGCAAAGCTATACAAATTAATCTATTTGTGCTTACCTGTATACTTATTTCGCTTGTGATTTTTTATTGTTGGATATCGGGATAAGGAGCTTCATCTCATATGCTTTGAACCTCGTTGCCAGCATAAAGTAGGACGCTTTTGCTGTTGTTCGATTCCTGTTAACAGTCTACACAAAACTAAAAGGGTAGTGTTTGCTAAACCAGACAAAATGGAAAAAGATAAAGGGCTTTCCTTTCTTTTCAATGTGAGAAGTCCTAAGCGCAGGAGAGTATGGAATAAAAATAAATCAACTGCTCTAACAGTGCAGTATCATGTAAGTAAAAAATCGTCAAATTTGTCATTTATTACTGTGTAGGCTGCTTCCTTCAGGAAGCTTTTTGATATTGGTCAAAGAAGAGTGCGTACCATCGCTTATGGCCTTAAAACAGGTGAAGGAGTTCTTGGCAAGACAGGAGGAAACCATAAATCTGGGAAGTATAGTGCAGAAAGGAAAAAGCTAACTGTATTCATTTCACATCTACAAACAAGGGAGAGTCACTACTCTAGAAGAAAGAGGCAGCATCTTTATCTGCCAAGTGACCAGAGTATAAACAAACTTTTCCTCATGTATATCAATTCGGTCATATTTGATCTGAAAGTGAAGACAACATTTTATACCAAAATATTTAATATAAAAGGTAATATAGGTTTCGGAACTTCAGCAAGTGATACCTGTAGCTTCTGCCGTAGAATGTATCACCAAATGAAAACTGCTGCAGACATCAACACAAAGAATAAGCTAATGACTGATCTTGGATCACATAATTAAGAGCTAGAGGTTTACACAAATTAGTGAACCGAACTATACTTATAGCCTGACATTTGCATTTGATTTGCAGCAGATACATCCTCCCCCAAAATTATCTATTGGTGAGGCATACTGTTCAAGACAGATATCACGGTACTCCTTATGGCCGGCCGGTGTGGCCGAACGGTTCTAGGCGCTACGGTCTGGAACCACGCGACCGCTACGGTGGCAGGTTCGAATCCTGCCTCGGGCACGGTTGTGTGTGAGGTCCTTAGGTTAGTTAAATTTAAGTAGTTCTAAGTTCCAGGGGACTGATGACCTCAGAAGTTAAGTCCCTTAGTGCTCAGAGCCATCTGAGCCATACGCGTTTTGTGTAACAAATGTCGAAAGTACAGAACCAACATTTTACATTTGGAATGAAACTCAGGCAGGTAGAGAGTCACAAGAAATGAAGTAATCGACCATTGACGCATCTGTTACATTTCTCAGATTGTTCGTGGATGGATGTGCTGGCCAATACAAAAAACAGCACATTATTCATGCAGTTGCTTTTTAGTTATTCAAAGGATCTACAGTGCATGTGAATGGTGTACTCCTCTGCTTTCCATTTCGAGGACATTCCTTTTTACCTCCTAACAAAGAATTTGGACTAGTCGAAAGAAAACTTCGTAAAATTTCTGAAATATTGAATCCAAAAACGTACCAGGATGTTTATGCAGAAGTGGGCGAAACAAGGATTTAAGGCAAAGATTAGGAAATATAAGATTTCAAGGAACGAAGTACAATTTTGAGGCCTGTTGATGGGATCAGTGATCTGAAAAGGATCCATTTGAAGAAATACACTCCTGGAAATGGAAAAAAGAACACATTGACACCGGTGTGTCAGACCCACCATACTTGCTCCGGACACTGCGAGAGGGCTGTACAAGCATTGATCACACGCACGGCAAAGTGGACACACCAGGAACCGCGGTGTTGGCCGTCGAATGGCGCTAGCTGCGCAGCATTTGTGTACCGCCGCCGTCAGTGTCAGCCAGGTTGCCGTGGCATACGGAGCTCCATCGCAGTCTTTAACACTGGTAGCATGCCGCGACAGCGTGGACGTGAACTGTATGTGCAGCTGACGGACTTTGAGCGAGGGCGTATAGTGGGCATGCGGGAGGCCGGGTGGACGTACCGCCGAATTGCTCAACACGTGGGGCGTGAGGTCTCCTCAGTACATCGATGTTGTCGCCAGTGGTCGGCGGAAGGTGCACGTGCCCGTCGACCTGGGACCGGACCGCAGCGACGCACGGATGCACGCCAAGACCGTAGGATCCTACGCAGTGCCGTAGGGGACCGCTCCGCCACTTCCCAGCAAATTAGGGACACTGTTGCTCCTGGGGTATCGGCGAGGACCATTCGCAGCCGTCTCCATGAAGCTGGGCTATGGTCCCGCACACCGTTAGGCCGTCTTCCGCTCACGCCCCAACATCGTGCAGCCCGCCTCCAGTGGTGTCGCGACAGGCGTGAATGGAGGGACGAATGGAGACGTGTCGTCTTCAGCGATGAGAGTCGCTTCTGCCTTGGTGCCAATGATGGTCGTATGCGTGTTTGGCACCGTACAGTTGAGCGCCACAATCAGGACTGCATACGACCGAGGCACACAGGGCCAACACCCGGCATCATGGTGTGGGGAGCGATCTCCTACACTGGCCGTACACCACTGGTGATCGTCGAGGGACACTGAATAGTGCACGGTACATCCAAACCGTCATCGAACCCATCGTTCTACCATTCCTAGACCGGCAAGGGAACTTGCTGTTCCAACAGGACAATGCACGTCCGCATGTATCCCGTGCCACCCAACGTGCTCTAGAAGGTGTAAGTCAACTACCCTGGCCAGCAAGATCTCCGGATCTGTCCCCCATTGAGCATGTTTGGGACTGGATGAAGCGTCGTCTCACGCGGTCTGCACGTCCAGCACGAACGCTGGTCCAACTGAGGCGCCAGGTGGAAATGGCATGGCAAGCCGTTCCACAGGACTACATCCAGCATCTCTACGATCGTCTCCATGGGAGAATAGCAGCCTGCATTGCTGCGAAAGGTGGATATACACTGTACTAGTGCCGACATTGTGCATGCTCTGTTGCCTATGTCTATGTGCCTGTGGTTCTGTCAGTGTGATCATGTGATGTATCTGACCCCAGGAATGTGTCAATAAAGTTTCCCCTTCCTGGGACAATGAATTCACGGTGTTCTTATTTCAATTTCCAGGAGTGTATGTGGTAGGTGAAAGGGTGATTGGTGTGAAAATCAAAATGCTCATCTTTCACTATTCTGATGTCCCTTCAAAGCGCTTTTTGCCATTACGTAAACGTGGCTACAGATTGAAGAAAATATCAAATATCTGCAAGGTGTTATCAGGGGATGAGGCTGGAACAAGAAAAGAAAGACGATGTGGAAAAACTCTAAGCCACCGATATGGAAACACCTGGAGAGAAACTGAAATATTTTAATTTTTCACTCAGGCTGTCAGCCTTCCATGTAACGAACTTATTGCGCGAGATACTATTTGTGATTGCTTAGAAAATGGGCCTGTTTTGGAAAAAATATTGTAAACTTTGTTATTGTAAATGAAGCACATTTTCGTTTTTGTCCCTACTTCTGGTGTTAAAATATTTAGCTGAATGCTAAAAAAATGTATTACCAAACAATAAAGAGTTTTATTTGTGATAGTTTAGAAAAGGAGCCTGTTTTGGGAAAATATTTTGTGAACTTTGTTATTTTAAATTAAGAACATTTTCGTTTTTTTCCTACATCTGGTGTTAAAATGTGTTACTGAATGCTAAAAAATGTGTTTTCAAATATTAAAAAGTATTTTTATTAGTTCTATGTCACTGAAAAGTAATCTAATGCATTTTTTCCAAAAACTTTACATCAAAAGGCAGATTGTCCAACAGAACACAACAAAACGGCTTTTGTCCATCACTAAAGTGCTCATAGCTTGAAGGTATAAAAAGCTGTTTCCTTGTGTTAAATACATTTTCATCAAAATTCTTAAAAAAGAATGGAATATTTTTTGCGGTATACGTTTTTCGCTTCTTCTCAAAAATTTGCTTTTTGCGACATAATACGTTTTGAAAAGTAGCTCCTCAGATATACCTGAAAAAGGACGGGAGGTGCAGGAAAATGCGCGAAAATCTCATTTCTAAAAAGGGCAATTATAGAAGTGAGAAATAAAAGATGTAGGTAAAAGGAAGGTATTCGCGAACAAAACAATGGGTAACAGAATAATGCTTCGGTTGATCCAATAAAAGGAGCAAGAAAAAAATTGAGCGGAATTCGGGAATAGGGAATCACATGTCACTTAGGCATGAAATAAATAGCTGTTTATGTGATCATGGAGTTCCTTAGTAAGTCCTCTTGACTGAAACTCTGTCTCGCAGAATAGCGCCGCAGGTTTTTCTAAGAATTTTTCGGTCTTACACCTCTGACTCCTGAAATTTGTTATGCCTCTAATTTCTGTGATCTCTGGCGCGTACGATGCTTCTTGAAAAAGTTGACGTATACTGGTTTTGATTTACTAAATATTCTCTTTTGTTGTAAGATTTCCGTGTCATTTGTGCGCCTTTAGCAGTTTGAAAATCCTTTCTGTCTTGGAATCTGTATTCAGTAATGTGGTTGATTGGTGTATTTAGGTGCCTGAAGTGAGTGACCTGTGACATTTTCCCAACTATTTTTTCATAGTAGTTTCCTGGTTGATTTTGTGCCCGCAAACTGAGTTTTTTCATAGGAAATTTGGAGCCCGGTTTTACAGGAGATTTCATGCGTTGACCAACTGCTGATCTGTCTTCATCGTATTTGTTTGTTAATAGAGTGACTCAATTTCCTTCCTCTTTTTGAACTTGGATGACACTGATGTATTTTTCTCATTCTCAGATTATTTTTGCCAGTACCATATTGAATAAGACGGGCTAAAAGCCGCCTCCTTGTCGGCCTACTGTGTGAATTTAGAGTGACTTTGGGGTTTGTGCCACGCATTTCACTTTTGATTTGGTTCCCGATAAGGTTCCACGGTATTTCTATCTGCATCTAATTCCTCTTAGCTATTAAACACGTCTCTCATCAACTTTGTAAGCACTTCTAATATCCACGAATGTGACTGTAGTGTCCGGAATCGTCTGATGAGTTGTACGCTCTTAAGGTTTCAGATTTTTCAAGATAGATTGTCCTTTTCCTGAATCCCTCCTGATATTCAAAAATCTTCGTATCAGCTAGCGGTTGAAGCCGAATTCGCAAAGCTTCAGAGCGAATTTAGTAATTTATCGGAAGAAGTGGGATTCCACTGGAATTTCTAAGATCTGTTTGGTCTCCTTTTTGTGGAGCGTGTTTACCAAAGCGTTCTTCACTTCTTTTGAGGTTTTCTCTGTTTTGTAGGCTTCTGTCTTATCCAATTTCAATAATTCCATCTTCGCCAGGAGCTGTATTGCTTTTCAATCATATGATTATTTTTTATCTATTTCATCGTCTGAGGGCGGAAGCGAATCAGGATTTGTTGCTGGTGTTGCAAATTGGAGTTTTCGAGATGGAACATCGCAGTTGAGGAGTATACTGAGATATTTGGCCAGAATTACACATTAATGTTTAATGTTAGTCTCCAGAGACCCATCAGATCGTTGATAGCATAGGCTAGGAGGATATTAGCCACCTAAGTTTTCTCTGAAGGTGTTGTGAAAAGTGCGGGTGTTGTTCTTGGTAAAGTTTTTTATATTTCATCCAGTCTCCTATTACCGCAATTGCGTTTTTCTCGTCGAGTTATTATGGAGCCGTTTTTCCGGACCTCTACGAATTCTTTCCCCTTTTCTGTTGTTTTGTGGCTATTGAAATTATTCCAGGCTTTCATCCTACATTCAACAGCTTGATCGAATGTGGCGTTCTACTACGTGCGTTTCCTCCTTGTCGAATGAGAAATCTTATGGGACTTAACTGGTAAGGTCATCAGTCCCTAAGCTTACACACTACTTAACCTAAATTATCCTAAGGACAAACACATACACCCATGCCCGAGGGAGGACTCGAACCTCCGCCGGGACCAGCCTCCTTGTTGAGGGTTGGTCTAAATTTATTGCTTGCCTCACGTTCTCGGCGAGATCACTTCAGTTTGTAGTATCCACCCGACGGATTTCAGCAATGCTTTCTTCATCTTGAGTTCTATGTATCAGGGGATACCCAGGTGTCTAGGGATCAGTGTGGAAATTGTTAGTTATTCTTGTCTGTTTTCGGTTGGGTTGATATTTTACTTCGATTTGGAGTAAGCATTAGAGTTACTTGAAGAATCCTCTATCGATTTTACATTAAAGACTTCCTTGGCATTCCTCCCGGAGATATCAGTATGTAACCTCCCCACAGAATTATTTAAAATTAGTAACCAAGAACCAAGTGTGTACGCCTAAAGCGGTGTTAGAACTGTCGGTGGCAATGAAAAAATTTCTAGTAAGATCTGGATGTGAAAAAAGTGGTGCATTCAACAAATCATGTTTCAGGTTCATAAATTCAGAATGTGCTTGGTTATCCCAGGACCAAATAGTGTTTTTACCTGTCAATTGACATAATCTAGGGGTGTCTAAAGCAGAGTAATGAATAAATTTACGAAAAAAGTTAATTAAACCCAAAAAGCTGCGTAGTTGTTTCTTCGTCGTAGGAACAGTAATGTCACGTAAAGCTTGAAGTTTTTCCGGGTCAGGCGCAATGCCTTCTGCTGAAATTACATATCCAAGAAATTTTATAGAAGTTTTACCAAAGTGCGATTTACTGAGATTAACTGTGAGTCCTTGTGCACGAAAAGTTTGCAACAGTTGTTCAAGAATCAGATTGTGTTCAGACCAGTTAGCTTCTGCAATAAGAATGTCGTCTACATACGTTGTGATTCTGTCTTTAAGTTGTGTCGGAAGTATTGTATTCAAACCGCGAATAAATGCTGCTGAAGAAATAGTTTAACCGAACGGTAATTTAAAAAATTGATAATAGTCACCAAAACAGAGAAAAACCGTGTACTTTCTGCAGTCCTGATGGAGTTGAATTTGCCAAAATCCCGATTTCAAATCTAATGTGGAATAAATAGCAGTACCATGAAATTTCTGTACAAGTTCTTCTAGTGACTGTGGGCGATCCGTTTCATTAATAATAATGTCGTTGATGTGACGCGAATCAAGTACGAGGGGAAGTGAACCATCCTTTTTCTTAACAATATGGAGCGGGTTTATGTACGGAGTAACTGCCGGTTCAATAATTCCTTGGTCAAGCATAGCTTGCAATTCTTTCTTAACTTGTTCTCTGTGAATATACGGAATGGGATAATGTTTCGCTTTAAATGTGTCGTGCTGTTTAACTTGAAATTCATACATAAAACCGGACATAGTACCAGGCACGTTGTCAAAAACTGTAGCTTGCTGTAAAAGAATTTTACGTAGTTGTGTGCGTTCGTTGTCTGTACTTGCACTGCTCTGTTTAACTTTATCAGAAATCATCTGTATAACGTCATAGTCGGCTTCGTCTGGAGTATTATAGTTGTATACGTACGTATCTGTGAACAATGTGGAATGACAGTCTATGTTACGTGATGCGGAAATGACCTCTGTACGATTAATTGTTTGTTCTTCTGCAGATAAAGAGTGCTGAAATTCTAAAGCCAGTTGTACATTTTCATCCTTTAACATCAAATAGGAATTTTGAAAGTCAGTAATTGAGTAGTGTTGTACCAGAAAATTCGTACCTAAAATAACGTCTGTCGTCAATAAGGGAAAAATCCAAAAATTTGAGTGAAATGTATGACCTGCAATACAAAATGATAAATGTGTCTGTAATTTATCATTTACTCCTGCTCCTTTTACTTTCATTTTGCCTAATGGTAACGTAGGATAAGTATTCTCTTTGTTACACTCGTTGAAAGTTTCGTCATTTATGACTGACATAGGAGATCCAGAATCGATTACTACTGAAAATTTCGATGATCCAATTTTTACTTCAATGACAAGGTGTGAAATGGTTTTTTGAATAACTGGTCTTTCCTGCAAAAGAGTGTCTCGGATGTCCTCAAAAGTAATAACATTTTCGTGAACAAGATTCTGCGTGTCAAAAGCATTGCTTGCGTTACTGTAAGATGCAACCTGTACTGTATCTAGTCAAATTCTATCTGACGTGCTATTATTTTCGGGATGATGCTGTGGCATTTCCACTATTTGTACTGTTCTGTTATTTCGTCCTGACGTATTACGTTCGGGATGATATCTACTGTCTGGTTCATTTATGATAATTTGTTGTTGCGGATGATTTTGCTGCTGGTAAGGCCGACTGTTATTAAACGTACGCTGAAAATTGTGCCCATTACTTTTACGTCTGTCATGATAATCATTTCTATACGGTGCATTACGATATGAATTGAAATGTTGTGTTTTCTGGACGTACTGGTTCCCTTGCTGCTGTGCGTTACTATTTGTTGGAGCTGACGCTATACGTGTAGGCGGCGAAACATTAAAGCTTGGTTGACCTTGCAGACTGCATTGTTGGTTAGGTATGCTAACCGGTTGGTTTTGTTGCTGTTGTGGGGAAATTCCTCTATTGTTACCAAAATTCGGTTGCTGATGCTTATAATTTTACATATACTAATGATTAAAATTTTTGTCTGGTATTAAAGTTCTCGTGGTTGTCATTTCTGGAGCGTCTAATGAAACTTGTCACTTTTGGTAAAACTTGTCTTAACAGGTTTTCTTTACTCATTCTTAATTCTAGATAGTTCAATAGCTGAAGAGCTGTTTTGATTGATATAAAGGATAGTAGAAGAGAAGGCAGAAGTGCAGAAAACTAAAGATGAAACAGCACTACTACGGCTCGGGGCCCTGTGCACGCTACGGCACATATTCATTAAAGCGTAATGAATCCCCTGATGTTTATTACGCACTGCAAATAAATTTCAGCTTCTGCGTTACAGGCAATGCCAGTGAAAATTCAAAAACAAATTGCTGTATCCAATCCAATTCTAGTTTCTGCGTTACAGGCCAAGCTGATAAAAATACAAAAGCAAATTGTCGTATCCACTCCAAAGCGTGACTCTGTGTTCTGTCATTGTTAAGTACCTTAGATTTTTTTACAGATAAAAATTGCTTGTAATCAACGTTATCGTCTCTGAATATGTTGTAAGTCGGCTGTTTATGTTTTCTTATTGGCAACGTTACGTAGCGCTCTATATGAAAATCACTGGCTGTGCTGTGTGCAGTCTGTGGCTAGTTTGCATTGTTGTCTGCCATTGTAGTGTAGGGCAGCGGCAGCTGGATGTGAACAGCGCGTAGCGTTGCGCAGTGGGAGGTGAGCCGCCAGCAGTGGTGGATGTAAGGAGAGAGATGGCGGAGTTTTGTAATTTGTCATGAACTGCTATATATATTATGACTGTTAAGGTAAATACATTGTTTGTTCTCTATTAACATCTTTCATTTGCTAACTATCCCTATCAGTAGTTAGTGCCTTCCGTAGTTTGAATCTGTTATTTAGCTGGCAGTAGTGGCGCTCGCTGTATTGCAGTAGTTCGAGTAACGAAGATTTTTGTGAGGTAAGTGATTTCTGAAAGGTATAGTTTAATGTTACTGAGGGCCATTCTTTTGCAGGGATCTTTGATAGTCAGATTGCGTTGCGCTAAAAATATTGTGTGTCAGTTTAAGCACAGTCTTGTATAAATTGTTCTAAGGGGACGTTTCAATGTGAACACGTTCAGGATTGTGTAACAATCTGTTTGTGTGAGACTGTTCGGAGTCTAACTCACGTACTCTCTATAAATTACTTAAGTTATACTGGCTGTATGAGTGTGACAAATGTTCGGAATGTGCCGTATGCTGTGACGTGTTATTGACTGAAACATTTTTCATCTCTGTCACTTCTTGCTGTAAAGTTGACAATTTTCTACGTATTGTATTATTGGACGAATCTATCTCACTGATCGTCTGCTGTAAATTTTGAAATTCAGGTGTTTGATTAAACGAAATCGGTGAAGTATCGTCTGATTTGCTGTCATTATTACTTACAATAACGTCAATACGACTGGCCAATTCATCATATTTTTCAGTCAGTATTTTTACCTGATCATCGTTTTTAGTGTCACAAGCATTAATTTGTTGCCCGCATCTCGTGGTCGTGCGGTAGCGTTCTCGCTTCCCACGCCCGCGTTCCCGGGTTCGATTCCCGGCGGGGTCAGGGATTTTCTCTGCCTCGTGATGGCTGGGTGTTGTGTGTTGTCCTTAGGTTAGTTAGGTTTAAGTAGTTCTAAGTTCTAGGGGACTGATGACCTAAGATGTTAAGTCCCATAGTGCTCAGAGCCAGCCATTAATTTGTTTTTGTATTTTACGTGTGGTTTCGTTCAATTTTTTAATGTCTGCTTTGATGGCATCGGAATCCTGTATTAGTTCTAATTGTTCGAGTCTGTCGGTCACTGTCTGAAAGTCTACTGTGTGTGTATCTGTTTTTGATTTAAGATCGGAAATTTCATCACGCAATTCGGTGTTCAACTGTTTGATTGTATTAATTTCGTCTGATACTGTAGCAATATTGTTGTCTACGTATGTTTTTGCTTTCGTAAACAATTTACGTTTATCTTCCGGTCTCTGTACGGTAATTGTTTCCATGACTTGTCGTTTTACTTTATTTTGTTCCTGTAAGAATTTGCGGTAACGCGTTTCACTGTTTTGTAGGTGGTGATTAAAACGTTCATCAATTTGACTGTTCTGTTGGTCAAATTTCGCGTCTACTTTTGCATCCAGTGTGCGTGAAAGTTCTGCTGACATTAATTTAAACTCGTCGCGTAACTGTGTTGTGTTTTCAGAGCATTGTTTAGCGACTGCACTAATTTCGTCTCTAAGTGATTCTGTTGCAGCTGCTTGCGTATTCCTTAATTCTTGAGCAACAGATCTAATTTCTTCACTACTTTTCCTAGCACAAGCGTTATTATCCTCACGTAATTGTTCCTTACTATCATGACATTGCGCGGCAATGGCTGTAATCTGTTCACTAAGCTGTCTGGAATTGTTGTCTAATTTTTCATTCAACTGTTTGTAATTGTTGTCTAGTTTTTTTATTAAGTTGTTTGTGATTGCTGTCTTGTCTTTCATTCTGTTGTAGCAATATTGCCATAATTTGATCCAAACCAATATTACCTACTCTATTCTCTGTGCTGTTTGATGGCGTACCTGCAATTGTCACGTTTTGTGTATCCATTTGGATATTCTATGATTCTTTAAAAGGTTTGCCAATCGGATGTGCACTGTTAGTCTCTACCTCGGAATCAAATAAATCTGACGTATTCTGATTACACTGTACATTTTCGTTAGAAAAGTTTATCTGTTCGTTACGTAAATTTTGCAAATCGGGTGTGTTAAACTGGGCAGCGTTCATTGTAACAGAACGTGCCGCGTCATCAATTATCGTTAAATTAACAGAGGACACAAATGATTTGTTTGTTCCTCATTAGCATTAAAATCATTACTAGTGGTCGGTACGCACTGATTGTCTGTAAACGGAGGATTGTCATCATTACACTGAGTGTCGCAAATATTATCGGTCAAATTATTCGAGTCGGCTATTTCACTCATTGTACATCGCGATGTACTGTTAACAGTTTTTCGCGGCATTTTCACTAATCAAAATTAAGCACAAATGAAACAAGGACGATGCAAAAATGCAACAAACAGTTACAAGAAAGAGCAACAAATTGCCGATGATCTGTGAAAGAAAGAGTGACAAATTAGTAAATGCGTTGCGCCAGGTGCAAACTACATGTAAGTAAATAAGAGCAGATATATGACTACTTCTCAGAAGATTCACAAAGAAATACGATCCTGGCCGGATGTCGCGAAGTGTAACCTCCCCACAGAATTGTGTAACATCCGCACAAAAAAATAATAATTAAATGAATTTTATATATTGTAACCTATGAACAAAATTGGCTCCCATTTATAATCTCTGTGCAGCAATGCATTCACATTTAATGTAACCACAAAATTCAATTCCTAAACCCGGAAATAATAAAAAAATTCAGTAACCTGGTAAATTTTATGACGACAGCAGCGCTGCGCCTCGGCCTGTATTCTGAATAAAAAAGGAAAAATTCTTACCTCAATAAAAACTGCGAATATATCTGCTCTTACATAAAAACTTTTCGGCACAGCTTCGTGCAATGCTGGCCTAAATTGTTTTTTTTTTATTCTTGGAAGGAATGATCATGCATTGGAAATATTGTTTAAATTGAAATGAATGCTTTTCTTAAAAAAATTACTTTATATTATAAAAATTATTATTGGGGCATTTTTTAAAGAAATTAATGACAGTTAATATACATTACTAGATATGCGCAAGGCTGCTTCTTTACCTTCTACAATAATACTCATCCTCCAAAGTCCCGACCAGAGCAGACTGCCGACACGCACAGGCACGCGCCGACTACAGTCGACTACAGCAGACTACTGAAGACTACACGCGCCGACTACAGTCGACTACAGCAGACTACTGAAGACTACTGCCGAGTAGCGACAAGCAACAACTAACTACATACTACTCTCTGGTCAGAGACTCTGCCATGTCTCGCCCATCGCCGGCAACGCATAGGTCTTACAAGTATGCTTAATCTGCAAATTCTTCCAGTGTTTTATTGACAGATTCAAATGTATTTAGTTTTCTTGTGTGTTTCTGGAAGTGTGCTGACACAATTCTTATTTTAGAATTTTGGTGCTGTAAGCAGTGTACGGTCTTATGATTCCCCTGTGTTTCTTTCCTTTTCCTAAATGCCCACTGAAGTCACCTAGCAGAAGGTTGACGTGATGGTCGGGAATTTTGTTCGCGGCTTCCTCCGGGAGTTCTCAGAAGCCTTCTGTCACGCCTGAGTTTTTCTGTTGTAGCAATTTGTTAGTGCGTGAACATTAAGCGGTATCTATGTCTAATTTCCTGATTTTATTGATAGTGTTGAGAGTCTTTTTGATGGTGTGGTAAGGTCAATGACTGAATCTATGAGGGACTTGTATGTCACATCACGTGTACCAGATTGTTTCGGGCCTGAGTCTCTACTGAGATTTTCGCTTATAAAACCTGTAATTATCAGAGCCGGAGGGAAATGCGCCTGTAAAAAGGATTTCTCGCAATGCCAGAATGTTGATGCCGAATTTTTCACTCGCGGACGTTGGATGTTTCGAGTTTCCAGGTTTCAGCAGAGTGAGTGTACTTAAGAACATTTATATTGGTCGAAGATGTTTTGAGAAGATCCAGTCCTCCTCCACATGGCATGTACGGTCCCCCAGAATCCTATGACGAAAGTGGGAATCTTATTTATTCACTGGGACCTGGGACAGTGGAATTCTTTTCTGTTGTTCTCCTGTTGTTGCTTTTACACTGTGTGATCAAAAATATCCGGACATCAGAAGAACATACGTTTTTCATATTAGGTGCATTGTGCTGCCACCTACTGCCAGGTACTCCATATCAGCGACCTCAGTAGTCATTAGCCATGATGGGAGAGCAGAATGGGGCTTTCCTCAGAACTCATAGACTTCGACCATGGTAGGTGATTGGGCGTCACTTGTGTCATATGTCCATAAGCGAAATTTCCACACTACTAAACATCCCTAGGTCCAATGTTTCCGATGTGATAGTGAAGTGGAAACGTGAAGGGACACGTACAGCACAAAAGCGTACAGGCCGACCTCGTCTGTTGACTGACAGAGAGCGCCGACAGTTGAAGAGGGTCGGAATGTTTAATAGGCAGACATCTATCCAGCCACCACACAGGAATTCCAAACTGCATCAGGATCCACTGCAAGTACTATGAAGTGAGGCGGGAGGTGAGAGAACTTGGATTTCATGGTCGAGCGGCTGCTCATAAGCCACACATCACGCCGGTAAATGCCAAACCACGCCTTGCTTGGTGTAAGGAGCGTAAACATAGGACGACTGAACAGCGGATAAAGGTTTTGTGGAATGACGAACCACGGTACACAATGTGGCGATCAGATGGCAGGGTGTGGTTATGGCGAATGGCCGGTGAACATCAACCAGCGTCTGTAGTGTCAACAGTAAAATTCGGATGCGGTGGTGTTATGGTGTGGTCGTGTTGTTGATGGAGGGGGCTTGCACCCCTTTAGTGTTTTGCGTGGCACTATCACGGCACAGGCTTACATTGTTGTTTTAAGCACCTTCTGGCTTTTTTTATGGTTTAAGCACCTTCTTGCTTCCCACTGTTGAAGAAGAATTCGGGGATGGCGATTGCATCTTTCAACACGATCGAACACCTGTTCATAATGCACGGCCTGTGGCGGAATGATTACACAATAACATCACTGTAATGGACTGACCTGCACAGAGTCCTGACCTGAATCTTCGAGAACAGCTTTGGAATGTTTTGGAACGCCGACTTCGTGCCAGGCCTCACCGACCCACATTGATACCTCTCCTTAGTGCAGCACTCCGTGAAGAATGGGGTGCCGTTCCCCGAGAAACCCTCCAGCAGCTGTTTGAACGTGTGCCTGCGAGAGTGGAAGCTGTCATCAAGTCTAAGGATGGGCCAACACCATACTGAGTTCCAGCATTACCGATGGAGGGTGCCACGAGGTTGTAAGTCATTTTCAGCCAGGTATCCGTATACTCTTGATCACATAGTGTATTTGAAGGGAATGTGAGGTAGAGTGAGAGAGGGGGAGGGAGAGAGAGAGAACAATCTTTATTTACTTTAACATAAATCACAAAATATTTTAGACCTTCCGTTTTTGCACTTGTGATTGCAGTATGACGTTGAACACTTAATGGATTTGCATACAATAAATAGACACATTTCTTCTTTTAAACCGGTACAGTGTACATTGCATTTCTACTCGTCGAACGTATGTTGTGGTGGAAGGGGGGGGGGATGGGTTGAAAACGGTTGAGAGAGAGTGATGTGACAGAAAAGAACAGAACCTCGAACTGAGGAGAGTAGAGGAGTACTAAAATGTTTTCATATTTGACCATCTTTGTCACCTTGATACCGTCCCAGACAACATACGTTCGTAATTTGGAGCGACCATAAAATTTGCCGATGACTGCGATTGTTGAAAGAATACATTTATCTGGCGCTGCAGACTCCGTCGATATTGAGACTCCTCCATTTTGTCACTGCTCCAATGGACGCAATGCTGTTGTGTGTGGAACACTGTTTGTTTATCGCTAAACACGCACCGTTATCTCCGAGATACTGGCGCGCCGTGGGATCCTTGTGAAGCAGAAGAAATTTACAGGCTGAATTTTAAGCAGGACAAGTGATGGGACAGCCTCTGAAAGCTAACGCGACCAGGCGGGCAGGTGGCGGTCAAACGAGCGGCAGCGTTTCGGGGGCCGTGCCGATCGTAATGACGAGGCGCAAGTCAGCTGCCTTAACGAGCGCCTTCCTTTTTGCTCGTTAATTGCGTTTCTGTGGAGGACATAAATTGCCACGAAACTTTCCTAAATACAAGAAAACGAAGGAAAAAAATATGAAAACGTTCCGCTGACCTAATAATCGTAAATGATACTCCTGGCCTGACGGCAAACATTCACTATAAAACGTGAAATGTGGCAGCGAGCTTGAGGTGGGTGTTAGGATATTGGGCCATCATTTTATTGACAACTTTAATAACATGTAAACCGCTTTATTTCCACATCAAAAAAGATCTAAAAAATCTCAACAGCTGCCACCAGAATTAATTTACTAGCGACTTTTTTTCTTTTGGAGGCAAGGCAACTAGTGGTAGAATTTACAAAATCTCCAAAATAGCATTTAAGAAGAAATTAAAGGGAAAGAATTTCAAGAAAAATTTTCTCAAATACTGACATTAAATCCAAGTCTTAACACAAAACCTACATCAATGATTAAAAGGCAAGCAAATAAATCACTTGTTATTAGGAAAAAAATGCAATCCAAGTAAACTGGCTACTGACAAGTTTAAACAAAATATAATCAGCTGGTCGTGCAGACAAGGTGGCTATGTAGGACCAAAACAACACTCAGCCTGGCTGGCCAGCTAAGGTTTTAGGCTCTCGCTTTAGTACAGTTGACAGAGACAGAGAGACAACAGCCGCCTTAGGTTCAATCATTTCTTTTTTGTAGTCCCTCTTAGTGGAACTCACAATATAAACCACCTGTGTACTCAAGCTGTCCTGTAACATATAAAATACTAGTTAAGAAAATTTTTTTAAAAAAATATTACGAGAAACGGCACAGCAGACAATTAGGGAAAAGCGAGTCGTGCGCTGAAATCGCGATATCTTACAGCTTAATTCAGATGACGCCAGTTAGCGCAGCTAGCCCCAGGCAAGAGGTTCCCACGCTGCCAGTTAAATAGTCAAAAATACACAGCAAAACGCCTACAGTAAGACAACTGCAGAACACAGAAACTGCTTTACGGACGACGATGTATAACCAGGATGGCCAGTAAGAGAACAGCCTTTTCACACATCAACTTCGAGGGGCGTTTGAAAAGCCCGTGCAAAAATAAAAACTCCTTACGTGTTTGGGGTAAATCTTTTTTATTTTTCGACATAGTCTCCTGTTAGACTTATACACTTCGTCCAACGCTGTTCTAATTTGTTGATCTCTTTCGAATAATAAGAATTGTCCATGTCTGTTAAACAGCTATTAGTTGCTACCATCACCTCTTTGTCCCGCCAGCCATTCCTTCAAATTGGGGAACAAATAGTACTCAGAGGGAGCCACTTCTGAAGAATAGGGGGGATTTGAAACGAGCTGAAATTTTATTTCCAATAATTTTGCGTCCACAACTGCTGAGGTGTATGCTGGTGCATTGTCGTGGTGGAAAAGGACTTTTTTGCGGTCAAATCGCCCACGTTTTTCTTGCAGCTCAGTTTTCAAACGGTTCAAAAAGACGAATAATGTGCACCTGTAATAGTTTTACCCTTTTCAGATAACAGATAAGGATTATCCCTTGCGAATCCCAAAAGGCAGTCGCCACAACCTTTCTGGCAGAAGGAATGGTCTTCGCCTTTTTTGGTGCAGATGCTCCCTTGGTAGCCCATTTTTTAGATCGCTGTTTGGTCTCATGAGTTTAGTAATGTGACCATGTTTCATCCACAGTGACGAAAGGACGCTTAAAGTCCTGCGGATTCTGCCTGAACAACTGCAAACCATCCTTCCAACACTTCACAAGATTCCGTTTTTGGTCAAGCGTGAGCTATCACGGAACTCATCTTGCGGATAGCTTTCTTATGTCCAAATGTTTATGCATAATATTATGAACCCGTTAATTCGAGATGCCCACAGCACTAGCAATCTCACGCCCCTTTTCTGTCATCCATCACCATATCATGGATTTTATCAATGATTTCCGGAGTCGCAAACTCCATATGGCGTCCAGAAGGTTCAGCATCACTTGCGCCCAAATGGCCCCTCCCAAAGTTTAGAAACCACTTATAAACTGTTCTAATGGAACGTGCAGAGTCACTGTAATGTTTATTAAGCTTCTCTTTTGTCTCCTGAGGCGTTTTGTCTTTCATAAAGTAATGTTTAATCACAACACGAAATTCTTTTTCATCCATTTTTTCACAATCACTCGACTTCCTTGATTCACACTAATGCCAAACACAAATAAATAGACCAATATGTCTGAAACTTGGTGTTCGTTCTTTCGAAAGATGCTACTAACTGAACATGACCTTGATGCCATCTCTTGGACTTTGCATGGACTTTTCGAACGCCCCTCGTATAACGCTTGAAAGTTTTGCGTTTGCTGTGGGTTTTTTATTTATATGGGCAGTTGTAAGTACGTTTCTCCTTTACCCAAAGGATATTTTTAGTGCCTTCACTACCACTCCCACCGAGGTGAAACATTCGTAAGTTGTTAAGAAAGGATAGACACCGCGTAGTGCTGTATCAGTCTGCTGTGATGAAAGATAGAGGGGTGAAAAATGTCAAATACTTAATCTTACCTTGTTCTTAGATAGACATTCTTCACCACCTCTCGAGAGCACACTCGTTTTATCATGCCCTTTCTATATTTATCTGGGAACGCTCCATTTCCTGATCTAGGCAGCACTCAATGAGTGTGGAATTTTATTGACTAGTGGGCCACCACCAGGGTGAAAGCCGACAGACTACAGACTAGTGAAGCAGTGGCTCCAAAATGACCACTGACAAGTTTTTAATGTAACGAAACGGAAAACGGGGAGGGAAAATGAGGGAGTTCCAGCCAGGGAACAGAGCGCGTATTTTCTAATTTACTCCCATTTTCAACGCAACTCTGAGAAACGAAGGGCGAAGGGCAGAACACACCGATGTGGGGACCCTGTAAACTCTCTTGTAGCCACTTTTTTTTTTTACTTTGGATGCTTTACGCATATATATTAGGCACTGATTTATTTATAAAGGGTTTGGTTTCAAATGGTTCAAATGGCTCTGAGCACTATGGGGCTTAACATCTGAGGTTATCAGTCCCTTAGAACTCAGAACTACTTAAGCCTAACTAACCTGAGGACATCACACACATCCATGCCCGAGGCAGGATTCGAACCTGCGATCGTAGCGGTCGCTCGGTTCCAGACTGAAGCGCCTAGAACCGCTCGGCCACTCCGGCGCACGCTACAGAAGGAAATAAGGAGGATTTTAATGGTCACGATTGCGTCTAGTCAAGCCGCGTAGAAAGACACCCATAAATTCAGTCAACATGCACTAGATGCAGCAAACAATCGAACATAAAATGCCTCTAATTAATAGATTTAATAGAACAGGGCACCGCGAAAGAAGCAAAGATTGGACCACGGGAACGCGAAGTATTAAAAGCATATCAAATTTCGCATTCGTAGCCCACCGAGCTTAGAGAAAATACAACAAATAACCCACCAGGCGGTACTGGCGCTTCAAAGTTCAATTCCATTCGTTCTGTAACTTTGGGGATAAATTTAGCAAATGAACTTCACAGTTGAGCTACTTCTAATGATTCTGGGCTGTATCTGAGAAATATTTTGCTCTCCGGCATTATACCTGCGATCACGTGGGTCTACCAAGAAACGTCAACTGATTTCTGCCACAAAGAAAACGGAGTAAATAATTTACACAATGTTCCGTAAGGCGGCTAAAAATGGTTCAAATGGCTCTAAGCACTATGGGACTTCACATCTGCGGTCATCAGTCCCCTAGAACTTAGAACTACTTAAACCTAACTAACCCAAGAACATCATACACATCCATGCCCGAGGGAGGAACCTGCGACCGTAGCAGCAGCGCGGTTCCGGACTGAAGCGCCTAGAACCGCTCGGCCACAAAGGCCGGCGTAAGACGGCTAAAATTGTTTTTTTTTTTTTTTTAAAAAGTTCGTTTGGTGCCACAAATCGCCTAAGATCATCTACACACGCTTTATTTGGCGCAGAGCACATACGTGGAGCACAGTGCCTCAAAGAAACATCTATTAAAATTCGAATATTTGACCCGTAAATATAACCATTCGCTAATATTTAACATTTAACACTAGTTTATGTCTAAATATGATATAGACATAAGGACAGACACTTTATAAAACCTATGAACTCCCTACCACATGGCGCGAAACAAAGGATGAGCGCTTTTACTACATTTTAAACGGATTTCTGGCCAATAAATTGAAAAATAAGCACGATTCCTGCAATAGATTTACCTACTCAACCTAATGCTGCAAAGAAAAAAATGGATTGTATAATACCTAATACATTCTGATACCTTTCTCCAGCAAACTCGAGACAGACACAGTGAAGGCAGGTACGCACACTTACCCGTCTTCTTTTCCTCTCCCCGAAAATGGCGGACGTCCGGAGCTCCTCCGGTGCCTAGTGGAGGGGATGGCCGAAACAATTGGCTATGACCAACCTCACCACGACAAATCGGACTTTGGTCTCGACCTACCCGTCTTTCATCTCTGCCACTACCCCACAGAAATGAAGTTGGTGCTATTACAGAAGGTCCTCTAACGCGATTCGCCTCCTACGTTTGAGGTACAGTTGACCACACCTTAGGAGCAGGTGGGAAGTGGGTGTGGGATACATCTCACGTGCGCGCAAACACACGAAAAATAGAAATGATAAGAAAACATACACTGTCATTCTCTATAAAATGCATCTTCCGTTGGCATGGGGTTGCGCGGCGCCCTGGGCAGGGCCGCGTCGTAAAAGATACCGGAGGAAGAGCCGCCTGATTAACTATTTTCCGATGACGAAAGTTTGGAAATGAACGAACAGAGAATTTTACTGCTTACTATTATGGAACGGCTACAATAGCGCCGTTTCACGGTTGGGATTGGAACTAAATGCTAGCCAGCAAGTGGGCACGTAAGTCAACAACCGTCCAATCAATGACTACAATCAGTTGCGCATATCCACCATCGCCATTTTGTCCAGTCCGCAGGAAATGGCTGACAGGAAAGCAACCCAGCGCCAGCCGGCACAGGATATGACGTAACCCTCTCCGACCAATATTCCAAATGCAGCGGCGAGCCAAGAATTTCATCGGCCACGACGTCATGGTGCATACTGCCCGCCTTCGCCTCATAAACCGCTTGACACTCGATCACTGAGAGAGAGCGACCGTCCCTGCGGTCGCGCTTAAATCGACCTAATCGTGACTGAGGTCTCCTGTGGTCGCAGAAAGTCACTCTGAAGCCACTACCGCCAGTGATGCTACCAACCCGAGGGATCTATCGATATTGCATAGCGCCACGTTGTACCTGCACGGCACAAACCCATTTCTCTGAAATTTGGCCAAGCTTATCTGAGAGTATGTCGCAGAAGCGAATGGACGAATGAGTATGAATATTTTCTCTGCCTGACTGAAGTGTATATTTAATGTAGTTCCTTCCTCCGCCACCCTCCCCCCCCCCATGAACTATGACGGACCTTGCCGTTAGTGGGGAGACTTGCGTAACCCAGCGTGATACATAGCCGTACCGCAGGTGTAACCACAGCAGAAGGGTATCTGTTGTGAGGCCAGACAAACGTGTGGTTCCTGAAGAGGGGCAGCAGCCTTAACAGTAGTTTCAGGGGCAACAGTCTGGATGATTGACTGATCTGGCCTTTTAACACTAACCAAAACGGCCTTGCTGCGCCGGTACTGCAAATGGCTGAAATCAAGGGAAAACTACAGCCGTAATTTTTCCCGAGGGCATGCAGCTTTACTATATGGTTGAATGATGATGACGTTCTCTTGGGTAAAATATTCCGGGGGTAAAATAGTCCCTCATTTGAATCTTCGGGCGGGGACTACTCAAGAGGACGTCGTTATCAGGAGAAAGAAAACTGGCGTTCTACGGATCGGAGCGTGGAATGTCAGCTCCCTTAATCGGGCAGGTAGGTTAGAAAATTTAAAAAGGGAAATGGATAGGTTAAAGGTGGATATAATGGGAGTTAGTGAAGTTCGGTGGCAGGAGGAACAAGACTTCTTGTCAGGTGAATACAGGTTTATAAATACAAAATCAAATAGGGGTAATTGTGGAGTAGGTTTAATAACGAATAGGAATGCGGGTAAGCTACTACAGACAGCATAGTGAACGCATTATTGTGGCCAAGGTATATACGAAGCCCACGCCTACTACAGCAGTACAAATTTATATGCCAGCTAGTTCCACAGATGACGAAGATATTGATGAAATGAGATTGATAAGATAAAAGAAATCATTCAGATTGTGAAGGAAATTTAATCGTCATGAGTGACTGGAACTCGATAGTAGGAAAAGGAAGAGAAGGAAAAGTAGTAGGTTAATATGAAATGGAGGTAAGAAATGAAAGAGGAAGCCGCCTGGTAGAATTTTGCTTACAGCGTAACTTAATCATAGCTAACACTTCATGCAAGAATCATGAAAGAAGGTTGTGTAGATTGATGGGGCCGGGCGATACTGGGAGGTTTCAGATAGATTATATAATGGGAAGACAGATATTTAGAAACAAGGTTTTAAATTGTAAGACATTTCCAGGGGTAGATGTGGACTCAAACCACAATCTATTGGTTATGAAATGTAGATTAAAAATGAAGAAACTGCAAAAAGGTGGGAATTTAAGGAGATGAGACCTGGATAAACTGACAGAACCAAAGGTTGTAGAGAGTTTCAGGTAGAGCATAAGGGAACGATTGTGGAGTGGAGGAAAGAAATGCAGTAGAAGAAGAATGGGTAGCTTTGAGGGATGAAATAGTGAAGGCAGCAGAAGATCAAGTATGTAAAAAGACTAGGCCTAGTAAAATCCTTGGTTAACAGAAGATATATTGAATTTAATTGATGAAAGGAGAAAATATAAAAATGCAGTAAATGAAGCAGACAAAAAGGAATACAAACATCTCAAAAATGACATCGACAGGAAGTGCAAAATGGTTAGAGGACAAATGTAAGGATGTAGAGGCATACCTCACTAGGGATAAGACACATACTGCCTGCAGGAAAATTAAAGGGACCTTTGGAGAAAATAGAGCCACTTGCATGAATATCAAGAGCTCATATGGAAACCCAGTTCTAAGCAAAGAAGGGATAGCAGAAAGGTGGAGTGAATATATAGAGGGTCTATACAAGGGCGATGTACGTGAGGACAATATTATGGAAATGGAAGAGGATGTAGATGAAGATGAAATGGAAGATATGATACTGCGTGAAGAGTTTGACAGTGCACCGAAAGACCTAAGTTGAAACAAGGCCGCGTGATTAGACAACATTCCATTACAACTACTGACAGCTTTGGGAGAGCCAGCCCTGACATAATTCTATTATCTGGCGAGCAAGATCTATGAGACAGGCGAAACAGCCTCAGACTTCAATTCGAATCCCAAAGAAAGCAGGTGATGACAGATGTGAAAATTACGGAACTATCAGTTTAATAAGTCACAGCTGCAAAATATTAACTCGAACTCTTTATAGACGAAGTGGAAAAATCTGGTAGAAGCTGACATCGGGGGCCGGCCGGTGTGGCCGTGCGGTTAAAGTCGCTTCAGTCTGGAACCGCGTGACCGCTACGGTCGCAGGTTCGAATATTGCCTCGGGCATGGATGTGTGTGATGTCCTTAGGTTAGTTAGGTTTAAGTAGTTCTAAGTTCTAGGGGTCTTATGACCACAGATGTTGAGTCCCATTGTACTCAGAGCCATTTAACATCGGGGAAGATCTGTTTGGATTCCATTTAAATATTGGAACACCTGAGACAATACTGACCGTACGACTTATCTTATAACATAGAGTAAGGAATGGCAAACCTACGTTACAAGCATTTGTAGACTTAGAGAAAGCTTTTGACAATGTTGACTGGAATATTCTCTTTCAAATTCTAAAGGTGGCAGGTGTAAAATACAGGGAGTGAAAGGCTATTTACAATTTGTACAGAAACCCGTTGACAGTTATAAGAGTCGAGGGGCATGAGAGGGAAGCAGTGGTTGGGAGGGGAATGAGGCAGGGTTGTAGCCTATCCCCGATGTTATTCATTTTGTATATTGAACAAGCAGTAAAGGAAACAAAAGAAAAATTCGGAGTAGGTATTAAAATCCATGGAGCAGAAATAAAGTCTTTGAGGTTCGCTGATTACATTGTAATTCTGTCAGAGGTAGCAAAGGACTTGGAAGAGCAGTGAACGGAATGGACAGTGTCTTGAAAGGAGGATAGAAGATGAACATCAACGAAAGCAAAACGTGGATAATGGAATGTAGTCGAATTGAGTATGGTGATGCTGAGGGAATTAGATTAGGAAATGAGACACATAAAGGAGTAAATGAGTTTTGTTATTTGGGGAGCAAAATAACTGATGATGCTTGAAGTAGATAGGATAGAAAATGTAGACTGACAATGGCAAGGAAAGCGTTTCTGAAGAAGAGAAGTTTGTTAACATCGAGTGTAGATTTAATGTGTCAGCAAGTCGTTTCTGAAAGTATTTGTATGGAGTGCTGCCATGTATGGAAGTCAATCGTGGGAGATAAATAGTTTGGACAAAAACAGAATAGAAGCTTTCGAAATGTGGTGCTACAGAAGAATGCGGAAAATTAGATGGGTAGATCACGTAACTAATGAGGAGGTATTGAATAGAATTGGGGAGAAGAGAAATTTGTGGCACAACTTGACTAGAGGAAGGGATCGGTTGGTAGGACATGTTCTGAGGAATCAAGGGATCACCAATTTAGTACTGGAGGGCAGTGTGGAGAATAAAAATCTTAGAGGGAGTCCAAGAGTTGAATACACTAAGCAGATTCAGGAGGATGTAGGCTGCAGTAGGTACTGGGAGATGAAGAAGCTTGCACAGGATAGAGTAGCATGGAGAGCTGCATCAGACCGGTCTCTGGACTGAGGATCACAAGAGCAACATGTCCTTCTACGGACAAGTGTCGTTAGAAGTTGTTCTTCATTACAGATTTGATTCTGCTTCTTATATAAATGAAAATCTTTCATCCGTTTTCGTGGGGTCAGATTGGATGGCAGTGTGATGACCAGAATAGGGATAAGATATGGTGAAACACTGCGGAAAGTTGAAAATAATTTTTCCAGTGTGAAGTTTGCAGCACTCGCACAGATATGGCAATGCCAGTTCTAATCGTAGCCCACCTTTCCACAGACTGCGAACGGCACACTTTTAGCTGCCGCATCGGCTTTAACACTGCTATGATAACTTATTCAGGATCAGTCGGTGATACACAAAATGCATGCTGGACGGTAGATGAGTTATTTGTGGTTAACACGCACCTTACTTATTGATCAGTATGTCCTCCAATGACAGAACAATCGAAAATTTTTTGTAAAACGCCTGAATGGAAAGAACTGAATCCTGCACAAACTGTCGGATGTCGTTTTGAGATTGCCATTGTATTTCATCGACGCAACTAACGCCATCAATTTCGATTATCACATTGGTGAGCTGTGGCTGAAGCCTCCTATCTGAGCTAGTCGGGTAGAAGTGCGTGCGCGGCGGCTCTACATTCAGCGGCCAGTAACAAAGATTTTCTGAACGGCAGCGGAAAAGACAGCTACGCCAACTGCCTGAAGGCGAGCTTCGTCCCAAGCGCACAGGCTGTCGTTGATACTGCGAGCTACCTTCGGCAACATACCGAAATACACACCAGTATCGACATGTGACCATCCTCCTGTTGTAACCCTAACATTGTGACGCTACCGAGAAATGATCCCTTGTGTGACCAATAGCTCGTTTTTGGTCGCTGTGATTATACCATGGCCAACGCCTGATCCCATGATGCGCCTGTTTGGAATGCTTTGCCTCTGCTCGGTAAGTTTATCGATCTGCGAATTTCCACCCGCTTCTTCAATAACGCTGTCCCAATATGAAAACGACGACCTGAGAATGTTGCTGTTTTAGGAGTCCTTATGGTACCACAAACTGCTAAAATGTTCGGCCACTGTAGATTTCTCTGACTGGTTCAGATTCAACGATGTTCAACTGTTTGCGCTGTGCTTCACGTCCTGCATGCTGCAAGGAATGTTATAGACATCCGGTCTTTCACTGAGCCTAAAAGAGCTTTGAGTTTAATCGGCAGACAGATGACGCATTTAACTTTATGTTTCTTCAGTAACATTACTATTTTTGAAGAAACACTCCCATCATATTGCAAGATGACCCTTCCTTTTTATTCTTCACTTTATTCCAGCTCCTCGCTTTGTGAAATATTTGCCGGGTGTAGAGAATGGCGAATCTCTTGAATATCAGTTCTGCAAGAGTGTGGTACGTAGGTGGTGTTGCTCAACGGATAAGTTGTCTGAATCCAACATGGCTCCTGCTCCGTGGGCCAACGTCCTAAGCACGCCACTTCGTTGCGAAGATGGTAACAGCTGCTGGGCTGTAAGTGCAGGTCTGTGTGTGTAGATTTACGGTGCACGGCGTTACGAAAATTGTCATTCTCGTTTCTCCGCAACCGAAATGGTAGTTCGCTGTTCTTCTCCATTTCCATGATACACTTGATGTTCGAATGAAGAGAACTTTGATGTCGCAGAAATACATGCAGCGTTGCCGTGCCTGGAGGTCAGATTACAAAGTTGCTGTCCACATATCGCCGAAAGCAAATAGGTGTTGATTCTGCCGATAAAATGCTCTTTCCCCTAAATCTTCCATAAAGATATCACATAAAGCGATTAACAAAGGGGTATCCATTGTTACACGATCAGTCTCTTGAAAGTACTGGTCATAGAATTAAACAAATGTCGACTTGAGCACATTATTAAACAAATCAACGAACGTCCCAGAAAGCTCTTCGCGACAACGATGAACCTTCAATGGTAGTGGAGTGAAAAGTGGGACCACGTCAAAAGTCTCAAGGATGTCTAGTGGTGCTAGTGTAAGTCCTTGAGCCGACGAACGAAGTCTTCTGAGTTGAGCATGTGGCACTCACATTTTGATACAAACCGCTCAGTTACTCTGCCAAATGTTTTGCCAAATTGTATGTGTCGTGGCCACAACATGGAGAATCCTGTTGTTCTTGAGAAACTCTGAAGTTCTTTGTTATATTTCTGTCGTGAGGCCCACGTTTATAACGCGAGATGCAAAGTCATCCAGTAGCTGTTTGATACTGCTTAAGTATATCGATCTGCCATGAACTCACAATATCACTCCTTTACAACTGAGGTGTTATTCGTGGGCACTAGCGCACATGTCAGAGCGCGGAAATCCTCCCACCCGATTTCGTCGGCAGCGTTCTAGACTGTTTTTATAATCAGTGACAAATACTTTAAATATTCTGACGGTGTCGCAGTGGATAGTTCATTGTCACCCACTGCAACTAGCTGAGAGCACTCAACTTGGCGGATTTAAAAACTGCATGTTTTTGGCAATATGCAAATTACACACTTTTAATCAGGGCTCACGGCACTGCAGCGTTGGATGTTTTTGTACAACATGTAAATCCTCTTCTTTTCAACGTGAAGTTCCTGATGGAGATGGAGAAAAGCGGCAAACTACCGTTGGTGGACCTTTTGGTAGGCCTATTTTAAGCAATTAGAGCACATGGTCTATGGGTAGAATTCTAAACTGTCTCTTCTATGTTAAACAATTCGCCTCTGATATCACCATTTGAACAACTGTCACTCTAAGTTCAAAATGGCCAACACATACGTCATATAGAATCACATTATTTTAATTCAAAGATCGTGATGCCACATTTTCCCCGAGTCGACCTGTATTACGCTTAAACGATTTCCCGCAAGTCCACCCTTCTGATGTTACAGTTTAAGCCATTCCCCCTCCACAGCAGTTAGCATAATTTGAAAGTGGTGAGAAAATGAACCGATCCCAATATTAAATCGATGAGAAGTGTGCTGGCGTCAGAACTATGGGGCACTTACCGCAACTTTACTACTGTATGACCCTGTGATCCAGCCTGTATTGTCGTAAAACACTTGTCACTGTCGAGTGCGCGCGCGTGTGTGTGTGTGTGTGTGTGTGTGTGTGTGTGTGTGAGGGTGGGGTGGGGGGGTGGGGAGGGGGAGTAGGCGAGACATTGACTTGCATCTTTATTTGGGCACTGCATCCCCCACGCCACCCCGAAGGTCGAGTCGCTGGCGCTGGCTCACGTCGACCCCAGCTACACTGCTGTGTGCTATGTTGGGTTACGCCCTATCACTGAGGCAAACTCTTAGACTGGCTCAGCACTACTATCGCTGAGTAAGTGCCCGAATAGCCACGTAGCAGGAATTAGCAAATGCTACGGTCCCTCCATATTAGGGGGGGGGGGGGGGGGTGCGCCCCTGGGCGCGAAAACTCTTGTCAAGTTAGAGGGTTTTTTCTTTTTCTTCTGGTAGTCATTTGAAGTGAACAAACATTCTGGCAATCCATTAATAATGTTTCTGGCGTCACGATGAAGAACAGGGTAACCGGTGTGTCGAAGCTAACCTCGATGTCCAGCAGTAGCTTCTTAGTGACATTTAGTTCATGCAGGAAACCCCTTGCATGCAGCCAACGCCACACAGCACAACAATTAAAAATGTAAAATCGCGGGAGTGTCAACGTTCGCAACAGCGATTCGAAAAGGGCAGTCGATACAAGTCCCGAGAGGTACAGAAATCTAACAGTCGATAGTTGGAGGCCAATCGTAAACTTCTTTTACAAAGTAGAAGATTATTAAGTGGGTGACATCGATTTAATATAATGATTCCAAAGTTGATGACTGATGAGAGGGAACCACTGAAGCATAAGGTAAGGTCCTTGTTTGTTCATATATATCCGGAAGTTTAAACAATAAAAAGTATGTTTGTTCTCGGTATGTAACTATGTAGGAATCAGCTATTTGTGGCCGCGGTGGTCTAGCGGTTCTAGGCGCTCAGTCCGGAACCGCGGGACTGCTACGGTCGCAGGTTCGAATCCTGCCTCGGGCATGGATGTGTGTGATGTCCTTAGGTTAGTTAGGTTTAAGTAGTTCTAAGTTCTAGGGGACTGATGACCACAGACGTTAAGTCCCATAGTGCTCAGAGCCATTTGAGGCATTTTCAGATATTTGTGTTTGATATCATCATAAAACACAGTGGTTTTTATTTGGATAATTTCGAATACAGTAGACATTTATCTAGCGCGTGATTGACAAGTAGCGGCTCCGGTATCGTAAACTGACACGCGGCCAGGAGAGCAGTGTGCCGACGACATGCCCCTCCCTATTCGCATCCAGTGTCGCCTGTGGGCTGAGAAAGACACGGCGGCCAGTCGGTACCGTTGGGCCTTTCAAGACCTCGTCGGACGGAATTTAGTTTTTAATACTAGTATATACTGGAAGACTTTTTAATACAACAATGGAACGTCATCGACTTGAAGTCACATTTTAAAGAGGAAAACATATCACTGGCGAAATAACAACCTTGCTATCGATTTTGCCTCAAAATTTGAGCAATAATTATGTAGTGTGCAGCCTTGACCATCTGTGATGTACATTTTAAACACTAGCACGTCGCAGTACCTGACCCCACAGTATCCTCTTAATGGAAAAGCGTGAAGCACGAACACAGCTAATTGGTTAAACAATTATTTTAATAACGGGTTAATAATTTTCAATTTACAAATGCGTAGCGTTGAAGAATGGTGTAGTCTTGAATCTGTACTTCACATGAATATTGTCAGTTTTATTACCTTAATTGTACCCTAACAATTTTTCAAAGGATGGTGATCTGGAGTGACGGCTACCCAGGTACTCAAGACATTGACAGCGAAAATCATTCAATATTGGACACAGCTTTGCTGCATATAAGCCGGTACTCTTTAAATGATACGCTCAGTGGTTTCGACTGCACTGTGAATTTACACATATGATAAAACTGTAACTTCAAGATGTTTGTATGTACGAGATATGTAAGAGAACTGAATTTGAGGGTGTTTTTTGTAACAGCTATCGAAGCGAAAAAAATAGTTTTTAGAATTTTTGTGTGTATGTCTGTATGCGCACCAAATAAAAACTAATACACGCAATTGGATCCAATTTTCAGTTGTATTTTTGAGGGTCTAACTTAAAAGGTGATACAGCTTTCATTTTAACGCGCCGGGTAGACTCAAATTTATGGCAGTTTTGCCATAAAAGCATTCACTGTTAACACAGCATAGGACGTATTCGCTTGCTGCAAACAATCAAATGTGTCGGCGTCTTTTATGCGCGGGTAAAGTCAAAAGTACAAGCTGGTCGCAGTATAAAAATGTACAAAGCAAAAATGTCTCTGGCACCAGTTACAGACTAATAAAACACGTGAACAGTCACAAAACTATATTTCGATGGAAGTGGTGAAAAAAATACGTGTACAGGCGAGTTTTTAAGTGTACGTGGCACGGGCTTTTTTTTAATGTCCGTTGAATGTAACTACGCACACAACTGTCACCATTTAGTAAATTTTGTGCAGTTTTTATTAATGTGCTGTTTTCGATCATTCTCATTTCTCCGACAACAGAAACAAGTCCTGGCTTATCTCGGACAGTTCCTCCTTGCAATGAACAGCCTTGGATGCAATCAAGGCAACGACAAATCCGGAGAAAGCCAGACTCGTGACAAATCTAAACCAATAGGCAATCTTGTTCCACCTGGTTTTATCGTCATTCCGGAAACTGCAGACTCTTTAGTTCCATGTTTTTCATTCATTCACAAGGTCTTATGACCTGAAAACTATTACGGAATGAAAACTAATCTACTGTAAGCTTGTATGATTTTAGAAAACACATCTTATCGCGACATCCGTCAGTATTCCTTGTCTATACAATGACCTGACTGCTAAAATATGATCCCCATGGGACAAACTTTGCTCATCTCGTGCCCCTGGTATGTACGTTGCTTCTTTTAAAAGTAGAAGCAGAGGTGACAGCAAACGTCGATCTGAGATACTGTTGGTATATTGTGTAGCATTACACAGTACTAGTGTCGCACAGACTGCACGGGTGTGTCGTCTTTCGTCCCTTTTTGATAGGAGCACGACCATACGCGATTTATCAAATGAAAATAGGGTTATACATGTTCTGTCTATCGAAAGCTCACATAGGCGTAGTAGCTAGGGTGTCGTTGAAACATTCTTCACATACACTCTAACATTATGCGTGGTGTCTCTTTGTTCTAAGTCGTGTCTGCCTACCACTTTCGCGCAACGACGCTCTGAGCGTGTTTTTTTAGGGAATTCACTAGTTTGAACCTGGGACCTGTTGCTGGTAAGGAGACGCCAGACCACACATGACATGTAGAGTTCAGAAGAGGACAGTGAGACTAGCGATGATATAATCAAATAGTTAATGATTTCAGCGTCAGCTCCACTGCACTCCCTGTAAAAGAATCTTAATACTAACTAAATTTAGTGGAAGGGGTTCAAGGCTTTCCTATTTTTAGTTAGCTGGTAAAATAACATCGAAAAAGCAGTTAAGGTTACCATTGGAATTTTTATTCTTCTCACAAAACATTGTTTTGTTTCATAAAAGAGAAAACTATCAAAAATGGTCTAAAGTGACCCTCAGTTATCTTTAATTACTTATTTAACTTGTCGTAAATTACAGTGACTGATGTGGCTTCTCAATAAGTATATAACAGAAATATCATCGCGTTTTAGATTTTAACTTCAAGTAACAAATGTGAATACCACAAAGTTTAATTGACGATCCACACTAGTATTACGTAAAAAGGGGATGTAACTGATGAGACTTCTGCAGTTCTGAGTGAAGCATTATGCGCTCTTATGCGGCATCGCGTGCTTTCATTACCTTATCGGTGGTTAGGCAGCATCAGTGGCAGCGGGCGGCGCAGCTCCACACACCTCGCCGTCGCAGTAGCAACTCTCACGAACTTATCCTTACTACCATTTACCAAAGTTGGTTTATGAAAAAGGTATCTGGCTGTTTTTTCAACTGACCAATCAGCATCTCAATGTTAACCTTAAGCTCCGCCTACAAAAATTCTGTCTATCTAATGAGAAACGTTATACTTTTCGTGGTGGGGCAATGTTTGTAATGTTTGCTATGTAACAGAGACGCGAAAAAGTCTCACGCTAAAACTTGCAGCTGGTGTGGCCCTTCTAGTGATATCGTAAGATCTATACTGTTCTTCTGGAGGGCTCTATCTTTTAACATGGGCTGGGGGATGGACCTCCCAGCGGTCGGCTGGTGATGTGGGTGTCCCATTGTCCCGCTCTTATCGTAGGGCCTTCTAGCCTACACGGCTCTGCTCTCGCCTTCTGTTCTCGTTTCTCCCCTCTGAACTGCGTCTGTTTCACGGTGGGAAGGTATGACATGCATTTAGACGTTCTTGTGTTAGTCTGTGGTATTCCATTTGCTCACTCGTTGATCGTATTACTTTGGTTAATTTAATGTCAGGATTTATTCGGAGCTATGTGGCATATTGCCGGATTTGCTATCATGTCAGGGTTTTCATGGAAGGTGTTGGATTTGCCTGAGACCTTACAACACTAAATATGGCTGTTCCATACCGATACCTAGTTGTTTTGTTGTAGTACGACGGGTTCCCTTCCGCCTCATAATAGAACTGTTATAGAATACGTACACCCTATCGGCCCAGAGACCTCGTCTTGAAGACAAAAAGAAGTCGCAAAAATGTTACAGGTTTCTGATGTTACTGTGTCTTGTACAAGTAGAACACAAAGCGAAAGTAAAATGTATTCTAACGACGTTGGTGAGTGGCCAGACAACTTTGACAGAGATTACTGGATTATGAAAGGAATTAGCGAAGTTCACCATATGAACAGTAGTTTTTTGTCTTCAATGAAAATATATGAGAAGGAAAATAATTCAAGTTTCTGTAGAAAGTCGTTTTTTACATATAAACATAAACTAACGAATAAAACTTACATCAGAGATTGGTTGTGCTATTCAGAAAGCGAAGGGCGATAGTTCTGTTTAGTTTGAAAAATGGCAGATTATGACGGCTCGCCACCGTTTACGAAAGGTGGATTAGAAGACTGGAAGAATGCAAATATTTTTCTGAAGAGACATGAAGAAGGCAGTTCGCATAGGAAAACTATAATTTCCCTGTCAGTTCTAAAAAGAAACAAGGATGCACGAGTCGATTCTAAACTTGTAAGCCAAACTGAGATCGAAAACAGTACTGGCGAACACTCTTAGAATGAATTTTGCAGTTATAAGTTTTCTAGCTGAGCGAGTGAGGTAGTGATGAAATTGTTGTTTCACACCACAGTGGAAATTATTTAGGATTATTAAAATTACTAGCAAAATCAGATATGTTGCTGGCCCAACACATACGTATTCATACAAATAAAGGAAAAGGACATAAGTCACAACTGTCGAAAACAACGTGTGAGGAGTTCATCCATGTAATTGAATCAGCCATACTGGATCATATTATTTGAGAAATTAAGATATTCAAATGCTATTCAGTCTCACTGGACACTATTCCTGGTATATCTCACGTAGATCAACTGACTGATAGTGCGTTGCGTCCTACCATCCGGACCAGTGGAAAGATTTGTGAATTTTTTGGATATGGAAGGTCGTACTGCTGCACAACTCTTCCAAAACTTACAATCTTTTTTAACAGAGAATGGCGTTAATATCAAAGATTGTCGTGGACGAAGCTATGACAGTGCCAGTAACATAAGTGGCAGGTACACCGGCTTAGAAGCACGAATTAAAGATATAATTACGCTGAATATGTTTCTTGTTTTTCTCATTCGCTAAATTTGGTCGCCAAGTGTGCTACAGTATATAGTACAGAAGCATCCATTTTCTTTGATTTCCTTGAAAGCCTCTATACATTTTTTACGCTTCTACCTATCGATGGGGCCTTCTCTTGAAAGCACTGAAAAATGTTAGTACTAAAATTCCTATTTTGAAGAGGTTATCGGACACTCGGTGGTCGGCCAGAGCTGATGCTACAAAGGCGATTTGATTTGGTTTTCATACAATCAAACAAGTTTTAAGTGACATATCTACTCATATGCATCAAAAGACGGAGTGCCGCAATGAGGCTTACGGACTGGCTTTGAAAATGAGTAAGGTGGAAACGGGAATAATGTCTGTCGCGTGGAACAGAATCCTAGAACTTTTGCAAGCGACTGGCGTTCCGCTGCAGCCGTCTGATCAAGATATGAGCACCGGATATGCACTTTATAAATCTTTACACGAATACATCCAAGAAATGAGGTTCACATTTTCAGAAATTAAAGCAGAAACCAAATCCCTGACTATCAGTGAAGAATATCAGCAACAAACTTCAAGCGACTCAAGCGAAATAAGAAGTACGGCCATTTTAGTGGGCCAGCTACACTCGATGAAGATGTAGAAAATCAAACACCGGGGTAACATTCTGAATTTCAGGTGTTTATTGTGATAATTGGCAATGTACTAGCTGCATTGGCTAAACGCATGGAAAAATGTCATCACCTGACTGATGTTTTTGGAATATTACCGGACTTTAAATCTCTCACAGCAGAAGAGATCTTGAATGCTTACCCAGATGATTTAGAATAGTCGTTAGGCGACGAACTGGTACAGTTCGCTGAGCTGCTGAAAACAGATATCGCTGCTCCCATTGACAGAAAACAGAACAAAACTTTGGGAATACAAATTTTTAATGGGAAATTGGCTAGGATCGTGTTTTCCAAACGTAGAAATAGTCTTACGCGTTTACGTATCTTTAATGATCACCAACTGCAGTGGAGAACGTTCTTTTTCAGCGTTAAAGACCATGAAAAATAAGTTAAGTAATATGATGGGACAGAACGTCGAAATGACCTCAGTATAATGAATACTGAATACGATTTACTCAGAGACATTGTTCTAACGTGTATTATTTCTATATTTGTCGAAATTAATTGGAGAAAAGTTTATTTGTAACAGTCTTGTTTCACTTTATATCCTAAACCATTCAACCTGAACAAACCAAGGGCCCCTTGTCAGAATTAGCCGCGGGCCCCGCACTTGCTTAATCCGGCGCTGCTCAGAGTACACTGAATGGCATCACGTGGCCCCAGGCGAGCGACAGATTTCCGCTATGTGACATGTGTCTGAGCAGGTTGGCACCAAGTCATACAGTTAGGAATACAGGCACACGTTTGTCAGCCTCCTATTGCTTGATGCGGGTTAGATACTTCAACAAAGCCAGCTACATAACTGCAGACCTAAGAACTGTATGACGTCCTACGATTCTTCCCAACCGAGCGAGGTGGCGCAGTGGTTAGCAGCCAACCAACCAGTGCTTCACGAATGTTACGAGTGGCGGGCTTTCACAGTGACTACCTTCGGTATAATGCGCTTCCATTTGTGCTCGCATTCTACAACAACAGTAGTGTCTCATTGTATTTATCGTGGGCGTTTTGAGGCAAGCAGTACATTCTAAAAGAGGGTGTCACAGTGGCTATTTCTAAATTTGTGGTAAGGTCTTATGCGACCAAACTCCTTAGGTCATCGGTCCCTAAGCTTTCACACTACAGGGTTATTACAAATGATTGAAGCGATTTCACAGCTCTACAATAACTTTATTATTTGACATATTTTCACAATGCTTTGCACACACATACAAAAACTCAAAAAGTTTTTTTAGGCATTCACAAATGTTCGATATGTGCCCCTTTAGTGATTCGGCACACATCAAGCCGATAATCAAGTTCCTCCCACACTCGGCGCAGCATGTCCCCATCAACGAGTTCGAAAGCATCGTTGATGCCAGCTCGCAGTTCTCGCACGTTTCTTGGTAGAGGAGGTTTAAACACTAAATCTTTCACATAACCCCACAGAAAGAAATCGCATTGGGTTAAGTCGGGAGAGCGTGGAGGCCATGACATGAATTGCTGATCATGATCTCCACCACGACCGATCCATCGGTTTTCCAATCTCCTGTTTAAGAAATGCCGAACATCATGATGGAAGTGCGGTAGAGCACCATCCTGTTGAAAGATGAAGTCGGCGCTGTCGGTCTCCAGTTGTGGCATGAGCCAATTTTCCAGCATGTCCAGATACACGTGTCCTGTAACGTTTCTTTCGCAGACGAAAAAGGGGCCGTAAACTTTAAACCGTGAGATTGCACAAAACACGTTAACTTTTGGTGAATTGCGAATTTGCTGCACGAATGCGTGAGGATTCTCTACCGCCCAGATTCGCACATTTTGTCTGTTCACTTCACCATTAAGAAAAAATGTTGCTTCATCACTGAAAACAAGTTTCGCACTGAACGCATCCTCTTCCATGAGCTGTTGCAACCGCACCGAAAATTCAAAGCGTTTGACTTTGTCATCGAGTGTCAGGGCTTGTAGCAATTGTAAACGGTAAGGCTTCTGCTTTAGCCTTTTCCGTAAGATTTTCCAAACCGTCGGCTGTGGTACGTTTAGCTCCCTGCTTGCTCTATTCGTCGACTTCCGCGGGCTACGCTTGAAACTTGCCCGCACACTTTCAACCGCTTCTTCGCTCACTGCAGGCCGACCCGTTGATTTCCCCTTACAGAGGCATCCAGAAGCTTTAAACTGCGCACACCATCGCCGAATGGAGTTAGCAGTTGGTGGATCTTTGTTGAACTTCGTCCTGAAGTGTCGTTATACTGTTACGACTGACTGATGTGCGTGCATTTCAAGCACGACATACGCTTTCTCGGCTCCTGTTGCCATTTTGTCTCACTGCGCTCTCGAGCGCTCTGGCGGGAGAAACCTGAAGTGCGGCTTCAGCCGAACAAAACTATGTGAGTTTTTCTACGTATCTGTAGTGTGTCGTGACCATATGTCAATGAATGGATCTACAGTGAATTTATGAAATCGCTTCAATCATTTGTAATAGCCCTGTACTTAATCTAACTTAAACGCTAAGGACAACACACACACACACACACACACACACACACACACACACACACACACATATACACAAACTGGTAGGACGAATATGAATGCTATACCTCGAGAGTGCAACCAGAAGCCTAACGGAAAAAATATACTGAAGTCAACCAATATCACGGCTATTGTACCGGTAACATAGAATTTGCCACTGAAAACAGCGAATATGGTACCGATGCCAATGAGAATTTGTTCTGAAAGAGGTGCAAAGTCCCTCTCTAGGTGTAGCCTTATGCTTTCAAAATAAATTTTGTACCGAGAACACTGAATTTTGAGTTGAAAACAGTTAATATAACAATGAAATAAATGAAATTTGAACATAAAGAAGTGGAAATGCTTCCCCCCTCCCCCACCCCCCTGCCCTTCAATCGCACGACTCTTTTAGAAAATTACACTCCTTTTCACATAACTAAACGATTGCCGCTTGTTGGTTTGATATGCGTTCACGTGAAATGAAGCCACACAACAATTTAAACATCGACTGTACTAGGGCGAGGCATGAGACCTTAAAGCGTGACTCAGTACGTTGTAGGAAAGAATGAGGCTGGATGGCTGATTAAAGGAAACAGATACAACATGCTGATGTGTATGTGAGGCTCTTTACACCATCCAAAACTGTAGTGTGTAATGGGGCGGAGAAGTTTTTCTTATATACATAAATTACTGTAAAGGACGTTAACAGATCGGAACATCCATGAGTGTGCACACGGGAGACCATCGAATACTTGCGGCCGTAGCACAGCTGCCTTGAAGTGGTGGACGCCACAGGCTACGCCACCTCCGCTAGCGCACCAGGCACTGGCTGACGTCATTCAATGCACTGGATACTTGCATTGCACCATCCAGCGAGCAGAAGGACGCCGTATTCAGGTTCCAAACCGGTGACTATCGTTCTGCGAAACCTGTAAGGCCGAAAACTGTTATGGCCGTAGCAGATTGTCTCCGATTCCGAATGATATATGCTGTTATGCATTCTCGAATTTATTATTTATAGCAAATAAATAATTGTTAAATATAGTTGTTCCACCATTTACTAAACTAAACAAATAAAGCAAATTGCTTGACAGAAATAATCGTGTGTAGGAGGGCAGTGTTTGACGTCTGAACTTAAACATTTAGCTGTACTAACGTTGTGAACAAGAACAGAACAGAAGATTATCACAATCTCATTCTCTCTCTCTCTCTCTCTCTCACGCACGCACACATACATACACACACATACTGTAACTGTTAAAGTAAATGGCAACAGGATATTATGCATAGAGTTGACCCGATCTGACCAAAACTACACCTAATCCACATTGTATAATGAGAGGCAAAAAGATTGCTCGGTCCGACTGATGTAGAGTCCAGCAACAGAGAATTGCGCATGACCAAGTTTAAAAGTGCCAGTGTTCACAACTCTAGTGGTCTGTGGAGCTTCAGCTTTGTGTTTACGTCGTCAAATAGAAGCAATGTAAGAGTTAGGACACAGTTTATGTTGCGATTCATTGCGATTCAACTGGTTGTATAACTTCTTTTGAAAATCATTATTCACGTACGTAGAAACGTTTGAGGTTGAAGAACTCCTCGTCGGTAGAACTGCTACAACGACGTGCGTTTCACGTCTGTTTCAGCGGCTGAGTTAATAGGCGGACGGCTTACGAATGTAAATGTCGAGCGTTCGAATCCAATTGACGGCATGAGAATGATAAATGGATGAAAACCACTTTTGTTGAATTTGAGTTATTAGTAAAAAATACAATTAGAATGCATGTTCCATCTATTGTTGTGTGAATGGTACTAAAATACTCCCCACAGAAGGCACAGATAGATCTGCAAGTTATCACCTCATAGATATACACTTTTCATTGAGAATGAGAAGTGGACAAACACCAATAAAATCCTGTTCTCACTCTGTATGTAACAGATATATCATGGCTACATCTACTTATTCCTCTGATGAAAGTGTTGATGATCCCAGATATGTTGTGACAGTGACATTGATGTTAATGTTATTCAAGAATATCCAAAGAAATCCAAGGAAAGTTCTAGAAATGTGGCACAACGGAAACAAGTCAACAGAAAACTTAACCGCAGTAGTGGACAAGCATACATGCCCACCAGTGGAAAATCAGTTCCAGAACGTAAATCTGAGAGCTGGAAATGCAAGAGGCAATGTCCAAAGAGGTTTCCTGATGATATAAAGAAAAATATTCTTGACAGTTTTAATAACTTGAAAGAAAGAATATACAGGATGCATATCTGTTTTGTTTCATATCAATGCAACCTGTTGCAAGATATGGATAATATACACTCCTGGAAATTGAAATAAGAACACCGTGAATTCATTGTCCCAGGAAGGGGAAACTTTATTGACACATTCCTGGGGTCAGATACATCACATGATCACACTGACAGAACCACAGGCACATAGACACAGGCAACAGAGCATGCACAATGTCGGCACTAGTACAGTGTATATCCACCTTTCGCAGCAATGCAGGCTGCTATTCTCCCATGGAGACGATCGTAGAGATGCTGGATGTAGTCCTGTGGAACGGCTTGCCATGCCATTTCCACCTGGCGCCTCAGTTCGACCAGCGTTCGTGCTGGACGTGCAGACCGCGTGAGACGACGCTTCATCCAGTCCCAAACATGCTCAATGGGGGACAGATCCGGAGATCTTGCTGGCCAGGGTAGTTGACTTACACCTTCTAGAGCACGTAGGGTGGCACGGGATACATGCGGACGTGCATTGTCCTGTTGGAACAGCAAGTTCCCTTGCCGGTCTAGGAATGGTAGAACGATGGGTTCGATGACGGTTTGGATGTACCGTGCACTATTCAGTGTCCCCTCGACGATCACCAGTGGTGTACGGCCAGTGTAGGAGATCGCTCCCCACACCATGATGCCGGGTGTTGGCCCTGTGTGCCTCGGTCGTATGCAGTCCTGATTGTGGCGCTCACCTGCACGGCGCCAAACACGCATACGACCATCATTGGCACCAAGGCAGAAGCGACTCTCATCGCTGAAGACGACACGTCTCCATTCGTCCCTCCATTCACGCCTGTCGCGACACCACTGGAGGCGGGCTGCACGATGTAGGGGCGTGAGCGAAAGACGGCCTAACGGTGTGCGGGACCGTAGCCCAGCTTCATGGAGACGGTTGCGAATGGTCCTCGCCGATACCCCAGGAGCAACAGCGTCCCTAATTTGCTGGGAAGTGGCTGTGCGGTCCCCTAAGGCACTGCGTAGGATCCTACGGTCTTGGCGTGCATCCGTGCGTCGCTGCGGTCCGGTCCCAGGTCGACGGGCACGTGCACCTTCCGCCGACCACTGGCGACAACATCGATGTACTGTGGAGACCTCACGCCCCATGTGTTGAGCAATTCGGCGGTACGTCCACCCGGCCTCCCGCATGCCCACTATACGCCCTCGCTCCAAGTCCGTCAACTGCACATACGGTTCACGTCCACGCTGTCGCGGCATGCTACCAGTGTTAAAGACTGCGATGGAGCTCCGTATGCCACGGCAAACTGGCTGACACTGACGGCGGCGGTGCACAAATGCTGCGCAGCTAGCGCCATTCGACGGCCAACACCGCTGTTCCTGGTGTGTCCGCTGTGCCGTGCGTGTGATCATTGCTTGTACAGCCCTCTCGCAGTGTCCGGAGCAAGTATGGTGGGTCTGACACACCGGTGTCAATGTGTTCTTTTTTCCATTTCCAGGAGTGTATATTGTTACTTGATTATTTTGTTATTCGAGATTAACAAATAAAAATGTGTTTTGTATATTTTATGAATTAATAAATCTTCAATTTAATATTTTAGGAGTCGGCCTGATTTAATACAGAGAAGAAAAGCAGTAAAACAGTGCAACCAACCCGAGTCATCATATACTCCAAAGCACAGAAAGGGTTCATTTTACTGCTTGAAAATATTCCATTACTTTTTTATTTTACTTTTTTATTGACCTTAGTGCTCGGTTCCTGGTAGGGGCTAGCTGAGGCTTCGAGCATCAGACGCGTTAACCATTCGAGTGAAATCTTAACAACACTCAGAACGGTGCCGTAGGCAAGTGGTAAAGCGTTTCCTTCGTGTACGAGAGGTCGATGGTTTAAATCCCCCTAGGGGCATAAAACTTTAGTTCCTTCATTACTGTTTACAAGTATTTTTTATATAAGTTCTTTGTAAATTTACGTTTGTTTCGCTGATTGACATTATATTCCATGTAAGAGAAGTTGTACTTTGATACCATAGTTAGTTCTCATTGCATTGCTTTCGTGAACGCTGTATTTACGAATATGAATAAAGTTCCGTGTGATTTACGAAAGTGCTTTTATTTTGTGCTTTTAATATTACTTTCTTTATTAAGAATGAGTGTGGTGCAGCCTGTGCTGGGACTGGCCACTACCGTCCTGTTTCAATAATATTATTCCATTCTTTACGCTATTTTCGCATTGTTTTATTACATAATAAATTTTGATCAAAACATGATTATGATCAAAACCAGTGCACAACCTCAAATATTATTTTCGCAAAACAAACTGATACGAGCTCACATGTTTACACATCAATATTTTCGTCAGTATCTTGGCACTCGCACCCTTTTTTATATAATACCAGTTCTATATTGTTTTATTTATTGATTTATCTATTTTAGGTTCATGTGGGTGCAAAGGAAGTAGTTGTTTGTAAACAAGCATTCTCTGGTCTTCATGGCATAAAAAAGGGAAGGATCGACAGACTACTGCATCATACGATTCAGAGTTGTTCGCTGCCTATGGATCAGAGAGGTGTGTCTGAAAATTCAACATCTAGTAAGAAGCCTCAGCCTCTCATAGTTCAAGTGGAGGGTCAAATAAGAAGTTTCCCATTCCATTCATCACCTCATTCTATACATACTTCCAAAAGAAAATATTTAAGTTCGCACTTGACAGTAAAGAAGATGCATTTACTGTATTTGGAGAAATATGAGCCCAATAAGTTTTTAAAAATCAACAGTACCAGTAAAGTTAAGGTAAAACCAAGTGTAGTAATGAGTACCACAACATTATTTGCACACGATTCAATCTGTCATTTGGAGCACCAAGGTCAGACACATGTCCTAAGTGTGACTCCCTGAAAATTGATATTGAGACTGAAAGAGATGAAACAAAGAAAATGCTACTTATCCAGTGGCATGATCTACACTTGGCATGGAGATTTTATGTTTTGACTTCCAGCAGAATTTTCTCTTGCCAGTGACCCCAACAGGAGTCTTATTTTACTGACGCCAAGTATGGGTTTATAACCTGTGTATATATTCTAGCTCAACTAATAAGAGCAAGATGTACATGTACGATGAAGTGACGGTAAACAAAGACTGTAATGAGACAATCTCATTTTTGAAACATTATATAGATAACTTTGTACCTCCAGAGGTACAAGCTTCGTATCTCTACAGTGACATCTGTGGAGGTCAGAATAAGAATCTAGCGATCGTGAAGTTTTTGTCTACGTTAGCTGTAAGTGGAAAAATTGACAAATTAATATTTCACTATCCAGAACGTGTACATTCATTCTTGCCATGTGACAGGATGTTTAGACTTACTGAGAAATTAAAGAGAAAGAAAGAGTATGTATTCATTCCAGAGGACTGATGTACTCTAGTAAGGAGTGCCTCAAAAAAATTTGAGGTTGTGCTTATGACTCAAGATCTCATTAAGATTTTCAAAGCCCATCTGTCACCATTTTCAAGACGTCTATAGAAAATGATAAACAATCATTCACAATATCCATGTATAGAATGTTCGTATACTCATGAGATAGTATTTCAGTGTCTGAAGCAAACAGCATGTTTGTAAATCAGAAATTTGTGGCTATGAAGAAGGAGTGCATGCTAATGAAATTAATATGGATTTAGCTACAAACCTATACAATTCACCATTTCCATGAAACCAGAAGAAACTGAATGATATTATGAAGGTGGAAAAGTTTATTCCTCCAGTGCTTCAGCAGTAGTATGAACGTATTGAAAAGCTTGTTGAGGATAATGAAAAGAATGAATGAAAAGACTACCATGTATTTTATTGTGTATTCTTCTTTTAGTGTTCAACCCTGAGGTTGGTTTGCAGCAGAGCGCCATTCCACTCCTCTGTCTGCCTTCCTCTTCATTTCCACGTATGTGTTACATCCAACGTAACTCATTATCTGTTGCATGTATGATATCCTTGGTCGCCCCCGGCGATTCCTTCTCTCAATAGCTCCTCCTGCTATTGTTCCAATGATTTTTTGTCGTAGGATGTGCCGTACAAATTTGTCACTTATTGTTTGGATGCGCCTCCACAGAGATCTGGTTTCCTGTACTCTTCTATTATTTATATTTTCTAATTTATTTGTTAATTTTTTCTATACAGCTACGGAATATTATCTTAAGCATCTTATAACACAATGTAAGTTAAATAATACAAATCAGTGGTGTTTCAGTTCAGATATCAGTGATTTTGTGCTGGAACAGATTCACAACTTTGAGTATGAGAACTGTATAAGTCTATCGACATTTTCTGTTAATAACGTACTTAAGACTGAAATAATATTTAATTTATTACTAAAAACGGTAAAAGATACGGGTAACATTGCTGGGACTACAGAAATATTACTAAATGGTGAAATAAAATGATTAAAATAATTTTTCTTGATTTTCTCAGAAATAGTGAATTTTTTCTTTGTCCACTTATAATTCTCATGCCTTCAATTGCAACCAAATGCATTTTTTTCTATTTAGACCACGACAGGTAATATTTTAAACCGTAATTAGCTCCAGATTGTGCAGTTGTAGGCTTTTCTAGGTTTCACATTCTTTCAAAATATTCCATTTTGTAATCTAATCTTTAACGAACGTCAGTCTAGCAGTTTGTTTGACTGTTATTTTGTGTGAGAGGGAGAGTGAAAGAGGGAGAGCGATTGTGGCGATTTACTGTTCCGTTCTATTCATATTCACAACGTTAGTGCAGCATACCATTTCAGTTCTGATGTCAAACGCCGCTGTTCCACACACGTCTGTTCCGTCTAAGAATACGCTTTAATAGCATTGCTTTCATAGCATTCCCACCTGAGGTGGGACTTAGCTGTAGAGCAATGAAGCCTGTGGGCAAAGTGAGGGAGAAATTTAAGTGTGTTGTTAACATTATGCAGCATGAATCAATGGCAAAATTTTCTGTAACACCTCATGTATGTAATTTTGTATGAATTTCAGTTGTGTGTTAATACAGACAAAAAAGATAAGTGGAGTAACAAATTATCCTCTTGTGAACCACTAGAGGTCAATGGCTTATTATATTAAATTCCCGAAATTTGGTTTTTGTTGTCTTTTCAGTAGTAGTGGTTGTGGTGTTGATCGTACTGTTGTGATACTGGAAGATATAAAAGTTTTTATTATATTGTTTGGATTGTTCACTCTTTATGTAAAGCAACTAGTTTCTGTAACGCTTTGTGGCCTTCTTGAGGCCTAGAGAGAGAGAGAGGGAGAGAGAGAGAGAGAGAGAAAGGGAAATAAAAAAGGTCAGTGGGTTAAAATGATACGTAGAATTCTGTCCGCAGCTCTTGGTCTTGTGGTAGCGCTCTCGCTTCTCGCGCACGGGGTCCCGGGTTCGATTCCCGGTGGGGTTAGGGATTTTCCCGCCCTCCAGATGACCGGGTGTTGTTGTGTCGTCTTCGTCATTATCCTTCATCCCCATTTACAGTCGGAGGAAGGCAATGGCAAACCACCTCCACTAGAACCTTGCCTAGTCAGCGGTGCCGGTCTCTTCACATCGTCCCCTACGATGGAACTTCATCATCATCAGCATTGCTTTTATAACTGTTGTAACTATATTAACTGCATTTCTGTAATTGTATACTGGCTAACTTAAATCGTACATTGTCTTTATAAAATATATGACTAGTTGATGGAAATAGGTTTGCTGGAAGTATTCTAGGAAAATGTCAGGTAGCATAAAGAAAAAAATGACAAAGAAGGTCCTAGTATGATGACTCTAGAGTCCATGACAATAGGTACTGAACGAAATCAGACACACTTCAATAGAATCATAACAGCTATCTGCACTACACCTTATACAGAACGATAGTAACGGCATTGGCATTTGAGTATGGTGTGCATTCCATTCTCTAGATGGTGTTCAAATGGTTCAAATGGCTCTGAGCACTATGGGACTTAACATCTGAGGTCATCAGTCCCCTAGAATTTAGAACTACTTAAACCTGACTAACCTAAGTACATCACACACATCCACGCCCGAGGGACGATTCGAACCTGCGACGGTAGCAGTCGCGCTGTTCTGGACTGAAGCACCTAGAACCGCTCGGCCACAGCGGCCGGCGATTGATGGTGTAAAGTGGCTGATAAGATGAATGACGTCTTCCGTTTTCTCGTGCACTAACACAGGGGGCGTAGCGTGTGGCTACCGCACTAAAAGTCATCTCTGCTACGGGCACAAACTTTAGGTATACAATCGTGGTGGCCTTGAGTCTGCTCACCGGATGATGTCGTGGTCTGCTAACGTCTCATACATATATTTAAACATATAAAAAGGATTTCAACCCTATTACGTACATGACGAAACAGCCTTGTCTTTGATGCTGGACTTCGCGGAAGGTTGGCATGGATTGTGTAGTGATCTTCACATGTGGCCTGGAATGCTATCATACAATTTACTGGAAGATGGTCTTAGGCCTCATAAATCCTCCTAGTACAGCCTGTATTTAACATAGTCGTGTCATTGTGTCAGCACACTTCACGTGGAAGCATATCAAAGAGACAGGTAATAGAACTTCAGTGATGGGAAAACGAATGTGTGCTTCAGCTCAAGTACTGAGAGAGGAAACCACGGGGGAAGGACTTTCCATATCTTTATGTACGACTTTCATGGTTCATTGTCAAGTTTTCAACGTAAAATCAGTGTTCTGAGTACAATATTCTTTTTAAAACCATCTGGAGAGGGACTTTACACTTCTCTAACTCCATCCAACAGTCCTTAGGCTCATATGTTAAAGTAAAATCATAAGAGCAGCACTGCATTGGTCTGTACTTTACATAAGCTCTGAGTTGTCAGACCAGCAAACGGAAAGCAGTCTACTACGGAGAGGATTTGAAACAATCCTACACATAAATTATTTGTATTTTACGTTGTACATAGAACAGACAATATCTTACAGTACTGTCTTCTGTGGTGTAACATCTTGTGGACCTTTGAGCCGCTGAGCACAATGTCATCACAAGGACTGGAGTACACCTCATGAGAGTAGATGTGTGGTATTGTCTCCTGCAAGAAGCCACTTAGAGATACAATTCGATTTCGAAGAGGATCACTACACTGCAAGTAGTACTACATTCGTAGATGACGTATCTCTGAAAAGAACATGTGTACCATAATGATAGTGCTCGCGAGAAAAGATGTGTGGTATTGTCTCAAAGACTCCACTGAGAGACAAATTTCCTTTTGGAAGCGAATTACCAACAAAGCCACGCTGCAAATAGCACTAGATTCGTCACCAATTATACCTACAAAAAATGTCTATTATTAATACACATCTCACTAGCAGAGCAATGGCGGAAATGTGACTGATAAGATGCTTTCTTCACGCTATCCCACATTCGTCCCCTGTAAACAGAGTGGATGCAACTTGATTTTTTCATTTGCCTTCAAGAAAAAGGACTTTCTACTGGCTTGTATCCAACCTAAAGCAAATCACAGTCCATATCGTCGCTCTTCAGATATATGTCTGTAGCTTAGTAGAAGTAGCATGAAAGTCTTTGGCTTGCATATGTTGCAAATAGTTCTACACGTTAACTGATTCCAGTGCAATATTCGCTTTTTTCAATGCAAATTTCCCTATTGTCTGCACAATATTCGCTGACTGCAGCATACTCTTCCCATTAGGCCTCTTAATATTTCTTTCACCAGCTGTGCTTAGCCTCCGTAACGTTCTCTGTTAGAATGTACTGCACGCCCTAAAATTCCCAAGATAAATGCTTTTAGACGATAGTATTTTTGGTGATAGTGGGTAGAGATGGGAGTGGTGGTTGTGTTGGCTCGTGTTAGCCGTGAAGCGGAATAGAAGGCCGTACAGTTCTTAAGTGTAAAATAATGTAGTTGGCTGCGTTTCGGTATCCAACTTTTATTGGAAATAGGAGGCCGATAAACATCTGCGTGCATTCGCAACCGTATAACGTTGGGATGGCCTATTCAGATATGAAACGTGTAGGAGGTAGCTGCGATACCGTGGTGCCATGTAACGTTATGCGATGCGGTCTGAGATACAGGGCGAAGAAAAATTCTCGCACTCGGACTATGCAACGAGATTCCTCGGGTATTAGCAATACAAAAATTTCTGTCACAAACTTTCGTCCCTTTCATATTTCCGGCAGTAAAATGAACGTTAAACACTGGCAATCTTGAAACACTGTAATCACATGAACGGTAACTACCTCTTTCAGCAGATAGGCGTAGTGGTGTACAATTAGTGCAGTGGACAGCTTTTTGGGTTAGCATCCAGGAGGTCGACGGTTTGATTCTGGATCGAGGCGTACTTGTTTTCATTTGCCAATTCTATTCTGCCATACACTATTGTCGCATACACCTTTTTTTAAGCCACACGTATCCGACATTTACATAGTGTAGTGTTTTATGACTATGAACATAACAAAAACGTGGTCTGAAAAAAATGTTCAAATGTGTGTGAAATCTTATGGGAGTTGACTGCTAAGGTCATCAGTCCCTAAGCGTACACACTACTTAACCTAGATTATCCTAAGGACAAACACACACACCCATGCCCGAGGGAGGACTCGAACCTCCGCCTGGACGTTGTCAGACAGACCATAAATAGACGGCTGAAATATATGATCTGTCATAGGACAAAATAACTACAAAAACAATTTTAAATGCGAACATTTTAGGTTAGACTTTACCGTGGCTGGTATTCACATTAAATGAAACAAATCCACCTGATGATGGCGGTTTAAACCTTTTAAACGCGTCGTGGAGATAAATAAACCGTCACTGGTAACAGTAAACTTGTTGTTTCTTTTAATACGAAAACAATATCGATTTTGAGATGCTAAAGACGGTTGCAAGTTAAATAACTCAATATTTACTAGTCATTTATAGTAAATGCAATACGCCTCTTGCTCAGATATAACACACTAGAAACCAGTGACAATAATAATTTCCATATGAAGGAGCGCATGACGTTTACATAAAAATACGTGCTGAGAGCAGCAGACGCTCAAAGCGACCCCCCCCTCCCCCGAAAGACCAAACATTGCACAATCCGCTATGGATCATACATCTCTGCACTCTTCGCAACGTGGCTGCATTCACAGATACAAAAGCAGTATGAATACGCGCTATCACTTCTTCCACATGTGTCGGCGGAGTAGAATACACGTGCTTTTTCAAGGTCCCCACGGGAAAAAATCCAGGGGATTTATTTTAGGTGAACACAGAGGCCATACAACTGGACCTTCCCATCCGAGCAATTTCCCTAGACATGTTCTGTCTAAATACCGTCTAACACTAATTCCAAAGTGTGGAAGTGTACCATCATGTTGGAACCATAACCACTGCCGAACATAAAATTGAATATAAAATGTTACATTTGTGAGGAATTTATGATGCCTTCTTGCAGTCAATCGGTCAGACAACAAGTTGAGATCCAAAATCCTGTCTTCCAGTATGCTGACCCACACGTTGATGCCACAGAAAATTCTGCCAGGCTGTGGTGAAAGGAGAAAACTGTCTCCCGAAGACGAAGCTCCAGACGACAAAACACATTTTTTATCTGGATATCGTCGACCAGGATACCTAGCAGTATGTTCACCAGCGGCAAAAGCAGTCCGGTTATCAGAAGCATTAAGGACTTTAAGCATATCCATATATTCATCGTCTGTGTATGCCATACGTCTGCCACACTGTTTTAGAATAACACAAGAAGACAATACCATGTGTGTACCTATGTACATGGAGTCCGTCACGGGCGCGTTACTCCGCTAGCAACTAGTCCATGGCTGGTAAACAGCGCGTACAGTATAAACACTTCATTAGTCGCAGCGGGCTGTTCCTAATGCTCATCAGCGCTGTTACAGCTTTAGTGCTGCATGATTCATCCCGACAATGCTGATCGTGAAACGTTCTTTTTGAATTACACTGTTTTCCTAACGGTAATGGATGTGGTGTTTCCACATTTCCATCGATAATAATAATAATAAGAAGAAGAAGAAGAAGAAAACATCAAACAACAAGTACAACAAATACTGGAACAAAATAATGTGCAATCAGAAGAAGAAAATACAGTAATGGACTCAAACATCCCAGAGCAAACAAACAAAGAACACACATCAATTAAACAATCAGAGGAAAACGAAATCTTAAGACGGCCACCAGAATAAGCACAAACAGAACATGAAGTGACACACATGTTAGATATAGAAGCAAAATTTCAGCTCACATATATAGAATACAAAGACACAAATACAGACATTAGACCATTCTTGCATAGACCACAAAATAACCCACAAGTCAAAACAACAATAACAATTATCAACACAATCATACGTAACAAAATAAATGAAAATACAACTATGGAAGAGTTACAACTATTGGTTTATATAGGAGCACTCACTACACTAATTATACACACTAGGCAGAGATCAGAACAAACCAACACACAGAAGAAACCCACAAAACCAGCATGGCAACACAGGCTACAGATCAGAATAGAAAAACTGAGAAAAGACATCGGACAGCTAACACAATTTATAAGAAATGAAATATCAGACAAAAAACGAAAAAGGTTAGATAAAATCTCACAACAAGAAGCGATAGAGCAATTAGATGAAAAGAAGCAGAAATTACAAGCATTGGTCAAACGACTTAGAAGATACAAAAAAAGTGAAAATAGAAGGAAACAAAACCAAACATTCAACACAAACCAAAAGAAATTTTGTCAGACAATAGATAACACACACATTAAAATAGACAACCCACCAAACATAACAGACATGGAACACTTCTGGAGCAACATATGGTCAAACCCGGTACAACATAACATGCATGCACGGTGGATACAAGTAGAAACAGACACATACAAGATGATACCACAAATGCCCGAAGTGATAATTTTGCAACATGAAGTCACCCGAGCAATTAATTCTACGCACAATGGGAAAGGCCCTGGAAAAGATAAAATAGCAAATTTTTGGCTAAAGAAGTTCACCTCAACACATTCACATCTAACTAAATTATTTAACAGATACATTGCAGACCCATACACATAACCTGATACACGTACACATGGAATAACGTATCTGAAACCTAAAGATCAAGCAGACACAGCAACCCCAGCTAAATATCGCCCCGTAACATGCCTACCAACAATATACAAAATATTAACTTCAGTCATTACACAGAAATTAATGACACATACAACACAGAACAAAATTATAAATGAAGAACAAAAAGCCTATTGCAAAGGAGCACGATGATGTAAAAAGCAACTGATAATAGATGCAGAGGTGACATCTCAAGCTAAAACTAAACGAAGGTCGCTACACTATGCATACATTGATTACCAAAAAGCTTTTGATAGTGTACCCCACTCATGGTTACTACAAATATTGGAAATATACAAAGTAGATCCTAAATTGATACAGTTCCTAAACATAGTAATAAAAAACTGGAAAACCACACTTAATACCAAAACAAATTCAAATAATATCACATCACAGCCAATACAGATTAAGTGTGGAATAAACCAAGGAGACTCATTAAGTCCTTTCTTGTTCTGCCTTGCTCTGAACGCACTATCCAACATGCTAAATAATACAAATTATGGATATAATATTACTGGAACATACCAACACAAAATCACACATTTGCTATACATGGATGATCTAAAACTACTGGCAGCAACAAATCAACAAGTCAACCAATTACTAAAGATAACAGAATTATTCAGCAATTATATAAATCTACATCTACATCTACATTTATACTCCGCAAGCCACCGAACGGTGTGTGGCGGAGGGCACTTTACGTGCCACTGTCATTACCTCCCTTTCCTGTTCCAGTCGCGTATGGTTCGCGGGAAGAACGACTGCCGGAAAGCCTCCGTGCGCTCTCTAATCTCTCTAATTTTACATTCGTGATCTCCTCGGGAGGTATAAGTAGGGGGAAGCAATATATTCGATACCTCATCCAGAAACGCACCCTCTCGAAACCTGGCGACCAAGCTACACCGCGATGCAGAGCGCCTCTCTTGCAAAGTCTGCCACTTGAGTTTGTTAAACATCTCCGTAACGCTATCGCATTCACATTAAGCAGAAAGGAAGGAGGAAGGGGATTTATCGACATAAAAAGCCTCCATTATGGACAGGTAGACATTTTACGAAAATTCTTTATAGAACGAGCAGAAACTAGCAAAATACACAAAGCAATCACTCATATAAATACATCGGCTACACCATTGCAATTTCATAACCACTCCTACAACCCTTTAGATCACATAACATCAACAGATACGAAGAAAGTAAATTGGAAAAAGAAAACACTACATGGCAAGCTCTTGTATCATCTAAAACAGCCACACATTGATCAAGACGCATCAAACACATAGCTATGAAAAGGCAATATATACAGTGAGACGTAAGGACTCATGATTGCAATACAGGATCAAACAATAAACACCAGATATTACAGCAAGCATATTATTAAAGATCCCAATACCACAACAGATAAATGCAGACTTTGCAAACAACAAACAGAAACAGTAGATCACATCACAAGCGGATGTACAATACTAGCAAATACAGAATACCCCAGAAGACATGAGAATGTAGCAAAAATAATACATCAACAACTTGCCATACAACATAAACTAATAAAACAGCACGTTCCCACATACAAGTATGCACCACAAAATGTACTGGAGAAAGATGAATACAAATTAGACTGGAACAGAACCATTATAACAGATAAAACAACACCACATAACAAACCTGACATCATACTCACCAATTAAAAGAAGAAATTAACACAACTAATCGAAATATCCATACCCAATACAACAAATATACAGAAGAAAACAGGAGAAAAAATTGAAAAATACATCCAACTGGCTGAGGAAGTCAAAGACATGTGGCATGAGGATAAAGTTGACATCATACCAATTATACTATCAACTACAGGAGTCATACCACACAATATCCACCAGTACATCAACGCAATACAGCTACATCCAAACGTATATATACAACTACAGAAATCAGTAATTATTGATACACGTTCAATTACCCGAAAGTTCCTAAATGCAATGTAACATATACAGTACAGTTAAAAGGAAGTCACGCTTGACCAAGGTGCGCGTCACTTTCCATTTTTAACCAGACATAACGTCTGAGACAATAAAGAGAAATAATAATAATAATCATAGTAACACATTGAAACAGCAGGTGCTTATCAGACTCAATTTTGGAAGCCATAACTAGTGGTTCCATGGTTATAATACATACAAATCGTAATCGAGCTTGGAAATTATTTGCAAAGTACATTGTTATCCGTACAAAGGTCCTAATGAAGTGTAATGGACCCGAACGTGGCTAGAATCATAGTTGGTACTAATCAATGGGACCGTTGGGGGAGGATACACATAAAACAGGTTTTGAATCTAATAGATACAATGCTGCGAAACAATTCACATCCACGACGTGCAACAGACTTCTTTAAAAGCTGATCAGTGGAAACGGTTGTTCTTCCATTTCTGAGTTCGTAGTACATAAGTGCAAATGTTTTGTAGAAGACCCACTGAAATCACTGTATGAGCATTAAGACGCCAGATACCGCACCACGCAGACTACATTTAGCAATTAAAAACAAATACTCCTCGACCCGGAATCGATCTCTTGACCTCCTCCACGCTAACCTAAAACGCTAGGTACTGCACCAACTGCACAACAATATTGTTATCCGCTGACGGAGATAATTACCGTACGTGTAATTACAGTGTTGCCAGACTGCCAATCTTTAAAGGTCATTTGCTGCACAGGACGAAATTTACTGACAGATGTATTGCTAATATGTGAGGAATCACGCTACGAAGTCCGAATGCGCGAATTTTATTTCACCCTATATAGTAGTGCTGTGTTTGATGTGGTCAGTCAGTGTGAGAGGACGTTTCCAGCGTCGTACGTGACCGGGATCAGCATGGCACTGGAGCGACCGGAAATGACGCGATCAGCTCCCACAACTCGAACAACTTTTGGAGCGGACGGCCGTGGGGCTTAAGTGTTCAAATGAAGAGTAAATGCAAGTAAACACATCTCTTATTCCTTTCGCCACTAAAAGCAACAGTGACGAACGTTTAACAATCATATAGGCTGCATCAGTGATTTATACAGTTTTAAAGTTAGGACAAGTGCTCTATAGTTTTGGGAGCCACCCGACTTCCCATCATATTGAACTTGACAGAAGGAGCTTACAGGTGCTGAACGCCGAGGTTATCAGCACTTGAACATGGGGTCGTTGGATTTTCTCACCAATTCGAACTTATGGTAACTGGTGTACAGGCGGAATTTTGTAAACTGTAATCTCAGTGGGATGTATGGCGGGGGAGACTGCTTAAGAAAAGAACAAGTGGACCTGGGGAAAATTTGTGCTCCCGATTTTTGAACAGAACACGATGCTGTATGTTTAACATGTTGACCATTTCTAACTCAGATCCAGAACTGATTAAATGATGATGTCAGAGGAAAACTGTTTAACCTAGGACAGGCAGTATGGAATTCCGCACTTGGAACAAGTGAGCTGGGTACTATAAATAACCCAACAGTTCTCTAAAGGAAAGTCACTGTTGTGACCGAAGGAAACTACAATTGTCTGGCCATAACTGTGGATTCTTTGTTTGCTCTGGGAGAAAGCTGATCAATCCAGAACACAAGAAATATGAGTTCAAAAAATGGTTCAAATGGCTGTGAGCACTATGGGACTCAACATCTTAGGTCATAAGTCCCCTATAACTTAGAACTACTTAAACCTAACTAACCTAAGGACATCACACACACCCATGCCCGAGGCAGGATTCGAACCTGCGACCGTAGCAGCCCCGCGGTGAAATATGACTTCATTTTGTTACATAAATGAATAATAGATTAACTTAACTTTGCCACAGGAGTATGGATAATTTACAACTGTCACTGACTAGCAAAACATCATTTGAAGAGCTTAGAAAGAAACTGTTCCCTTGAGGTAAAATGTTCAACTTTTACGAAAGTACATCAGTTTACGAACATACTAACATACTCGTTCACCCTATTCGATGATGCTGAACGCTTCAGCTGAAGTTACAGACAGGGATGAGCTCTTGCGTGCTCGACACTATATGCATCTCAGTGTGAGACCAGTTCAGTGCTGAGAGGGTGGCGTGGTCTTCTTGGGTGCCTTCCCTCGGTGGTTGCCGGTTGCGGCGAGCACTCGCTAATGTGTGTGATATCGATTAGCGTTGCCGACTTTGGTGTGGCGTCGCGATCTCTGGACGATGCTACGGCTTCTCTTGGTCCTGTCTTCATGGACTGTGACGTCATAAAAGGCCAGCACCAATACTCTTGGTCAGTCATGTTGCCTTCTATACTTAGCATAAGTGACCTATTTAAGGACTCAAGTTGTTTTGGTAATAACTTTAATTTTCGTTATGTAACATTTGGAAACAATTTTTCTTTTGATGTACCGAAATTTTATTTTATTCTTTTGTATACGTCAGAAGTTAATGACAGTGAACGAGTGTCAGCAGTTCTCTACTCCTTAGTACAACGCTGAACATCAACAGGCGACATTACAAGAATATAAATATTTGTCACCACTACTTCTGGCCTGAAATTATACAATTCAAGCAAAAATAGAGTCTAGCAACGCTAATAATATGATGGACCTCCGTAAGCGAGTCCAGTGCATTAGTATGAAATGTCAATTTGTTGGCCAACGAACTGTATGACCGATACTTAGTTTCATTCCAAAATTTCCGTGGCCTTGTTTAACCATGTACGTGGCAAATTAAGTCACTCTCGCTTAATGCAACTTCTTATCCATTCTCTGCAGCAATGGTTCACCACCAAATTCTCTCTCTGAGCACAAATCATCCAAATGACACAGCTGACATTAGATTATCTCAGAATGCACCAACCACATATATAAAATTACAGTACTACTCAGTTATCTCTGAGTTTGCCAAACAGGAATACCAGTTAGAAAAAATGGAACTGTCCCAAGAGCATTTGACCTTAAATCCAGCCACGTATCTATAAGAAGTTCTTGGTCTCTGTATAGTCCTCACTATGAAATATTTCTGTCATCCTACAAACTATTAAACCGACTCTTTGCCATTACGAAATCATTCCATGACTCTCAAGGGGAACCACCACACAGTTTATTACTGATGGAAACTGGCAAGAGTTAAACCAATCAGCTATCTCGAGCCTGTAACCGATCTAACCTTTAGGCATTCAAATTATATTATCACTGTAAATTGCACTACACTGCTATGACTATGGATACTATAACTTATTGTAAGTGTATGTAATACAAAATGAGAATACCCCAGTGTAAACTTGACCATCCACTACGACTCCTGTATGAAATACCCCATAGTGTAGTTGACTGCCCAGTATTTCGTAATCACTTATGCTAACAGACATACAGCGATACAGTTACTTTTAGCAATTGTGTCATTATTTCAGGTGGCCGTCGAATCTTCTTCTCGTGGCCAGGTGCTACTGCTGGGAGACCTTTGCTGCTCGAACTACTACTGCTGTTGCCGCCGATGTAGGTATGAACTTTACTGCTTGGAACATGTATACATTTCAATGCTTCGTCATTTGTACTCTACAACATTTTTGAGCAAGCACATATCAGTAGCATTACAATAAGTAACGATGGATATTCAACAAATTCAGTCACTCTGCCAGTACGTTAAGATGGCAAACGTATTGTGACAACAGATAAAAAAAATTAAAAAAGAACTTCTTCCATTGTCCCATCATAGAGTCTCCTCCGTGCATTACATTGTAAAGCATCTGTCAAATAATGTGTGACAATGCTGTGTTCTTTAAACTTTAACCGTATTTATCAGTTATTACTCAGAACATAATTATAAATGACATTACTTACAGTACCAATGGGAAGTTGTGGAAACAGATTTTTTCTCTATTACTGTACAACAGATCATGTAACTTTATGAACTATCTTATCCACGATTGTTCAGTGCAATTTTAGCTTTAAAATAACTTACCTAGTTATAATTTTGTTTTAATTTAATTCAGAATCAGCCAATTTCCATTCCCCTTGCTACACAGCCATTAGTTCTGTATTTTGAAAAGCCTGCTAACATCCTCTCTAATTATTTCTTGATCTATTTATATCACAATAAATCTCTTTTACTGAAGTCCTTAAGTAAATTAGTTACATTTTCTGTTTCCTTATCTCTGTCAGGATAATTAACAGTACCAGACTGAGTATTGGTTGTTTCTGTCTGGACATTTCTTTAGGTGTAATCCACATCAACCAAATGAGTGAGTAGTCTACCCATTCACCCTTGGCTGTAATTTGGCCTTCTGCACTTATGCACTGAGTTTCAAAGCCAGCAGTCACATGCTTTCTCAGCTGATGAAACTGGAGCTTCACTTTCATGATATCATAACACACTTCCTTTAACATGACTGTAGTTGGATATGGAATAGATTTATTGAAGATGGACCTACATAAAAACAGAATAACTTTTGTAAGTATATTCAGTCTCTAGAACTTTAAAGATTACTTCTAACCAAAACATAATTTCCTCTTGGAAACTTGGGATAAATAATTATATGGTGAATCTCAACCACCATTCATTCTTGAAAATTCTATTTTCCACTACTTTCTTCCGCAAAACAACTTCATTTACTAATACTTTCATGTAGCGTGATACCCTCATCATTTGTCTTGTCTCCCTGTGTCACTAAGTCAACACTAACATTAACACATGGCAAGTTGTCCCTACAATGGATTATTTGTTGCTCCTGTCTCGCTTCCTCCAGCTCGTTTACTATATATTTGTCCTCTTTCTTTTCCTGACTCAGTGCAGTTGTCTCCTTCTTAATTTTTCCTGTAAATTTTTATTTTCTTCTTTAAATTACCCTGCCCACTTTTTAAATAATTTTGTTAATAGTTGAATCAATAAAGATTTTACATCACTATGTACTTGTGTGTGTTATATATTCACTAGTAATATTCTCAGTTTAAAATTACTAAGCAATTAGCCAAAATCAATCACATCAAATGAACACTACAGACAAATATCCTTTTTTAGTCCTTGAAATTATTAGTGTATTAATTACAAAACATTTCTCAGAAGTCTAGCACTAACTGTAACACAATACAGTAATTAAAATAGTATAGAGCTTTCAGTTTAATTATATAAGTTTTATCACGTTACACACCCTGCTTATTGGAGTCTTACATGTGGCAATGCCGTTGCCGAAGCATGTGTAGATCAGCCCTTTTTATTGCTCATGATAAACCACACATTGCATGTTGTACCACCATACAGCGAGACCTTCAGAGTTGGTGGTCCAGATTTCTGTACACATAGGTACCTGTAATACCCAGTAGCACGTCTTCTTGCATTGATGAATGCTTGTATTCACCGTGGCATACTATCCACAAGCTCATCAAGGCACTTTTGGTTCAGATTGTCCCACTCCTCAACGGAGATTCGGCGTAGATCCCTCAGAGTGGTTGGTGGGTCACTTCGTCCATAAACAGTCCTTTTCAATCTATCCCAGACATGTTCGATAGGGAGCAAGTGAGGTATATGAAAATGCGATGGGCAAAACTGATGGAACGGCCATATATGATTTTGGCTAAAGGTTAGCGGACTGAGATAATATTGACCCGTTCAGAACTCTAAGAATGATAATGGTATCGACTACTACTGTTGAGGGAAAGTAATGCTGGAGGAGGATGTCCCGTTACAACATACAAAAGCAGCCATCCTTAAATAACTCCGGATTGAAGGGAAACGGATGACTCAAATTTGGTCCTCCTGTGTATCCGACCTTAGTCTAAGATACCGTTTAACTGTTTGATAAAATCTTGCTTCCTGTAGATTTCACGTGAAAAAAACGAAACGTCCGGGAGGTTTTTGAAGCATGCCACTTACGAACTTTATAAAATAATACAAATCGAACTTTGAAGGAAGATAAATGGATATAGTGAAAACGAAACTTTTTATATTGAATACTCTTGATCCGTTGTCGGGGTACGAAAGTTTAAAGTCCAGCTTAATGTAGCACGTGAAATACGCTCTTGCGTGACCTGAATGCACGGAGACGGTTTAAAGGGAACCAAGAAATAAAATAAAGCATTCTTACGATAAAACTAAAAACTCGATTTTCAGACATCTAGTTTCATTCTGATTTTACGAGAAAAACATGTTATTTGTTTATGTATAAGAAGCGAACTAGCTTTTCTACTTTCCAGGCAGCTTCAAAGACATTTAAATCAAAACATCTTGATGGATTCGCTCTTTTTTAACAGTCAACCCTATTTCCCCAGCACAATGAGCTCTCTTACACCAACCCCCTCTATTACACTAATGGTGAGGAGTACGAGATGATACAGACAAAATTTGTAGTGACTGGGATGCACCTACAATAGGAAGCATCCGAGAGTGCGCGTGCAGCTGTAACAGGAAGTATCCCAGAGTGGGGAAGCATGCGTCCTAAAATTTATTGACATGGTGTATCATACTGCAAGACATGACAAGTTGCCATGTTGCATGACGTGATAGTATGTGTCATGTTACATGGTATGACATCATGTATCAAGTTACTTTACTTGACACGATTACGTGCCATGGGTACTAATACTGAAAAGTAAAGGAGCGCTAATATGTGAAGATGTTTTGATTTAAATGTCTCTGAAGGTGTCACGTAAGTTTAAATGCTAGTTCCCTTCCTTTACAGGCCTAATTTTGCCCAGAACATAATCGACTTTTTTTCTGCTACGGTAGGGACGCTTTTCACAGTTTTCTTGATAGCCCCATAATTATCTCTCCGTTTCAGTGTCCCTTTTATCAGTGATATTACCAATATTTATTGTCGTGTTTCACGTTAGAAGAATTTTGTAAGGATACTAGGCGAGGGAAGACTTCATGGCGCTAATGTTACCGGGTAAGACACAAGCATACATGAACAAGGGTTTGAAAGTAAGTTAATTATTTGACACGGCGATCTGTAGGGATTCATGGTTCACATGATTCCAAGCCTCTTGTTATGTGACTCATTACAATGATCAGGCTTGACCACTGTAACAGGTGCAGGTGCACTCATACAATACGTATGTGAAGCATGAGCTACAGCAATGAGTGAAAAGTTTCGGACGTTAGCCCGAAACTAGACAGTAGGCAGCACCTGGGGCTGGGGAGGCTCTTGCTGTAAACAGATAAGAGCAAATCAACTGCCCAGAGTCGAGAGAATCGACAGGCCCAGCCGTAAATCAGCCGGCAGTTAATTTAGGCCGGCGCATGAGGCGCTACCGGAAGCCATTGGTTAGGCTGACCCTAGACAGAAAGACGAAGTAATGGTGGCTCGTGCCGCGGCGGCCGTATTTGATCTGGCAGGAGCCTCGGGACTGGACCTGGAGTCTCCAGTCGCGTGCTCACTGAGGACCGGTTCCAGTGGAAGTGCGTGACGCGTGCACACTGGCTAGCCGGTGTCCCGTCTGGCCTCTTTAGGGGAGGCCCAATTCTCAAGCGCTTCCCCGAATGCCGCCACCGCCGGTGTCATCACCGACTAAATCACCCACTCAGGAATCATGGCTGCTCCGAAGTAGTCTCATATTCATATTGTTCGAGGGACTGGGACCAGAGCTACTTCCTGCGATAACTGTAATAATATATGCAGCTGTTAAACAGTATTAAAAGAGAGATGACAGGTGAAAAATTACTCAATCTCAGGCGTGGGGACATTCTAGATATTGCGCTAAGTGTTCTAATTCAATTAAATAACCATCATCATCAAGTATTTGATGTTCACTAGTGGATGATAACGCATCTAGACTCTTTCCTGTAACGATACATCTATGTGACTTTTGGAATTTGAAGGCTAACTGTCTCAGAGAGGCTAGAGTGTAGTATGCGGCTATAAATTTTGTGAAGAGGCAGATTCATATTTCTCGAATCTATAGCACTTGGGTTTTGGTCTTGTCATATAGTTTTGAAGTAGATACTTGATATTTCTGGTTGACAATTCGAAGATTGGGAGTTTTTAGGTAATAAAATTTCATAACTGACGAATCTGCTGAAGTTTGAAGGAAAAATGTAAAGTATGTCATTGTTTGTATCATAAATTGCGACTTTTATATGAAAACTAGCATTGATTATGAAATTAAGTAAATGTAAAATCACTCTACTCTTATGGCGGCCGTTGAAGCCTAGTACTATCGGAATATGTAACGACATTGTAGAAAATGGAAAACGAATCACTAATTTTGCATTTTTAAGAAATATTTCTGCATTTTTGTAGCAGAAGATATGTTATCTCAAGGAAAAAATATAAATTAAGCAATACAAAACGTTAAAGGAGATGCAAAACTTTGTTTCATGTACAGAAATTATTGCGAACGATTGGTGTGACGACGAAGCGTGATGTATTTTCTACAGATATGAAGTGTTACAATTATGGATGTACAGGGCTTAGCAGAAACAGTGCCGCCAGCCTTGCTGGAACAGGGGTGTCATGAGTCATCAACAGCATTAATTCAGTGGTAGCAGAGATCTACAGGGAGCAAGCATGAAGATTTCCAGGTGGAGGCAATCAGGTTGAAGCAGTGTGTAAATAGTGCCTTATGCAGGCAAGGGCTATAGCATGATCCTGGGATTAGAATTTCTGCACCAACATCATGCTGTAAGAGTGTGACCTTCAGAGACGTATGATGAAAAATAGTGGGAAGGCATTCCAGCTAGAGGAAGCCGTCTGTTGTGGAGTGCATCCACTGTAGTGAGCAATGGGTTTAAATCTCACAAAAATGACTAAGGTTGTATTTGCATGATTGCGTGCCTAGTGACAACCAGACGTTGCTTCGGGTTAGCGTGGACCCAGACTTACCAGTCGATGTGTTACGAATAACAGATCCACTGGAAGGGATCGATGTATCAGATTCAGCGAGATGTTTGGTTAAATGCAGTATTATATGTGTGTGGGATAGAATGGTGTGTAGGTATTTCCCATCAATAGTGACAGGTTTGGCACCGAAGAAATAAAGTTGACGAAGGAAATGTTAATAGCGAGATTGGACATTCCGGAGGAGATGGAGCGCTGCACAAATGATATAAGCCATGAAGAGCCACTAGATGCCAGTAAGACAGCATTACGTAAGAAAGTGGAGCATCCGTAAGGTGTGAAGAGAGCGTAGATAGAGAAGTTATTGGTAGAAATTGAGGATTTGTTTTTTGCTTCCAGTCCATTGTCAGGAACGCCCGTTACACAATATAGAATTACCATAGTGAGAGAAGCACAGGTGTACCGCAAAACATATAGAATACCTCGGCACTTGCAAACTACAGGGAGGAGTTTATTAATGAAGGGATAAGAGAAAAAAGTAATGGTCGACAGGGAGCAGGAGTTGTGATAATGATGTGAAAGCTACAGACATATCCAATAAACAAAGATTTTGCTGTTATAACAACTATCTTATTATTCTCCATTTGTGTGGCCATATTGTCAGTACTTGTTTTACAAATCCTGAGGGCATTTTCGTTGCGTCGTTACAACAACAAGAACGTGTGTATTTTTCTTACCAGAGGCGTTTCGCTTTAATGAGGTAAAGCATCATCAGTGATCTGTAATTAAGACTATTTACAATCTGATTTGTTTTTAAGACCGAAAAACTGTTCACCAACAATTTGTTGGCTTTTATGTATGGTAATTTCAGCTTAGTTTCTCCCCAACATAAGGAAACGACGTCTGCCAGCTCGTTTATGGTTTCTTTCTTCATGCTCTAAATGTTCAGAAAGGTAAAATTTTACACTTCAGAAATCGGTAATGTCAATGAGTCGCTGTTGGAGTCGTCCAACTCATACAAATACCTGGGTGTAAAGTGGATATGAAATGGAATGACGACATAGGTTCATTCGTGGGTAAAGCAGGTGGTAGACTTCGGTTTATTTGTAAAATTCTGGGGAAATGCAGTCAATCTACAAAAGGAGATTGCTTACAAATCACTCGGTAACCGGTTTTAGAATATTGCTCAAGTTCGTGGGACCTGTACTGGATACGACTAACGGGGGATATTAAAAGTACACAGAGAAAGACAGCACGAATGGTCACAGGTTTTTTTAATCCGTGGAATAGTATCACAGATATATTGAAGGAACTGAACTGGAAGACTCTTGAAAATAGACGTAAGCTATTCCGAGAAAGTCTATTAACAAAGTATCAAAATCACCTTTGAACGATTACTCTGGGAATATACTGCAATATCCTACGTATCGCTCACATGGGTGTCGTGAGGATAACATTAGAATAAATACTGCACGCTCAAAGGCATTCAACCATTCTTCCCGCTGTTCGTATGTGAATGGAGCAAGAAGAAACCCTAATAACTCGTAAACTTGGACGTGGCCTCTGCCATGCACCTCACGATGGTTTGCAAAGTATAGATGTAGATGTCGAATCAGTCCGCTATTTCGCAAAAAAATAAAGCAGATGTGGAACAGGGCACAAAGAGCAAATACGAAGACTACGGAGAAACAAAAAGAGGCAGTAAGTCACGTGGGGACGTTACTGCGCTATACGGTGGGCCAGTGGGTGGATGTAGTTGAGTACATATGTGCCGAAGGAGGAGAGAAAGGAGTTTTTAACACGGCACCAGGGCCCGTACCAAGTAATCGAAACTATGTCACCAGTGAATGTAAGCAGGATGGGGATTGTACATGTGGGAAGTCTGCGACCATTCACGGATGTTACATAGGCGATTCCACAACAAGTGCTAGTAAAGGCAAGGAAGAATATGAAAAGGAAAAAAACGAAACGATAAGCAACGGGAGAGGGTAGTCTGAATACCTCAGACTCGTTATATTAAGCTCAAGAGAGTAGTTATGTGTACCGATTTTGTGCAGTTTATCTGCATGTGTCGTGCAGGACTTAATATTGATAGTAGACCTATATATTTATTTGTGGTAGTCTTACCAGTAGAACAAGATGATCGCTGTTCAGAGACAGCAGGCTTCTTGGGGGAGGGTAGGTGATATGGATCGCTGTCATCATGTTACCACGCGAAGGAGAGGAAGAATGCTCGTTTTGGCAGTGCTATATCTCTTCACCGGGGCAGAGTAACGATACTGCAAGTGCATCACATGGACGGTAGAGTGTTGTTTTCTAGACTGAGAGATGCCGTATTTTCTAGACAAAATGGTCTTTAGTATTTATTGTGTGGGAGTTACGAAATTGATCAGGAGGCTGGAAGAAGTATTTTCATCGTAGGCAAGAATTGACCATTAATAGGGAGAAGCAGCGTCAGGTCTTATAGGAACACAGAAACTTGCTCGAGGCATATGCACGACTAAAGGAACAGATGCAACAGGTGACTAAAGTAGTTCGATTGAAGACAATCTTCGGGACAGCAAACGCAAGCGACGTGAGCAAATTGAATTAAGTGCCAGACGCCGCAAGTGGGTTAGTGGAAGGGTTCCAATGGTTCAAATGGCTCTGAGCACTATGGGACTTAACTTCTAAGGTCATCAGTCCCCTAGAACTTAGAACTACTTAAACCTAACTAACCTATGGACATCACACACATCCATGCCCGAGGCAGGATTCGAACCTGCGACCGTAGCGGTCGCGCGGTTCCAGACTGAAGTGCCTAGAACCTCTCGGCCACAAAGACCAGCTTGGATGTTATTCAATCTGTATGTTGAGTAAGTAGTAAAGGAACAAAAGAAAATTTTGGAATAGGAATTAAAATCCATGGAGAAGAAATAAAAACTTTGTGGTTGTAATTCTGTCAGAGACAGAAAAGGGCCTGGAAAAACAGTTCGGAATGGACAGTGTCTTGAAAGCAGGATATAAAATGAATATTAACAAAGGCAAAACGAGGACAATGGACTGTAGTCGGATTAAATCAGGTGATGCTGAGAGAATTAGATTAGGAAATGAGACACTTAAAGTAGTAGATGAGTTTTGCTATTTGGGGAGCAAAATAACTGATGATGGTCGAAGTAGAGGGGATATAAAATGTAGACTCGCAATGGCAAGCAAAGCGTTTCTGAAGAAGAGAAATTTGTTAACATCGAGTATAGATTTAAGTGTCAGGAAATCTTTTCTGAAAGTATTTGTATGGAGTGTAGCCATGTATGGAAGTGAAACGTCGACGATAAATAGTTTAGATAAGAAGAGAATAGAAGCTTTCGAAATGTGGTGCTATAGAAGAATGCTGAAGATTAATTGGGTAGATCACGTAACTACTGTGGAGGTACTGAACAGAATTGTGGAGATGAGGAATTCGTGCCAAAACTTTACTAGAAGAAGTGATCGGTCGGTAGGACACGTCCTGAGACATCAAGGGATCACCAATTTAGTATTGGAGGGAAGCGCGGAGGGTAAAAATCGTAGATGGAGACCAAGGCGTTAATACATTAAACAGATTCAGAGGATGTAGGTTACAGTAGTTACTCGGAGATGAAGAAGCTTGCACAGGATAGAGTAGCATGGAAAGCTGCATCAAACCAGTCTCTGTACTGAAGACCTCAACAACAACAACAGAGTATATTTAAAATGGTGACGATCTTGCTGCTCTGAAATGATTATTAAGTTAGAAGGACCCACCGAGCAGAATAAGAAGATGGGCATTAAGACCCAGTAAGTGTGACTACAAAGTAGTTCACTAGCCAGGAGAGAAACAGAGAAATGCAGATCCATTACGAAGGAAGGTAATGACAGTATAAGTTCTGGCAAGTGATTCACAATGTTGACAGTAACCTAAACAATACACATGCAACTAGAGAGCACCTACTGTGGTGTCTGCTACGCAAGGTAACAAATTCAGTGCCATTAGTGATGGTACTGGCTATGTTGAAGCAATAATTTCCAAAGGAAATGAATAATCATGTGCTGTATGGTGACGGAGAATACAGAGCAATGAACCAAGGGATAGTGATGAAATACAGGCGGAAAGCAAAGAAAATAGCTGTGCATTAATATGTAAAGAGTCGTGTGCCGTGGGTATAGCGTACAGACTTCAGCCGTATATGAGTACCATTATAGATGCTCCCATTTGAAATGGTTCGGGCGGATGTGTTATGACCGTTTAATCAGACTGCTGTTTGGAATCATTTTGTGTCGATGTTGATTGATCATTCCTCTCAATATGTTGAGATGATACCTAAGCCAAATTAGCAACTGTTTATAGTCACACAAGCAATAGTCAATAGTGGATGCAGAATTTTGAAGTACCAGAAAAGTTTATTACGGATTAGTGTTCGACTTTCATATCAGACGTGATGAACCAATTACTTGTTTGTTGCATATGAAGAATTTAGTTCAAATCAGCCTCAGCCGAATGCAGGAACAGAATGGATGCATCAAACAATCGGAAGAACGCTGCGTTATTATGTGAACCCTCACCACAATGATTGAGACACATATATTTCGATTGTAGAGTGTGTGTACAGTTCAAATGTTAACCCAAGTACAGAGTTGTCTCCATCCTGGCTGACACATGAGAGAAGAATGCCATCAAAATTTTAACACGATTAAGCCCAAAAGAGGCAAGGATGTTGAGTCGATCAGTGAATTCACAAAAACAGTGGGAGAGGTACAGAGGGCGAACACCAAGGCATTAGACAACGAAGCTGCCAAATGCGCAGGAAGCTTAGTGCAGCATAAAGTGGGGCAGAGGGTAATGTCTTCTAGCCCTTGAACACCAAATAGCAAGACGATAAAGTTTGTAACAAAGTACAGAGGAGTTTATCAGGTAATAAAAAGCACATTACCAGTCCATGTTAGGCTACAGTAGCTGATAACATCGACAGTACTCATGTTGGAAGCCTGGTCACAGTCGCTCGGGAATCGAGCCTAGGGGTGGTTAGAGGGGAACCATAGGAAAAAGCAAATAGGACGAAGTGGTGGAGTATAGGGGAAAGTGTATACCAACGTATGAACTCAGATCGACGAAGTAGCATATGTCTTCTTTTTGTGTTTACTGATTATTAGTTTCGATATAATGTGCAGGGTACCAGGGGTAGCACAGAAAAGCTGAACGTGTGAGCTGTGTATTAGAATAAGGGCTCCATAGTTGCACTTTTACGAAACATGCTGACCAGTGTAATTTTTTTCCCTCTGCAGCAGAGTGTGCGATGATATGAAACTTCCTTGCAGATTAAAACAGTGCTCCAGATCGAGACTCGAATTGGGGACCATTGCCTTTCGTGAGTAAGTACTCTTCTGACTGAGCTACCCAAGCGCGCCTCATTCCCCATAGTTACACATTTGCTTCCGCCTGTACCTCATCTCCTACACTCCAAATTTCACAGAAGGATATTGCAGAGACATGGCTTAGCCATAGCCTGGCGGATATTTCTAGAGCGAAAGTCAAAGGTCGCCAGTCCGTGTCTTCATTAGCCACACTGTTTTGATCTGCCAGGAAGTTTCTGATCAGACCCACACCGCTACAGAGTGAAAAATTCAAACGGCAAACATCTCCTAAGTTGTGACGAAGCCAAGTCTGCGCGGTATCCTCTCTTCCAGGAGTGCTAGTCCTGCAAAATTCACAGGAAAACTGCTGTGAAGTTTGGAAGAGGTACTTGCAGAATTTAAGCAGTGAGGATGGGACACAATTCCGGCTTTGTTAGCTATTCGGTCGAGCACCCGCCAGCGAAAGGAAATGCGCCAAGATTGAGTTTCGGTCCAGCACAGTTTTAATCTGCCACAAAATTTCATGCTGACCGGTAACAACAGACTTCTTAGGGAGGAGTGAGGACGATTTAGACCCTTTCCTCGTCCTTACAGTGCGATTTAGGATGCAAAGGATGCTTGCAAAGGTTGTGCAGTAACTCTTCACCTGTGACAAAGTGGGGGCACAGTGGAACCAACGTCAGCAGCGTGACAGTCATGCAGCAACGACAGAGGGAGAGCTGCGACAATGCCAGAGGGGGGAAAGCCAATGTTCATCTCATGTGATTCCGACAGCAACGAAAGTATGCACATTGAAGTTATTCATGGCCAGTGTAGGGGTCAGCATTCTCCAAGGGATGTAGTAGAACATAGGCCATATTTCCAGCAAGCAGATCTACATCGGACTCGACCATAACACAGCCACAGATGCATTGGTGGCATGAGACGCTGGGGATACGTCTTGAGCATAACCAAACATTTCTCAATCACATGTGGAAACCCGACCTGATCCATTTCTTGGAAAAATTGACAGCTAAGAGGGATGAATCTCCGTGGAACAGTTAACACAGGATGTTACGCAATGTCAGGCATGGCAAAGACGAGTAACTGTGACATTCAGTGTCGTGATACCTGGCGCCATAGTGACTAATTTCCATAGATATCACCTATTTGAGATTAAGGGTCACCCAGTAGACTGATCCACTGCTAATACAGATCCAGGTAGAGTGGACTATAGAGCGTAAACTTGAATATGGTGTTGCAACAAACATTTGAAGTGTAAGAATGCTTATAGAATTCAGTGTGTCAACTAAAGGTGATTGACTGATCTGGCCTTGTAACGCTAACCAAAACGGCCTTGCTGTTGTGGTACTGTGAACGGCTGAAAGCAAGAGGAAACTACAGCCGTCATTTTTTCCGAGGGCATGCAGCTTTGTTGTATAATTAAATGATGATGGCATCCTCTTGGGTAAAATATTCCGGAGGTAAAATAGCCCCCCATTCGGATCTCCGGGCGGGGACTACTCAAGAGGACGTCGTTATCAGGAGAAAGAAAACTGGCGTTCTACGGATCGGATCGTGGAATGTCAGATGCCTTAATCGGGCAGGTCGGTTAGTAAATTTAAAAAGGGGGAATGGATAGGTTAAAGTTGGATATAGTGGGAATTAGTGAAGTTCGGTGGCAGGAGGAACAACACTTTTGGTCAGATGAATACAGGGTTATAAATTCAAAATCAAATAGGGATAACGCAGGAGTAGGTGTAATAATGAATAAAAAATAGGAGTGGAGGTAAGCTACTACAAACAGCATAGCAAACGCATTATTGTGGCCAAGATAGACACGAAGCCCACGCCTACTACAGTAGTACAAGTTTATATGCCAACTAGCTCTGCAGATGATGAAGAAATTGATGAAATGTATGGTGAGATAAAAGAAATTATTCAGGTAGTGATGGGAGACGAAAATTTAATAGTCATGGGTGAGTGGAATTCAACAGTACGAAAAGGAAGAGACGGAAACGTAGTAGGTGGATATGGATTAGGGCTAAGAACTGAAAGAGGAAGCTGCCTGGTAGAATTTTGCACAGAGCATAACTTAATCATAGCTAACACTTGGTTCAAGAATCATGAAAGAAAGTTGTATAAATGGAAGAACCCTTGAGATACTGGAAGGTTTCATATAGATTATATAATGGTAATACAGAGATTTAGGAAGCAGGTTTTAAATTGTAAGACATTTCCAGGGGCAGATGTGGACTCTGACCACAATCTATTTGTTATGAACTGTAGACTAAAACTGAAGAAACTGCAGAAAGGTAGGAATTTGAGGAGATGGGACCTGGATAAACTGGGAGAACCAGAGGTTGTACAGAGTTTCAGTGAGAGCATAAGGGAACAATTAACAGGAATAGGGGAAAGAAATACAGCAGAAGAAGAATGGGTAGCTTTGAGGGATGAAATAGTGAAGGCAGCAGAGGATCAAGTAGCTAAAAAGACGAGGGCTAGTAGAAATCCATGGGTAACAGAAGAGATACTGAATTTAATTGATGAAAGGAGAAAATACAAAAATGCAGTAAATGAAGCAGGCAAAAAGGAATACAAACGTCACAAAAATGAGATCGACAGGAAGTACAAAATGGCTAAGCAAGGTTGGCTAGAGGACAAGTGTAAGGATGTGGAGGCTTATCTCACGAGAGGTAAGATAGATACTGCCTACAGGAATATTAAAGAGACCTTTGGAGAAAAGAGAACCACTTGCATGAATATCAAGATCTCAGATGGAAACCCAGTTCTAAGCAAAGAAGGGAAAGAAGAAAGGTGGAAGGAGTATATAGAGAGTCTATACAGGGGCGATATTCTTGAGGACAATATTATGGAAATGGAAGAGGATGTAGATGAAGATGAAATGGGCGTTATGAATAGTTGCGTGAATAGTTTGACAGAGCACTGAAAGACCTAAGTCGAAACAAGGCGCCGGGAGTAGACAACATTCCATTAGAACTACTGACAGCCTTGGAAGAGCCAGACCTGACAAAACTCTACCATCTGGTGAGCAAGATGTATGAGACAGGCGAAAATCCCTCAGATTTCAAGAAGAATATAATAATTCCAATCCCAAAGAAAGCAGGTGTTGACAGATGTGAAAATTACCGATCTATCAGTTTAATAAGTCACAGCTGCAAAATACTAACGCGAATTCTTTACAGGCGAATGGAAAAACTGGTCGATGCTGACCTCGGGGAAGATTAGTTTGGTTTCCGTAGAAATATTGGAACACGTGAGGCAATACTGACCCTACGACTTATCTTAGAAGAAAGATCAAGGAAAGGCAAAACTACGTTTCTAGCATTTGTAGATTTAGAGAAAGCTTTTGACAAAGTTGACTGGAATACTCTCTTTCAAATTCTGAAGGTGGCAGGGGTAAGAAACAGGGTGCCAAAGGCTATCTACAATTTGTACAAAAACCAGATGGCAGTTATAAGAGTCGAGGGGCATGAAAGGGAAGCAGTGGTTGGGAAGGGAGTGAGACAGGGTTGTATCCTCTCCCCGATGCTATTCACTCTGTATATTAAGCAAGCAGTAAAAGAAACAAAAGAAAAGTTCGGAGTAGGTATTAAAATCCAGGGAGAAGAAATAAAAACTTTGAGGTTCGCCGATGACATTGTAATTCTGTCAGAGACAGCAAAGGACTTGGAAGAGCAGTTGAACGGTTTGGACAGTGTCTTGAAAGGAGGGTATAAGATGAATATCAACAAAAGGAAAACGAGGATAATGTAATGTAGTCGCATTAAGTCGGGTGATGCTGAGGGAATTCGATTAGGAAATGAGACACTTAAAGTAGTAAAGGAGTTTTGCTATTTGGGGAGTAAAATAGCTGATGTTGGTCGAAGTAGAGAGGATATAAAATGTAGACTGGCAATGGCAAGGAAAGCGTTTCTGAAGAAGAGAAATTTGTTAACATCGAGTATAGATTTAAGTGTCAGGAAGTCGTTTCTGAAAGTATTTGTATGGTGTGCAGCCATGTATGGAAGTGAAACGTGGACGATAAATAGTTTATATAAGAAGAGGATTAGAAGCTTTCGAAATGTGGTTCTAAAGAAGAATGCTGAAGATTAGATAGGTAGATCACATAACTAATGAGGAGGTATTGAATAGAATTGGAGAGAAGAGAAATTTGTGGCACAATTTGACTAGAAGAAGGGATCATTAAGGGCATATTTAGAGGCATCAGTGGATCACCAATTTAGTACAGGAGGCCAGCGTGGAGGGTAACAATCGTAGAGAGAGACCAAGAGATGAATACACTAAGAGATGAATTCAGAAGGATGTAGGCTGCAGTAGGTACTGGGAGATGAAGAAGCTTTCACAGGATAGAGTAGCATGGAGAGCTGCATCAAACCAGTCTCAGGACTGAAGACCACAACAACAACAACAACAACTAAAGACGTTACCGGTGAAATATAATGGCTGTCCAACAAGTTTTTTCTTCATATATTTATTGATTTCAGTTATTTCTTTTGATAAAATGTCGTGGTATATGCCACCTTCTTCTGGAATACATTTGCAATATGTCTTGTTTAATATAGCCTATTATATCATGTTTGATTTATCTCATCAGTGTACTCCTTCAACCAGCATTATTGCATGAAAGAGATGCTGTGCCTTATACTAAAAAGTTCGATCTTCAGCCTGAGATACTGCTGGAGGTTTTTGTAGTGCACAGGAACGACTGCTTAATCGCTAGTGTTGTCAGGGACTTTGGGAAGGAACCATTTTTCTGGAGTAGGCACACTGGACACAGCGGTAAACCGCTATCCCCGTCCAGTAAATTTGTAGGATTTGCCAATTCCAGTTAAAGAACATATCTCTCACCAGCATCCATAGCCACATGATCGACGTTTTGCATCTGTCGGGCAATTTCCTCCTCAGGTAGCCATCAGAACCCTCAGATTTGTAGACTTCGATGTAGAGTTGCTTTGATCCAGGTGAAGCAGATGGCCTGTTCTCCTCCTCACTCATTCCTGAATCATTTGCCATGACTTACCTGTGAATAGACTTAAAAAGCCCACGTGAACCTTAAATTTGAAGAAGAGCAGCATGTCAACATAGGTGAACAGTGCAATGTTGAAAAGTGTTCTTATTAATACTGCGACCCTGGAAAGGACTCGCGCGGTGAAATAGATGGCTCGATCCAGATACTATGTGCTCTAGCATACACCCCAGAATTTCTCGAAGATGCTTGCGAACATGTGAACACTGGTATTATCGTATAATCTAGCATATTCCCCTAAATCAGAAACGCCGAACTTCTTTCAAACATGCACCATGTGCTTGTATTCTCCATCCATTAGGGCAGAGCCAGTTAATATTTCGGAGAATATAGCTATGTCTGGCATAGTGATTTCGTACGGGCTCTCCAACGAATACAGGTATTCTTATGGAAAGGCTCTGTTCCTCATCACGAGCTTAAACTTTCCACTATCGGGATATGTGGCTCTGGTGACATGCACGCCTTCGGCACGCACCGTCGCAGCAAATTTCTAAAGTGACACAAATATAAGGTGCAGTAAAGTCCACGAAGCGGAACAATGTTCATGGCGTAGTTCTTTTGGGAAAAAATGTACTTTTCTGTGGTATCAGGAAAGACACTGACAATGTTACCGTTCAAAACGAAATCACCCAGGTGCTGGACGAGGAAGTGGCCATCACACACACTTGAACTGCGAAAGGAGATGGGTATTTGCCATGGCAGTTGTTACTTGCAGTTGCATACTTTGTGAACTGCGCCGTGGATTTTCCTCGTTTGCATGACAATGGTCTCTACATGGGGTTTACACTTCTTTACACAACGGCAGTCCGCAAATACGACAGTCAGCTGCCTGCTCTTGTAAGGCATCAATCTCTTGCAAGTCGACAGTGGGGACATTGCTGCGATAACTTGCAACTTCCCATGAACGTTTTTCGACCTCAGCGAACAGCTATCGCGGAGGATTACCCCCAGCGTGTGATTCCAATTGGTTATGAATGGAGTCATATGAGCATACAAACAGACACGCTGCCACATACAGTACGTGTTCCTTCTGTGAAGGTAGTATTAGAAGCTGCGGTGTCGCCTTCACAATGCGCCACAGGAGCTAGGAGGCACCCGAAGTCTTTGTATACGACGATGGGGCATCACTCCTGGTTGTGGCGTTCTTAATTCTTTTTATCCTGGGTAGGCATTTCGTCACGTACCGATTCCTTGCTCGAGCAGTCATTCAGTTGCCTTTCAAGATACTCTCTCTTGGTAAAAGACTTGAAACATCTACGACGAAAGTGGTGTGAGCCACAATGTTTGCGGATTTGGGAGGAAAGTAGATGGGACATGTTTTTGATGCACAGGTAGTGCCGCTGCTCACTTTCAGAGAGTATCAACATATCTACGTGTTTGGGACACTATCAGCTAATTTTTTAAAAAAATAGGGGGATCAAACTACTCAATGCTTGACTTCCTTGTCCTTTGCAGTGTGCTCATGGTCATCATCTTGTGGCTTACTAAGAGCAACATCCAGTGTATGTACATGAATTGAATAATATGGGTTGTGCTTCTAGAATTTTGATAGGTCCTGGAGTTGTAAGGGGAATATGATGCCTCGGAAACTATCACGCTCGGTGACATCAGACGAATGTTCAAGGTAATCTCCATCGCTAGGCAGAAGCAAGTGGCGACAAAAACAGTGTTCACGTTGGTGTGTAGTATGTATGAGATTGGCAATATACCATCTGATTTTCGGGAATAACATTATCAGCACAATTCCGAAGGTAGCAAGAGCCGGCAAGTGGGAGAATTAGACCATGTTAACAGCTCATGCATCCAGTCTGCGACAAATATAATTTATAGAAGAATAGAAAAGAAACCTGAGGTTGTAATAGATGACGATCAGTTTGGTTTTAGGAAAGGTAAAGCCTCGAGAAAGGCAGTTCTGACGTTGCCGTTGATAGTGAAAGCAAGACTGAAAAAAATCGAAACATGCTCATAGGATTTGTCGACGCTGAAAAACCGTTCGGCAGTGTAAAATGGTACAAGAAGTTCGTAATCCAGAGAAAAATCGGGATGAGGTACAGATAAATATGTATAGTTTACGATGTGAACAAGAAGCAAAAGAGAGCAGTAACAATGGAACGCCAAGTTCTGGATTAAAAAGGGTGTAAGACAGGGTTGTAGTCTTTCGCCTCTACTGTTTAATCTGTGCATCGAAGAACCAATGAAGGACATAAAAGAAAGGTGCAAGAGTTCGATTAAAGTTCAGGGTGAGAGGATATCAATGATACAATGCGCTGATGACATTGCTATCCTCGGTGAAAGTGAAGAAGAGTTGCTGGATGATTGGAATGAACGGTATAATGAGTACAGAATATGGGTCGGACAGCAACTCGAGCAAAGACGAAAGTAATGAGAAGTAACAGAAGTAAGAGCATCGAGAAATTTAACATCGGAATTAAGGATTACACAGCAGACGGAGGGTGTAAAAGAACCCATGACGGATGGAGGAAGGACGACATAAAAAGCAGACTAGGACTGGCAAAACACTCTTCCCAGACAAGAGAAGTCTAGTCGTAACAAATATAGGTCTTAGAGGAAAAAAGTTCTGAGAATGTACGTTTGGAGAACGGTATCGTGTGATAGTGAGGCACGGACTCTAGGAAAAGTCTTCAAGACGTGGTGCTACAAGAAATGTTGAAAATTTAGTGGACTGATAAGGTATGGAATTAGGAGGTTCTCCGCAGTATCAACGAGGAAATAAACGTATGAAAAACACTGACAATAAAAAGGGACGGAATGATAGGACATCTGTTAAGGCATCAGGGAATGACTTCCATGGTACCAGAAGGAGCTGTTAACGGTAAAAGCTGTAGAGGAAGACGAAGATTGGTATACATCCCGTATGTATTTGAGAACTTATTGCCCCCCTCACCCCCACCCTCAAATTAAGGAGACCAGAGACATGTGAGTGTATATGGAGGCAGAGTACACAGCTGTGCGCCTTACGAGACCCTCTTTCCTGAATTTTAGAAAACAACCCTTCTTGATGAATGTTACAATGCTCTATAAATCATAGATCGGAAAAATGATTTTTGGACGTAAATCACTGACAAGACGAAGCATTTAGGATCACATCTGATGCAGCTTCTCTCTCTGAATTGTGAAACAATATTTACCTTTGGAATTTTAGATTGTAAAATGGAAAAAATTACTCTCACTATTCTCAAAAAATGGTTCAAATGGCTCTGAGCACTATGGGACTTAACATCTGAGGTCATCAGTCTCCTAGAACTGAGAACTACTTAAACCTAACTAACCTAAGGTCATCACACACATCCATACCCGAGGCAGGATTCGAACCTGCGACCGTAGCAGTCGCGCGGTTCCGGACTGCGCGCCTAGAACCGCTAGACCACCGCGGCCGGCACTATTCTCATGTTTAGTCGTTAACACTAGTTAACGATGAACACTGGAAAAAAAGTGACGGCATATAATTGTTCTTTGGGAACATTATATAAAACTATCAGGTCATACACATAACGCACAACATTGATTACAATCTTCAGAATACATTTAAAATCAACATTCAATAAAATTTACAAAAATATCATCCAGAGTACCGACTAAAGAACTGCCTGTTGCTAGGACGTCTTTCGATAGTATATTTTATCACTGAACGAAAAATAACTGAAACTGAGTGTATTTTCGAGTAGATATATAAACTCATCTACTTACCCGCCACGGTAACCGAGAGCGCTGATGTGCTGCTTCCTGGACTCGGGTAGGCGCGCCGGCACCGAACTGAACCCACCTGGCGGATTAACGACGAGGGCCGGTATGCTGGCCAGCCTAGATGCGGTTTTTAGGAGGTTTTCCACATCCTGCTATGTGAATACCGGGCTGGTCCCCGCGTTCCGTCTCAGTTACACTACTTGCAGATATTTGAAACACATTCGCACTATTTCATGGCTTACCCTAATGGAGACAGCTGGGGTACACTAATTCTGTCCAGGGGGTTCAGGGTGGCGACAGGATGGGAATCTTGCCACCCTCTACCACTAACATCGCCAAGTAGTGTAGAACTATTCAAGAACATTTTTGTTGTACATTTTGACATTGCATAGTTATATCCATAAATAGTCAGTTAATTTCTCTCTCTTTTAACCAAATATTTTACTGTTTTAATATTTTAATAGAAATATTAGGTGGTTGATAAACCATTCTCTGTAACAGGGATTTATCGTTTTACTGATGTATCAAACCAAATCACTAGTGTAAAGTAACCTAACAATTTTATTAACTTAAAAATGTAGTTATACACAGTATACATACTCAAAAATAGTCGCCAAAACTGTTGGCACATTTATCCCATAGCGACACTAGCCGGTCGATTCCATCCTAGAAGCAGCTAGTTGGCTGCTGTCGGATTCAGGCCTGGACACAGTCACACACTTCGTCGTCCGCTGCGAATCGATGTCCGCGAATAGCTTGTTTTAGAGGTCCAAACACATGAAAGTCACACGGTGGAAGGTCGGGACTGTACGGTGGATATTCCAGCGTTTCCCACCGAAACTGTTGCAATGTCATCTTCACCGCATAGACCGTGTGTGGGTGGGCATTATGATGCAGGAGGATAACGCCATTGGACAACATGCCTCGGCGTTTCGGCTTGATGGCTCGTCTAAGGTTCTGTAAAGTAGCTCGATAATGCTGGGCATTGATGGTAGTTCCCCGTTCCAGTAACTCGACAAGCAGTGGGCCCTTGTGATCAAAAAAGAAGGACATCATTATCTTACCAGAACTGGTGTGCACGGCCTTTAATTTCTTTGGAGGTGGAGAAGTCGCTATTTTCACTGCTTGCTCTGACGCTTGCTTTCCGGTTCAAATTGGTGACACCATGTTTCTTCACCTGTGACAGTACGCGACAGAAAGCCGCATTCTCCCTCGTGATAACGTTGCAGATGACTCAAAGACAGCAACATTCGGTATTGCGCTGTTCGGGGGTCAGTTAATGGGGAACTCACTGCGCAGAAATATTTCGAAAGTTCAAGTGTTGATGGATTATGGTGCGGGCGGTGCCCATGCTAATACCCAGTAGCCGGTGGATCTCGATAACGGTTATTTTGCGGTTGTCCAAGACTAAAGAATTCACTTCCGCAACCGCTTCCAGTGTGATGACACGATGAACCCGTTCAAGACGAACATCGTCTTCCAGTGACTCGCGCCCCTCAAGGAATCGTTTGCGCCATTCCACAACACTTGGACGACTCAGTCTGTACTCACCGTACACAGCCTTCATCCGTAGCTACATTTCCCCACCTCCAACTCCCTCCGCTGCCAAGAATCGAATCACTCCTCGTTTATTGTGGTTTTTGTTCTTATTCACTGATCGCTATGTGCAATTTTTAGCTTCCAGCACTGAAGATGATCACTATGTGATTGAAAATCGATTTTGCTATCAATAAACTATCAATATTATGGCCAACGCTGACCTTCCTTTTAATTTAACATATGTGGTCGTTGTGCACACAGCGTTCCATGGAGTCGCCAATCAATAAACTATGGACCATAACCGATTCCCACCGAAAATAAACATCTGTTGCGATCGATAATGTTTCGTGTAATTTAATATTCAACACCAACCGCTATTCGCTCTCCATTGAAATAAAGCTTTCTAATATTTCGTTGGGTAGTGGTTTTTTCAAACATACTTACCCTCTCAAATGCTCTTCAAGAATAATTACTTCTTCCATAGTGGACTTTTCCGATAAACGATCGAGAACATCAACTCGACAGCCGCTGTACCTTGAGCTCTTCGTCTTATCAGAAATGTAAGTGCAATACGGCAAGTATCCACATTTACCGGGCTTACCGAGGATGCCTTAAGAAAACGTATTAAGCCCGCCAAAGGTAGTGAGCACCTCGAGCGATTCATAAAAACTTTTTCATAGGAGGAAGAGCAAACACTAGTGCTGCACTGCATTTCCCTCTACAAACGCATTATCGGTCTTACTCTCAGATCACTAAAATTACTTTTTGGATTTGTCGAAAAATAGGGGGTTCCTGGTATGTCCTTGTACGAACTGATCTGTAGCCTCTTCTTTTCAGTTGGAGGTAGAAGTAGGCGTTGTTCACTCTTTTCCCAGTCCCGCGTACTGTTTCCTCACAACATGGGCTAAGAGTACGGAAAATTAATTTTTAGGGCAACGTTTGTGCTCCTTTAATAAGAAATCGATGACAATGAAACTTTTACATAATCTTACCAAGATATCAGACTGGATGTTGCATACAATTTTTGATATAAATTTGTTCTAAGTTCTTTCTAAATATTTAGTAAAACGAAAAATGCGTAGCTGCACCCTCACCCACCCTATGAGTGCTATAGACATATGCTCAAAATTAGATGGGCGAATCAGATAACTACTGAGGAGATGTTGAATCATACTGGGAAAAGAAGAAGCTGGTGGTACCACATGACTGACATAAGCGATCAGTTGGTGGAAGACATACTTAGGCATCAGTGAATCATCAACTTGCGGATGTTAGGTAGAAATTATAGACGGAGGCTCAAATGTACGTAGATTTCAGTAGCAAAGCAGAGGTAAAGAGGTTTCTAGAGGATACGCAAGCGTGCAGAGTGTGAGTTAACGAGCATTGCGCTCTCATTTAAATATATGGCCGAAAGAGCCAGCCTACAGGAATTGTGAAACGAACCCTGTCGTCGAGGACCGTGTGCCACAAAGGGCGTAGATTCACCACGAGACGGGGAAATTCACAGGCGTCTATTGTCTACTGAGGCCTAAGCGCTGTAGTGTGCGAGTGAGACAGACGAGAACCTACGTCATAGGGGACTCCAGTAGAATCCGTTTGTGGCCGAGGAGACGTAGCAGTGTTAAATATGGCGGACCTAAGATCGGCCATAAAGGGAAATGTGGGGTCACCGCCAGACACCACACTTGCGAGGTGGTAGCCTTTAAATCGGCCGCGGTCCGCTAGTATACGTCGGACCCGCGTGTCGCCACTGTCGGTGATTGCAGACCGAGCGCCGCCACACGGCAGGTCTAGAGAGACTTCCTAGCACTCGCCCCAGTTGTACAGCCGACGTTCATAGCAATGTTTCACTGACAAATTACGCTCTCATTTGCCGAGACGATAGTTAGCATAGCCTTCAGCTACGTCATTTGCTACGACCTAGCAAGGCGCCATATCCTTTGCTATTTATCTTGTGAAGCATGTACAGTCAAGAGAGATGTTCACCAATTGTGGATTAAAGTTAAGTATTCCAAAAGCTATGCACTATTTTTGGCTACTATAATTCCTTGTCATTTTCCAGACCTCACGCCAGCCTGCGTGAGCTTAAACGCGTGCCTTTCGGCTTCCTCCAAACTCCGTGAATTGGCTCCTGCCAATTCACAACAGGAAACTTTTATGAAAACTATTTAATTCTGTAGTAATACAGCAATGAAGCCACATTAATTTTAATCTACCATCCTTCATAAATTTTCATGGTGATCCCAATAAAACTTGAATATTAATCATATCTATAATAGTTTAGGATTTACTGTTAAAGTGAAATTAACAAGTTTTGTAACAAAGATCTGAATTCCTGATCGACATTTCATATAGACGCGCATCATTAAAATGAAAAACGTTGTGAATATCAACTCTGTAACTTCATTTGTTTAAAAGTTATAGTAAATTTAAGTTATCAGTATTTTCAATTAAGCATCAGACCGTCATTTCCTCCACACAAAACACACTGAACGATGTCAGCATGACACCTTATTGAATCACTAGGTAATAGAATATTTGTTGTAAAGTTTAGTGCATAATAGTCACTTTTGTTATTTATTTATTTATCAGAAAGCACATTGGTGCAAGGTTACTGGCCGTGACATTCAAAGTTAAGACGGAAATTGTACTGGCTTTATGTAAAAGAATTTAAGGTTTATTATGTAATGGATATTATTGTTACTTTATTTAGAATGTGAAAGTGGTCAAGCTTTGATTATTTAAATATGTCAAAATGTAAAGGAAAGTAGAATGAGCTGTAGCCAATCAGATGAACGGCTTCAGGAAGGGGAACTGCGCTAGTCAGTTGAGCAAAGATGTTCGGCGCGCGGGAAACGCGGTCGGAGACGGGCAGAGGGGGGACAGTTGTGGTCTAGACATGAAAGAGTACAGTCCGGCTGGAGACACCAAGGGGACAGTTCGGACTGAGATGCGAAGGCGGACAGTCGGTCTTTATGCAACTAGGAGTGAAACGACTTAGAAAATTTCACGTTGTGTGGTATGGCGGGACTAATCTCTGAGCGGTGAGCAGCCGCGCGCCTGGTGTGAACTCTACCTTTTCGCGTAGTTAACGAGGTGCAGTATCGAACTTGTAATTCGCGACGAGGTTGTGAATGATCGAATTATGTCAAATGGATATGCGCTCGAGTTTAACAGTAACTCTAAATGTTGTGACTTGGCAAGACAGCCAAGCCACTATGACCGGTAGCCGAAAGGCACGCTTTTAAGCTCACGCAGGCTGGCGTGAGATCTGGAACAGTTAAAGGAGTTGAGTCTAGTAAAAATAATACGTAGCTGCTGGAATACTTAACTTTAATCCATAATTGGTGAACATCGGTCTGACGGTACATGCATCACAAGATAAATAGCAAATGATAATGGCGCCTTGCTAGGTCGTAGCAAATGACGTAGCTGAAGGCTATGCTAACTATCGTCTCGGCAAATGAGAGCGTAATTTGTCAGGGAACCATCGCTAGCAAAGTCGGCTGTACAACTGGGGCGAGTGCTAGGACGTGTCTCTAGACCTGCCGTGTGGCGGCGCTCGGTCTGCAATCACTGACAGTGGCGACACGCGGGTCCGTCGTATACTAGCGGACCGCGGCCGATTTAAAGGCTACCACCTAGAAAGTGTGGTGTCTGGCGGTGATACCACACTAAATATGACAAATTTCGATATTAGTTAGTTTTCTGAATAAACATTATTCTAACTAAATCGCAACTGTGTGGGCTACAACATTTATAGGTCGTTAATTTAGTTCCCGATGTTATTATTACTGTTATTATATATTATGATAACTTTGTATTTCACAAACTTGCCATCAGTCAGACAATTTAACCAAAGTGTCACAAGTATCTAATTTAGGGCGTGTAATACCCGAACATCTTTGGGATATTAGCTCGCACTTGGGGGCTCGTTCGGGATAATAACTTGGAAAGTGTTAGTTGAGGGATAAGAATATTGCAAAATGTTGGAACAAGAATGGATTTCATAAAGTGTTAGTTGTGGAATATGAACTGTGGAAGGTTTTAGAACTGGATTTGAAATCTGCAAAATGTTTTCAAAAGAATTATCCGGACATCGATAGGCAGAACCTCCCGCAAAAGTTAAATGTGAGATCGGTTCAGGACTGAAAATTAGGTTTTTTTTAATCGGTGTGGAATTACAATCGTAATTCTCACGACATTCTGTGACATAGTTCCCAAGACTGTGGCAGTTTAGGCAATTTGCGTGTGGGCTGAGCTACGAATTTTGCAACAGTTAGGTACAGTGAGTTTTATCAGTGTCTAGGAGTGATAAAAAAGTAACGCGGAAGAAGAGGCGACATCGAAATCACTTGCTTCCAGCCAGCAGCGTCATCGTCAACGGCGATTCATCGCATAGCGGCGTCTGCAGTACCACAGCAGAGACTAGGAGATCTTCAGCGTTTGCAGCAATACCATGGCAAGAGGATCCAGCAAGACGAAGCTAAATACCTGTGCCGATAGCGAGATTATGTAAGATTCTGTAGTTAAATCACCCATACTACAGGGTGGCCCATTGATCGTGACTAGGCCAAATATCTCACGAAATAAGCGTCAAACGAAAAAACTACAAAGAACGAAACCTGTCTAACTTCAAGGGGGAAACCAGATGGCGATATGGTTGGCCCGCTAGATGGCGCTGCCATAGGTCAAACGGATATCAACTGCGTTTTTTGAATAGGAACCCCCATTCGTTATTACATATTCGTGTCGTACGTAAAGAAATATCAATGTTTTAGTAGGACCACTTTTTTCGCTTTGTAAAAGATGGCGCTGTAGTAAAGCATATGGCTCAGAAATTAAGACGAACAGTTGGTAACAGGTAGGTTTTTTAAATGAAAACACAGAACGTAGGTACCTTTGAACATTTTATTTCGGTTGTTCCAATGTGATACATGTACATTTGTGAACTTATTTCTGAGAACGCATGCTGTTACAGCGTGATTACCTGTAAATACCACATTAATGCAATAAATGCTCAAAATGATGTCCGTCAACCTCAGTGCATTTGGCAATTCGTGTAACGACATTCCTCTCAACAGAGAATAGTTCGCCTTCCGTAATGTTCGCACATGCATTGACAATGCGCTCACGTATGTTGTCAGGCGTTGTCGGTGGATCATGATAGCAAATATCCCTCAACTTTCCCCACAGAAAGAAATCCGGGGACGTCAGATACGGTGAACGCCCGGGCCATGGTATGTCATGAAACATGCTATTCAATACCGCTTCAACCGCATGCGAGCTATGTGCCGGACATCCATCATGTTGGAAATACATCGCCATCCTGTCATGCAGTGAAACATCTTGTAGTAACATCGATAGAACATTACGTAGGAAATCAGCATACATTGCACCACTTAGATTGCCATCGATAAAATGGGGCCGATTATCCTTAATGCCGCACCATACATTAACCCGCCAAGGTTGTTGATGTTCCACTTGTAACAGCCACCGTGGATTTTCCGTTGTCCAATAGTGCATATTACGCCGGTTTACGTTACCGCTGTTGGTGAATGACGCTTCGTCGCTAAATAGAACGCGTACATAAAATCTGTCGTCGTCCCGTAATGTCTCTTGTGCCCAGTGGCAGAACTGTACACGACGTTCAAAGTCGTCGCCATGCAATTCCTGGTGCATAGAAATATGGTACGGGTGCAATCGATGTTGATGTAGCATTCTCATTACCGACGTTTTTGAGATTCCCGATTCTCGCGCAATTTGTGTGCTACTGACGTGCGGATTAGCCACGACAACAGCTAAAACACCCACTTGGGCATTATTATTTGTTGCAGGTCGTGGTTGACGTTTCACATGTGGCAGAACACTTACTGTTTCCTTAAATAACGTAACTATTCGGCGAACGGTCCGGACACTTGGATGATGTCGTCCAAGATACCGAGCAGCATACATAGCACACGTCCGCAATAGCCATACATCAACACGATATCGACCTTTTCCGCAATTGGTAAACGGTCCATTTTAACACGGGTAATGTATCACGAATCAAATATCGTCCGCACTGGCGGAATGTTAAGTGATACCACGTACTTATACGTCTGTGACTATTACAGCGCCATCTATCACAAAGCTAAAAAAGTGGTAGAACTAAAACATTCATATTTCTTTACCTACTACAGGAGTAAGTAATAAAAAATGGGGGGTTCCTATCTAAAAAATCGCACTTGATATCCGTTTGACCTATTTCAGCGGCATCTAGAGTGCCAACCATAGCGCCATCTGGTTTCCCCGTTCAAGCTATACGAGTTCCGTTCTTTGTAGTTTTTTAGTTTGATGCATATTCCGGGAGATATTTGGCCCGGTCACTATCAATGAACCACCATGTAGACGTCGCTAATACTAAGCAGTCGGCCAGTTTGTGTGGGTCCGAAAATACTATCGAGCCGCTTAGTCCTAAGTCGGAGCGGGAGAGCGTGATCGGCGGTGAAAGTAGGAGGTCAAATAGTCCGAAATCAGGCAAGGGAGATGAATTTGAGGGAGATATGATGTCGCAATTAATGAAACTGATAAGAGGATTGGGATCCAAAATGATTCTGCTATGGTTGCTTGCAAGAGGTCCATATGACCAGTCTTCGTACTGAAGGCGAGAACAACAACAGAAACTATGGGGAATTGATGGAGATTTCACTGATTTTCGTCTATTCACATCATGGAACACAATTTCCGATGTCATCACTAACACCTAAAGTGCCATTTCCAACTATATGCTTGAGAGACCTCGAATTCCACTGACTTCGGTACCACTGTTATTTCTTTGTTTTCTTCATGAGTCAAATTTTACCATTTGCTAGAGTCAATAAGCACCTTTCTTCAAGCTTATTTAGCAATACATGTTGCGCTGGGCACACTGCCTATGCCGTATTGCCTATGATTGTGTATCCAGTTATACCGGAATATGCCGCCGGCATCTCCAGCGAACAGCAGTAGGAGCGTTTGTCGTTGGACGCTTCACTGGGGCTACCGCGGTGTAGCGGCGGTAGGTCACAGCTCTTTGCCATCTGTCAAATAAGTCGTACGACACCGGACTTCAGCGCCTCTACGACAGTAAAAGCATAACAAAAATAGCGGCGGCTACAGAGGTTTTTACAGGCCGGCAGCAGTGGAATAACAGCCGTTCGTGACGGCTGGCCGGCGTGCTGGCTTTCCAGGCAGCGGTTCGCGGCACTGTACGAGTGTAAAGATGGCCCGCCCACAGCCCGCGTATCGCGACGCTCTCATGCACCGATCGATCAGCGGGCAGCCCCACAGGGGCAGACACCTCCAGTAGCTGGGGGTCAGCTCGTTAATAATGCATGAACCGGTTTCGGCCACTGTCTTTGATCTACGACGTTGCGTGGCTACCTGAAGCTCTCCTCACACTTAACACACTCTATGTAAAATTGCTGCCGCGTGAGGAGGTCATAAACATCCACCTCATTAGCTACTAAGCGATTTCAGGTCCCTATCTCATTGCCAGGAACTTTCGTTCTTTTAGGAAAACTGTTTATTCAGATACTGTTGGAATTTAAATATGAGTCTTACCTGTTTCAACACGCTCTTCCTATCTTTACGCATCTATCATTCACAGCAAGTCGCTACGTCGTGTACCAGCCAGAGTGCGGCTCTGCCCGTCTCAAATTTTGGTGGGCATTTGGGTAGCGCAAATCTCTCGGTTCCGAAGAGCTCTGAGAACTATGGGACTTAATTTCTGAGGTCATCAGTCCCCTAGAGCTTAGAACTACTTAAACCTAACTAAGGACATCACACACATCCATGCCCGAGGCAGGATTCGAACCTGCGACCTTAGTGGTCGCGAGGTTCCAGGCTGAAGAGCCTAGAACCGCTCTCCGATTGATGAAATTTCACGAACTGCGTGTCCATATCGCTGTTTCTTTTTAAATGTACAGGTTGTTCATTTTAATTGAAGACCTTGTAATATATCGAAAACTACACATCACATCAAAAAGTTCCTTCGGGACCAAACTGCTGAGTTAATCGGTCCCTAGCCTTACACACTTCTTAATCTAACTTAAACTAACTGACGCTAAGGACAACACACGCACCCAAACCCGAGGGAGGCCCTGAACCTTCGTGAGGGCGGGGGGGGGGGGGGGGGGAAGAGCCGCGCAAACCATGGTAAGGCGCCCCAGACCGCGCGGATATTCAAATGGCCGTACCCAGGACAGAAGTATGTCTGAGGAAACGTCAGCACAGGCGTTTATGATGCGGTCCACCATATCTTCACGGCATTTGTCAGTTGCTGGTACACCTTGTCTTTTAAATATTCCCACAGAAAAAAATCCGGTGACGTCAAATCTGGCGAATTAGTGGGCCAATTAATAGGACCACCTCTGCCGATGCACCGACCAAGGTAAACGCGTTGTAGTACCTGCCGTGCTTCAGTTTCGTAATCCTATTACCGCCGGCTGGGATGGCCGAGCAGTTGTAGGCGCTACAGTCTGGAACCGCGCGACCGCTACGGTCACAGGTTCGAATCCTGCCTCGGGCACGGATGTGCGTGATGTCCTTAGGTTAGTTAGGTTTAATTAGTTCCAAGTTCTAGGGGAATCATGACCTTAGCAGTTAAGTCCCATAGTGCTCAGAACCATTTGAACCATTTTTTTATTCCTATTACAAGTAGTTCCTGTTCCAAGAGCGATCGATATTTGCGTCAATTCGACGTGCCGTCGATAAAATACGGGCCGATAAGTTCTTCCCAATGATGCCACACCATACGTTAACCTACTAAGGACGTTGAGTGTCAAATCGCAGTAACCAGTGCGGATTGTCTACACTCCACTAATGCACGTTATGCCTTTTAAGGCTACCATATTTTGTGAATGTAGACTCATCGGAAAATAGTAACTGGGCAAAGAAAGTGGGGGTCGTTTGCTTTTGTTGACGTGCCGATTCATCACTGCATGTCCACATCCGAGGCAAAGAAACTGAAATTGTAATTTTCTTTTATCTGATATGTAGTTTTGGAGATATTTAAATGTCGTCAGTCAAAATGAACACCATGTATAAGGATATACTTATGGAGGTAGATGAGGCTGACCAGACTTCAAAAAAAAAAAAAAAAAAAAAAGAAGGTTCAAATGGCTCTGAGCACTATGGGACTTAACATGTGAGGTCATCAGTCCCCTAGACTTAGAACTACTTAAACCTAACTAACCTAAGGACATCACACACATCCATGCCCGAGGCAGGATTCGAACCTGCGACCGTGGCGGTCGCACAATTCCAGACTGAAGCGCTTAGAACCGCTCGGCCACACCGGCCGGCCGAGCAGACTTCATTACGCGCCGCTATGCAACATTGTGTCGTCTGTGATTAGTTCTGTCTCTTGGGCCAAGCGAGTACGTCGCTGTTTACGTATCCACTCCGCCGCAGCGTCGCTAGTCCTTCGGACCTTACGCCTTTGCTGGTTGGTTACTTGTCTGATCGGTCTGTTGCTTGGTTTGGGTAAGGGGATAAGACAGCGAGGTCATCGGTCCCATCGGATTGGGGAAGGATGGTGAAGAAAGTCGACCATACCCTTTCAAAGCTTAAAAGGGTGGAAAGTATGCGTGGGCGATTGACAAATTTTTACTACTGTTATAAATTTTTAAATCTATGGAATAGTCTCCCACACTATTAGCTCACTTTTTTATAATTTTATTATTTTTTAAGTAAATGGGGAAAATTATATGAAAGAAAAGTAAATTAAGTTTAAACATTTGTATTTATTTTAAAATTCATCAATGTTCAGTGAAACGTATAACACATGCTAAGTCTGTCTCAAAGCTGGTTCCAGAAAAGTGTTACTAAGAGGGGGTTCAATTAGCATAAAACGTGATTTTCAAAGAATAGGAAACAAAGAATGGGGAGCAAAAAATAGGAAACAGGATGGGATACCGCATTCAAACAAGCAGACAAAGATAGTTCAAGGGTACACGAAAAAGGAACTGAACCATAACCAAGCCATTCTATTTAGGGCAAGGAAATTCCTCTGCTAGCATAGTCGTGTTCCCAATGGATAACCACAGCCTGGTACGGGCAGTTTAAACGAAGATCACGTGGTTCGATATATCCACAATGTCACCAAAATGCTCTATAAAAATCTTTCTAGAAATTCTCAAATAGGAATACTGCTCGCGACAGCGATTAATTATTATTATTATTATTATTATTATTAGTCGTAAAGCTCCCAACATGGAAGACGCTAAGTAAAGATGGTTCACTTCTGGGGATTCTTATTCTTCTTGTTTGCCCACCAGGTCTTCATTCTTTGCGAGAATTCAGCTTTTCTTTCTTCGCTCCATTTTGTTCCAGTTCTCAGCGCTTTTGTCTCTGGTTTGACCTCCCATTTGTCAACTTTAAGTTTGAAATTGTTTCTTTTGTTCATGTCTTCAGTAGTAATGTTGGCTAATTCCAGATCTTTCTTTACATTTTTGATCCATTCTCCTCCATTAACAAGGGATGCTACGTATCTTACTATTCTTTTTGTAAGTCTGTGATCGGTAAGTCTCATTATGTGGCCATAGAATTTTAGACACCTCTTCCTCATGTCTATCTCTATGTTAGAATATTCTTCAATTTTAGAATTTTTCTGTAATCTATACCCCTCTTTGGTCCATCTTGGTCCCAGAATTTTCCTAATGATTTTCCTTTCCTCTTTCTTCAGGTTTTCCATATCTGTTTTTCTTTTAAGTGTCAAGGTTTCGCTGGCATATAGCATTATTGGTTTAATTACCGACTTATAATGTTTAATTTTTGTATTTATAGATAGACATTTTTTATTGTAAATGTTTTGGACCAGCCCTATGTTTGAATACGCGAAATGTTACGTAAAAAAGTAGCTGAGGGCCAGTATTGTTAGTACACCTAATGTTCCACGTGCACAAGTACATTTACAGAAAATGTGTAATTCCACAACGATTTTAATGACGAAATCAAATCCAAACACATTAGTTACAACAGAAACTTCCGAACTGCGTTAATAACGGCATAGTATTGACCTGATGGCTCAAACAGTTTTACGACCATGTTGTACTGCTACTACAAAGCACACACCACTTGGGTTGAACACAAAGAGAAACTCTCAATTTAAAAAATTTCAACGAGAGAAAACACTTATAAACACATTCACACTAAAGAGCGATGATTTTAATCGGAATTACGCCTCATGACAACGTGCTTCCACTTTCCTTTATTGGAGTGGAAACAAAGCAACTACCGCAATACACTCCGGAACCAACACTGAAATCGCACTGCATCCCGATTTAAAATAATATATAAAACATTTTCGATGTAGATATGTAAGAAAAGTAATTAATATTTCAGTTCGGCTGAAAACTTAAGAATTTCATTGTCCTTCGGACTCACCAAACACGCGCTTACCCGGAGATGGTACCACTTGAGAAACTGCCTGCTGACTGTCAAGCGTGAGCCCCGTCCGAGGATGTCCCAGAGGTACAATAGGAAATGACCAGAGAGGTAGCTTCCTTTACCAACCTGACAAGGGACGGACAGAACCACACCAAGGAGACAAATCTCTTTGCCTTAGAAATCGCATCTACCTACTCAGATGTTGGTCCTACTGTTCTCTAGCAGACAGAACTTCTCTACTACCACCGAGCATGCAACTACAAATACTCACACTCATTCATCCTTTCACACCAGAAGGGAAGGGGATGACATTATCTTAAGACATCATATACACTACGTAAAGGAGGCGGATGTGCGTTTTATAGGAAACTGTATTATAAGAATTACATGTAAAAATTTGTTTGAAAATGTTGTATGACAGGTTGTTCTTGTTTATATGTGAATATAACAAATTCCTCTGCTCAATCTCCTCCCAGATAAATTTAGAAATACCACAGTAAATTTAGAGGTGCAAATGTATGACGTAAACAACAATAAATGGAGGAATATAGCATGAAAGGAATCTAACAGAGACCTTTCAAGGTACCAGGTACCATTGAGGCATTTGGCTGATGCGATCTAGGTAAATCAAGGGAAACTTAAATCAGGATTTCCGGACGTGGATTTGAACAGTCGTCCCCCCCCCCTCCCTCCCGAGTTCGAATCCAATGTGCTAAACACTGTGCCTCCTCGCTTGGTCTCCTTTCTTTCTGTGTTTGATATCGTCATTCTCTCATCTCGTTCTCTGTTGGTGTGTGTCTGACGGCAGCCTGTCCGGTCCTGGTTGTTTCTAATGGCATCTTAGAGTGTTCCATGTAAAGGTACTGTGAGTTTTTAATTCGGGAAGTTGACACGTACCGTGCAGCGCCGATGTTTAGAAATCCATGACTGGTTACTTGATACTTTTCACGCTTATAGAACTGCTCAAATATTTTGTACTTCGCAGATCACGTGCATACTACCTATTTTAACGGTGAGATTTGTGTTCTGTGTGAAATTGGTAAGTCCCTTGAAGTAGACAAGTTCCTATTAAATCTTGGTAATCAGGTTTCCTTTCTGGAGTAGAGATGGTTCACTCAGTGCGGTGAAGGTTGCGAATGTCGTGTGGGTGAGTACACAGATTAAGTTCAATTGCTACAAAGAGTGCTGTCCATATTCGACACTAGTGCAAAGTGTTTGTATTTATTTCATCAGGCGAGATTGTTATTACCACGCGTATAACGTCTCCTGATAACACATATTTCTCTTTGCTCTTGTACAAAGAGTCCTACCGTAAAATACACATTTACGTCTACTACTTCACCATTGACAGTACTGTTTGCCATTGGCAACTTGTTACTCAGACTGTCGGTATGTGTCATGTTTCTTACAAATACGTTCAAAGAAAAATCCCAAAGCTTATATACTCTGTTGTAGGTACTAACTGTATGATTTACATTGTATTTATGTTCTATAAATTTCTAACTTTTTCCTCTTACAATTCTCCCCGACATTAATTTCGTTGTGTGGCTGTTTACGGCAGTAAAGCCTACCTAGCGTTACAGTGTTTATTTTTCCAGTATGTAATGCGAGTTTAGTCATTACTACTGGAGCTAAGAACATCACTGACTGTTTTTACCTTACAAAAACTGGTGTGTGCCGTTGAAATTAGTTACGAGAACTACTATGGAATTTGCTTATGGTACAATGTTGCCATTTCCTTACTATCGCACTAAAATCTCAGTAGTTTCATCAATTCACTTTATAAACACAACCTACAGTAGCTTGCTGTTTATGTTTACAAACTACATGTTAGGCATAAACAGAAAAATTATTTTACACTACATATCATTGCATCTGTACAAAACTTAAAATCTACTGTTAGAAAAGCTTTGTCGTCGGTATGGCTTCTGCCTTATTTTCTTTACTTAGAATTGCATAGCAAAAGAAATGGAATAAATTCATCCATGAAAAATGTTACAACGATTACATCAAAACAAGTTTCTTGTTTACTTTTTTCTTCATAATATTAATGAGGTTACTTTACTTTGGAGATTATTCCTGAACTTCTGCTATTAATGTGAAAATTTGTTGTTCAGCAAACGGTTTACTTAAGACCTACCTATGCAGATGAATAAAATAAATTTGTTTAAGACTACTATGTACACTGTGAATTGTCTTACATACTAACATATTTACAAATTCTCATAATATTTACATAGGTATATCCACTCTAGGAAATGTCTACTCAGCAAAATATTTCTTTATATATTGGTGTAGATATAAACTTTTGATCTTGTTTGATTCTGGATATGCTAGGTGGAACCATGTGGTTTTGCTATTACTTTAGATGTTCTAGAAAATAACATCTGCCACTTATTGTTTCTTTCCTTTAGTAGTGAGGATTTCACACGAGTCTTAAATGTCACCTTTTCCCTAAGTTAAAATCTGTACTTTGGATAGCTTTTTGTCATATCTACACTTCCTCAGTTTTGCCTGATGTGTTAGAAAACTCCAGCTTGTTTTATTTTCTCATTCCAACTAAATTCTTCTCTTGGTATTCAGAGTAAGGGTGATAGCCATTCGTTATTTTCTTTAGCATTAAACATAAGCTCATTTGGAGGATATTTTGTTGACATACGGGGCAGGTTGTTCACTACTTACTGGTTTAACCACAGCGAGTAGTGGACTGCTATATGATGACATGGATGGTTCTACAATATCCCATTCTAATATGTGAACATGTGACAGATTTCAGAATGAGATTTTCACTCTGCAGCGGAGTGTGCGCTGATATGAAACTTCCTGGCAGATTAAAACTGTTCAGTTTCAGTTTTCTGCAAAAGTGCGATAAGAAATAACACTGTTATTCTGATAAGATAACACTGATAAGAATAAAACTGTTTCAGTTTTAATCTGCCAGGAAGTTTCATATCAGCGCACACTCCGCTGCAGAGTGAAAATCTCATTCTGGAAACACCCCCCAGGCTGTGGCTAAGCCATGTCTCCGCTATATCCTTTCTTTCAGGAGTGCTAGTTCTGCAAGGTTCGCAGGAGAGCTTCTGTAAAGTTTGGAAGGTAGGAGACGAGATACTGGCAGAAGTAAAGCTGTGAGTACCGGGCGTGAGTCGTGCTTCGGTAGCTCAGATGGTAGAGCGCTTGCCCGCGAAAGGCAAAGGTCCCGAGTTCGAGTCTCGGTCGGGCACACAGTTTTAATCTGCCAGGAAGTTTCATGTGACAGATTTCATTTGATACAGCTTCTCCGTTGTTGGCCCACAGGACAGAATAGGCAGAGTAGCGAAAGGTTTCTTGAGGCTTTACTTACTCTGTATGTTTAAAAGGGTAAGCAGTTTGTTTTGTTGTACAGTGTTTAAATAAACTGATTCATAAACTTTGCTTTGTATTTCTCGTCTGCAAGACTGTACATAAAATTTCTGTTTACTGGGCTGTGTTTGATCTGGCAAAATAGGAAACTGACTGTCACATAAAATTACTTCTGGTTTTATGTTGTTGATTCGGACTCCTTGACGTAACTTACTGTGTACCGGCTTGCTTTTAATGAGTGGTAACGCTATCTCTTTCCCATTCACTTTTAATACACATGTGCCACAAGAAAGGTCAATTACGGCATCTCTTTCTTGTAAGAAATCTACTCCCCATATGCAGCTCACTGATAAACCTCCACAAACCAGGAATGCGCTCTCTATAGCTCCATTAGCTGCCTCAACTAATACTTTGGATACGTACTCCCTTTGACTTATTTACAAACGCACCAATGATAGTACAATTACGTATCAGCAACGTATGTTGTGTCTGAAGTTCTCAAATCTCATTATAGAATTTTAAAGCCATACAATTTGTAGCCGCGCCCGTGTTAACAGTAGCTGCGGTTGGTATTCCACCTACTACTGCGCGAAATGCAGCTTGGATTGTTCCCTTTCCTGTTAGTTTGCACAAATGGTTTTCTTCGCAAAGTTCATCGCTCAGACTTTTGCCCTGATTATATCTTATTAAATACATGCTCTCACGACATTTGCCACCTGCATCTTCCGCGACCGCCATATGAGGGCTGTATGAGGTCGTATTTAGTTTAACGTCTCTGAAGTGCTGGGCGAAGTGTTGGCCACCACTTCTATAATTCTTAATGGTGGCTGTTGCCTCCAGTTTTGTCCACAACTGTTGTGTTCAGCGGCACTGTTCGTTGGTGCAGAAGCGCTAGATTATTGGATATTGGTTCCTGTGTTAGGATGCCAATTACTATTCCACTGCTGTGGTTTGGCTGATTATTGTTATTACTATTGGGATTACAGTACCCTGGATGATATCTGCTGTCTTGCCTACGCTCTTATTAAAAGGAGGAGAATTTCTCCCATCCCTTTGTCCATGGTGATTATTACCGTTGTAAGATTGAGGCAAATTATTCCCATTGTTGTTACCATTGCCGGTTTTATTGTCATTTTGGTAATAGTTATTAGTGCTGTTGTTTGATACTTCAGCACTACTGCCCCCGTTAAATTTCGCTTCTTCATGCAACAGGTCAATAGAATCAAGCGCTGACATGAAATGTTCTACGTCTGAATCTGGTACATGAAGTAGTTCTTCTTTTATTGAGACTGGTAATTTTGATTTTAAAACCCATATGACTTCTTGTTTGGGTATTGGCTCATCCCAATATGTCGACTTATTTATATACTTCTCAAAATATTTACGCAGTGTACCTGCTGTACTTACTGTTCATCTCGGGATGGCCAATACTTACTTAGCAAAGTTTCCTCGAATTCCCCATAAGTATGGCAATATTCTGTTACTTCACTTGCTCATAAGGCTCCATCACCTTTAATATGGGTAGTGAGAAACTGTATTTTCTGTTTATCTTTCCATGATTTTGGTAGTATATCACGGAAGCTTTTGATAAAAATGGTAGGGTGTGGTATTTTGCGAACTGGTGTAAAACTTTGGAACCTGCTGTATTTTGGTAAACTCTCTTCCACAAGTACGAGTCAGGAAGAGAAATGGTCACCCCCTGTTCAAAAGCTACGTGAGCGGGTTGCGGACAGGGCATTGTTACCGAACAGCTGATTGATGTCGCTGCTTGAGATGTCACAGTCTGCGTCTCTGGCAGTTTATTGACACGCAAATCAGACTCGCCTGCTGCGTTTTTTATCGCTGTATGCTCCTTTTTTGACGTCTCTACTTCTTGTGTGTCTGTTTCCGTTTAGAAACCGGTTCAGTGTTTTCACCTAACATGTTTTCTGCAGACAAAGCTCCGTCTGTCGCCTTCTTTACGGTCACAGGACGTTCGTTCCGTAAACATTCTTGAAATTGGTTGTCTTTCATCCTCAACCAGTTTACAAAGTCACGAGTATTTCTCCTGTTCAGTAGCGAGTGCCTGTACCTGTGTAGCTATTTGCTGTACAGAATTTTCTAATGTACTTTGTGCTGCATTACCTTGCGCGACCTGCTTGGTTACAACATTGACACCTTCGGGCAAGTACTTGTACGTTTTTCGCATTTCGTCAAATTCCTCACTAATATTTTTGAAGTTAGTTTAAATTTTGCTGAATTTTCTATCAAGGTCGTCGCTAATTTGTGTGGCAACATTTCCTTGTATCTGGTGGGTTATGGCTTTCAAATTTTCGTTTAATAATGTGGTTAAATTATTTTGAATTACAGTGACCGCAGTTTGAAATTTTCCATTCAAAATGTCAGTCATATTTTGAAGTTTTGCGTCTAACTACGAGTCATATTACTTTTGATTTCAGTGGCTGCAATTTGCAGTTTTGCATCTAAATTGTCAGTCACATTTGTAGTTTTGCATCTAAACTGTCCGTTACATTTTTCTGAACATCTTTAAAGTGTGTATTTTGTTCATGAACAGTGCGATGTAAGCCTTGCATCTGTTCTCTGAAAAATATGAACAGTTCCGCGAAGTAAGTAGGTACTGATTCATTCTGGGTGGGTTTTTCATTATGTTCTGCCTTAGGTGCATTTTCACCCGCCGATAATTCACTATTTTGAGTTTCGTGACTCGCCATATCTTGCTCGTCACTATCTGTGTGTGACTCTACTCCGGGCGGTGTAGCCATTTTAATGTTTGTACCAACTTTGCCCAAGAATTTAAAAAAACTACACTTCACTGAATTTAATGAAATTGACCGTTAATTCTACTCAAGTTACACAGGGCAAATTTTATTTAATAGGAATTACTGTTAATGGATAGCAATTGAAGATAAAACAATCTAGCGACGATTCTCAGTCGTTTCTAGAAAGCGGCCATCTTGCTGACATTTCGTTTTGCAAAACTCACCAAAAGATTTGCAAGCTATTGTGAGCAACGTTCCTTACCTCCTTCCTTTCTGCGCTTCAGCAACGTCTCGTATTACCCAGCTTGCTGAAATTGTCTCGTATCTCGTTACAGTGGATTTTCATGTAACAGAAATATACAAAATTTTCAGATACAAAAATTACATTAATATGTCCTGTACAATGGCAGCCATTTTAATGGTGGCTTTCTATTATTACTTATTATTATTATTGGGTTTTAAAATTAGTATTTACTTTTATATTATTCTGGCTTTTAAATGTTTGAACTCAAATCCAAGTCTGAGTCAAATTAAAATTATCTTAAGCTAAATAAGTCTTCAATTAAAGCAAGACAATTATGTACTTGAAAAATCATGTAAAAATATGTTTAAGTACTGAAATTTGAATGCAATTTGCCAAATATTACCACCATAATAATTAATGGTTAATATTTTTAGCTGGGCTCCTGTACTGGGATTGTCTGTGGGCTAATATAATTTTGGCACGTGATTTACGCCTAAAAGTTATTGGACTTCGTTTTGTGAAAAGTGAAATTTTATATGCAGGTCCTATTCTGAAATCATACCAAACTTATTACACTGATTGGTGCTGTTAATACGCGATACACAAAGTAAGCCACATTTAAGTATCAAGTTCATGAAAAAAACGCTGAGGGAAAAAAGGTATGATTAGTCGTAATAACAAACACACTGAAATTAAACAGTTATTATTAGGGAAAATGAGGACAAATAACAAAATTTCTACATAACATAGACCAAGCTATGTATTTTAATACCGTACCAGACAATGGCTGAAAAAGAATAGAAAGAACAAAAAGTTGCGAGTCGTTGTTCTCTTAAATTACATAGAGTGTCCAAGGAATAGAAAAGCAACTGGAATCACTCTACAGAGGAAAGTCCACTGGACCTGACGGGATACCAATTCGATTCTACACAGAGTACGCGAAAGAACTTGCCCCCCTTCTAACAGCCGTGTACCGCAAGTCTCTAGAGGAACGGAAGGTTCCAAATGATTGGAAAAGAGCACAGGTAGTCCCAGTCTTCAAGAAGGGTCGTCGAGCAGATGCGCAAAACTATAGACCTATATCTCTGACGTCGATCTGTTGTAGAATTTTAGAACATGTTTTTTGCTCGAGTATCGTGTCGTTTTTGGAAACCCAGAATCTACTATGTATGAATCAACATGGATTCCGTAAACAGTGATCGTGTGAGACCCAACTCGCTTTATTTGTTCATGAGACCCAGAAAATATTAGATACAGGCTCCCAGGTAGATGCTATTTTTCTTGACTTCCGGAAGGCATTCGATACAGTTCCGCACTGTCGCCTGATAAACAAAATAAGAGCCTACGGAATATTAGACCAGCTGTGTGGCTGGATTGAAGAGTTTTTAGCAAACAGAACACAGCATGTTGTTATCAATGGAGAGACGTCTACAGACGTTAAAGTAACCTCTGGCGTGTCACAGGGGAGTGTTATGGGACCATTGCTTTTCACAATATATATAAATGACCTAGTAGATAGTGTCGGAAGTTCCATGTGGCTTTTCGCGGATGATGCTGTAGTATACAGAGAAGTTGCAGCATTAGAAAATTGTAGCGAAATGCAGGAAGATCTGCAGCGGATAGGCACTTGGTGCAGGGAGTGGCAACTGACCCTTAACACAGACAAATGTAATGTATTGCGAATATATAGAAAGAAGGGTCCTTTATTGTACGATTATATGATAGCGGAAGAAACACTGGTAGCAGTTACTTCTGTAAAATATCTGGGAGTATGCGTGCGGAACGATTTGAAGTGGAGTGATCATATAAAATTAATTGTTGGTAATGCGGGTACCAGGTTGAGATTCATTGGGAGAGTCCTTAGAAAATGTAGTCCATCAACAAAGGAGGTGGCTTACAAAACACTCGTTCGACCTATACTTGACTATTGCTCATCAGTGTGGGATCCGTACCAGATCGGGTTGACGGAGGAGATAGAGAAGATCCAAAGAAGAGCGGCGCGTTTCGTCACAGGGTTATTTGGTAACCGTGATAGCGTTACGGAGATGTTTAACAAACTCAAGTGGCAGACTCTGCAAGAGAGGCGCTCTGCATCGCGGTGTAGCTTGCTCGTCAGGTTTCGAGAGGGTGCGTTTCTGGATGAGGTATCGAATATAGTGCTTCCCCCTACTTATACCTCCCGAGGAGATCACGAATGTAAAATTAGAGAGATTAGAGCGCGCACGGAGGCTTTCAGACAGTCGTTCTTCCCGCGAACCATACGCGACTGGAACAGGAAAGGTAGGTAATGACAGTGGCACGTAAAGTGCCCTCCGCCACACACCGTTGGGTGGCTTGCGGAGTATAAATGTAGATGTATAAATGTAGATGTAGATGTAGATAATCCAATTACAGAGATATTAATTTCGTTGTAATCGCAGTGTCTACTGTCATGGTAAAATGGTCTCAGCACTACTGCGCGAATGCACAAAGTCATTAAATTCACTAACATTTGGGGAAACATTTCGAGCAGAGGGTTTTAAATTTCCTATTAACAAAGTTGGACTCTTTCCACCATCTCGATTTTTATAATATACTGCTATGATTGGCTGGAGATATGGAGTACTGCTTTCGGGGTGGTTGGAGATAGGAGGAGGAGGATATGGTTTTTAATTTTCCGCTAATGTATTGGTGCTATATCCGCCATCTTGGATTATTCAATACTGCATTATGATTGGCTCGTGATAAGGGGGCATGGGGGGCCTGGCTTTACACAGATGATATCACCGATAAAAACAATGTTGTCACTGATGACACCACTAATAAGGTTGATGATGTCACCTGGTCAATGACCTATATCCCTCCCCGACTTCACTGCTGCTTCGTCCCGACTGCACTGCTGGTCCGTCTCCAACACACTCAGACACACGACGCTCGCTCCAGAGATGGCACAACAGTTCGCTTATCGATACGCGCTGCTGCTGCCACTCAGGGGCAAATAAGGCAGGGAGTTAGTGACGCCAGTAAATGGAATAAGAAAAGAGGCGGCAGTACCGTAATAGAAGATGACAAACAATAAGTGGGATAAACAAGAGCCGTTCACAGCTCACATAGTTTACTGGCTAACGTACATCACAGACCACAATGAAAGACGTCTTTCTACATCAGTTTCCATTTGTGGGGAAAACCGCTGAACACTATTAAAATGCATACAGGATAGCCACAAAGAATAAATACGCAAAATTCTCTCAACTGATCTCTTAAACGAGTGTTATTACATTGACAATTAGTTCTATATTCACAAATGATCTCTCAATACTGTCACACATCGGGAGAAAGCTGTATACTCGGTCCTGTTCCTTGTAGCTACCCTTCCTGAAAGTTTATTTACATCACTGTGGTCACCTGCTCCCTCTTCTCATCAATAAATCATCTTAAAATACATCTCACATCAAATACGTCGAACTGTAAGCGGAAAACCACTTTTGTGGAAACAAAACACTACAAGAGTCTGGGTAGCAGCACAATACGTAAAACGGAAATGGACAATGGTAATCGCTGGGGTCTTTGGATTTCCAGATCCGTGAACATCCGGATAATATATTCCCTTGAAGAATCAATCACTGCACTAAAATACTCCATCCGTGGTCAACACCAGTTGTGCCAAGACATTTCTTTTTCATAGTGGCATCGGCACTTCTAATTTCGTCGACCGTTGGACGTATCACCTGTTGGCTTCTATGTCGGCATAGAGTGCGTCAGAATTCCATTTTTTATCTATACTCTGCAAAAAAACCTCACGAAATAGACATTTCACCAATGAGAAAGCTAAACGAAAAATTGACCAGTGATATTCTTGTAATACAGCGGTCCAACTGCTCACCTAGCAAATGTTTTAGGGGTTAAGCAATGAGATGCTTTTCTCCATATACAATTCTGAGAAAACTTCCCAGATACCTATTTTCCTGCACATGAAATTTCTCGACAGCAGCGTTCTAAACTCACTCTTGCAGACATATTTTAGATCAACAATGAGGTACATTCGCATATTGCGAGAGAGACAAATCCTCATTTCATATGGTGCCCACCTGTCGGACTTCCTCCCCGGTAAGGGCGTAGAAAAATTTTTCAACGATAAAAAGCCATCAAACTTTGCACGAGATAGCACAGATGAATATCTCCTAGTCAGGCTGGCTGCCTCTACTTTTCCAATCACATCGTTACTGGCAGAAGTTTCATACCTCGTTCTGCCGCTGATCCACTTTTTTGGCTTATTGAGAAGAAAGTCTCTGGACGCCAGCTTTTCAAGTTTAAGCACATTCTATCCGTTTAGGATAAGATGGGTTATGTTGCAAATGATATCTATACTTTCGTTAACTCAAATGGTTCAAATGGCTCTGAGCACTATGGGTCTTAACTTCTAAGGTCATCAGTCCCCTAGAACTTAGAACTACTTAAACGTAACTAACCTAAGGACATCACACACATCCACACCCGAGGCAGGATTCGAACCTGCGACAGTAGTGGACGCGCGGTTCCAGACTGTAGCGCCTAGAACCGCTCGGCCACTCCGGCCGGCTGTCATTAACTGCAGCAGTGGATGCCCTTACTGTAATTTATTTATCTAACGATTCGTCTACTTATTCAATATTTTCAGTCCAAATTATTACTTAGTGTTAGATTCTCAGAGTAAATGACTCTGACAAGAATTTCACAACTCAAAGTTTGTCTCCCATAGTTTCCGTTTACACCATCTGCTCCCGGCTCTTTATTTCTCTGTTATCCTCTTCATCCATTGCCTTTGCTCTTGATCCATCCTCTCATACGTCTTTGATATAAGCCTGTGTAACCCTTGTTCTACCGTTGTCTTATTTCTCCTTTCTTGATCTTTTCCATCGATTTCAATTCACCGTTCTGTCTTTTGTTCTTCTCTTTTATCATGTGAAAGCCTCTTCTGTGTCAAAAACTTTAAAACCTAGTTGTTTCACGGTCAAAATTCAAGGACTTCTTATTAAAATGACAATCACATCATCCATTCTGACTCAGCCTTGTGCCACTCCATTTTTTTTTTTTTTGTTTGTTTGTCATCAGTCTACTGACTGGTTTGATGCGGCCCGCCACGAATTCTTCTCCTGTGCTAACCTCTTCATCTCAGAGTAGCACTTGCAACCTACGTCCTCAATTATTTGCTTGACTTATTCCAATCTCTGTCTTCCTCTACAGTTTTTGCCCTCTACCGCTCTCTCTAGTACCATGGAAGTCATTCCCTCATGTCTTAGCAGATGTCCTATCATCCTGTCCCGTCTCCTTATCAGTGTTTTCCACATATTCCTTTCCTCTCCGATTCTGCGTAGAACCTCCTCATTCCTCACCTTATCAGTCCACCTAATTTTCAACATTCGTCTGTAGCACCACATATCAAATGCTTCGATTCTCTTCTGTTCCGGTTTTCCCACAGTCCATGTTTCACTACCATACAATGCTGTACTCCAGACGTACATCCTCAGAAATTTCTTCCTCAAATTAAGGCCGGTATTTGATATTAGTAGACTTCTCTTGGCCAGAAATGCTTTTTGTCATAGCGAGTCTGCTTTTGATGTCCTCCTTGGTCCGCCGTCATTGGTTATTTTACTGCCTAGGTAGCAGAATTCCTTAACTTCATTGACTTCGTGACCATCAATCCTGATGTTAAGTTTCTCGCTGTTGTCATTTCTACTACTTCTCATTACCTTCGTCTTTCTCCGATTTACTCTCAAACCATACTGTGTACTCATTAGACTGTTCATTCCGTTCAGCAGATCATTTAATTCTTCTTCACTTTCACTCAGGATAGCAATGTCATCAGCGAATCGTATCATTGATATCCTTTCACCTTGTATTTTAATTCCACTCCTGAGCCTTTCTTTTATTTCCATCATTGCTTCCTCGATGTACAGATTGAAGAGTAGGGGCGAAAGGCTACAGCCTTGTCTTACACCCTTCTTAATACGAGCACTTCGTTCTTGATCGTCCACTCTTCTTACTCCCTCTTGGTTGTTGTACATATTGTATATGACCCGTCTCCCCCTATAGCTTACCCCTACTTTTTTCAGAATCTCGAACAGCTTGCACCATTTTATATTGTCGAACGCTTTTTCCAGGTCGACAAATCCTATGAAAGTGTCTTGATTTTTCTTTAGCCTTGCTTCCATTATTAGCCGTAACGTCAGAATTGCCTCTCTCGTCCCTTTACTTTTCCTAAAGCCAAACTGATCGTCACCTAGCGCATTCTCAATTTTCTTTTCCATTCTTCTGTATATTATTCTTGCAAACAGCTTCGATGCATGAGCTGTTAAGCTGATGGTGCGATAATTCTCGCACTTGTCAGCTCTTGCCGTCTTCGGAATTGTGTGGATGATGCTTTTCCGAAAGTCAGATGGTATATCGCCAGACTCATATATTCTACACACCAACGTGAATAGTCGTTTTATTGCCACTTCCCCCAATGATTTTAAAAATTCTGATGGAATGTTATCTATCCCTTCTGCCTTAAGTCCACCAAAGCTCTTTTAAATTCCGATTCTAATACTGGATCCCCTATCTCTTCTAAATCGACTAAATCTATCACACCAGCAAATCTTCACCCTCATAGAGGCTTTCAATGTATTCTTTCCACCTATCTGCTCTCTCCTCTGCATTTAACAGTGGAATTTCCGTTGCTTTTAATGTCACCAAAGGTTGTTTTGACTTTCCTGTATGCTGAGTCTGTCCTTCCGACAATCATATCTTTTTCGATCTCTTCAAATTCTTCCTGCAGCCATTTCGTCTTAGCTTCCCTGCAATTCCTATTTATTTCATTCCTCAGCGACTTGTATTTCTGTATTCCTGATTTTCCGGGAACATGTTTATACTTCCTCCTTTCATCAATCAACTGAAGTATTTCTTCTGTTACCTATGGTTTCTTTGCAGCTACCTTCTTTGTACCTATGTTTTCCTTCCCAACTTCTGTGATGGCCCTTTTAAGAGATGTCCATTCCTCTTCAACTGTACTGCCTACTGCGCTATTCCTTATTGCTGTATCTATAGCGTTCGAGAACTTCAAACGTATCTCGTCATTCCTTAGTACTTCCGTATCCCACTTCTTTGCGTATTGATTCTTCCTGACTAATGTCTTGAACTTCAGCCTACTCTTCATCACTACTATATTGTGATCTGAGTCTATATCTGCTCCTGGGTACGCCTTACAATCCAGTATCTGATTTCGGAATCTCTGTCTGACCATGATGTAATCTAACTGAAATCTTCCCGTATCTCCCGGCCTTTTCCAAGTATACCCCCTCCTCTTCTGATTCTTGAACAGGGTATTCGCTATTACTAGCTGAAACTTGTTACAGAACTCAATTAGTCTTTCTCCTCTTTCATTCCTTGTCCCAAGCCCATATTCTCCTGTAACCTTTTCTACTACTCCTTCCCCTACAACTGCATTCCAGTCGCCCATGACTATTAGATTTTCGTCCCCCTTTACATACTGCATTACCCTTTCAATATCCTCATACACTTTCTTTATCTGTTCATCTACAGCTTGCGACGTCGGCATGTATACCTGAACTATCGTTGTCGGTGTTGGTCTGCTGTCGATTCTGATTAGAACAACCCGGTCACTGAACTGTTCACAGTAACACACCCTCTGCCCTACCTTCCTATTCATAACGAATCCTACACCTGTTATACCATTTTCTTCTGCTGTTGATATTACCCGATACTCATCTGACCAGAAATCCTAGTCTTCCTTCCACTTCACTTTACTGACCCCTACTATATCTAGATTGAGCCTTTGCATTTACCTTTTCAGATTTTCTAGTTTCCCTTCCACGTTAAAGCTTCTGACATTCCACGCCCCGACTCGTAGAACTTATTCTTTCGTTGATTATTCAATTTTTTTCTCATGGTAACCTCCCTCTTGGCAGTCCCCTCCCGGAGATCCGAATGGGGGACTATTCCGGAATATTTCATCCAGGAATGTCGGCTACATGGCCACTCCAAACGTTTAATAATTTTTTGGGTTTTGATTAATCTTTCTCATCTGAAAACGGAATGGAATAGAATGACTATTGATAAGACTTAGCTGACGTTAAGGACGTTAAAATGTGATATTTCTATCATCGTCTTGAAATCCCAGACTACTCAAATTTAATTTCTCCCAGGCTTCCATAACTACTGAAGACCACTTACCAGCACAAACCAGACAACAGTAGCTCTCTGCCCGAATAACAGAATCCGGAAAATCCTATCAGGGAAGAGATTTTTGTGGAGCAAGGGATATGGCATGAAAGCGGTATAAAATGAGAACAGAAGCCTGGCATGAAGTCGTGTCATCTCACATACCATGTTAGACTGGTCTAATCATCACTGGCGTCACAAATCGGCTTCCAGTCGTAGCAACAACACTGCCGTACAACAATTTTGTACCTCGAGTCGGGTAACAATCAATACATACAATACAAATCGTCGAGAATGTTACGTGAGGCACGTTTACTTAGCATCGAAGACTGTTATAGAATGGAAACTTGGGAAGTGACTATTAAATTGTTATGCAAACAGTTCTAACTGGCGTCACGCACTGTATACAGTGTAATTTACAGCAAAAGTAAGGCATTTGCTCAAGCACAGACAAGCTTTTATATCGCTTCATAGTGGAGTGCTTTTGTTAGTATGCTTAATTATGATACGACGACGCCGTGCGGCTTCTTGTCGTTTGCTAAACACTGTGTTGGTAACAATCTGTCCAATTCGTTGAAAAGGAGGCAATTGAGGAGGCAAAATGTACAGATGATTGTCAACAATTTCCCCGAGAGTCGTGTGAAGATTTCTCGATTATTAGTGACAGTTTGTGAATGAACATTGTACAAAAGTGTTCGTGGTAATTAAAATGAACAATCCAATGACTCAGTAACTTTGTGTCGTCGCTTTTCTTATTTATTATTTCAATCTTCTTCAAAAGATGATCAGTGGTTATACATGTTAGATCAGTCCTTATCTTATCATGCAAAACGCTCCACAATTTATTATAATTCTTAAAAACAAAATATCATTTTAAATTTCACAGCTTATGTATGTTCGGAATTCTCTTCTTTAATCACTGCAACCAAATGATTGCTCATATTTCGCAACTGAAGGGTCAACAGATTGCAACCCTTTGTCATGCAAGACACAAAGAGGTAGCAAACCTCTCTCGTCGAATTCCGTATGTGTTCTCGCTCAAGCTGCATCTATGGCACAGTAAATGTAGATATGTATTCTTATTCCTGTGCTGGGAGCAAAACGTTTCCTTCTAAATTACCACCGTAAGATAATTTGTTTGTGAAATACTACAGAATTTGTCATTTCCAAACCGGCAGCTGCGGTCGAGCGGTTCTAGGAGCTTCAGTCCGGAACCGCGCAGCTGCTACGGTCGCAGATTCGAATCGTGCCTCGGGCATGGATGTGTGTGATGTCCTTAGGTTAGTAATGTTTAAGTAGTTATAAGTCTATGGGACATGACCTCAGATGTTAAGTCCCATTTTGCTTATAGCCATTTGAACGACTTTGTGTCATTTCCGCACATGTAGACTAAAAAGTAAAATAAAACATCGATACCACATAATATCATAGAGGCCTCCACAGGGATGACGTTAAGAACGATACTAAGAAGACAGCACAGACTATATTAGCGTTCCTCTAAGATCATTCGCTGTAATGTGTGATGTCAGCACTGTGTTGACGATGAGTCCTAATAGGACAACGAAGAGGCAGAAATAAGAAAACTACATACAACGTCATTTAACTTATGATTTTGTTCACTTTGTGTCTGCTACAAATTTAGATAGTAAATTGCTTAGTAAGTTTGTTAATTTCGAGCTTGAAAGTAAAATTTCTCATTCCCAACAGACATGCATACTGCACGGAAATTACAGTTACCACATATGTTCTGAAAGGCATTGCTGTAGAGTAGTGCAGAGACACATGTGTGTTGCAAAGTGCTAGTAACTGACTGCTGGTGATGTAGAGAGTTGTGTCTGTGTGCTGCAGATGAGTGGGAACTGGCTGCTGGTGATGTAGAGTGTATGAACTTCCAGCATGCTGGAGTATCTGTAGATCAGCAACTTCTGTTAACCACTACAACGAATACCCGGTCCAAAGTTGCTAATCTTACTTTCTTTTAATTCACTCGATGACTAGTTTCACGCTCAAAACTAGTCATCGAGTAAAAAAAAGTAAAATTTGCAACTTTGGACTGGTTATTCGTTATACTGAAGCAGAGCATTGTGCCTATGTGCTGCAGATAATTGGCAACTGGCTGCTGGTGATGTAGAGTGCTGCGCCTGTGTGCTGCAGATGGCTGGCAACTGGCTGTTGGTGATGCAGAGTGTTGTGCCTGTTTGCTGCAGATGGGTGGTAAGCAGTTGTTGGTGCAGTGGGAGCGGTACGAATCGGGTGTGCTGGCGCATCTACGGCGTTTGCTGGCAGCTGAGGCATTCGTCGACGTCACCCTCTGCTGCCAGGGCCACCGACTGCGCGCACACCGCGTGCTCCTCTCCGCCTGCAGCCCCTACCTACAGGTCAGTGCTCTCTCTCTCTGCCTTTCTTGTTGACAAGTCCTCTTACAGGAAAGCTTCACTGTATGATTTCATGTAGGTCACTAGAAACTAAAAGTGTGTAGTGCCACTTGCACAACAGATCTAATCATTGGGCGGACTGCTCGACATACCGCCAGCTCCAGGTGTAGTCATATTGTACGTTTGGATACTTTCTAGCCACGTTTCCTTGGGTGATGTAACTGTACGATACTGTACAACTGAGTGAACCACATGTCTATCCTCTCGAGCGCTAGCCGCTTCGAGGTTTACAGTCCTTCCATGGCCTTCAGTATGACTCTCATGAAACCGTCGAATCAGTATCCATGTGACCAAAGTAGGCAGCAATATTGTGGAATAATGAACTGCATTCTCAGTAGGCAATGATTTTGCTGATGTGAAATTCAGACAGATCTGCCAACATCAAACGCTATTTCTGAATGTCAAACCTACTGTATTTTTTGTATTATTATGTGAGTCCTCAGATCTAGCAAACCTTTAAGAACTTGCCCCTGAGGCACTCGAGACTTTCACCAATGATTAAGGAAAAATTTTCTTTTGAATAGTACTTTAACACTAGAAAATTCGACAAAACATAAATTTAAAGGACAGTTCGCCAAACAGGCACAGTCATTGGCGTCTACCTACAGTTTTGGAAGGAAATTTAATACAAGCATTAGAATTACCACCACTGACACCTTTCACGTGACAAAAATATTTAATTCAAGCTCTCTTTTCAATTCTTGAAAACATGAAATGTTATTAAGGTAACAAAAATTTTAAAATGATCCAAAATTACGACAAACCAGAAGCTAAACTCTTGGATTACCAGACTGGCAACTTAGGTAAAAAGGAACTGAAATCTAATGTATTGCCATGACCTGGCTCATTTCGGGCTATTACACAACAGGATGTACTAGTAAAGTAGTAAAGAGGGGGCAGATTAACGCTGGGGTGTACAGTCCGATAGTGGTAGTAATGACAGGGGTTTATTCAATAAGATTTATACTGCACCACAGTGCTGCCTCGATCCTCCGTCAGGGATTGACAAGGACAGTGGCCGCGAGGGTGCACCTGCCTCAGATGGATCGTCGATTGAAGTGCCTCAGAGTGCAGATGTTGGTCGGAAATCAGCTCTGTGCATTGTTCAAGTTTTCCATGTGCCACAGCCGCTGAGCCACAGGTAGGTGCCCCTCACTGACTCAATCAGCAAATCTTCATCTCCAAGGGTGGATCGTCATCTCTGTGCAACTCAAAAGCTAGTGATTCTCTCTGGTTGAAGAAGAAGTCAGAATAGTGGCATGAGCCCCAATGCTTGATTGCTTATGCCCATATAGGTACACTTCTGACGTAGTTCTAATGCAGGGAGTCGAGTAGTTTTGATTCATATTATTTGTCCTTTCAGGTGTTCAGAGCTCGCTCTGCACCGAGCACATTTGCCATTTCAATGTGAACCGTGTGAGTTTCTCGTTGGCACGCAAGAGCCCGAGTTACACATTATTACTTTATTCTCGTTCACATTGTGTTTGCTCTCGACTGTCGACCGGTAGTGCAAACCCCCGTCTGCCCAGGGTATTTTCTTGTAATGTCTACAATACCATCCAGTGGCTTACCTGATTAAGGGTATCAGCTGGGCTGGCCTCTCCTGCGTGGCCTGGAGTAGGAATAAAACTTCAAAAACTGAGAAGTCACACGCCGAACGTTTATGAAATACAACACTCCTCCCCCCATTCAAAACGTTCATTCCGAATCCTCCAGAGCGAGTCTTTAATTAAGATTACTTTAACCCCTAAAAAAAGTGCTAAAGGCAACACCAGCTTCAACCATTAGCTGCCCCACATGTGTTTCTCCTTTACTCTCTACTAACATGAGCTTACTCACAAAATGTGGTGTCCAGAACCTTACTACAATACAACCCATAATCTAATGTTTATACTACTTAATACAGAGGTTTTACTTCCAACAGCTGTTCTCGCGGCTTCTGCCAGCTAATCACTCAACTGGCAAGTGATGCGTCAGTGTATCTGTGGACTATGCATGTCTGTGCTTATTACACAAATAAAATATGCAAATACGTAGCAGCGACGTGCCGCCACTGATAGCTCAAATTCTTATGGACATAATCTTTTGCTGACGATTTTCTTCAAAATCTTCGACGTGTACTCCATTTAAATTTTCCCCTGGTGTGATTCGATACTTTTGTCTAATGAACGCGTAAGTTCACGGCTGAGGGTGGCGTTAAGATAAGTTAAAGTCTGGGTTGATAATACCCTCATTGAGCGTTTCAGCCAACAAAACGCATTCCGCATTGATGTCATGACAGTGGTACCAGTGAATATAGCCAGAAGGCGAAAATCCCTCCCCTCTACCTCACAATTAGAATTTCTGGGGAGTGGTATTCTCAACCTGTTAGGTTTCTCTTTTTCATAGTCATTTGTCAACACAGTTTCTGGTGGAAAGATCAAGTACCGAAAATGCTTCTTGAAGTAAGACAGTGTGGAAAAGATTTTCCTTTTGCAATTTGTCACATTCGTTCTCCCTAAAGAAGTCCTGGCTTCACATGTCTGCGTATCATTGCGTATCGGTGTGGTTGGACAGACAACAATACTATCATGAGTGCACTTCCCCTAATCCGCTAATGACATAAGTACACCAGGTGCCCACCATCCGAAATCATAAATAGTTCCTGGTCGTTATTCATACGCATTTCACTGCAACCACCCTTTCACTGGATACTGGTGAATGATGCAACACTGAAATTTCGTGCGAAGTCCTGCTATATGTAAGGCCACTACCATAAGGGAAAATAACGCTAAAATGAAATATCAGTAACTAACGATTATGTTCATAAATTTGCGGGAAAAATTTGGTCACCTGAAATACACGCAAACGCAGTGAGAAAATTTGTGTGGAGTCTAGGATATAGCAGTGAAAGTGTTTTAACCTATTGTCAGAAGATGATTAATAAATGGCCCCATACAGACATGTGGTCCAGTGACGAATGAAAGATTTCTGAACTGTGCAGGAAATTGCCAGAAGCGATACTGGAAGTAATTGATAGTGGACTCCGGAAAGATAGAGACAGTTTGCTTAGAAGGGTGCAGTGGACAGAAGCAATCCTTAGCGGCAATACTGCAACAGAATCACATACAAATTAGACGACTTGATCAACTAGGGACAAGGATATCGATGGACAAGGTAGATACAGTCGAAATATTCGTAGAAATAATTATCAAAAAGGGAACTATGGGAAACAGTATATTTACAATAATTTACTGCAACACAGAGCTATGTGTGAAACAAGACGAGCGGCAGAAAAGTGTACAGACTGGATAAGGTCACCTGCCATGACGCATAATGAGCAGCGGTGAACATAAAAAATGGCCCCAGCAATGAAGCTAATACAACACGAATGCATCAGAGAGATTGAACTTCAGACAGGGAGATGGGCGGTATCAGGTCACCAGCCAAAGTACCATCGTCCAAGTCAACACAGAGCCCAACAGAGGACAGACAGAGTCCGACAAACACAGTCACAGACGCTATGATTGGTGGGAGGCAGGATCGTTGCAGACCCAAGTTTCAGAGGCAGGAGAGAGTGTGTAAACAGCAGCCAGCAAGAAGTGAGTGGTAGGGTTATGAGAAACAAATACTAGTAACTGGATGTTTTGTTGACAGAACTCTCAAAGGTGAAGGTTCAAGGTTATTGTGTTGGCAGATCTCACCAAATAGTCTTTGTACTGATGTGTCAGATCTCCTTCAAGGACAGTGGTCAGCTGTTCCTTGGTAGAAGTGCTGTGGGAGTTATCCTCCTTGCAGCTCAGGCTTCTTGTTTGTCTTGATCGAAGTCTTGACGCAGTTGTCCCATTTCAAGGCCTGTGGTCAAAGTCCTCTGTGGAACAAAGGCACATTATCCTGTACAAGTCAGTCACAGGGCCTAGCCACTTTGTCTCATATAAAATATCAAATGTAATTATTGTGATCAGTCACTCTTATCAGCATTATTTGTTGGTTAATTAAAAGCCTGTCATAATTTACAGCCTAATTACAATAATTTCTTAAACAAAACTAATAATATTCCCCACCACACCAAACATCAGACTGCTTCCTGAGTTGTGTTCTCTTCACCAGACAGAGTGTTAGTGACTAACCATCAAGCAGACAGTCTTCTCACATTCAATTTCTGCCTCTTTGGACATCTGACATATACCATCATGTTTTATGCAGTTTTTGAATGCAGTCTATGGCAAAGTTTTGAGCTACATGACTTTTCTGTAAGCAGTCCATCAACCACTCTTCTTCCGTAGCTATCTTCAGTTTTGTTACAATTTTGCTGATTTTTCATAAAATACCCACACTTTGAGATAACTACTAAGTGTGGTATAAATTAAATATAAAGAGATTAATTATTAAAAGAAAGGGTTAAAAATGGATAGTCCAAAAAACTAATAACTGAAAAAAATAATGAACCAGACAGTAATAGCCAATTTAAATTACACCAAAAATTCTAGATCATTAATTTCACTATCATTATTTGTAAGTTTCTTCATTCCCTTATACCACAGTTTAATATTTCATCTTCAAAAAATTGAAAGTCCAAACACTATTCATTATCAAGCACCATACAAATTCCTTAACATATCTAGTTTTTGCTTATCAACAGCCAGGAGTGTAATATCAATTATTTACTTCTAACTCACTAATCTTTTCAAACACGTTAGAAGTGTTTTCGTTATGGAGCTGCTATATCATAGCTTCCATTTATATAAATTAAAATTTTATTAAGATTAAAAATTTTCCTCTCAAAACTCGATGTAGAGTCTTGTATGTTAAATTTTACTTACCATACATGATTATTTAGGCAAGTGTACGATTCTGAATTTTAATATTGAATGTGACAGACAGCTTCAAGGTTGTTTTCTAGGCATATAATACATTCAATCTCCTAGACATATTTATGACACTCATAGGATAATTTTCAATAAAACTGAAGGGCTTATATTGACATTACTAGTCAATTGTGTGACTCTCTTAAAATCTAGGAAAGTATCATATGCTATCAGATAGTTATTTGGTGGAACTAGATTCCTCATTTACTGAGAAAAAAAGTTGCTTTTCCATTCTTTATATAAATAGTCTGCAATTTGATGTGATCAAACAAGGAAACATCAACTGATTATTCTTCTTTTTTGTGTGGAAAGCAAATAAGATGAAATAAGGTACATCAAATTCTGCAGGATTGTAGTTATTGGTGGTATGTATTTAAAAATATCTCTTTCCATTAAATCCAGCAATCTCTATGGTTTGTGGTTCAGGGAAAATGTTGTATTCTTCGAATTTATTAGTCTTTCTTACTGTATCTCAAGTGAATATTCTGTCTAATATATAACCACAATGTCATGAATTTCCATTGGTTTCCACACAGTTTTACCTTGCTTACATAGTGTGGTCACATATTCAACACTGGCTTCATTATGGTCAACCTGTCAGAAAACGGAATCATCAGTGCTTGCAGACCATGTAAAAATGCAGTTGAATCCTTTTCCCAAATAATCTTTGTAAAATCTCTCAAGTATTTATGAAGGATAAATTACTTCAATTTTCTTACATTTTATCTTCCTGTAATTGAGTGTATGACCCTCCATGACTCATCGGCATGCACTCGGTCTTCAGGCCACTAGTGGCCCATCGGGACCATCCGACCGCCATATCATCCCCAGATGAGGATGCGGATAGGAGGGGCGTGTGGTCAGCACACAGCTCTCCCAGTCGTTATGATGGTTGTCTTTGACCAGAGCCGCTACTAGCCAGTCAAGTAGCTCCTCAATTGGCATAACGAGGCTGAGTGCACCCCGAAAAATGGCAACAGCGCATGGCGGCTGGATGGTCACCCATCCAAGTGCCGGCCACGCCCGACAGCGCTTAACTTCGGTGATCTCACGGGAACTGGTGTATCCACTGTGGCAAGGCCGTTGCCCACTCATCGGCATGAAATGAAGTCAAATTCATGACAGATGAAGAAATAAAAGAATGTTCCATTCTAGGAAAAATATTGTTTCCTTTCTCTTGTCATAAACTCGATTGCTTTGTCAAGTAGTTGTCAGACAATTTTTTATTGGATTTACTATCATATGTTGAATAATCTGTACCGTCATCCCCTATAATACTTAAGTTAATGCACAGCTTAGCATGTTTAGGATGAACTCAACAGTTTCCAATATTTATATTAATCTCTGTGGTCTGTTGTAAAGATTAAGGTTATTTTTAGTCTTCTCATTCAAAGGGAATGAGTGCAAGTGATTGCTGTTGATTTTTTCGTTATTTATTAAAGGTAAAAATTTATTCAGCCATTTGTAAAATAAATGTTGCTGTAGCACTATTGAAGTCAATTAAATTATCGTTTTCATCAGTTATAGTTATTTCTAAATCTATAAGAGGATCAGAAATTGGAATATATACAGGATAATGTGTACATGATTTAATGGTCCACCAAATTCTGCATTAGGCTTCAATGGAGTGATAACAGTTTCTCAAGAAAAACCATCAGTATGCTTTACATAAGCTAAATCAGCATCAGCTAAATTAAAACTTACGTTTATTAATTCTGTGGAATCAGTCTAGTCACATCATTAGCAAAAGTTCTGTTTACCAGCTTTAGCAGGTTGACCACCAAATCCAAGTACACTTCCAATACTATCTTTTATGCCTGTATATAATTTAGCGTCACTCTTAATAACTGGCTCAGATTCTAAGCTAAGAATTCCAGAGTAATAATCAAACTATAAATATGGTAAGCTCTAACCAAATTTTATTCAACATGGAATAATAGAACCAAGTGGTTGTGGAAAAAGACACCTTTTATATTTTAACTGCAGTATGGTTGAACTGGAATAAAAGCAATCACTTGTATGTTCAATCAAAAAGCTTAGATCAACCAAAATCCTCGGTATTCATAAAAATATGTAAAATATTGAAGCTAAACTAATAAAAAAGCTATCTTAATTGAAAAATATTATGACACTATACCACGAGATGAATGTGAAGATAGTTCAGCTGTTATATTTGACAATTTCGTTCTTGAAAATCAAGATGTAATTAAAGAATATTTTGCTAGAAGCAACCATGAGCAATTGATTGTTTTTATTTAGTTCAGTTTTATTCAAAAATATCAAAACAATTAGTAAGGGATAGTAAAAATTAGTTCAATATTTTTGGTCAGGATGATACAAATTTAAGTCATATATATCATGAATTTGTTGGAGGCGATTTAAAATTTTATGATTTCAGAGATAAATATAGTAAATGTTGGAAAGAGGACAAATTGGTAGTATTACAATAGACACAACTAACAAGGAAACCACCCCATCGCACCCACCTCAGATTTAGTTATAAGTTCGCCCAGTGGATAGGCCTTGAAAAACTGAACACAGATCAATCGAGAAAACAGGAAGAAGTTGTGTGTAACTATGAAAAAAATAAGGAAAATATACAAACTGAGTAGTCCATGCGTAAGATAGGCAACATAAAGAAGAGTATGAGCTCAGGAGGGGCGTGGTCCCGTGGTTGGCGTGCGTGGCTGCAGAACGAGAGGTCCTTGGTTCAAGCCTTAACTCGAGTGAAAAGCTTACTTTCTTTATTTTCGCAAAGTTATGATCTGTCCGTTCGTTCATTGACGTATCTGTTAACTGTAATAAGTTTAGTGTCTGTGTTTTGCGACCGCACCGCAAAACCGTGCGATTTGTAGACGTAAAGACGTTCCTATACGATGGGAACCGAAAACATTTGATCGCAAGGTCATATGTCAACCGATTCCTCCACAGGGAAACACGTCTGATATATTCTATACGACACTGGTGACGGCATGCGCGTCACATGACAGGAATATGTTGTCGACCACTTAACTTGTACACTTGGCGAATGGGTAAAAAGATTCTTCTAACTTGTCCGATTTAGGTTTTCTTGTGGATGTGATAATCACTCCAAAAAAAGTGATGTAAACATAAGAGTTTGTCACATAAACTGCAACAAATGAAGCCAACAGTTTCACAGTCGCACAGTTTTCCCTGTGCTCTGTCAAAACGTATGGTTTTAACGTTTTCAAATTTTTCCGTGTGCAGACCGTCAAATCCTGCATATGTCCAAGTAAATCTGAACACGTCCTGGAATTTTGGAGAGTGAAGTTGATTATGTGTGAGTGCCTGAACTTTGATAATTGACACACGATCACATAAACAATACTGCTCTGTGTACCTGTGCAGCTTCGCATAATAACTGTCTGAAAATAAAAATTAAAATTTTTGCTCGAGGTAAGTTTTGATCCCAGGACCTCTCGCTCCGCAGCTGCTCACGCTAATCACAAGACCACTACGCTCATATACCTCTGTGGTCCTTAATGTTGCTTATGTCACACATGGACTACACAGTTTGTATATTCTGCTTATTTTTTTCATAGTTTCACACAACTTCTTCCTGTTTTCTCAAGTGATCTGTGTTCAGTTTTTCAAGGCCTATCCACTGTGCCAACTTATACCTAAATCTGAGGAGGGTGCGATGGGGAGTTTCCCTTGTAAGAAGCCTAAAGAAGAATAAATTTCTTAACTAACAAAAATATTTGTTGTTGTTTTTATCGTCAATAGATGTTTGCAAAATATGACCTATAGATCTTTAAAATAGATACAGGAACAATTAAGAGAAGAACTTTAAAAAATGGAAGAAACATCCTAGAAAAAAGTATGAAAATATAAAAAGAGAATGAATCTCTTATTGACACAAGGAGTGAAATAGGAGATAAAGTTTTGAACACGATTGAAAAAGGAGTTGGTTCCTTATCAATATCACCACAGTTTGACAACATACCAATTACAATTACAAATACAAGAAGTATTGATGAAATATGAAGAAGATGTTAAAGATAGAACAGGTGAAAAAATAAAGGAGGGTGATGTTAAAAATAATATATAAGCCAAAGAATGCTACAATACATAAACACAGTGAAGACAAAGTTTTTTGATTAAGACCTGCTGGTGCATTTAAATTTCTAGGTACATTGCCAATAAAATTTAATGGAGACAAAGTAACATTTTTGTAATAGGACATCTAAAGGTACAAACAGAAAGGTGAGTCGTGTAACAGACAAGACATTAATGTGGAACTTATGCACACAGAATGTGTTGTTGTTCATTTATCAAATTATGCAGATATTTTGTACCATTCAGGATCATTATATTCTGAAAAAATCCAAATAAAATTAAATCAACTAGATTTATTAAATAGGAGAAAATGATAAAAGAAATTGTTGTTGTCTATTTCCATAAACTGATAGCATGCTTAGAGTCCAGTTTCGATGAGAAAGCAGGTGAAGGCATAGTAAAAAAAATTACAGGAGAACCAGTTGAATTAACTGATGGATTAGCTGTAATCGATTGTGAAGAATTAGACAGAAATAAAACTTTTGTACCGAGAATGTTGGAATAATTGAAATGCAAACAAATAAAGTTAGCGATTTGATATTAATAATCCAAAAGAAACTCCATGTTTGATCAGAAATTTGAATAATTTACCATGTACATTTTGGAAAAGGAAATGGATGGAAAATAATTAATAAACAGGGGTTTAAATAATTTACCAGTGTGGGAATTGATTCTAGGATGTTATGCAGACTGCAGACGTTTTACTACCCTAAATGAAACGTTAGCACATGGGGATAAAGGCTTAAATCCATTAGATGAAGCTTGCAAAGAACATCATATTGCAAATAGAAATAATACAGATTTAGAAAAAAGACATGAAGTGGATAAAGAACGTCAACTAGCTGTACGGGAAAGAATCCATGTTTCAGTTGGAGAAAACTTAGCTGCTACAGCATTTACAGGAATAATGTACGGAAATTTAAAATTAGAATGGCCAATGATGATGATGGTTGGGATCGATGATATGCCTATACATTTTTTATCTATATAAATTAATAACTTCAGCTTTAATTGCTCATTTCTACCTAGTGGCAAAAATTAACCAAAATCAATTTAAGTTAAAATCATTAACAGTACTGGTAATTTTTAACTTATGCACAAAAATGAAACAGATAAGAAATCTGGTGGTAATTGGCTCATAACGATAGATATTCATGTTGTAAACCAATTATTGAATATATAACAAAAATCAAAGAAGGTTCAGGACTAACAAAACTTGAAGGTGATTTTGTTCCATTACTTTTGCAGCATTACCATATCTAGCAACTATTGGTTCATGAACTGATTGAGCAGCTGGTAATGGAAAAGCGTTAATAGTTTGATATAGAAAACATGCTAAAATGTAGTATTAAACACTTTTGTGGTGTTTTTATGATTGATGAATTAACTAATAAAATAAAAAATAATGAATGTGTAGGAGTTAATTTGGAAACATCTGATCACCTTGGCACTCACTGGATATATTGCTGTAAGGATAATAATAAAAAAATTATTCAATTCATTTGCTGGTACTACACCAAAACAGCTAGTTAACAATTAGACAATACAAAATTTTAATGAAATGACATGCAGTCATTTGTGTATGTATGATTTAAAACTTATTTAAGATAATCTATAAATACAATGAAATTTTGAGTCTATTAAATAGATATTATTAGAAATAAGGTGCTGCCTAAAGACTGCATCTTCAGTGAAAACATAAAAACACTTAGAGAAACTAAAAAAAGAACTCAGAAGAAAAATATAAGATTTTCAATCAAATGTTAATATCTGGTGCATCAGGTGCAGAATATTTACTAAAGCACATAACCTTCACAGAATAACAAGTAAAAATGATTAAGGTCTCTGTATAGTGTGCAAGACCAAAATGGGTAAATTTGTTAAAAACTTTTGTAGCTGATGATCTGAATATCTGTGAAGAAATTATTAATGAATTACATATACCAATGAGAAAAAATTTTAAATGAAGTAATATTGTTTCATTTGGTATAGATAATGTATGGTAAGCTCATCTAGTAGAAATGGATTAAAATAACTTAAAAGGAATATCAAAAGTAAATAAACGATATAACAATTTATTAACTGTTATTGATGTTTTTCCAAACTTCATGGGCTATTCCCATTATAGATAAAACAAATATAAATACAGCTGATGCTTTTGAAAGAATATTTGATGTAAGAAAGAACACCAAGAAATTTGCAACAGATAATCGAAGAGAATTCTACAATAAAGATTTTAAGGAACCCATTAAAAAATTCATGAACTATTACTCAACTTCGAAATAAAGGCATCTTTTGCAGAAAGATTTAATGAAACACTCAAAGAAAAATGTGGAAAAACTTGGCTTCGAATGAAACAAATAGACTTAGTTTCAAAATTAGTTGCAAATACAATAACACAAAACATTCAGGAATAAAAATGAAACCAGTGGGAGTTAATGATAAAAATAGCAAGCCAACTATCTTTGTTTCTAATAATAATCATCCAGAATTTGAAGTAGGAGATTTAGTGAGAATCAGTAAAGTTTTTGAAAAGGGATACAACGCCAGTTGACCAACAGAAATTTTTGTAGTTGAAAGTGTTATTCATTCTGATATAGCCACATATAAATTAAAGGTAATGGGTGGGGAAAAAGGGAGAAGAAATTTTTATGACCAAGAAGTGCAGAAGACAAATTATCCTTATTTCTGTCTTCTGGACGTTGCAGGAAGAAAGAAGACAAGGTATATTTTAAATGGTTGGGATTAGATAATTACATAATAGTTGGGCAGAGAAAAATAAAAGTGGTTTATAAAAATTTTTATATATGTAAATGGAATCTGTTGTTGAAATTTTAGACTCTTTCATATAGATAACAATACTGGTTATGCTATTGTTTCATTATAGAACTGAAAGTTAATAAAAATTATATAAGGCCAGAATTATTTGAGAATTTACAATTTGAGTTGAATGAATCAGATGGATTTATCGTGTTTAGTTCATTAGATATAATAGTTGTTATGAATGTAATATGAAATTTGAATATGAAAATATGTAGTTGGATTTTCACTTTTATTGATGAAGTTTCATTATATCACTAACCAATTCTTCAGCCATCTTTAAAATAATTGTCTCAACATTTCTTCAAAATTTGTATGATTTTCTCTGGTATGGTTAAACTGTTTTTGGAAATTTCTTCTTTGTTCTGCAATGACATAATAATGTACTTGCATTTATCACCAAATAATATTCAAAGAACGACATTCAGTATTAAATTTTGATTGGTAGTCTCAGGTACAACAAGTGGTTATAGTCTCTCTGTTTCTTTCATTTCTTGTCTGTAAAGCAAATCAACAAATCAAATTTTCTATTAGATTCTCATCAAATGTAGTTATTCGTTCATTAATTTTATGTGTTTGGTTGGTTGGTTGATTTGGAGGAAGGGACGAAACAGCAAGGCCATTGGTCCCATTGGAGGAGGGAAAAATGGGGAAGGGCTTGGGCATACCCTTTTAAAGGAACTATCCTGTCGTTTGTCTGAAGCGACACACAGTTATACTCCCATTTCTTTGATTTCAAATTAATAATTTATCAATGTTAATAATTTATGAGTAGCAAATAAAAATCAGTTCTTTAGTATTACCATAACGAAGCAGCGCTAAGCAATGTGATATAGATTTTATTTTACTCCCAATTTATTTGGGAAAGTTCGTAATACAATTTGTAATTTATTTACAATAATGATAAATAATCTAATGAAATATTTCAATAAACCATTATATTTATTGAATGTATCTTACAAAGTAAAAATTTCCTAAATAAGTGTAGAAAAAATTGGAGAGAGGTACTTTTTCTGGGGGCGGGAAGGGAGCTTCAGCAGTTCTGCCAAGGCACAGCTCTGTCCATAACAACGGTGGCGTTAAGAGGTCAGTGAGTTAACGTTAAATAACGACGCACCAAAGCACTTCCGATAACCCACATGTAGGATATCAGGTGTTCGCTGCTGTGTGTAATGTGATTGGCTGAACTTTCTTCCATGTCACGAGCAGGCACGTGGAATGAATGGTAGTCAACTGGAACAGCCTGCGTGGTCCACTGTAGAGCGGCCACTGGCAGCGACCGACACTTTACTTACAAGGAAAAACTGAACACAGATCAAGCATGAAAATAGGAAGAAGGTGTACTGAACTCTGAAAAAATAAGCAAAATAGTAATAGTGAATGCTCCAAGCTCCCGATGTGCAACATCGGACCAAATACGAGAACACAGGCGACGTGTTTGTGTGGTCACGGTGTTAGACTGCAAAGGGAGACATCTCTGTACAAATCTCCGTCGTTCCCCAGTTTTCTTTTTTTTCAGTAAATTATTAACTTTCCTTCCACTCACTGACATGTCTGTTCTCCTTCTGTAGTCTTGGCAACTGTCATACTATACATTATCTACTAAATATAAGTCATGTGGTAAGAATATGTTACCGTCGCAAGTGAATGTGATGAATAATGAGAGCAGGCGAGATGCAGCATAGACCTCCCACAGGAATGAAAACAGTAAAGAAACTGGTGTGGACTATATTACAACAAAGGAATTCAAGAGTCAAAACTCCCAAAAAGGAACACAAGAGTCACAACATGTGGTACTTGTGTGGAACATATGAATGGCTTATTTCAATAGTGGTAGAAGTCCATTTTTGTTTATTTTGAGATACAGAGTCCTAAAGTTAAATGAGCGCTGAAAAATCTGTAGTTGAGATCCCAGACATATTCAAGCATATGGCTTCTCGCTAGAGATGAACCATTCTTTCTGTGTGTTTGGATCATTTCAGAACAATTAGAGGCAGAAGAGTGGAGGACTTGCACCACTATTGAAATAAGCCCTTAATATAGGAGGTACGTACATCTGGAGGTCCTTTCCTCACACATGGCTGTTGCAAACGGGCGTTACACCACGATACATAACATATTTGAATACAGCGAACAGATATGTCAATGACCGGACGGAAAGTTCATAACTTGTTGAAAAAATTAAAAAGACATTTGAGCACAAACCTCCACTTTACAGTCCAACATCGTGGCCACATAACCACGATGCCATGGCTCTTCAAATTTACTGGATGTTGCACGTCTTGTTGTTGGACCGTTCACTGTTTTCTATTTTGCTTGTGTTTTCACAGTTCATCGCACCTTCTTCCCGTTTCCATACTTCATCTGTGTTCAGTTTTTGAACATCCAATGGTGCATGTTAGCACTAAATCTAAGGGGTGGGGGGGTGGGGTGCGATTGGGAGTTTTCCTTGTTAGAGGCCGATAGTGCATGGGAGAGCTTAAGAGGTTTTCAGCAGGTGGGCTGGTGTTTCAGCAACCGCCTGGTGACGAGCTCCACCGCTGATCAGCTACTCAAAATAGGCGATGGAGGAATCAGAGGCTGACCGCTCAGGCGTTGATTAAGGAGCAATAGGGCGTCGTACCAGCGCGGTATGTTGGGTGTTAGCTGGCGGTCCCCACATTCAAGGTGAACGTTAAAGAAACCAAGAAACTCAAGGACAGATCCCTAACTGGGAGTAGAGGAGAAAAGATCCTATGAACATGTGTCCGGAAATGCATCAATATCACGGTAGACTGCGCTGACGAATGACAGTTCCTCTGACCACGTGCCTTTTGTTTCTTGTGTGCTGCAGGTGACAGGGATAATCGCGGCTCACATGTAGGCTACGCATTATCGTAGTCTGGCTTACACCATGTTGGCGGGCAGCTTGCCTGGAGCTTTCATTGGGGTTCGCCTCAATATTCTGTAGAACCCGGACTTTCATATCGCGTGCGCGTACAGTCCGTTGCCTCCCTACACGTTCGTCTGTCTGAAAGGACACATGACCACACGAATGTCCTAAAAGGTCGTGAAACGTTGTGTGATCTGGCTGGTGTCTCTGAGGATACTTGTTTTGGTATAGCCGTCCTGCCTCACGACCATTTCCATCTGCGTGGACATACACAAACACCACATCGACTTGTTCGCGACATAAATGCTGGACTATTCTTCTGCTTGCAGTACGCAGCGCCGATCACATAGCCTGCAACACACAAGGAACAGACGGCACGTGGTCAGAGGAAGTGTCATTCGTCAGTCCCATGTACCGTGCAACGATGCATTTCCGGACACATGTTTATAGGACCTTTTTCCCTCCATTTCCATTCAGGAATCCTCTCTGCTGTCTGTCGGTTGTATTAAAGTCCTTATACAACAAACTAACAAATTGGAAGAAGTGATATGTTTTCTCACTAAAGACAGAATTTGTACATTTTTTTGTTCCTTACACGTTTTTATGTTCCCAGAATGTTATACTAACTAAGGAGTTTCTCTTGTATAAACAGACTAACACCTCAACTACTTCCACAAGTAAATTCATCCGAAAATGCTATTTTACTCAAAGAATTTTCATAATGTTTGTATTAAATTCACGTTAGATGCAGTTTTCGCAAGTATTTAACACGTTGATAACTGATAAGCGTCTTCCTACACATATAAAGCAGTGCTTAATATAAATTTTAGAAATACATCTAGTCACCTTCCAGTGCCCTATTGAATATTTGAACTTTAAAAGTATAATGTATTGGATGAGATTAATATCTACGTATTATACTGATATAATATCACTTAATTTATGTATACACACAGCAAATTGTAAAGTTTTGGTTTCAGTGTGCTTTTCCATAATTTATGTCCCTCGTGAGAAATTATAATAAATGTTGTAAAATCTCTGGCTGCAGGGACGGATGAATGTTCGTGTGAATGTATTTTTTCTTTGAATACCAAAATTTTCTGCACCGTGTCTGTAAGACGAGGATGCCATTCACATTTTGTATTTTATCTAACATTCTGGTTTCTTTTGTGATTTTTGGGTTTAGAGAGTCTTGGTTAAGGTTTTGGGTTTTACATTGGGTACCAGAGGGATCCTTTTCGTTACTCTCCCAAATTCTCGGTTCTCGCATTGTGGAAAATACTTGTTGAAGGAAGGCTGTAATGGTTCCTGTGTATCAAATGTAGCTCTGATTCATCTCGTCCGTGATCAAACGATTAAAAGTTACTACCATATAATCAAATAGATAGAAAGTGTTGCTATATCTCTTTATTATCTCGATTTGTTTCGACGTAATCTTCATTAGGCTTCATACCGACGTAGTTCACTACAGTACCCAACTTCCAACATGCAGTACTTTAATTAATCTCAACTGTGATTTTACTCCTTTAGAACTCACTTCGAAGCCAGTAGATCATCGTTAACGCTTTGCTCATGTCCATCTAATCAATGATATGATACACAGGTGAAGATACTTACTTGGTACTGTAGTGCCTCACAGTTTCTACATTGACAACACAAGTATACACACACTCAAACCATATAACAAATCATTAACGTAGAATAATAATAACAATATACTCATTATTGTCTGTGTGTACCGATCATTAATACAGAATAATGATACTAATGATAATGGTAATAATAATGTACTCGTATTTTCGTCTCTAGTGTACCAATCACTAATACAGAATGGTAATAATAAATAAAATAGTATGTTATCTGTAATGTACCTGAGTATAAGTTACTTACTAAGTCTAAATTTAATGTATTCATGTCCACATAAGAACTTCTGTTATGCGTATAAATCTCGTTATTTCATGAACTGGGCAGGCAAGTTAACTTAACACAACGCCAGAGTTTAATCACAAAACTTCGGTGTTACTTGACCTCTAGAAAATATACAAGCTATCTTCAAATACGTCTACATGAAGTTAACTGGCTTTGCATATATGTAAGTTGTATGGCACTATATTGTGTGAGAATTTATAGTGTCTGTGTTTCTACTAAGCTTAGACTTCCTACTGCTTACTTGATTCTATTTCTTAAAGTGCAAGGCTATTATTTTAATTTATTTTCATTATTTTAGTTTTTACTGAATATGAATGTTTAGAGATTCACTTAATTCACTCGTCTAAACGGGTTTAGTGATGTCAGCAGCGTTTAGACTCGTGGTAAATAAGCCGTCACAGTTGTGTTTGTGAGACGCACCTAACACTGTCTGAAGACAGTTGGTCGTAGCAGGATGGTACGTGAAATGCGCTGTATCGCGCTGCCATTCCAGGTCTGAGATTGCTGTGAAAATGGCGGCTTCTCTATTTCAAAATACCAAAATTAAAAATTTAACTGAAAACACATGTGAGATTCCGCTGTAAACTGTAATTTTATGCACAGAGAACGCCTTGACTAACCAGGGTTAAGTTCAGGATTGATTTAAATCAGGTATTTTGTGAATAACACAGCTGTATATCTTCGTATAATGATCCTTAAATTTCTCATGCTGATTGCACACTTACTATAACTTCCATTTCTCAGTCGCAAATTGCCTCCTATGCCCTCACTATGTTGACTGCCCATCTACTTAAACTTAAATTTTTCGGGTACAAATTGCCTGCTATGTCTTCAAAAATGATAAAACCAATCTAAATTATCCTTCACATAGAAATTCAGTGCAGTAGTCACTGATTTAGATAATCAGTTTCTTCATTTGCCACAGTTTGTCCATGTGACACAGTCTACGTATACCATCCACTTTATCGACATAAGAATTCTTGGCTGCTTTTACCGTTACAGTTTTTCATTCCACCCTCCGCCCATATGCCTCCAATAAGTATCCAAACAGTTAATAACTTTCAACTTGACGTAGTTACAGTCCTCCATTAAATAACTCCCGATCTCTTCTGTTATTCTCTTTTTTCTTGAGATCTTCTACATAAATCTGACACAATTTCTTGTCCCATACGTCTATCCGTCTGTCTTCTTTCTTGAACCGCCTCAACTACCTCCGAATACTTTACACACTTAATTTGAGACGAAAAGCTAACCAATACATTCTAACATGACATCTATGCTCTGTCTCCAGCGATACTTTTCATTACATCGAACAGTTCTCAAAATAAAGTTAAATCATCTACCCCTGTTTCAATATTTCTTTCCGAATTCTTCTGGACACATCACAGTCTATAGATTGGTACGAAATATTTTTTTCCTTTCTCAGTCCATAACAGTCCCTTCACTAACATATTTGCTTCAACTTCTGTACACCAACAACTATATCACCACTCCTGCGTCGATTACAAAACACATACATTAATTTTGAACTAACGGTCATAATGCTTTATTACATAAATTCAGTAAACTATTAGTACACAAAATTACAATAAAATGAATATATTTGCAAATGAAGTTCCATAAATGCAGATACATTCTTCGTATTTTGTGTTTGTACTCCAATCTCAGTAGTAACGCAAACATTGCCGTAGTTTGTCAGCACATGAATACATAGAACATAAGCCAGTAAAATATTGCTGTAATTTCCATTCATCTTATCATCTTCCCTCAATAAATTATATTTTAGTTGCTAATGGGCCCTATTTAATTTATTTCCTCCAACTACTGGTTTCACCTGTTCAGCCAGTGAATTATTGATTTGTCTTTTTAGTACATATGCTGACACTTTGGCTTGTCAGTAGGTACCTTCAGCAATGCTTTCACCTTCTTCCTCTTCCAGCTTGATTAACAAACAAAAGACTTTTTGCGCATGCTAGTAATGCTTCTTTCCTCATAATAAACAATTTCATTTCGCAAACACCAACGAACGCAGACCAGTGAAAATATGTGATGTCTTGCATCTTCAGATGTGTGTATCTGAAATTAAATTTTCTGCTCTTACTAGTCCCTCCACTTTTGTCTCTCTTGCTCGTCCCTGCCACTTGTGCTTCTCCTTCTCTTCGTCTTCTTTCTTCTCTGTTTCCCCTTAACTGACATATCCTTTAAGCTAAAAACACCTCCTTCTCTTCTGTCGATGCCAGTTTATCCTGTGGAAGCCTTTTTGTTTCTGCGTAATTACCGCCATCTGTCCATTGAATCTGCTTCCTATATTAATCTCTACAATTTTAGCCCTTCACCCCGTCCCCTCCTACTTTTCCTCCATTACGAAATCTACGATTCCTTCAAGGCTCATGATGTGTTGTATCAACTAATTCTTTCTTTTAGTAAAGTTGTGCCATAAATCACGTTTTTACTCAGATCGATTCGGAAGCCCATCATTTGGTGTTAGATCTATCCATTTAATGCTCAGCATTCTTCTCTATCACCATCTTTCAGAAGCTTCTTTATACCATGAGCTGAACACGGTGAGCTGCACTTAATTATTTACACTCCTGGAAATTGAAATAAGAACACCGTGAATTCATTGTCCCAGGAAGGCGAAACTTTATTGACACATTCCTGGGGTCAGATACATCACATGATCACACTGACAGAACCACAGGCACATAAACACAGGCAACAGAGCATGCACAATGTTGGCACTACTACAGTGTATATCCACATTTCGCAGTAATGCAGGCTGCTATTCACCCATGGAGACGATCGTAGAGATGCTGGATGTAGTCCTGTGGAACGGCTTGCCATGCCATTTCCACCTGGCGCCTCAGTTGGACCAGCGTTCGTGCTGGACGTGCAGACCGCGTGAGACGACGCTTCATCCAGTCCCAAACTTGCTCAATGGGGGACAGATCCGGAGATCTTGCTGGCCAGGGTAGTTGACTTACACCTTCTAGAGCACGTTGGGTGGCACGGGATACATGCGGACGTGCATTGTCCTGTTGGAACAGCAAGTTCCCTTGCCGGTCTAGGAATGGTAGAACGATGGGTTCGATGACGGTTTGGATGTACCGTGCACTATTCAGTGTCCCCTCGACGATCACCAGTGGTGTACGGCCAGTGTAGGAGATCGCTCCCCACACCATGATGCCGGGTGTTGGCCCTGTGTGCCTCGGTCGTATGCAGTCCTGATTGTGGCGCTCACCTGCACGGCGCCAAACACGCATACGACCATCATTGGCACCAAGGCAGAAGCGACTCTCATCGCTGAAGACGACACGTCTCCATTCGTCCCTCCATTCACGCCTGTCGCGACACCACTGGAGGCGGGCTGCACGATGTTGGGGCGTGAGCGGAAGACGGCCTAACGGTGTGCGGGACCGTAGCCCAGCTTCATGGAGACGGTTGCGAATGGTCCTCGCCGATACCCCAGGAGCAACAGTGTCCCTAATTTGCTGGGAAGTGGCGGTGCGGTCCCCTACGGCACTGCGTAGGATCCTACGGTCTTGGCGTGCATCCGTGCATCGCTGCGGTCCGGTCCCAGGTCGACGGGCACGTGCACCTTCCGCCGACCACTGGCGACAACATCGATGTACTGTGGAGACCTCACGCCCCACGTGTTGAGCAATTCGGCGGTACGTCCACCCGGCCTCCCGCATGCCCACTATACGCCCTCGCTCAAAGTCCGTCAACTGCACATACGGTTCACGTCCACGCTGTCGCGGCATGCTACCAGTGTTAAAGACTGCGATGGAGCTCCGTATGCCACGGCAAACTGGCTGACACTGACGGCGGCGGTGCACAAATGCTGCGCAGCTACCGCCATTCGACGGCCAACACCGCGGTTCCTGGTGTGTCCACTCTGCCGTGCGTGTGACCATTGCTTGTACAGTCCTCTCGCAGTGTACGGAGCAAGTATGGTGGGTCTGACACACCGGTGTCAATGTGTTCTTTTTTCCATTTCCAGGAGTGTATTTGCGAAACTGGGATTCGGGCGACACCCATCGTTAGTGGTATGTAACTCTGTAGGTTGGCAGTGCTAACAAAACTCATCCTCTACGAAATGTCAAATACGATAGAGAAGGGTACATTTGAGGGCAAGTGACCCAGATCGTTTTCAGTATTCAAGAACCAACATTAATATAAAACCAGCGTGGGACTTTACAAGTGCTCATTAAATGATCTAACAGTAAATACATTGTTTGAGAGTATGTGTGTACTGCGTAATGACTTGTCTGAAATATAATTTTAACACCATGAATCATAATCCGAGTTCAGAGCTTTTCCTCCATTGTTTTTCGAGTTACAGGTTGAAGTGTAGAGCAGAAAGCATGCATCTTTACCTTACCTCCATTTCAATCTGAACACTTATCTATTTGTTTTTTGTTATTATTGCTGATCCTTCGTTCTCTTAAATATTGTGTATTACTTCTATGTTTGTGAGAATTTCAGACATCTTGCGTCTAGCTAATTTTACTCTGCTTTTGCTAGAGCTACAGTTTCTATGAAAGCCCATTGATTTTATGTTAAGTCTTGATTACATTATCAAGCCGAATGTTGGACTGCCTTTCAGGCACCTTTAGTTTCCCAAAAACCAAACTGATCGCCATGTAACAGCTCGTAAATTTTCTTTTCAGTATTTTTTGTCTCCTTGATGCCATAGCAAAAATGTGGAGATCCCAGCTGCTACAATTTCACTGTGGAAAGTAAACGTATTTATTCCTATTTTTTGTGTCTGAATGGCTGTATTTATTGTTTTCCACCAGATGCAAGGTCTGAAGAGTTCATGGTCAAAGAAACAGCACGGAAATAAGTGAGATGTCGCTATGTCCGTTGCTGTATAGCTGCTAACCCATGATCACATGTTACACTTGTGCCTTTTAGATGAATTGCAGTTAGTGACAATTAGCACATAGAAAGGTTATGATATAAAAATAATGAAAAATTCATCTGCGTATTTTTCTAAGTGCTTGGATGTTGACTAAAGTGTCACTTGTTACTTTTTTATGCTGATGCAGCCAGTATTGGTTGTGTTGCAGCGCGTGCTGCTAGAGCAACCGTGCGGCGTGGGCGAATCAGTGACTGTGATCCTGCACGGCATCAGTCATGAGGATATGCGCCGCCTGCTGGACCTCATATACACCGGAAGCACCGAGGTGCCGAGCAATGACTTGTCGCGCTTCCTGTGCACCGCTAAGGAGCTCGATGTCAGCCTGCTGCGGTCAGCGGCACTGCGGATTTGTGAAGTCGCCGCCTCACCAGCCGCAGAACCCGACAGAAGACCCACTGCCGGCACTATCCCCTCTGTCCCCTCATCGCTACCGAAAACGACGTCAGACTCTGCAGTGTCGCGTCTCTTGCCCCGCAGCCAGTTGCAGCTGATGGCCCCTCAACTCTGTGACACTGACTCTACGGACCACTGGCAGCAGGCGCCACCTACCGGTCCGCCTGTACCACCGCCGGAGTGTCGGAGCCCTTTGACGCACTCGTCCTTGCCACCCACAACTACCCACAGCACTACCCAGGCTGCTGCACAGCCCGCGATGCAGATGCAGTGCCACTTCTACACCCCGCCACTTACCTTCGTGAGCAAGTCGCCCTGGACCGCGAGTATGAGCCGGCACATCCAACCCTGGATACCACAAAATGGTGACGCAGAAAAGGTGTGGTCCTTCACCTGAACTTTCACACTTTGATTACCAGTGCTAATCTGGGGGTACAAAAAGGTCTTGGGATCACTAAACAACTGAAAACAACGAATTGTACACATTTATCCTTTTATCATTATCCATCATTTAACAGCTCCAGTTTCCAGGGCTCTGTCTGCTGGCAACTTCCATATCTTCCTATCAAGACTATTGCTCATGACATCATCCTTTGATCCTGCTGTCAGGGCAGTGCCCACCTTTATCAATGTCTATACCCAATATCTGCAAACCACTGCGAAAATCATGGCAGAGAGTACTTCCCACTGGATCAGTTATTGCGACCCTTCCCAATCTATTCACATATGGAGCATGGTAAGAATGATGGTTTAAACACCTTTGTACATGTCATAATTAGTCTGCTTTTGTCCTCACGATGTCTGCAGTAGCAATACACGTGTGGTTAGTATATTTTTACCTTCATCAGTTAAGACTGCATCTTGAGTCTCTGTAAGTAGGCTTCTTCTGGATAGTTTGCGTCAATCTTGATGTGTCTATCACTTCACTTTCTTTAGAACCTCCGTCACATTCTCCCATGAGTCGGACCAACCTGAGACCATTTTTGCTGCCCTTCTCAGCATGCATTCAATATTCCCTGTTTGTTCCATTTAGTATGGGTCCTATAAGGCAGTTGCGAGTCACCCTGACTACTGTCTACCAAACTGAAGGAATTTTACTACCTTGTACGAAATACAACCTTTGACAGAGGAAGCAAACAGGACTAGAAAGCAGACTATCATAGGAAAAGAGGTATTTCTGGCTAATAGAAGCCTGCTACAGCATTCTATGGAAGTCAATAATGGAAATGTGGAAAAATCGAAAAGAAGAGAATCAAAGCGTTTGATGCTATGGATAGATGTTGAAAAGTAGACTGAGAAAAAAGGAATGAAGGGATTCTGTGCGGAATCGGCAATACAAGAAATGTGTGGAAGACGCTGACAAGACGAAGGAGTGATACAGGATTATGAAACATGTGTTAAGACATCAGGGAATGTCTATGGAAGTGAACTATGAAATACGAGAATCAAGGAGGACTCCCCAAAGACATATACTAGACATTTCAAAGGTACCTCAAGAACCATCGTCTGTTATGTCTCCTCGAAAGTATGGGAACTGCTACTACTCATCTATTTGTGGCGTATCAATGACAGGGATAGGCACCATGTACAAGGTAGACAGACTCGGAGTGTTACTCCCATTCCCCTAACCAAAAAGTTCAAGGTGCAGTATACCACTGAAATCTAAACTGTGCCAACGAGATTTACTTCAGACGTTGGGAAACCTCCTGTGTCAAACGGGAGAAAATGCAGAACAGTTAGCGCCTATTAACTGGAAGGAATATCAAGTGCGCTGCGTGGATGTGCACAGGTCTTATCCCATATGTTTGAAATGCTATTCTGCCACTACTGAAGGAACAGTGTGCAACCAGTTGCGGATTTTAGCGAATGATGGAACAAGCAATTGCTGTTCATAGCCATACCCATATTATTCCTGTGACTGGCAGAGAAGATTGAGATTGTAATAATGCTGGCCCATTACTGGTGCAGGGGCAAGTTAGATATGCATGATGACACCACTGATGACATCATGCAACACTGCCAAATTCCTCACTCCACTCACCCCACTACCCCTGTTACATAATAGGCCAGTTGCCCAAAATAGATAATGGGGATAAATTCAAAAATACAAGATGGCAGACTTAGTCAATTCTCCTGAGTATAAAATCGAAAATGGCGGACAGGCCACTAATCCTATTAGGTTTTCTCTGGCAATATGAAACAGAATTCAAGATTACGATCCAAAATTTCAGACCCTGGGATAATGGTACATACCTATTGGTTTCTAGGTCATTTTTACTAAGAATAGAATCCAAGACGGCGAATCAAGACGGTCATTTGTGCTAGAGGGATTTTCCAAGCCGTATGACATCACAAACTAATATGCTGACCTGGGGATAATGGTTCAGCATGCATTGTTGCCAGATCACTTGTGCTAACTACAGAATCTGATTGTGTTTTCGTAGCCCTGTAATGATGGAATAAAAGACGACCAATCTCAGTAAACTGGAGGAATCTAGATGGTTGCCAGATCAATTGGCCATAGGTATACAAGGAGCTTGCACGTTCAAACAATTTTCCCCATCCGTTAATATCTCACTCGCGATGTTTAAGCAATTGCAGCATAAAGTTTGGTTCCCAAGACCTGCCTCGTCCTAAGTTTATAACTGAGCTCTGTGAAAACATTTACAGTAGGATAGAAAGGAAACAGTTTTGTCTTCATTTTTAAAAAAAATGCAAAGGAGCTTCTTTGGTGGCCACAGAGACTGCTATGGCGCTATGCCAGAGATGGTAATCAGTCGACTACGAGCCGCCACTGAACGGGCCATGTCACCATGCCTAGTTTGCTGCTGCTGAGCACTTGGCTGGCAATGGGCACCGTTAGCTTTGAGTAATGCCATCAGTGTGCTCAAGAGAGCACCATGTCAGCAGTTCAGCTGCTCCCACAGTTCATCCCACGCCACCACAGGCCATTGGAATAGATTCCCAAGTTTGAACCCATGAGTTCACTGGCCATAAATTATAAATAGTGGGAAATTCAATATCCAGTATAGTGGTTAAGATTTCCACTGTAACATGTTGTTCCTGATGGTGCTGCAGTTACCCACAACACAGCTCTAATGCTAGAACCCATGTGAGCATAGTTAAAATGGTGGGAAAATTGGAAAATGCAAGAAGCACACATACAATTCTGCCCAGATTGAAAATAGTCACGAAATTTAAAACTGACCTAAGTTTAAAATGGCATTAGTTACGTGACAGCCAACTCCTGCACATACCATGACAACACCATGTTACTTCGAGAGTCCTCAAGTGAAATTCATAAATCACACAAGCACATTCATTCTCTAGGGAGAATTTGTGCAATGGTATTGAAGGCCAAAGGGTTATGAACACTATTTTTAAAATTTCTCACCAAGGTATTAATTTGTGAGGGACTTGGTGGCTATTAAACAAGCAGATCTCATCAGCATCCAAACCCCAAAACTGTATGAAGTTATATGAAGCGTGGGTTAACCATCTTTGAGAGCTAAGCATGTTTATATGAAGTGACAAGTTGATTTAGAACCATCAAAAAGGGTGTAAATAGATGCAATATTATGGGAGAAGTGGTCGGTGACCAAGTTGCATGTCACATCCGTAGAGAAAAAATTGAGCAGTGGTACACTCAGGACCACAGAACAACACAGTAGTGGCAATTGGGAGACTGACAAACCAAAGAGACACTGATGGTTTCGCAGATGGCAGCACGAGACAATCACATACGCCAGCCATGTCTGCTAGAGGCTTATGTGGGAACTTGAGGGGCCACGAAGCTGTTGTCAAACGCTAGGGCCAAGGGCCCATACACAGAATCACATAAGTGTGGATCTGCCTCCTATCAAAATGTGGAAGCTGTTGTGTCAACTCTGTGGGAGACAGCACTGACACAAACGAGGAAGAAGAGAAGTTGTGATGGCCAGTGGCAGGAATCGAAAATGATCTGTACATAATACTTGAATATTAAATGAACACCTTGTTCCTAAAAAGAAAATAAACATAACTTCTCTTTATGAAGTGGCTTCCTGTGCATCCTACTTACAAGTACTTTAGCCACCATTACCATTCGCAGAAATGTACTGATTCTCTCAAAGTCTGTGACTGAAATGTGCCGACCAGCGATGGGCGGCCTGTTAAATCTTTTTAACATGGGGCGCTGAGGTATGACACTGCCTGCTCTTTCCATTGACGCATGGGTCAGCGCTTTCTTGACGCCATTTCACAACACTGTGCAGGTCGGTGTGTAGTCGAGGCATACGGGACTGCACAAAGGCTAGTGGGGCTATGGCAGGATTCCAGTGCTGCAGCACAAGCCACATCCTATCTGAAGAAGAGGGGCACTAAACAGTGGGCCACTTTGTGCATCCATCTGAGTACATAGCTACATATGCAGACATGTGACTCTCATCATAGTTTAACTCACCATCTTCTATTGCAATGAAACCATATCTTCCGTTTCCTCAAGTGACGCAACGCGTAGCTGAGATTTAGTTCAGACTTTAACCGCAGGAGCGTCCGGCAGCACAGTTATTGCCCATAGCGCACGTGCGGATGGCCTTTCTGCAGCTCCCAGCAGGGGGCACCAGGAGCGCCGCTTCCTCCAACTATGAGCGTCTTCCCGCGCACGCGTATTGCCTGCTCCCGTCATGATAAATTCCGACGCCGCCGCGCGATTATCATCAGTCGCGCCTTGCAGCAGTGACAGCAGCACCTACCACCAGCTGATGATGTCGAGCAGCTGCATCGAAGAAATATTGTGCGATTTACACAATACGATCCGGCGGCAAACCCGAGAAGCGTATTTGCAAACCATATCTTTTTGATAGTGATTGTATTGTTCTTTAAGTAACACTGAAATCATCAGATTTCATGATGAAACTCATGTTGGAGTGCTGTGAAGCAGAATCCCTGAATAGTCCAGTGCCAGACCAGGGTTAAAATCCTGTTGATGGTGAACCGAAGGGTTTGGCATCATGGTATCAGGGATAGTGAAGTTCAAGATGAACTGACGAGTGAGGTGGTGTATGTTCTTGGAAGGCCCCAGCTGGCTAAGAAATATGCCCACTGTCAATAAGTCTACTATGGCACAGTGTGACTGGTGTGGTACCGTCGTTCAACACACACAACACAGCCCTGGGGTACACAATCGTGCATTGCTATGTTACTGTGGAGGCAGCTATTTGCATGGGCTGCATCTATGCTTTCAAGCACTCTGGCGCTGCACATGTGCTGTGACCAGCTGTCCATGGGCTGTATGACATACAACGTGTGGGCACATGGCAGCAGGCACCATCTTCCCCTCCACACAATGCCTCGCTGTGGTGGTGTACAGTGAGAAACTATGGAGGTTGGGCTGCAGACAGGCTAGGATCTGGAGCGGGAGACAGCTGACCTGCGTTCCAGCATCTCCTGTGCGTGTGTCCTGAAAAACCAGATGAAAAACCAGTGGCAGACTGCATATTCTGCACGTTCAGGTGTGAGCACTCCCCTGATGGCATAGGCCTGTCCTCTGCCATGGGCGTTTCAGTAAACCATCGTGAAGGGGAAGGTGGCAGCAGCTGTGATGGCAGGAGGGGTGGCATCTGAGTGGGGGGGGTTACCACAGTGAGTGGTGTGCTGCTGGATATGACGATGGAGGTACCAACACCGGGGGCTGTGGTGACTGGAGCTGTGGGGGTGTCCACGGCTGAGGTGACCCAGATTTCCAAGGCTGTAGCAGCAGCAAAAGTGGTTGCGATGTAGGAATGCTGCTAATAGAGCCAGAAATCTGGTAATAAATATGCCAAAGGTAATGGGTGGGGGGAGACACGATCTACCAGTGCATCTTCTTTAACAGAAAGATGCAGAATGCACAAATAACATAGGTTACTCCGCCCACAAGTCGGACTGCAGGCCAGGTTCCCATGAAGGACCACTGTTGAAAACCTTGTAGTGCACTTAGTTAGTGGCCTGGAATTTTGGGGAGGATGGGATAGAATCTGGGTAACTCAGATGGAGGACATGCAGCGTTGTAGAGAATTTTGCTTGCAGTGGGACTGCTACAATTGCGACATTTGTACATTGAAGGTACGAGGAATCGTTCTGCTTCACCATTAGACCGTAGGAAGAAAGATGCTGAGATGAGGTGTGTGATGCCTTTGGACTTACTGAAAAGTGCCAATAATCTTGAAGTCAGTTGTGGGCCACTATCAAATACGATCGTGGTTGGTTATCTGTCTTGGCAGAATATAGTTGCCAAAGTTCGAATCGTGCCGGTTTACATTGCGGAATTCAGGAAACCACAAAAGAAAATTTGGAAAAGTGTCCAACACAGAAAGATACTGCAAGCTCAAAACAGCCCTGCAAAATCGATGTGAATTCATTGCCAGGGGCGTCTGGTCAGGTACAGTCGAAAAACTGTTAGTGAGGAGCAGGCAGGTTAACAGTGTACCCCTCACAATGCGACTTCATGTGATCAATGTCGTTGTCCATACACAGCCATTTACTGTGCTGCCTGGCGAACTGCCTTAATGCACAATGCCCCAATGTCGTTTATGAAGTAAATCCACATCATATTGCTGCAAAGATACTGGGATCAGCATGCTGATTTATTCATTTGATGTGTGTAAAAGCAAAACTAAACTTTTGACAGAAAATGTATCCTGCTGAGGAAAACAACGGCAAAGAGTCCCATTTGGAAGTGACTTCCTATCTGAGGGATAGCAGACTGAGTAAACTGCCGAAGAAGCCAGAGGGGTACCATCTTGCACCGTGGCCATGGCGCTTTGATGGTGATCAATCTAGAGGTAACCGCTGTGGCTTTCTTGATCTGGTCAATGTAAAAGCAATCACCCTCAGAAGAATCAAATTCAGCATATTGTGTGATAGGAAGATGAGGTAATTTATCAGAGCTGAAGTACTGACCTTAAAAAGACTGATGATATTTGGAAACGCAGAATCTGATTGCCAAGGGGTTCTTCTCCAGGTGACTGTAATTCACCTTAGCTTTGTTCAGCTGTTTCCATACGAAAGCAGTTAGATGGCCCATGGTACAGTTCTTGGGACAGCACCACCCTAATGCTATCGGAGAAAGTATCCACCATGAGGGCCACAGGGTTCACGGGATCAAAGTGCACTAGAAATTAATCGTTAAGCTAGAAATTTCGAAGATTTGGAAAGCCATATCGTGCTCATGCGACCAAACGAAAGGAACATTTTTTTGCTAGATACCATGTAATGGTGCAGCGAATTAAGCTGCGTTAGGTATTTAGCGAAATTAACACTATATTTTACCTAGTTTGAATTTCAGCGATATTTTTCTAGGAAAGATACTTCTGAATAGCCTCCAAATGTTTGACATAGGGACGAAGACCGTGGGCGTTAACTGAGATATTCCATTTGGGTACAGAAAAATTCACATTTCTCCAGATTGCTTCGGAGCCCTGCTTGAGACGACGATGATTGGAGCAGGAGAGCACCTTTGAAATCATTTGCTGCAAAACTGTTGGGAGATTGCTGGAGTAGAAGTGCTCCCATAGGGGAGACACTGATATTGGGGCAGCGTGATCGGAGCTTTGATGAAAAGGAAGGGTATCACTGCGTCACACAACGGTAGTTGTAGTTCGAGAAGAACAGGTCTCCTTGTAATCTGTCCATTGATCGTTCAGGGCGATGGAGAGAGTACAAATCCACGACGGACTGTGCATTCATGGTTGACATGAAATCTGTGCAAAGTTGAAGTTATCCATTGGATTTTCTGTCTGTGATGGCAGGTGACACTAATTGACTGGTGGACATGAGTGTGATAACATGACTAAACATAGCATTACCACTCTGAAGCTTACTGTCAGCATTTGAACCTGGACAGTAAATATTAATTTCTTGTTTCAGAATCACTGTAGTTATTAAAATGCATTTGATAATGATGGTTATTTCAGTTTTCCGTTTGGATCCTTGCGTTTCCATTAGTCGATCCTCTGTTGAGGCCATTAAATTACACATAGTTAGATGTTCGTGTATCAAATATATCCTTGGCTCTATTAAGATAGTCTAATTTATCAAATAGTTGGGCTGTGCTTGTGTCAACCTGTCACAGCCAGTCTTTTGCTTACTATGTCTAGTAAGTTGGTTATAAGTACTTCTGCTAAGTGTAATTAATTTACCAGTTCATATGTTGACTGAGATGGTATTCCACAAAGTTTATATCTCCATCCCAACTTTCACTGTATTTTTGAGGACAAGAAATCTGAAGCAACAATTTACTGTGTGCGTTTTCAGAACAATATTTAGCTTTAAACGAACGAGTAATGACCTCAAAAGTGAAAAACGGCTCAAATTCCTCATCGCACACAGTGAGGCACTAACCTGCAAGTGACTAAAAATAAATCTTATGCTCTTAGAATTATACCAAAATGACGATAGTGCTCCCTGGAATTACTTGAAGAAGATAACAGAATATACAGATCCCTTTGGTTTGAACCACTGAATATGAGTACCAGTATTCTTCATTCCTAATTTAAGTTCTTTCACTAGATTCCACCTAGATTTTTGTAATTGGCCCCTCTGCTCATGATATACGTTGGAATTCAGTTACCTATGCACAGACGACTGATTTCCACTAGCGTCATGTAGACTACCCTCATTTTGACTGCATCGAATTGAAGTCAATCAATCTCCATTACTAGAGCCTCCGCTCACTTTCGACAGAGCGTATTTCCTCTGAGAGATTAACATCTGTTACATCTAAATCAGCCTGTTTTATTTTCTCTACGATCCATTTTTGAGTTTTATGTATTTTATACTCCGCTATATATATATATATATATATATATACATATATACATATATATATATATATATATATATATATATATATATATATATATATATATATAGGGTGAGTCACCTAACATTACCGCTGGATATACACTCCTGGAAATGTAAAAAAGAACACATTGACACCGGTGTGTCAGACCCACCATACTTGCTCCGGACACTGCGAGAGGGCTGTACAAGCAATGATCACACGCACGGCACAGCGGACACACCAGGAACCGCGGTGTTGGCCGTCGAATGGCGCTAGCTGCGCAGCATTTGTGCACCGCCGCCGTCAGTGTCAGCCAGTTTGCCGTGGCATACGGAGCTCCATCGCACTCTTTAACACTGGTAGCATGCCGCGACAGCGTGGACGTGAACCGTATGTGCAGTTGACGGACTTTGAGCGAGGGCGTATAGTGGGCATGCGGGAGGCCGGGTGGACGTACCGCCGAATTGCTCAACACGTGGGGCATGAGGTCTCCACAGTACACCGATGTTGTCGCCAGTGGTCGGCGGAAGGTGCACGTGCCCGTCGACCTGGGACCGGACCGCAGCGACGCACGGATGCACGCCAAGACCGTAGGATCCTACGCAGTGCCGTAGGGGACCGCACCGCCACTTGCCAGCAAATTAGGGACACTGTTGCTCCTGGGGTATCGGCGAGGACCATTCGCAACCGTCTCCATGAAGCTGGGCTACGGTCCCGCACACCGTTAGGCCGTCTTCCGCTCACGCCCCAACATCGTGCAGCCCGCCTCCAGTGGTGTCGCGACAGGCGTGAATGGAGGGACGAATGGAGACGTGTCGTCTTCAGCGATGAGAGTCGCTTCTGCCTTGGTGCCAATGATGGTCGTATGCATGTTTGGCGCCGTGCAGGTGAGCGCCACAATTAGAACTGCATACGACCGAGGCACACAGGGCCAACACCCGGCATCGTGGTGTGGGGAGCGATCTCCTACACTGGCCGTACACCACTGGTGATCGTCGAGGGGACACTGAATAGTGCACGGTACATCCAAACCGGCATCGAATCCATCGTTCTACCATTCCTAGACCGGCAAGGGAACTTGCTGTTCCAACAGGACAATGCACGTCCGCATGTATCCCGTGCCACCCAACGTGCTCTAGAAGGTGTAAGTCAACTACCCTGGCCAGCAAGATCTCCGGATCTGTCCCCCATTGAGCATGTTTGGGACTGGGTGAAGCGTCGTCTCACGCGGTCTGCACGTCCAGCACGAACGCTGGTCCAACTGAGGCGCCAGGTGGAAATGGCATGGCAAGCCGTTCCACAGGACTACATCCAGCACCTCTACGATCGTCTCCATGGGAGAATAGCAGCCTGCATTGCTGCGAAAGGTGGATATACACTGTACTAGTGCCGACATTGTGCATGCTCTGTTGCCTGTGTCTATGTGCCTGTGGTTCTGTCAGTGTGATCATGTGATGTATCTGACCCCAGGAATGTGTCAATAAAGTTTCCCCTTCCTGGGACAATGAATTCACGGTGTTCTTATTTCAATTTCCAGGTGTGTATTTCGTAAACCACATCAAATACTGACGAATCGATTCCACAGACCGAACGTGAGGAGAGGGGCTAGTGTAATTGGTTAATACAAACCATAAAAAAATGCACGGAAGTATGTTTTTTAACACAAACCTACGTTTTTTTAAATGGAACCCCGTTAGTTTTGTTAGCAAATCTGAACATATAAACAAATACGTAATCAGTGCCGTTTGTAAAATGTTAATTACATCCGGAGATATTGTAACCTAAAGTTGACGCTTGAGTACCACTCCTCCGTTGTTCGATCGTGTGTATCGAAGAGCAGTGAATTACGTAGGGATCCAAAGGGAACGGTGATGGACCTTAGGTACAGGAGAGACTGGAACAGCACATGACGTCCACATTCTAACACCTTTTTATTGATCTTTTCCACTGACGCACATATATATTTCCATGAGGGGTGAGGTACAAGTACACACGTGGTTTCCGTTTTCAATTACGGAGTGGAATAGAGTGCGTGTTGACATGTCAGGCCAATAGATGTTCAATGTGGTGACCATCATTTGCTGCACACAATTGCAATCTCTGGCGTAATGAATATCGTACACGCCGCAGTAAATCTGGTGTAATGTCGCCGCAGGCTGCCACAATACGTTGTTTCATATCCTCTGGGGTTGTAAGCACATCACGGTACACGTTCTCCTTTAACGTACCCCACAGAAAGAAGTCCAGAGGTGTAAAATCAGGAGAACAGGCTGGCCAATTCATGCGTCCTCCACGTCCTATGAAACGCCCGTCGAACATCCTGTCAAGGGTCAGTCTAGTGTTAATTGCGGAGTGTGCAGATGCACCATCATGCTGATACCACATACGTCGACGCGTTTGCAGTGGGACATTTTCGAGCAACGTTGGCAGATCATTCTGTAGAAACGCGATGTATGTTGCAGCTGTTTGGGCCCCTGCAATGAAGTGAGGACTAATGAGGTGGTCGCCAATGATTCCGCACCATACATTTACAGTCCACGGTCGCTGTCGCTCTACCTGTCTGAGCCAGCGAGGATTGTCCACGAACCAGCAATGCATGTTCCGTAGATTCACTGCCCCGTGGTTTGTGAAACACGCTTCATCGATAAACAGGTTGAACTGCAACGCATTCTCTGTTAATGCTCATTGACAGAATTGCACTCGATGATTAAAGTCATCACCACGTAATAGCTGATGTAGCGACACATGAAACTGGTGAAAGCGGTGACGATACAGTATGCGCATGACACTGCTTTGACTCAGTCCACCGGCTCTCGCGATGTCCCGTGTACTCATGTGTGGGTTCATGGCAACAGCAGCTAACACTCCAACTGCACCCGCTTCTCCTGTGACGGGCCTGCTACGGACCCGTTTGCGTGCTACGACCATACCTGTCGCATACAGTTGGAGGTAGATGTTTTGCAATGTGCAGCACGTTGGATGCTCTCTGTCCGGGTACCGTTCTGCATACACCTTGCAGGCTTCAGCTGCATTTCGTCGACACTCGCCATAGATGAGTATCATCTCCGCCTTTTCAGAGTTCGAATACACCATGGTCACAGTTCCTACAACACTACACTATCACAGACGTCTGGTAACACGGTGTACTACAGTTGGTCTGCGTGTGGAGACGAATGCAGAATAACAATAGTAGCAACCGCTACATGCGGACACTGCGACAGCTAGACCAAACCACAACGGTGCACTACAGCCACACTCGTAAACACGGTCGTCATCGTAAACATGTCCCTGCAGATGCTGCTCACCGACCGTGGCCCGTGTTTGTTACAACACGCAACTGAACGTCGGAGGTTTCAAGCGTCAACTTTAGGTTACAATATCTCCGGATGTACTTAACATTTTACAATGCAACAAACGGCACTGATTACGGATTTGTTTATATGTTCAGATGTGCTAACAAAACTAACGGGGTTCCATTTAAAAAAACGTAGGTTTGTGTTAAAAAAACATACTTCCCTGCAATTTTGTATGGTTTGTATTGAACAATTACACTAGCCCCTCTCCTCCTCACGTTCGGTCTGTGGAATCGGTTCGTCAGTATTTGATGTGGTTTACGAAATATATCCAGCGGTAACATTTGGTGACTCACCCTGTATATATATACTGTGCAAGGTTTTTATTTTACTCTATTCCATGATATTACTTTTACACGAATTTCAAAATTCTCTTAACAGTTGACTGAAAAAAGTTTATCACTTTAATCAATTATCAAACATCACCGAGTGCATTCTACTCAAAATTCAAACCCTATGACATGATTCTATTTAGGCACATCCTGGAAACCTAGAGCTTCATGTGCTGTTTCGGAGTAATACCAAGATAATTGTATTTGAAACTTGTCCCAGGCCATGGATGCTGCATTTTGCACAGAGCCTAAAATACTTCCAAATAGCAGGTGAGGATTCGATTACTGGTATACAGTTAATCTTAGAGAATACCAATACTGTGCAAACTGTGTCAGGATACAATGCTTCAGTCTTGCATGCGTTTGTGATGAAATATGTATGTCGCCAGCTGCTAAGACTGCCATCTTTTTCCAGCAAAACATTAAATTTTATCTATTGTTAATATGTATCAGCAACTGTGCACAAAACAGAACCTGAACTGTTTCTATAAATCCTAAGTATCAGGTATCATTCAGAAATTGCGCGTGTGTTGTTCATCATTAAAATAACTGGTAATACGTTCGCTACAGTTTCATATATTAGGTACTATGTATTTGGAAAGCTATCAGTATGGTTCTTTATAAGGAATTGGACGATACATGTATTATGTATTAGTTACTAGCATCATGATCAGTTGATCATTTATGTATAATGCTTATGTTGATATAACATAAAAGTAGTTCAATTTAATTAATAAGTGTTAATGATCAGTTTGAAATGATTTTTCAAATCATATTTAGTATCATACACGAGAGATGCAGCATGTAACGTTGTGCACTCAACCACAGTTATTTCACTGACTATTTTGAATGACTTAATCACGTACTCACAATGTTTTGTAATACGAAATAATGGTAGCTTCACTATAAGTTGTGAATTAATGTTGTTTACAAAAGTGATTATTCACCACCAAGTCAGTGATATAATGTCAGTTTCATCTGTGACTCGTTTCGATAAACGAAATGTATGTCTTTCTTTCTTTCTTCTTCTTTTCCGAAATATTTATTACAAAATAGTTCTTGGAACTCAAGAACCTATAATGATAACATTCTCCTCTTTCATTCACTTGTAATTCTATAAATTCTACCCAGATAATATCGTGAGCCAGACTTATTACTAATATACTGTATCTCTGAACATTGTGACTTTCGTTCAACTAACTAACAGCTAACAAATAATATCTTTGCATGTACATCTTTCTTTCAAAACACTTCCTATTTATAGCTTTAGTTTTTTATTTGATTTTATTATTTCTTTCTTTAACTACTTAAATTGTTTCAGGAATAACTTTATTTTCCTTTAAATACGATTGGAAGCCCTTCTTTCTTTAGTGTACCAAACCTTCATTGGCTTTCTTCGTTTACATCAGAAATTGGCAGTTCTGAACGAGCACCAGAAATTCTATGTCCCCAAGTACATTGAACTGGCATACACAAACAAATTAAAACAAAAAACTTGAGCATCATCACCACTTTGACCCTGATGTGATACAATCCAAACAAACTTAAGGTTTTTCAGGTGTTGGCAGACTGCAAGCCACTATCGTTTCCTACATTAGTGGTCAGTCGCCACTTCACAGTAGAAAATAATGATAATACTCTAACGTTTTACCACAAATGGTTCAAGTAGGTTACTGTGCACCATTAAGAGAAAGATGTTCACAGATTACATGTCATCTACACTACACAACCAATATATACACTCCTGGAAATTGAAATAAGAACACCGTGAATTCATTGTCCCAGGAAGGGGAAACTTTATTGACACATTCCTGGGGTCAGATACATCACATGATCACACTGACAGAACCACAGGCACATAGACACAGGCAACAGAGCATGCACAATGTCGGCACTAGTACAGTGTATATCCACCTTTCGCAGCAATGCAGGCTGCTATTCTCCCATGGAGACGATCGTAGAGATGCTGGATGTAGTCCTGTGGAACGGCTTGCCATGCCATTTCCACCTGGCGCCTCAGTTGGACCAGCGTTCGTGCTGGACGTGCAGACCGTGTGAGACGACGCTTCATCCAGTCCCAAACATGCTCAATGGGGGACAGATCCGGAGATCTTGCTGGCCAGGGTAGTTGACTTACACCTTCTAGAGCACGTTGGGTGACACGGTATACACGCGGACGTGCATTGTCCTGTTGGAACAGCAAGTTCCCTTGCCGGTCTAGGAATGGTAGAACGATGGGTTCGATGATGGTTTGGATGTACCGTGCACTATTCAGTGTCCCCTCGACGATCACCAGTGGTGTACGGCCAGTGTAGGAGATCGCTCCCCACACCATTATGCCGGGTGTTGGCCCTGTGTGCCTCGGTCGTATGCAGTCCTGATTGTGGCGCTCACCTGCACGGCGCCAAACACGCATACGACCATCATTGGCACCAAGGCAGAAGCGACTCTCATCGCTGAAGACGACACGTCTCCATTCGTCCCTCCATTCACGCCTGTCGCGACACCACTGGAGGCGGGCTGCACGATGTTGGGGCGTGAGCGGAAGACGGCCTAACGGTGTGCGGGACCGTAGCCCAGCTTCATGGAGACGGTTGCGAATGGTCCTCGCCGATACCCCAGGAGCAACAGTGTCCCTAATTTGCTGGGAAGTGGCGGTGCGGTCCCCTACGGCACTGCGTAGGATCCTACAGTCTTGGCATGCATCCGTGCGTCGCTGCGGTCCGGTCCCAGGTCGACGGGCACGTGGACCTTCCGCCGACCACTGGCGACAACATCGATGTACTGTGGAGACCTCACGCCCCACGTGTTGAGCAATTCGGCGGTACGTCCACCCGGCCTCCCGCATGCCCACTATACGCCCTCGCTCAAAGTCCGTCAACTGCACATACGGTTCACGTCCACGCTGTCGCGGCATGCTACCAGTGTTAAAGACTGCGATGGAGCTCCGTATGCCACGGCAAACTGGCTGACACTGACGGCGGCGGTGCACAAATGCTGCGCAGCTAGCGCCATTCGACGGCCAACACCGCGGTTCCTGGTGTGTCCGCTGTGCCGTGCGTGTTATCATTGCTTGTACAGCCCTCTCGCAGTGTCCGGAGCAAGTATGGTGGGTCTGACACACCGGTGTCAATGTGTTCTTTTTTCTATTTCCAGGAGTGTAGTTTCGTTCCGAAATTGGCTGGTGCCTGTCCAATCAACTCAATACAAAGCACCAGTCGATTCTCAACGCAATCAATGCGTCAGACTATCCCGTTATTGTCGGCAAATCTTCCAAATATACACAACAGAGTTTCTTTCAGAGTTTTCTAGCCACTTGTACAAAAACTCAGCAAACATTCCTTTGTCTCACAGTTTACTAAATAGGAGCACTATCTCAAAATCTATGGAACAGTTCTGATTAGTGTTTGACTGTAACTCAATTCATGTATCAACAATAAGTACTTGGTCTTAGTAGAGTGTTCTCAATTAAGGTTTCAATCATTTCACATATTTGTTAAGCCAACGTTTTATGCGATTACTTAGAATGGTCTCCCTCACTGATTCATAGTGGATCCACTAGATCATAGGTCGTCAAACTTCTTTGCCGAAGCGCCAATAGAGGCATTGTGGGATGGCATATCACGCTGCATATGCACCGACCTTAATATTACTTGGAAACCTACATAAATTAATATCTCCTGTGTCCCAAAGAGACTACAATGAGGCCAAAACAAGTTGGCAGACAGCCTCCAGGTACTGATTGTGAAGAGTCATCACCATTCAGAACTCTTCATTTGATTGTTCCCTGTCTCTGATTGATGCCATCCTCGGCCAACTCAAAGTTGTGAGACTGCCATTGCCTGGTGAAATCTTCTTGTGCCGTCTGTGTGGGTAGATGATTAACTGATTAATGATCGTGTTGAAATCATATTTAAATGAATTAGACAATTTCAGACACCATTACAAATGTTTACTAAATGTTCTCATGTCATTTTTCTTCCACTCATTGCGTTGTATTGAAACAGCTTTAATTTACTTTCTTATTCCTAACTACAAATACGTCCTGCATTTGAAGATGAAGACCTCTGTAAAGTGCATTCACAAATACAAGTTCCTTCTGTGACAAAATTTATACCATATCAATTGATTTGTACGACTATGCACGCCCCTGAGTTGTCAGTACTCGAACACTCAAAAACATTACTCCTCGCATATCCTCTAACCCAGCAGTGGCCCCACTACTTATAGCTCTGCTTCTTAGGTAAGTGGCCAGATTTACTTAGTTCATAGCCAAATTCACCAAAGACAATTATTATTAAGGTCATTTAAAATTATTTTTGTTTGTTATTCAGCGCAAAAACGACAGTCTTGAGAATCTCTTTATGTTAGTTGAAGTTTTTGGATTCAACTGTTTGTTTGTACTTGCATATTATTATCAAATATGGCTGAGAACTTTGTGCCAAAGTAACACTTGATTTGGAGTGCATGTGGCCCTTGGCCTGTAGTTTGGCGATCACTGCTCTAGACAATAACGTACTCGGAGAAATTCGAAGAGCTAAACAGATCGTTTATATTGGACAAGCAGTCACTGTGACCTGTAAGTACCCAAACTCTATTACTACTGCAAGTTCCACTACTTCACTGCATCTATTCATCCAACAGCTAACTGTAGCTATCAATATGCCACCTTCTCTAATTACTCCTCAGTTGAACTCGCTGGCGTAGCTCCTCCTGTATGACTGACCACAAGAGCCACAGTAAACCATTTTGGAACCAGTTACAGAAACAAGTATACAGCACTACCATCACTTTTAATAATTAAATCAATTCTGCTCTCAATTCTGACCATTGTTTTCTTGCTATGTGATTTTACGGTATCTCAGAATTTCTGATGAAGACACTCTTAGTGTGAACCTAGGTCAATGTACCAAACAGTTTCTTGTAATCGGTTGGCTGTATAATCTTGTGTTGTAACTGATAATACTCTTAACAGAGATGGAGCCCTCAGCATGGCTTCGGATTCAGTGATCCTGAGGTTGAAGCAGGTGCAGTGGACACCGAAACAACATACGCTATACGTGAGCACCAAGGCAGCACAGATGGGAGCTAGTATAAATCTTCACGTGGGGCCTGCAAGACACCTTACAGTGTGAGGTGTAGTATATATTGTGTCCAGTATCACGTCCTCTGTTTCCTGTCCTAATAGCACATGGTACACGGGGAGAACGATTGATGACAAGCCTTTCTTTGTGGCCGAGTAGCTCTAATTTTATCTTGATGATTTTTTTTTGTGATGTACACTGGAGGGAACCATATATTGTGAGACTCTCCTAGGAACGTACACGATAGGAACTGTAACAGTAGACCATTCAGTGATAGAAAACGTCTATATTTCAGTGTCTGCCTCTTTAGAAGGCGCAGCATCTCCGTGACGCATGCCTCTTTAGAAGGCGGAGCATCTCCGTGACGTTTTCGTACTTATTGAATGAACTTGAAACGAAACGTACTGCTCTTCTTTAGATCTTCCCTGTTGCTTTTATCAGTCCTATCGGGTGCAGACCACGTACCAACCAGCAGTATTTAAGTGTTAGTCGAATGATTATCTTGTAAACTACTTCCTTTGTGGAGGGACTATACTTCCTCAGAATTCTTCCAATGAATCTCTTCTGGCTACTGCCTTACGCACCATTATTTTCTTGTTACCGTTATATTTCAGACTGATCTGTACCTATAATCCCAGATATTTGGTGGAATTAACTCTCCCCAGCGATTTTCCTGCAATTGTGCAATCATACAATAAAATATCTTTCTACCTTCAGGTCACACACACACACACACACACACACACACACACATACATATATATATATATCTGTGTGTGTGTGTGTGTGATTTTCCTACAGTACTTTTCAGAAACTTATTAATACAATCACGAAGCTGGAATGTATCCCTTACTGTCGTATTTTGCAAGTTAAGTGACAATGTGGAACTGTATTAAATGACTTCCTGATGTCAAGGGACACAGCATGTCCCTAGTTGGCTATGTTTATAGATTTCTTGATCTCGTGGACGAGTGGACGAACCGTGCGCGAGTACCAGCAGGTCACTGGCAGTCATACATCTTCACAATTTCCAAGTCGAACTCGGTCGAAAGTTCGTGTTATTTTAACTAGGTGATGTGCCTAGAAGCTGGAGGTTGTATTACTTATCATTACTGCCATCAGACTCTTTTATATTTCATATATTCGGCAAATGAATAATACATACATGCAAGATGCATCATCCTACTCAGTTTTGATTGAGACTGAAGGCAACACAAATTAGAACCAAATATTGGCCTCTCTTGATATGAGTAATTCACCCCAGGCAATCAAGAGTACATTGCAACAAATGGCTGTACCTAATAGGATACCCTAGTTCTGGTCCAGCAGTAATAGATGCCAGAGTACGGTCGCTCTGTTGTTACGTCTCAAGCAGTCTGTGTCAAGTAATTTCATTTTTCCCAGCGCTTCCAGATACTGTGAGGTGTCGCTATAAATTCTCGTTCTGGTAACAATTTTACACACACAATAGCACGAAGTAAACCCCGTGCTTATGGTTTCACGCGGCTGCTCAGAAATATCGTTTAATGTACTCTCCTAAGTGACTGATTTACACAAGGATTAAAACAGTGGAAAAACAGAACTCATACGCGAGAAATTACAAGCTTCCCCAATAATACGAGGCAAGGCAATGCTATTTAGATATCTTAGTCGATAGAAACCAATCACAAGCAAGGTCAACTGATGATTGGCCTTCACATGAGAATGTAGCCGCATAGCTACATGATTTACGTAAGAGTGTAGCCATATATGTATATGATTTTACCATTCAATGTAGCAGCTGTAAAATAAGATCTTTGTGGGACACTGCATACGTAAGTGCAAGACTATCCGTTATTTATAAATTGTTAACATTTCTCCACATAATTTCTTATCCATCCAGAGTGTCCCAGAACCGTTGTGTCAGACTTCGAGGGGTTGTAGAGCGTGTATTGAGGAACACATCTAGGACAGAAAACTACGTCCGGAAATGGCCAACGACACTGTAGTTCGTGGAAATTATAGGTAGCGACGTCTGCCTCTGAGCCACCACCCATTCGGCAGAAAGCGTGAGTTTTACGCTGGCGAACTGTAGGTGGAATATCCCGTGATGTTGTTTGTTATCCAGCGATCGCGACTGATTGTAATATCGCCAGTGGGGGTGACGGAGTTAGCTGCTGCGTAGACAGGCCTTGTCTCTCACGAAGGCGATGGTAGACGACGCTTTAGGATGCGGGTTTCGTTTTAGAGAGAGATCCAGGAGAGAAATGAAATGTAATGGGAACCCACGTCCTAAACCGTCAGCACAGAGGCGGCAGAGGAGACAAAGCGTTTCCGTGTAGCAGCTTCTCCGCTGGCGATTGTGGCAATCACCATTTGTTTAACAATACATTACTCACAGCTATGTCTCTGCAGCAGCAGTTACAAATACTAGAACTCGTCACAATCCTTACATCATATAGCTACACAAACTCTTTCTACTTCGTTAAACAGAAGGTGATGATACAATATAAGACGCCCTGCTAAACCTGCAGGACAGGACAGGTAGTTTAAGTTGTGGAAAGGGGTCAAAATAAGCAGCTGTCAATTATACTTGAACATACAGCCTTTTATCTGATCAAACATTACAAAAGCCAAGAATTTTTTTTAAGAAAAACAAAGCTTTAGTTTTAGAACTGAATTAGTGGCTGAGTGCGTCGTACAATCTCGTGCCTTAAGGGCAAGACCACTTTAATTTAAAATCAGCTGAAAGCCAATAACTTAAAGCTCAACTAAAATCAGAAATTTAAAAGGCAAAGCCTTATCTTAAAACAGTTCATTAATTAGACTGAAGGCCCAAAGAATATGACATTTTAAGAGCAAACAACTTGAATTCAAAATCGGCTGAAGGCTCAGCACTTAAGCCTCAATAACACTAATTTTAAAAATGCCAAAGGCTTTTCGTAAAACAGTTCTTAAATTAGGCTGAAGGCCGAAACCATCTGACGCCTTAAGGGCAAAACAACCTTAATCTAACAATCGGCTAGAAGCCATACAAGAACAAACAAGAAAAGGCAGTACACCCAAGGGCGCTCAGAAGTTCTGAGGGTCGGCCTGGAATTCAAACACTAACGCTCACTTAGGTGAGACAGGCGTCGGCCCAACCATTGTCGATCTGACAACAACCCAACCGACAGACAGTCAATGGACTCACCAACAAGATGACCTCTGCTTCACCTGACCAGCAGACAACAGGGAGTTCAATGGAACAATGTAGAAGGAACTGGCGACCACAGCGAATTATACATTGAGCTGTGAAACTACACACCATGCTAGACAGCGACAACACGATGAGGAAAATACACTGCCTGAATTTATGTCAACTGCCAGGACAGGTAACCGGAACATTAACAGTCACAAGGCAGAAGATTCCGCTGGTGCACTTCAATTCAAATAACTAAGTACAGTTAAACTACACCGAAGGGTGGCTAAAGTTTGTCAACTTGAAAACACACGTTGTTGCTCGCGGGAATATCCCAACAGCCGACAACGAACTCCAAACCACACAATGTGAACAGTCGTGACTTACTGGTAGATTAAGTCAAAACTCTACTTTCATGTCCAGGATCGGTGAGCCACGAACCTCGTAGCAATTGGAACAGCACCACACATTCCGACACCACATAGAGGCCGCCAGCGGGCCCGGCCAAACTACGTGCCGCGGAGATTTCCTCACCGCTCCACGCAAACCGACTGCCTGCACACAGCCCAGCCGGAAACTATAAGCGCCAGGCCAAAGATAGTCCAAGGTCCGAATATCGATACACACCGCTGCTGCCAACTGCAGAAAGAGAGGATAACAGCATAATCGCGATAACCGCGGGAGACTAAACACAGAGTAGCGACCAAGGTTTAATCCAACGCACAGCATGAGCCAACCACGGTTCACAATAAATTGTGTAGGCGACTATGTAAATAAACATAAATGAATGTATTATCACTACCGAATAACTTTTAAATGAAGAAATGGTCCCATCACTGGTCAACATTATGTACACGTACGTATCACAGAACACCTCGTGTCTAATGCAAGTCTCTGGATAACACATACAAAACGAGAAAGTGGCATTCCAGCTCCATTTCGGCAATGGATTACAACACGAATTACCAAAAGTAAACACATTTATCAACTCTGCTATTTTTCTTTCTTCCTTTTGTTGACTTATACAACGACTTAACCACTTCTCTTTATGCTGTCAACAGTAGTTCTTGTCCCCAACATTACATTATACTAACAAAAGAGTTTACAGATACCTACTGTCTAGATATGTCCTACATAACTTCTCTTGTTATCTGTTACCACCACGTAAATAGTACTTTCTGATGTCTGCATCTACAGACATACTCAGCAAGTCACCTGATGGTGCATGGCTGGGGCTATCTAGTACTACTACTACACATTTTCTTTCTTGTTCCACTCGAAAACAGAGCGAGGGAGAAACGACTGTTTAAGTGCCTCCATACAAGACCCGGTTTCTTTTATCTTATCTTTGATGTTATTAGGCAAAATGTACGATAGCGGCAGTAGAATTTGTTATGCTGGAGCCAAGGTAGCCTCTGAGGGCCGGCAACCCACATTACACCACAGAGAACGGGGTTGTCTATGTCCAAGGCATACCAAAACACCATGGTAAACACCAGCTATTTACAAACAAGATAATGGAAATAGACATTCCGAGCACTACTTCCTGCAGGGGAAGCGCGAGCCACGGCGTGCACGAAGTATCACTACACCAAAACCTGACTGGCTTGAGACAGCTATTTAGGGGCTAGAACCAGCCCCGAAGTATTCACTTCAATCCGGATGCCGACCTCGTGGACTTCGCCCGCTGAAGATTACGTCTTCGTCTCTGAATTGGGCTTTCACTAGTGTGTGCGTGTTACTATGAACCTCTGTGGAAAATTAGAAGTGAACTTTTGTGTGCCTTAATTAGGAGACTTTTACTGGCATCGTTATTGTTATCTTTCTTTTGTTGTTCAGTCATCAACCTTGTAAACTATGATAAAGAAAAGTTGTGTTGTGAACAATTGTGAATTGTCAGTTCCAACAGATTCGTTATGCAGTCAGTTTCAAATGTCAGCCTCTAAATTTTTTTAACAACATTCATTGAAAAGAAGGTAACTTTCCCTCCAAGGATTCTCATTTCCCAAACCATCTGTGTAATACTTGCGCGTTGATCGAATCTATCCGTAAGAAATCCAGGAGCGTGCATTACTTCACTGCTTTCCTTCAGTATTACCTGGTTGGGGTCCCAAATATTCGCAGTACTCAATAACTGACTGCACTTGTGTTCAATACGTGGTCTCCTTTACCCACACTTTCCAGAAATTCTCCCAAAAATCGAAGGCGACCTGCAGCATTCCCTAGTACAGTCCTTACACGCTCGTTCCGTTTCACATCTCTTTGTACTGTTACGCGTAGATACTTAATTGACATGACGTGTTGAGCAGCAAATTACTAACACTGTATTCGAACATCAAGAGGCTGTTTCTTCTACTCATCAACATTAACATAAAATTTTTCTACATTTAGATCTAACTGCCATTAATCGCACCAGCTAGAAGGGGCCATCAGAAAGTTTCCGTTCGAAAGATCACATAAAATCGGTGTGAGCATTGAGGCAATCATGCCACTGGCGCACCCAGTTGAAGATACCCGTTTGGTACAACGCCGCGGCCGGCCGCTGTGGCCGAGCGGTTCTACGCGCTTTATTCGGAGCCGCGCTGCTGCTACGGTCGCAGGTTCGAATCCTGCCTCGGGCATAGATGTGTGTGATGTCCTTACGTTAGTTAGGTTTAAGTAGTTCTATGTCTACAGGACTGATGACCTCAGTTGTTAAGTCCCGTAGTGCTTAGAGCCAAAACACCGCGTCCTGCTGCTTGAAGAAGTCCGTTATTGCCCGTTGTCCATCCTCGCCCGACGGGAAACGTCTACTCCTCAAGGTCTTTTTAAGACGGGGAAAGGGCGAGGGATGGAGTGTCTTCCACTTGAGTTGGCATAACTTTTGTGTTACAGTATTTGCGATATGGGTACGAGCGTTGTCATGAAGTAGCAGCTGCGCCTGCCGCACTGTTCCACAATGATGGTTTTCGACGGACATGCTGTCACATATACATTCTTCATTCTCCGATGTATGTCTACCAGTGTTTCTCCTTCACCAGCCGTGAAAACAATAAAAGCCGGTTCGTCCTGCTTAGACACATTTGGTAATAACGTTGGCACAGTTCACGTTTCTGTATAAACCTCACGCATGTCGGATAGACTCGAATGCCAAATTAATTACTTGCCTGCGTATCGGTGCTTATACACCCGAATCGGAATCGCGCTATGTTGTCTGTACACTGTGGTAACGCCCTCTTAATATAAATTTTATTCAAGTCAATTAGTATCCTCTTACTTTAATTCACCTTCGATATCTTCCCGTACAGATGGCGCCGATAGAAGAATGTTGTGACACATCTCAGTCCTCAAAAAAGGTTAAATTAAATAGTTAATCGAGTAGGGAATGTTCGAAACGCGTCATGGATTTTGTATGAAATGTAACTACTGGTTGTGCGAAAGCAATTTTAAAACTCATAAAAGATGAGTTTCCATGGTGGTGTCCACATTTTTTACGTACTGAGACGGCTGAACTCATAAGAAGGAATTATTAAATTGCTTCAAAGTGACATTGAAGCGCTGAAGGTGGAAATTTTAACATTGAAACAAGAAAGTTCTCAACTAGTTACTGAAAGAAAATCCTGCGTGTGCAGAAATCAACCCATTACTGAGCAAAGTGGAAAACATCCGCTTATGTGTAATACGGCCAATAATACCACAGAGAACTCCGTCAGTGTAACAATTGACAAGTATAAATGGAAAACAGTTCCCTACAATAAGAAGGACCACCGTAAAAGTGCAATGAACGAATAAGATGACAAAAACGATTTTCTGTTAATAGGTGATACTATGTTAAAAAATGTTATTGTGCCGATGTTCGACATGGAATTCGATCGCATCAACTCAACAAACATTTTAAGAATGTACTGTATATGAAAAGAAACATGGGCGAAACTGGTAACAAAACCTTAAGTACCGACGATTACAGAGGTGTCTTAATCCACGTGGGCACAAACTCCATCCGCAGTGACAATGAGGAGGAAATCGCGAATGAAACACGGAATCTGATTAGATCGGTGAAAACTGTATACCCATCATCCAGGCTGGTAATTAGTGGAATTATTCACCGAAGATCGGTAAGTGATACTTACATCAACAGGGTAAATACCGGCATTAGGGAACAGTGGAACAGACTCGGTGCAGTATTCATTGACCCAAAGAAGCTCTTAAGCTATAAATGTCTGGGAAAAGACGGCCTGCACTTGAATAGATTAGGCTCTGTGAACCTTAGTAAAATGTTCATAGACGTGTGTAAAATCCTAAGAAGCAAGGGAAATTAATTCGTTTTGATAGGGGTGACAAAGAAAAAGCTCAAACTGAAAATGAAAAGTTTGCGTACCCAACAAAGGATGCACGTGAAATAACCAAAAACAAAAATGATCTATTGATGCACTGGAATATAAATGGCTTATGGACAGAAATACCAAATCGTAAATACGCAACAATCGACGAACTAAAAATTCTGCTTTCAGACTCTGTAAATAATATTATAATCTGACTAAACGAACGCTGGTTAACAGAAGATTGAATAAAAGTATTAAATAGTATTAATAATTTTAAGGTAGCTACTAGCTCTTGTAGAATAAGCAAATCTCGTGGAGGCTCCTGCATTCTTGTCAATTCTTCTGTAAGTTTTACAGTAAGAGACAGTTTTAATTATTTAAATGAAGAGAGCATGTTTGAAAATTGCTTTGTACAACTAAGTGATCTGAATACACTGGTTATAGCAATCTACAGATTTCCTGGAGGTACGGTAACAAAAGGGTTCTTAGCCAAATTCGAATGCCTCCTAGAAAGATAGAAAGAAAAAAGTTGTAATAGGAGCAGACTTCAACTTAAATGTCTTAGTTGAAAGCAATGATTCCACAAAATTACGTGATTTAATTCAGAAATCTGGTTTCAAGCTAAAATTTTCTGAAGGCACTAGGGAAAACAGCGTATCAGTGACCTACATTGATACTATTATTACCAACTACAAATTTGACAGTGGAAATAAGCACAAATACTGCTTAGACTTGGGTATTTCAGATGACTCAGCTCTGTTTATTGAGCTCCAAAAAGCAAATAACCTAGAGCCCCCAGGTGTGTATATAAAAAGGGAACTCAGTAAAAGTAAAAGGATTTATACCGTAGTAAATTAAGTACAATTAGCTGACCTGTAGACCAGCTCGAAAAACTATGTCAGATTCTTAAATTGTTTCTTAGAGGTATTGAATGAATCATTTCCTCGTTGATATAAGCGAAAGAAAGTAAATGGTAAACTCAAATGGATTACAGCAGGAATAAAAATTTCTAGTGCTAGAAAGAGATAGCTCCACAATGAGTTAAAATCAAACAGAAATCCGGATTTTGTTATTTATATCAAACAGTATAAAGCTGTGTTTAGGAAAGTTGTAGTGGCAGCTAAAAAAATGGCAAATAACAAATTCATACCAGAACACAGAAATACGACAAAAGCAGCATGATCAGTTCTTCAGTAGGAATTAGGAGCCAAAGTAAAAATTCACTAGATTTTGAAAATTAGACGTGAAAAGGAAATTATTGTAAACCCTGTTCAGATGTCAAGTTGTTTCAATGAAGTCTTCCTATATGTAGTAAGATCAGATATGGATACGACATTCTATCAAGGCATCATAAATTTGGAAAACGGCCAGAACACATCTTTTAAACAATTTGAAAAAAATCACCCAAATGGATGTGGAAAAGGAAATATTGTCACTAAAAAACTAAATCTCACATAGGTGGGATAAAATAACAACATCCGTAATCAAGTGTGTGTACGGTATTATTTCTCAACCAGTCAGTTATTTAGATCAATCTTTTGAACAGGGATGCTTTCCAAATGTATTGACATATGCTGAGATCAAACCTCTATTCAAAACAGGATCGACAGAAGATATGGTCTTCTCTAAAGTGTTTGAAAAGATTGCAGCAAAACAAATTAATAAATTTCTTACTGTAAATGATATAATTTTTAAAAACCAGTTCGGATTCCAAAAGGGTAAAGGCACTGTGAATGCTGTAAATGAATTTATCCAAAAAATATGCTCCACGTTATATAAGGGTAGAAAGGCCACAGGAATATTCTGTGATCTAACTAAAGCTTTCCATTCAGTGAACTCCTCCACAAATTACAGATGTATGGAATCGGGGACACTGCTTTAAAATGGTTTAGCTCTTACCTGTCAGGTAGGAAACAAAGAGTAACTTTAACTTCAAATAGAACCAATTATTCCTCAGACTGGAAAACGGTTCCCCAAGGAGTTCCACAAGGTTCGATATTGGATCCCTATATGTTTCTTTTTTATGTAAATGACCTACCACTTGCTACTGATGTTCATTCAGTCTTATTTGCTGATGATACATCAGTTCTAATTGAAAATGAGGTACCTGAAAGTATTCCAGAAAATGACAAAAATACTTTAGAAAATCTCGAATCTTGGTTCTATCAAAATGGACTAAAACTAAATGTAACTAAAACCAAAATGATGCAATTTGATGCTAAATCAGTAGAAAGGACTGAAATAAAGATAAGTTGCAATGATCAGGATATCAAGAAGCAAACCACGTGAAATTCTTAAGCCTAAACCTTGACAAAAATTTAAATTGGAAGGTACACATAGATTACTTAGCAAATAAACTGAGCAACTTAGCATGTGTAATGTGTATTTTGTCAGGTGCCACAAACATGGATAACAGAAAGATAGTTTATCACCGCTACTTTGAGTCAGTTATTTGTTATGGCATAATCTTCTGGGGAAATTCAGAAAATGTCACTAGGCTCCTAGTATTACAAAAGAAAGTAATTAGAAACATGTGTGTTGCAAAGAAATGGGAATTCTTTCGACCACTGTTAAAAAATTTAAAAATACTATCTGTCCCCTCACTTTACGTATATGAGGTGGTGGTGTTCCTATATAAAAATCAATATACACTAGACACTTTCCGTTTTGACAACGACTACAGCACTCGCCACAGAGATAACTTCAAACTTCCAACACATTGTTCAAAACTTTATGGCCAAACGCCAGAGTATATCGGGTTAGAAATTTTCAACAAAATAAAAGGCAGTAATATATTTAAGATGGAGCTTGGTTCACTGAAAAGATTGCTCTTTACTCTTCTGGTGGAAAGGTGTTATTATTCTGTCGATGAATTCATTGAGGACAACTTCACAGTCTGAACACAGGGATTGTATTACATGTATAATTTTATGAAAAATGTGTAGCTGTAGCTTAGAAATGTAAAATATAATGTAAACTTTTTGTATTTGTCTTAAAAAAGAGAAAAAAGTTTATTTTGTAAACCTTGACATGTCTACTGTAAATCAAATCAAATGATTTGAAAATTGTAAGTAATGAGATGAATAAATCACATATCACATCACAACACAATATGAATGCCGCCCGTCAGATCATTTCGAATGTCGAGAATAATAGCAGGCCAATTACACTTCACTGGATCTCTCCTGAAGACCCCTTGTCTGTGATAAACACTCGATATCGATGACAACACTCTGGGTTCCATTAGTTAAGAAGTTTCGAGCCACTGACATTTCTCTGAATCTACTACGTATATTCGTAACTTCGCTGACAGTCTGAAGTTGTACACCGTTTCCAACGCTTTTCGGGTTTCTAGGAATGCGGAATCTACCTACTGCCTTCGTCCTTGATTCCCAGGATATGATGTTAGAATAGGGCAGACTGGGTTTCGCATGAGCGATGGTTTCTAAATCTGTGCTGTTTTGGGGACAAAAGCTTTTCGATCTCAAGGAAATTTATTATATTTCAACTGAGAATATGTTCAATAATTCTGCAGGAAATGAATGTTAAGAGTATTGGTCTGTAATGTTGCGGGTCTCTTCTTCTACCCTTTTCGTATGCAGGATTTGCCTGCTTATTTGTCTAGTCACTTGGGAGTTTGTACTGGGCGATAGATTAGCGATAAGTGCAAGCTAAGAAAATGGCCAATGCCGTAGAGTACTCTTTGTAAACACGAATTGGGATTACATCCAGACCAGGTGACATATTTGATTTCAACTCTTTTAGTTGCTTCTAAATGCCAGGGACGCCTCGTACTATGTTTTTAATACGGGAGTCTGTGCGATTATTAAACACCTTATTTAAAACTACAGCTTTTGCTGGCTTGAATTTCCACCCTAGAATAGTCAACAAGTGACTGGGAAGAAGCGATTTTACGGAGGAATTTTCTCGGGATCTCTGCAAGATCTTTCTTAAGGTATGGCAATGGCCGTTGTTCTATCTTTCGCCCATCCATCTTTTTACAAACGCACGAATCTCTACTAATTTTTGCCTATTATCATTTGCACGTTCTCTCTCGAACCGAGAGTACAGCAGTCTTTGCTTCCTCAGAACTTTCTGAATTTTATTATTTAAAAGTGGTGGGTCTTTTCCGTCCTTAGTCCGCTTACTCGGCACCATGGTTCTCCAGGGTATGATTTACAATCTGTTTAAACTTTTCCCATAATTCCTCTATGTCCATCGCACTAGAACTAAATGAAGTCAACTCAAGGTCTAAGTTGGATCCTAACAACTGTCTATCTGCTCCTTCTAGCAGAAATACTCTCCTACCCATCTTGATTGATTTACGAATTTCAGTAACCAAAGTCACTATGATGGCATGACGGTCACTAATTCTTGTTTCTGTGTCGACGTGCATGTGCTGTCGAACTATCTGCTCAAGATAGTTTGCGGGAAACGTGTTCCAAAGAACTTCACAAGACTATCTATCTGTACCCACTCCTTCGAATCCATATACGTCCCAGTCTCTATTTGGTAGGTTAAAGTCGCCTCGCGCTTTAACTGTATGATCTGAGTATTTACGCGCTACTCTGCGTAGACTTTCTTTCAATGATTGTAAAAGCGTCAGAGTGGAATCAGGTGGCTCCTAAAAGCATCCGACAGTTAACTACACTCCTGGAAATTGAAATAAGAACACCGTGAATTCATTGTCCCAGGAAGGGGAAACTTTATTGACACATTCCTGGTGTAAGATACATCACATGATCACACTGACAGAACCACAGGCACATAGACACAGGCAACAGAGCATGCACAACGTCGGCACTAGTACAGTGTATATCCACCTTTAGCAGCAATGCAGGCTGCTATTCTCCCATGGAGACGATCGTAGAGATGCTGGATGTAGTCCTGTGGAACGGCTTGCCATGCCATTTCCACCTGGCGCCTCAGTTGGACCAGCGTTCGTGCTGGACGTGCAGACCGCGTGAGACGACGCTTCATCCAGTCCCAAACATGCTCAATGGGGGACAGATCCGGAGATCTTGCTGGCCAGGGTAGTTGACTTACACCTTCTAGAGCACCTTGGGTGGCACGGGATACATGCGGACGTGCATTGTCCTGTTGGAACAGCAAGTTCCCTTGCCGGTCTAGGAATGGTAGAACGATGGGTTCGATGACGGTTTGGATGTACCGTGCACTATTCAGTGTCCCCTCGACGATCACCAGTGGTGTACGGCCAGTGTAGGAGATCGCTCCCCACACCATGATGCCGGGTGTTGGCCCTGTGTGCCTCGGTCGTATGCAGTCCTGATTGTGGCGCTCACCTGCACGGCGCCAAACACGCATACGACCATCATTGGCACCAAGGCAGAAGCGACTCTCATCGCTGAAGACGACACGTCTCCATTCGTCCCTCCATTCACGCCTGTCGCGACACCACTGGAGGCGGGCTGCACGATGTTGGGGCGTGAGCGGAAGACGGCCTAACGGTGTGCGGGACCGTAGCCCAGCTTCATGGAGACGGTTGCGAATGGTCTTCGCCGATACCCCAGGAGCAACAGTGTCCCTAATTTGCTGGGAAGTGGCGGTGCGGTCCCCTACGGCACTGCGTAGGATCCTACGGTCTTGGCGTGCATCCGTGCGTCGCTGTGGTCCGGTCCCAGGTCGACGGGCACGTGCACCTTCCGCCGACCACTGGCGACAACATCGATGTACTGTGGAGACCTCACGCCCCATGTGTTGAGCAATTCGGCGGTACGTCCACCCGGCCTCCCGCATGCCCACTATACGCCCTCGCTCAAAGTCCGTCAACTGCACATACGGTTCACGTCCACGCTGTCGCGGCATGCTACCAGTGTTAAAGACTGCGATGGAGCTCCGTATGCCACGGCAAACTGGCTGACACTGACGGCGGCGGTGCACAAATGCTGCGCAGCTAGCGCCATTCGACGGCCAATACCGCGGTTCCTGGTGTGTCCGCTGTGCCGTGCGTGTGATCATTGCTTGTACAGCCCTCTCGCAGTGTCCGGAGCAAGAATGGTGGGTCTGACACACCGGTGTCAATGTGTTCTTTTTTCCATTTCCAGGAGTGTAGATTGCTCCTTTAGCCGGTACGCGTTACCAGCTACCTTATAATGAGAATCAATTTCGACCTCAACAGAGACAATACTTTAGTCGACCGCTGTGAACAATCCTCTTCCTGTGGTGTCTAATCTGTCTGTCAAATATACATTCCATGAGTCGCTAAATGTTGCTGAGCTTTCTAGTTTGGGTTTCAGCCATCTCTCGGTCGCGAGAACAATTTGAGTGCGACAGATTTCCTGGAGGTCAGTAAGTTCGGGATATTTATTAAGAATACTTTGCCAATTTACTGATAAAATTTTGACCGTCAAAGTGTCTTTATTCCGAACATGGTCTGATTTCCCTGTCCATGTGTCGATTGGCTAGATTAACTCGAACTTCTATGTAGCCTAAAAAGCGCCAATGTAACTTACACAAATACTCTGCTGCCTGAGTAGCAGCTTCCTTTATGTATAGCACCCTGACCTACCAAGGAGAGGCCTACAAATCTTCACCCGATAACACAGGTCCACAGATCTGCTGAAAAGGCTGTCACACAGTCGACGATATCTTTGGTTGAGAAACTCCACTCGGCTCCAGACCAAAGGCCATGAAACATTCTGGGAACACTGCTGCAAAATGCGACCTCCATAAGTGGAATAGCTGTCACCACTTCCGCCAGCCGATGGTATGGACTGAGAGGCCTCAGAACCTAAGCAACAGGCACCACTGGTGCCGACTTAGGCCACATCTTGACTGCAACTTTCGAGCTCAATAGTCACAGGCAAGACTTCCTTCACATTTCGGATGAGATCCCTTGGCAAATATACCGAATGCACATTGTCTTTCTTTCTGACCCTCAAAGCTATTTCCCTAAGCGGTTGCATAGCTAGCCAACCTTCGTTGCTCCCTCTAACTAGCAAACTCCTCTCCACCGGGCGTGAAATCCATATGTACTCTTCATCTCAAATTTCCTTCCACGTCTAGCATAAAGATCGTCTACAGGCATGTTAGAGTGAGCCTCAGCGGTGTATTGCAGCAGCGCTGACAGGAGGCTACCTAGTGCAGGATGTTTTCACTGCAATAATCAACAAATCCAATGCAGTATCCTGAGGCAGGTTAGCACCGTATAGACTACATAGACTGATGCAGCAAGGAGAAAGACTTCCCCACTGACAGTGGTAGTAGTGTTTTGAGATACATGTCTGAAAGTGGCACATATGCACAAGCGCGGCGCGGCCTACTGTTAAGTACTATCAATTTTTGTAATAGAATTATTCTGAGTTTCGTAGCCTCTCTCCCTGCAGTTAGTGTCGCGGCGCAGTGAGCCACAGCAAGTCATCTCCAGCAGAGGGCAGTGGGTTGCTCCCCTCCACACCATCTGGCTACTACCATCGCGGTGCTCCATCCCATGCGCCATTGTTAGGTACACGTCACTGGCGCAGGTTCTATATGGCTGTCACGTAAAAGGCCGCTGGCGCTTAGTGGAATCTCCCCCGTCATTGTCACAGAGAATGCAGACCGGCAGCCCAACAGAATTCAACGGCCAACTGGCCACTTGTCCAGCGTAACAAGCAGCCCAGATGTGTCAAAAAAGAAAATTTTCAACTGCCTTTTTCTGAATCCTCCTGGGCTCCCACTTCGCCCCCACCACGGCCGTTCGAGTTTGGTTTCAGAATCTGCGACAACTTTTTCACGCAACACGGAGTCTGGACCACGACGTATCGACGTATCGTCTCAGCCGTGAGCGATGCACCATTGGCTTACGATGTAGAGGGTGTAACAGACATGGATCGAGGCGCTATTATCATCGTAACTAAGGGTAATTGTAAAAAGCACGACTGGTGCGTGTAAGGAGTACCCTATGTCATTTACTTGGGCGTACTCTCCCATGCACGGAGTCAGTATCTCTAACTGTTTATACATGTCACAGACCTGGTCATACTCCAAGGCAATGTATAGCGTCTGGGTGGCACATCGTACGACGAAAAGGCTGACTGTAGTGATGTTGCGGACTAGTAATTTATTTTTGTTGTATTTTACGTGTCAGAGATTAAAAGTGTCGCAATGGCAGAGTCAAAGATGCAAGGTTTGCTGGAGTCGGAAGCAATATGGATATTGATGGAAGAGGTAGCGCAGATACTGGCATTGCTTGAGGTACCACAGCACGAGATGCATGTGAATGTCGCAGGATTAATTGTTCCCTTTCCCGGAACATCATGTGAGGATAAGCATTCGTTCATAGTGGACCTTAAAAAGTCGGGGAAGATAGTTCTGAGGGCTGATAATCAGTTGTTGCAGGTATCAAAATGGCGATTAGAGCGAGAAGCAAAAAAGGCACATGCGGTATGCTGTACTACTAGAGAATGCAAAAGGCTTGAACGACTGGACGAGGGGCTTTTCTAAAGATAAAAAACAAAGTAAGATGAGGTATTTTTGGGAGCAGTTGAGTTGTATTACGAAGAGGCATGGGGAAACAGCGGAAGATTTCGAGGACAGGATAAAGAAATGTAATGAGCAGACGCACGAGTTAGAGCAGAGTAACCGTATTTTACGGACTATAAGACGCATCTTAATTTCTGAGTAATTTTTTAAAAAAATTATCATTTATACAATTTTCGTCATTAAACTGTAAAGCCATCCTAAAAAAAAAGTTTACAAAACACCTTTAATATCCCTGAAGATCGTCACCTGAACTTTCTTCTTTTTCTTCTTTCTCTTCTTCGTCGTCGTTGTCCTCTTCATGTTTAAGATGGTCTTCACTGCTACCGAGAGTGTAACGTATGCCGCACATCTTGATTTAACGAAAATATCTTCTCTCACTAAAGTCCACGACTGTTTTATCCACTGACACAGTTGTTTGGTTGTACGTCGTTTTGAAGCTCCCTCCGGCGTGAATGCGTGTTGTTTCAGCCACCATCCATTTGTTCCATTCCTCTCTCATATAAACCTTCAATAGTTTATTTATCGACACATCAGGAAGTTGTAATTGTGAAGTAAGTCCTCCCGGAATAACAGCAAGCTCTCTGTCTCCCTGTCTCAGTTAGTCTTTCACAGAACTTTTCAAATGACTCTTTACCTTTACAAGAAAAGAAATCTTGTTCAGTAAAGTACCATTCCTTCTCTCCCGCACTTTGCTAATCCAAAATTTCGTACCAGCCTCTTCCATCCAATCCTTGTCATATACGTGAACAAGAACGCCCGGTGGCATTTCAGATGGTTTTGGCATTGTTTTACACATTAAAATGATGATTTGATTAGGTTAGTACCGTCAGAACAGTATGAAGGGACAAGAAAATAGTGCATTTTTTAATGTTCACTTGTTTTTATAGCTACAGTCTTAGCAGCTTTCAAAGCAACAGTTTTGTTAGTCGGCACATCAAATTTCAGAGGAGTTTCCTCCATATCCGCTATTTGGCTTAGTTCCACACTGGTTTTTCTTCGATATTGGATAATAAAGCGATGAAAAGATGAATTTTCACTTCATGCTCTTGTGCCATTTTCTGAGACGTTTTAGCCACCATGCTTCATAAACCTGTACCACAAGTCAACTCCACTCTTAAAGTATATTAATTTCCACTGCCCTTGAATCCATTTCAATACCTCATGTTCTGGTTTTGGCCACTTTGCATTCAGTCCTCTATTTGCACATTTAGTCTTCCTCATTTTCTTCTACTCTTCTTTAGTAGCTCGCCAATCTCGAATGGTTTTTTTTGTTGGTGGAGGACCAAAATGTCGCTCAGCTGCTCTGTTTCCATGTTCTTCGGCGTATGCTATTATTTTCTGTTAATAGCCTGCATCATATGAATATCTTTTATTTTTTCCATTGCGAAACTAGCTTCTAACAAAAATATTATGCTGTTACCAATAACACAAATCGCTTTGGGTCCAAGTTCACTGACACCGTAGGCCGCAATAGTAGCATGCATTGACGCATCATAGTCTATACGGTGTTCTTGATTGGTGATGGTGGGGCGGGAGGGAGACATTGTTAGCAAGCTTTTGAATCACCACGACTCATGTCTTTCGCATGGGTACACTGCTGCTGTCAGCTGAATCCAGTGTTGCCAGATAGAGATAGGCCAAATAGAAATAGGCGGCATCGAATTTATGGCCCTTTTTAAGACTGTCTTGTATTTTATGTCAAATACCGGACAATTTTAAATTAATTTAGAGTATAATACGCACCTGAATTTTGGACGCATTTTTTGGAAGAAAAAAGTGCATATCATAGTCCGTAAAATACTGAATGCAGCTAGAAGATGAGCAGAAGGCTGAGGGGATTGCTAATGAACATGTCAACAGAGGGTGCATACAGGTGCACCAAATGATCTGCTGTCTGTTAGTACATTCACGATGTAATGAGAAGTTGATACATTTGCAGATGTGGATTGTGAAGTGATAGGTGTTGAAAGACGTAATGAGCAGAAGTTTCTGTTGGATACAGGTGCACCTGTGGTGGTTGCCTACAGAGACTTATTGGTCGAAGACAATGGAATCTGCCAAGCTATAGATTATGTGGGGTCGGACGTAATAAAGTGAGACCACTGGGTTGATGGACATAGATTTACGTATAGGAACTGTTCGATTTAAGTAGTATGTAGATGCAGTACCGGATGTAAACGAGGGCTAGAACACGATCTTGGGATTAGACGTTTTCTATCAACACTGTATTGAAACTGACTTTTATTAAAAGACGTACTGTACGTGTACAAGAGAGGTATGGTGGGAGAGTGGCATCCAAAAATACAAATAATGTTGGGGCCGAGGAAGTGAAGTAAAGGAAGAGATGTTACTGAGTTTGGACGCTTCAGATGAGAATGAGTGGTGCATAAGTACTGTGGACTATAGGAAAATACAAGCCGCTATTAAGGCGGCATTAGATAGGAAAGTGGAGCATCTGAAGGTAGTAGAGACAGAGTGGATCGAAGATATATTCTTCGAATTTATTGGTTTACTTTTTAGACAGCATCCATTTCTGGCTATGCGCTTTACTTTACGCCAAATACCAACGTATAATGAAGCACCAGTATTTCAGAAACCATATCCTATTCTCTTGTTTTAGTAGCCTATTATGGATGATTTTATTAACAAACAGGTGACAGGTAGAAGTTCCCGGAAATTGCAAGTTCTTGTATGGCTTCCTTGCAAATGATGGTCTACGGGACTTCGACCATTCACTTATGTAATAGAATGAAACACGTGCAGATGTCATTAACGGCTGCAGGTGTTTCATTTCATTAAGTTAGACAATGTAGGATCTGCTGTGAATACCATAACCTGAACAGCAGGACCGCAAAAGATGCATACGCCATTCCCAACATTAAAAGACCCCCAGTAACTTGGAAATGTGTCAGTATTTTTCAACTATGGATTTGAGGAGTGGTTACCATCAATTCTTGATTCTTCCAGAAGACCGATGAAATACAGCATTTTCGGTACCGTGGGAGCACTACCAGTACAAGAGAATGCCTTTTGGATTGAAAAATACACCTGCAAGGTTTAAAAGGTTATCAGATAGAGTCTGACTCCTAGTGAGTGAAGACTTCAGATTGGGCAACCTGCCGCTTATGTGGAAAGTAACGGCGCACTACTACATTAAGCCAAATAGTCCAGAGTTAAAACCTCTCCTTACGCGTATCTCTGGAAGTGGAACACATTGAGAGAAAACATTTATGAAAGGAAGATGGGAAGTATGAAGTTGGGAAAGGTAAGGGTTGGAACGTGGAATGTTCACACACTGCTAATATCAGAAGAACTAGACAATGCAAAGCAGAAGATGGAAATGAGCAGATCTGTTGTGCATGCCATGTGTGAAGTAAGATGGGCAAAGAACGGAGGGGAAGAAAGTGCAGGGGAAACAGAGAATTGCGAAAACGGATCAGAAATACCGGTAGGATAGAAACTGAAACATAAAATAATAAAGGCTCAATATATTGATGGAAGATTGATGATGATGCGACTGCAGGGTATTTCGAAAGACGATTGAAGAACTTGTCCTGAAGGGAAGTTAAAATGCCTGCGTTATCATTATGCGGGACTGGAATGCAGTAATGGGTGAAGGAAGACAAGAAGATAGTGGGACATTTTGAATTAGGGATAAGAAATAAGAGAAGTGGACTTCTAATTAGCTGCTGTAAGGAGAACGCACTAGTATTCGGCAACACATTATTTGAAAATCACAAGAGGAGACGTTATATATGGTTTTCAAATTTGCACAGAGAAAAGTATCAAATGGATTATATCCTCATACGAGAAAGGCTTAGGAAATGTTTGAAGAATGCCAGAGATTACCCAGGAGCAGATATAAATTCAAACCAGAACATCGTAATGGGGGAAATACAAGTGAGGTTGCAGGAACATAGAGAGCTAAAGCAAAATAAACATTAAACTTGGAGATACTCAAGCAGATAGAGGATGCTTCAGAGCTGGAAGACAGGTTTGTGGGAAAATGGAGAAAGAGGTAGAAATGAAGAATGCGGATAAGAGAAATGAATAAAAATGAGGGAAGGACTAATGGACTCTACCAAAGAAGTACAAGGAATTACTGCGTGGAAGAGTATCAGGAAGGAATGGATAATGGAAAACATGTCGAAAATGTTGGAAGAAAGGAGAAAGCAAAAAAAATGCAGGAAATGAAGGAGGCAAAAAGAGATACAAGAAACTGAATAATGAATCAGTCCTTGACAATGAAAGCGGCTTCAGTTCCTTTGGTTTTCTTTCTCTGTTTTTTGAACTGTAAGCAACGAGATGTAGAATATTGTAATTGCGTGCATGCTGGTGTGACAGGTGCAAGCTTTGTGCCAGCAGTCAGTATGCAGAGGTAAGTGTAATGATCTGACTTATTTATTTATTTCATTCTTGCTGATGTTTCTTTTCAAATGGTTCAAATGGCTCTGAGCACTATGGGACTCAACATCTGAGGTCATAAGTCCCCTAGAACTTAGAACTACTTAAACCTAACTAACCTAAGGACATCACACACACCCATGCCCGAGGCAGGATTCGAACCTGCGACCGTAGCAGTCCCGCGGTTCCGGACTGCAGCGCCAGAACCGCTAGACCACCGCGGCCGGCTGTTTCTTTTTAGTTCAGAGGCCTATCAGACTAGCAAATTTGAAAACTGTCCGAAACGAGTGATGGTGAAGTCTCTCCAGACTTTTCAGAAATGGAGAAAAGTGGATTTGAGTGATCAAAATATTAAATGTGAGGACGTTGGCAGTGAATCTCAACTTGAAGGTGAGATTGGTGGTGGTCTCGAAGAGGTAGCAAATGTGTGGGAATTTCTTCTTTTGAAAAGACAAAGTTACACGTTGGTGTTGGAGCCAATCTACAAAAAACGTCAAAAATCAAGAGAAAAACATTTTGCAAATTCTACGACGGCCAAAGCGAAATATGATAGATATAAATGATGAAGCTAGCGTTTTTCTGAAAGTAATTCACCTTGAGATTATTGGCGAAGTTGTAAACTATCCAAATATGCATATCAATAGACAGTGAGACAGACAACAATTCGCGCGCAGAAGAGATAATGAAGGGAGAACAAGACCCGAAATAATAGCTGTGTAATGGATTATAATTTTCATTGGAACAAGAAATGAACTTTATGCTCATGCATGGGAAATCTGGCCGGCAGATGGAACAAATATGGAACTGCTTAGGGTTGCGAAGGGTTACAAAAGTTTCTTCTACGCTTTGTACGGTTTGACGATATGGAAAAGAGGTGCGACAGGAGAAAACTGATAACCTGGCTGCAGTTCGTACAGTATTAGACGGTTTTTTTGCAAACTGTCAAGTTCTTACAGCCTGAGTGCATTCACCATATCAGATGAAATGCTTCGCCCCTGCAGATACGGATGTGGATAAATTTAGTATATGCCCAGCAAACCAGGACATAATGAAAAGACTTGTGGTGCCTGCCGAAAATTCTAACAGGAACGTTGGTACGATGAAGAAGAACAGACGTAAAATTTCTCCATAATTTCTCCCCCCCCCCCTCCCCCGAAAAAAATGAGAGAGACGAAACAAGAGAAATTGGCTGCGCATTGTTCGGATTTCAGCAGGATATCTCACTTTGTCTACTATTCATGAGACGGCGACAGTTGATGAAGAAACAGATAAACCTGAAATCATAATTGGCTGTAGTGTACCAAAAGGTGGAGTTGACATTTTAAATAAAATGTACTCCTGTCACTCCTTTCAAGAATTACAAGAAGACGGTTACTGAATTTTTTTTCAATTTCTTGAACATTGCTGGAATTAATTCACAAGTACGTTTTCCTTCACAAAGTCAGAGATAACTTTACGAAGAAGTATTTATCTCATGAAGCTAGCAGAAAGCCTTATGAAAGAACAAGACGAATCTAGAGCTCAACTCAGATTGTTACCAGCCCATCTGGCCGTATTTCTTACGCAGTTCCGTGATGAAAAATCAGCTTCCGGAGTTCAGCATCCTAAACAACCAACGAAATAAGTCGTGACGTGTACCCTTTGCGGACATCAGAAAATTCATACACAACATTAAATGTGATATATGTACGAACGTTGCTTGTAAACAGAATAATAAGAAAAAAGTTTCCTGTGAAAGATGGAACGAAAGTGATCATATGTCACAATAACTGGCTAAATTGTTACTAAAAGAACTACAAGAGCAAAAGATCTTTCCATATATGTTGAGGATAGTGAATGTAAACTGCTTTCTTCAATAATAATTTGTTCATCACACTTTGTTTTTATTGACTTATATCCATGTTGTAAATTTGAGAACACGTCCCTGTTCGTGTTACAACAATAAGCACGCCTGCCGAATTGTTAAGAAGAGAAACTGAGGAAGCAAGAGAAAGATCGATGAAAGAGCAGTGCGAGGAAATAGGTAATATAGGGAGAGGGGAAAGTATAAAATGACATACTGATTGGCTATGGCGATGGTTTTTGAAAGTAAAACAAGGAAGACTAAACTGGAAATATGAAGAGTGGACGGTACATTAGCTGAAGAAGCACAAAAGGTTTTCCACAGATGGCCAGAACATATAGAACGTCAGAATAAGATGGATCAAATACCAGGTTGAATCAAGTTTGAATAGGAGTGTGTGTGTATCGAAGATAGAAAGGGGTTCAGAATCTCGGAAATACAAGTAGAAAAGACTCTTAAGGGGGTGAAGAACCAGAAGGCATGTGGAATCAGTAACTTTCCAGCAGAAGTGTTGAACGGTTTGGGAAACGGGGGGAAGAAGGAAATAATCTAGTTCTGTAATGACATATATGACAAATATGACAAAGAGGAATAACCTGATGACATTCTTCCACCAGTAATGATACCAGTTGAGAAAAAGAGAAATGCCAAAAAATGTGATGCTCATAAGGCTGTCAGCCTCTCATGCAGCTAATGTATCGATGAGAGCGCCGAATAGAAGGCTATATGACAGTTTGGGTTGATGGATTGGAGAAAAAAAGTTCGGATTTAGAAGAGGAAAAGGAAAATGAAAAACTATATATGTTAGCAATCATAGGGGAACAATATACAGGGTGTTCGGAGTTCCCTGTTACAAACTTCTAGGACTTCTACAGGGTAGTGAGTAGATAATATTTTTAATTGAAACCCATGCCCAGAAAAGTGCCGTTTCCAAGCTACAACCATTTGAAAACGGGGATTTCCGAACATCTTATATTGAGAAAGACAGAGTAATTTTTGCTGTTTTTATTGACTTGGGAAAAGTTTTCTACAGAATATGATGGTACAAGCTGATAGATATTTTAAAGAAGAAAGGAGTAGATCGGAGAGAGAGAGACGATTTGTACAGAACATATATTTACAACAGGAAGTAGGAATAAGGACTGGAAGTGAAATGTCTAAAGCAAGCAGCATTGGAAGGGGAGTCAGACAAGGTTATCCGCTCTATTGTTCAATTTATTCGTAGAAGAGATTACTGCGAAAGGCTTAGATGGGAAAAGGAGAGTGTGTTTTGGAGAAAGAGAATAGAACGCATACGATTTGCGGATGACTTGGTATTAGTGGCAGAAAGTGAACGAACTGTAGATAAAATGGTAAAAGATCTGAATGGGTGAAAATCAGTACAGCAAAAACAAAAAGTGTAATGATCGGCAAAGGAAGGAGACTGGCGCATATTAAGAGAGGACAAGTTATTATCAGTCAAGTAAGACCATTTAAGTATCTCGAAAGTACGATTACTGAAGACTTTAGATGCCTTCAGGAGGCGAAACCTCCCGCTGCTATGTGAAGGACGCGTTTAATAAGGATATTATTATATGAAAAACTAGATAAAGGTCCGAGGGAAATGCATGGCAAGTGTTTTGTCTAGACTGTGACACTCTATTGGGCCGAAACATGGAAACTGAAAGGATGAGAAAAGGCTGGAAGCACCTGAGATATAGGGGTGAAATTGAATGTAGAGGATAAGCTGGGTGAAAGACTAAGTAACAAAAGAATGTTGAGAAGTGTTGGTGAGAGAGGAGAGTGCTGCAGGTTATAAGAAAAAGGAAGAACTGGATGGGACATTCGTGGAAATGGGATTGCCTACTAAAAGACACTTTGAAATGTTTAGTTCGTGGGAGGAGACTGAGAGGAAGGAGGAGATACAAGATAAAGGGAAGTGGAAATTACGCATATCTAGAGGATGACAGGAGACCGTAAAACGTTACCTTTTGAAAGCCTTCTTTTAGGCAGAAGACTGATCATGAAGACGATGATGTTGACAAAGTGTTTTGAGAAGTTTAAAACCATATCAGCGTCTAGTTTACCTACATCATATCATCATATTCCCCAAATACATGTAGCATCATAGACAACGTCTGAAGGGAGTGCTGACATTAAGGGTTACACGTCAGCCATTTAGCATTAGAAGAGGTAGGCTGTTCAGGAAATCTTCTTTTTACAGACGGACCGAGGGCAGACCTGAGACTATAAAAGCTGTACGAGAGTTTCCTGTGCCTAAGCCAAATGAGGAACTGTAATCCTTTGTGGGGATCCCAAATTATGAGGGGCAGTCAAACGAAAACCGAATATCAGCCACAATAAACCATAGAATCGTTCCATTCAAAAGTAATCACCACACACGTTAAGACAATCATCTCATGTTTCATAGAACACGTTCGGCCATTGACGGCTCCACAACCACACCTCTTGCACTTCCACTCCTTACTGACGGCGACGCCCACGAATGGATTTCATCAGGTCACCCACACTGTGAAAATCGCATAGTGAAAGATCCTGGCTGCACGGACGATGTTGCAGTGTTTCACAACCACATCGCTGAAGCACAGCGTTTGTCTGATCGGGAGTGTGGGGGCAGGCGTTGCTGCGCAAAAGAATCAGTCCATCTGACAGAATTCTGACAGCCTGTAGGCAAACGGCAAAGCCAACTGTGGCAACATCCCACGATTTCCCTACCAAAGAAATTCAAAGAGGTTCACACAACCTCTAGTAAGGCTATAACGCCATTCTTGTTTGACTGCAGAAGCCCCTTCTCATCGAGTTCCTCGAACCTGGAACTCAAACCTACGAGGACGCTTTGCAGAAACTCTGATGTGCAATAAAGTCAGAGAGAAGTATCCTGTTCCGCTATAACATCTGGCCTCACACTGCCATTTTGACGAAGGCTATGCTTCAGCAATTTAGTTAGGACACATTGCAGCATCCTCCAACAATGCAATTTTGTCATATGATGACATGTTGGAGACCGTGGCTGTTTTTGAAGATAAATGTTGATGGTGTAATGACAGCAACCAGCCACAAATTTACTTTGAGTTCCTTCATTCAAAGGAAACCGTTACCGGTTTCGAATCGTTGTGATTCATCATCAGACGGTTTACACGCTTTCTTTCTGACATTTGGTATGTTTTTATAGATTAATTGTCCTAAAATATAAATAAAACATAATTACAAACACGCCACACACAGATGGTTGCGTTACAGATTTTCGTTGTATGTGACTTACGTGAAACGTCGGTTTCGAGTGATTGTTTCCATAACGTTCATCCAATCGATGTAAATGCATTTCCACTGCATCCTCGTTGTTGCACACGTAATAGTTCTCACTGTACCATCTGTGTGTGGCGTGTTTGTAATTATGTTTTATTTATATTTTAGGACAATTAATCTATAAAAACACACCAAATGTCAGAAAGAAAGCGTGTAAACCGTCTGATGATGAATCGCAACGATTCGAAACCGGTAACGGTTTCCTTTGAATAAAGGAACTCAAAGTAAATTTGTGGCTGGTTGCTGTCATTACACCATCAACATTCTCCAACAAGCCTGAAACTTTCACCGTGGGATTTTTCACCCTTGGCGACCTGACGAAAGGCGTATGTGGATGTCGGTTTCAGTCAGACAAGGAAGTGCAAGAGCAGGTGTGGTTGTGGAGACGTCGGCAACCGACCGCATTGTACAAAACAAAGCTTACTGGTCTCATCACCCAATAGGATAGTTGTTTTAATGTGTGTAGTGATATCTTTTCACTGGAAACACTCCACGATCCTGTTGCGGGGGATGTTCGGTTTCCGTGCGATTCTACGCGCTACAGTCTGGAGCCGAGCGACCGCTACGGTCGCAGGTTCGAATCCTGCCTCGGGCATGGATGTGTGTGATGTCCTTAGGTTAGTTAGGTTTAATTAGTTCTAAGTTCTAGGCGACTGATGACCTCAGACGTTAAGTCGCATAGTGTTCAGAGCCATTTGATGTTCGGGTTTCGTTTAAATGCCCCTAATACGGTACAAAATTCCTGTGAGACTCTGCTCCATAGCATGGCCACTCACGCAGTTGTCAAGGAAGGTTTGAAACTCATACGTACAGAGGAGTGTCCGAATGCAATTGAAGAATTAAAAAGAGTTACGACATCCACTCCACGTCTAATATTCACAGACATAGAGAAGATGTTTTATCCACTTGTGTTACGCATATAATCATACTTTGGGATGTGTTTTAAGCCAGAAGATTAATGGAGATGAGATTCTTGTAGCCTACACATCGAGACAGGAGAATTCAACGAAACATAAGGATATAATTGTGTCTCATTTATGGTGGAACGTATTTTAGATTTTATGTTTGTGGGAAAACATGTCGAGTAGTGACCGATCATGCTGCTGTGAATTAGTTATTGGGACTGAAGGACCCGAGTAGCTAGCTGGCGGGATGGGCCCAGAGATTTAGCGAAACTGACTACATTAAGCACAAAGGTAGCAGTGTTGTATGTCACGGGTCATCGTCTTGCGGAGTAACAGGCAGTGTAGATCACTGACTGTAAACAGTACAGGACGCAATCGGAGACTTGCAGATGTGGTGGACTGTAGTGCAAAGAAAGGAGACTAGGACCACGGACGGTGCCAGAGAAATTTAAGAAGGAGATTTCAAAGGAAGCACATGAACAAATGTTATCTGGTAATGTAGGGCGCAGAGCAACGAATCAGGGAATGACCGAGAGATACTGTTGGAGAGGAAGGATATTGTAGAGGAACTTTGTTCAGTGGGCACAGCGAGTAGACTTGAATCGTAAATGAGTGCCGTTGCACTGGCTACCGGAAGCATCAAAGCCATATGAAATCGTTTAGATCGATGTTTTAATACCAGCGGAAACCGATTCGTACTAACATTCGCAATACCAAGGGTGGGGGGAGGGAGGAGGAGGGGCGGGTGCACTTTATGCCCATCGTGCACTTTATGCCCATATTTGGTAAATACTGTAGTTTAGTCATGTTTTTTCTATTTCAAAATTCTGTAGAGGATATTTATTCTTCTTAATGATATGTTAAGGCAGGATTTCGAAGCTATCTTAAATTTTTCAGTAAAACTTAACCCAAAAATTTACATCTTTATTGTGATTGTGACGTTTGGCAACAAATGTCATCTTCATATTTTCAGGTTCAGGACCCTTCATACACATCTACATAGTTTTAAAAAGTGTATTGTGTATAAAAATCAATGACAGTAACGAAATGTATATTGTTTTAAAATTTTTGTTTTGGTCTTAAAGTATTCCCTGCCCCCCTGTGTGTACACATTACAGAACAAGCTTTGATATTAATCAGAAGGTGACATTTTCTGGTTCTGGTCCATACCTACACATCAGTACCTATTTATTATGTTAAAAAAAGTCAAGAACGACTGCTGAATTTTTTATTTGTAATTCATTTCGTGGTGGGCATAAAGTCCCCCCTCCCTCACTCTCTTATTACGTATTATGAAAAATGTGTTGGTATTGGTAGGGTTAACAATAACGGATCACTTATCGCAGTATGTGGAAAGTGTTGCTATGAAAAACCAGCGGAAAGTAACAGCTGTTGAATTTCGGTTTTAAAGTTTGGAGCGCTAGGTTCGATAATTTCAGAGCAGGATACAAATTTCATGTCGGACTTATTGAAGGAGTTATGTTGGTTGTTGCATGTGAAGAAGTTAAGAGCTAGTCCACTTCACCCACAGGCCAATGGTCGAACGGAACTGGTACATAGAGCAATTGGGAAAATGTTTAGTAACTCTGTGAACACACACCGTAGCAACTAGGATACAGATGTAAGGTATGTTGTGATAGCATGTAATTCAGAAGTAGACATGAATACTGGCTCGTCTCAATATGAGGTGGTGTATGGTTGGAAAATGACAACATCACCATTCGATTTGATAGAGCAAAGATAGGTTAAGCACGAGAATCACTAACCAAGTTTCCAAAAACAGCACAGGAATAATGGAAACAAGTTCAAAAAATATTAAAATGTGTGTGAAATCTTATGGGACTTAACTGCTAAGGTCATCAGTCCCTAAGCATACACACTACTTAACCTAAATTATCCTAATGACAAACACACACACCCATGCCCGAGGGAGGACTCGAACCTCCTCCGGGACCAGCCGCACAGCCCACGACTGCAGCGCCTCAGACCGCTCGGCTAATCTCGCGTGGCTGGAAATAAGTACGGAGGTAAATATGAAGGTGTTAGAGAAACAGGAGAAATCAGTAAACGTTCAGCAAGTTTACCACAGTTTTAGGTAGCACAATAGATGACGTTATCCAGTCTATACATGCGAAAAGAGAAGATAAAGTTCATCACAAGGTATCAGCGAACCTATTAGGTGTGGAGACTACTTCACCATTCAGTCTGAGACTCCTATTACCAAAAAGAATGTCAACAGTACGTGATGGGCGTCGACCGATTGTATATTCTCATTCAGTTTACGGCAAAAGGAAGGCATGCGCAGTTTAAAGGATAAGCCATCCAGCCATACCCAACGAAGTGGAGTGTTCTCAGAAAACTCGTGCAAGTTAGGATCCGCGAGATATTATTCGTTTCTGAAGACCATAATACACATTCAGTAATGACGGAGAAGGAATTGCAACATTGTCGACGGAGGAAGGTCATATATAGTGTCTGACCAGCGTCATACGAACCTGGCAGAGCACACGCACAGTACAATTATTCTTAGATAAACAGAGGGCAAGATTGTCCGAGGGATAATGTGGAACCCAGACTGCATTTCCAGAAAACGATTTTCATTGAACTTACCCCACTTAGGAGACATGGAGACCGGCTAGTTGTTACGAGCACAGGAAGCTCACGGTTTGAACTTAAAGGAAGTGGGTTATTAATCAATGTATGCAATGTATGCAAACACACACAGATGAAACTGTCCTCCATACTACTCCTTCCTCCCATTTCGCTAGGTGGAACAAAGGCATTCGAGAAGAAGTAGGTAGCATCTGTGTGTCCCACACTAACTCCACCTTTGTCGAGAACTAATTAATGGATACCTGCTAAATCCCCAGATGTGGGTCTTGGAAATATTGCCTCAATCTATCACATTGACTGGCTAATTAATTGAATTGATATCCTTTGTATGCCACCATTTTTCTATGAATCTTATTGGCAGATACTAGGACCGGTATATTTGGCGGGATTCAGCCCCACAGATTCCCGGTTTTCAAACCCTACTGGATTTTTTCCCTTACTCGCTACTGGTGGATATTGGCACACTTAGGTAACTGGGCAGGAGGTCAATTACGTTGGAGGTTGCTGAGAATTTTCAGTTTCATGCTACGTCCTTAACCAATCTGCAGAGGGGCCTGGATTGTTGTGTGTCTCGCAGTGCAACTATTGCCAACAATAAATTGGCCAATTGCGAATTTTATGTCTCGATTGGAAGCGTTGCTGTATAAAATGACAGATGGAATTTCAGATTTCGGCGTGAATTTATAGCGTCACGGTTGTGGAATTCCCAACCACTACAAGTCTGCTAAGTATATTTTGTGAAGTACTACGAATTCCTTTGTTCTCTGAGCAGTCCCAAGGAAAAGAAAGAGGAGGAAAGGGTCTGCCGGGTGATAAGATAGTAACAACAACAAATACCACTACAACACAGAGTGCATTGCAATGTACTGGGAAGCAGTAAACTATGATCCTAGTAGCTGTCATTGCTAGATGCCTGATATAATTGAAAAATTTGTACATAGAGCTCACTTACCTCGCAGATGTCCACACGTACAGCGCCCATCTCTTCGTACACCACCAGTGGGAATGCTCAGAGGTCACAGCGATCGATATTGAATCGCTCAATTTTCCATGGAGAATACATGCGATACACGTGATCACGGAGACAGCCCCATGCATACTGAGTATTAGTTCACTATCCTGGTATCCAGAGGTCGCCATCGCCAAGACTTGTCCCCATGGCTGCCGGCAAGAATTGACTAGCCAGCCAGTCGAAACTTTTATTTGTACATGCCGCTGGCGATGCCCTTAAACTGGAAATGTCAGTTCCACCTGAACACTGACTGTCGCCGCTAGCATGCCAAACGGTGTTATCCTAGGACCCACCACATATTCATTACTTAATTACAATCAAGTATTACCTTTGCATCTGCAATCTGATAACATTTAACAGTGAACAAAGTATCGGAAATACCTCCTCCTGATGACTGTGACTGTGGAGATATCAATATCTATATACACTCCTGGAAATGGAAAAAAGAACACATTGACACCGGTGTGTCAGACCCACCATACTTGCTCCGGACACTGCGAGAGGGCTGTACAAGCAATGATCACACGCACGGCACAGCGGACACACCAGGAACCGCGGTGTTGGCCGTCGAATGGCGCTAGCTGCGCAGCATTTGTGCACCGCCGCCGTCAGTGTCAGCCAGTTTGCCGTGGCATACGGAGCTCCATCGCAGTCTTTAACACTGGTAGCATGCCGCGACAGCGTGGACGTGAACCGTATGTGCAGTTGACGGACTTTGAGCGAGGGCGTATAGTGGGCATGCGGGAGGCCGGGTGGACGTACCGCCGAATTGCTCAACACGTGGGGCGTGAGGTCTCCACAGTACATCGATGTTGTCGCCAGTGGTCGGCGGAAGGTGCACGTGCCCGTCGACCTGGGACCGGACCGCAGCGACGCACGGATGCACGCCAAGACCGTAGGATCCTACGCAGTGCCGTAGGGGACCGCACCGCCACTTCCCAGCAAATTAGGGACACTGTTGCTCCTGGGGTATCGGCGAGGACCATTCGCAACCGTCTCCATGAAGCTGGGCTACGGTCCCGCACACCGTTAGGCCGTCTTCCGCTCACGCCCCAACATCGTGCAGCCCGCCTCCAGTGGTGTCGCGACAGGCGTGAATGGAGGGACGAATGGAGACGTGTCGTCTTCAGCGATGAGAGTCGCTTCTGCCTTGGTGCCAATGATGGTCGTATGCGTGTTTGGCGCCGTGCAGGTGAGCGCCACAATCAGGACTGCATACGACCGAGGCACACAGGGCCAACACCCGGCAACATGGTGTGGGGAGCGATCTCCTACACTGGCCGTACACCACTGGTGATCGTCGAGGGGACACTGAATAGTGCACGGTACATCCAAACCGTCATCGAACCCATCGTTCTACCATTCCTAGACCGGCAAGGGAACTTGCTGTTCCAACAGGACAATGCACGTCCGCATGTATCCCGTGCCACCCAACGTGCTCTAGAAGGTGTAAGTCAACTACCCTGGCCAGCAAGATCTCCGGATCTGTCCCCCATTGAGCATGTTTGGGACTGGATGAAGCGTCGTCTCACGCGGTCTGCACGTCCAGCACGAACGCTGGTCCAACTGAGGCGCCAGGTGGAAATGGCATGGCAAGCCGTTCCACAGGACTACATCCAGCATCTCTACGATCGTCGCCATGGGAGAATAGCAGCCTGCATTGCTGCGAAAGGTGGATATACACTGTACTAGTGCCGACATTGTGCATGCTCTGTTGCCTGTGTCTATGTGCCTGTGGTTCTGTCAGTGTGATCATGTGATGTATCTGACCCCAGGAATGTGTCAATAAAGTTTCCCCTTCTTGGGACAATTTCCAGGAGTGTAGTTATTATGGCCGGGCTTAATTTTCCACATAAATCTTACATCTCGCTTAGGGCTCTCTGTGTCATGAAATCGTGAAATCCGTGTCTCCCTTATGACTGGACATAGTCATTCCCTTTGCACTTGTCAGCACACTGACCACAGTAACATTACACCGAAATAAAAGCCTCCAGATCACAGCGAATCCATCACGCATCCCGTACTAAGAATACTGAAACCTCGCCAATAACTGAATGGTAGTGGCACTAAACAATACTGAGCGAAAATCCGCGATGGACAGATGTGGGTTTTAGGAAGAGAGACTTAATCGTCTTATAAGCGACCAGCTATTGAAGCACGATGGTAACGCCTATATTCTATATTGCCGTCACCCTACATGAAAACTGGCCTTGATTCTACAAACACAGACAAGTATCACTAACGATATACGTGTCGAAAACTATGCATGCTTTATAAACTGAGGTACGGTATTGCTTCCAAATGAAGTGGCCTTCCACACAAATATTTCGATACAGAATACAGCTGGTAATCGTGGGGATGCATATTAGCAGACCAAAAATGTGGGTGCACGTAGCCAGCGGTTTAAGATCTCAATAAATTCACACATCTCATCGAATTCAGAAAGTGATTAAGATACAGAACAGGGTATTAAGTCGATATTTGCAACTTCCTCGTGCCACTGTTATATGTTTCCCAGGCTAACAAACTGTACTTGTAAGACATTCTATCTTGATACGATGTAGACAGTGTAACAAAGGTTCTGCGATATATCCACAGGGTTATAGATGAGGAAGTATGATGGTTGATTGAGAATGATCACATTCATTAGATGGTTTGCTAAGTGAGCAGTCACTTAAAAAAATGCAACGCTAGATTGAAGTCGCAGGAAATGTACAAAATCCAGTGACCAGTACAGTGGATTTTCAGATGTATAGTGTTAGACTTTCTGATAGAAATTCTGTTGGCGATCTGGAATCAAGTCTCACCATTCACCACACACTTGCATTGGATCCTGTGGAGATGTCTTTTAATGAATACACCTCACAGGTCAAACATACTTGTGGCTTTTTCATATCCCAAAACGAGTCATCTTTTTCGAAACTATATGTTTAGACTCCACACAGCAAAACCCCAATGTGGTTTTAAACAGTCTCTATATCTACTACCTTCTGCGTCCTGTGGAGGAACAGGACGTGCTAAGTTACACGTCTGGACTGTGTTTTGACCACCCAGTGGAAACTAAAACATATCGTCAAAGCTCTGCCAGCGGTGTACAATATGTAATGTCAGTGCCGAAACGAAGCTTTCTCCTGCAACACGAGGTACTATAAAAGACAGTACAAATAGTTATGGTGATGTTTCTTATCAAGAAAATTAGGAAGACTCCACATCACGCTGGAACTGGAAGTAGGACAAGGATTTTGCTACTGCATTGCAATGTGTTTCCAAAGTACATAAAGGTACTACAGTCCAAAAGAGATCTGTGTCCCTCAGGGCGCATTCACGTGTGTCCCCCAAACATTCTGTCATCGTTATTTTGTACCGTACAACAGAGAAAAACTACGAGCTATAAAAGCTCTGCTAACTTCATCCAACACAGAACTCGATAAGATTTTTACCTCGTCTCTATCTTATATCGACATAGATCACATGTGGTGATCCCATTAAATATACGGGTATAGGTCCATTGAAGCAGGTGGCGAGTGATTGAAGTCGCTTGCATAGATCAGTGTAAAGTTTTGTTGCTCATATAGTAGGAGTATCATATCTCACAGACTGTCAGCCCCAAGAGAGTGTTCCTGTGTTGTTCTTTCATAACTAGTTTGATACAATGTTTTTCTGCTGTAACACTTCCAAGCAGTTTATGTTTACAGCTTTATACACCACCATGCAGGTCTGTGTCAGGTGCTAAACTGATATCAATACATTTTGATGCACTGGCTATCACAGAAAGCTGCACATCGCTTGGTGTAGACTATGCTGTTCCCACAACACATAGTATGCTTCACAAAAAGACAGAGGTGGTATTTCGTATTGTCAAAAATGTGGAGGACATCGCAAAATACCAAACTGGAAGAATTTGTGGCATTCTGGTGTGTTTACAAACAGGTATGTGAAGGTGCTAATCCCTACATTTAATCTCATGTTCCACATTGATGGGGTAGCACGTATCTCTGTGTTCTGTTTTGCTAAGATGCCCTAAGCAGTGGTTCATCATACTGGTGTGCATACTGTATCTAGACAAATGCATAGTCATCCTGAACTCCAGATGTCTGGACACTGCTTCTTTCATTTTTATGACTTACATTGCATAAATACATGTGGAACAACGGGACATTCTGTAGGACATAAACCTATAGAGTAGGGATAGTATGCATAATCAGTTGTCAACCCCCATTGTGAAGCAATAGAATAATATCCCTACACCCAGGCAGGCATGTAAGTACCCTTAGCCTACCATATTTTTTGATGTGTATTCATCAGTTTAAGTTTTTTTTCCAATAATTTTCTTAATTTTACCATGTTTTCCATAATTTCAATGCATTTGACTCAATTACTTGAGATCCAAACCACCAATCTCTACGAGTCATCACGTCAACATCATGCCTCATTGTGTCATGATGCTATCAGCCAATATCATTGCAGCATCATTCTCAGTTTCTGTATCACTGTTAAATCAGACCCTCCATTACTTTGCGAGGGTTACTGACAAGTGGACATATTTCAAACCCTATTACACAGCCTACATCCAATTACACAAATAATGTTTCTTAGTGTGGGCAATAACCATCAGCAGAGAGAAAGTGTGAAAACTATGTTTCTTAGCCGAAACACATTATAAATTCGGTTAGATTTTATTACAATTTGCCATCTTCCCCTATATGGATGGAGTCACAAAGTATTCTCGATTTCGCAGGATAAAGTCGGAGATTGAAAGTTCTAGCACTCAGTCCCCTATTTCGAAATGAGCTACCCCTTCATAGAACCTATAGGACAAGGACCCTGAGGAAAACTCTACATGGCCTCTCTCTATGCATCTCATTACTCTTCCTCTGTCCTTAATCAACTCTTCCTGAAAAACTGTCTGTAATTTAATTTGAAACTGACCACAAGTAGGAGGGTACTATACCACTACATTTGATATCTCATGAAGGAACAGAATGAACTGAGTTCCATATAATAAATGCACTTCAATATTTTGCTTTCACAAAGAGTATAACACCTGTTCCAAACTTCTACTGACCGACGCTAGTGATATAGACCAGTTTTCTAATTTCAGTAATGTAACTATGATTTTGCAAAGACTGTTGTTCCACACCAGTCTTACTCATATCACACATACACTTAAGCACAATTTATCTATATGCTTGCATGCTAAGGAGTTTAGCACTCCTTATTGGTGTATAGTACATACAGTCGTGATACATTTGAGGTGTTGTAGTGATATAACGGACGAGTAAGAAGAAGAAGATGAAGAAATGTTTGAGATATGAATGCTGAAGCTCCAGTCAGAAATGCTGTAGTGTCTGGATTCCATACCGAGAAGCTGCTAGGAAGAGAGAAATGACGGTAGAGCAATAATCACAAACACATGGCAGCATTGTTTAATAGGTGAAATTACACGCTATGCAGCACTAACTCCACGAACAGAACACACTCTCTTCCATACACACACACACACACACACACACACACACACACACACAAACAATGGTTGTTAAGCAAAGGTATACGGTATACACAGGGATTGCAGTATGTCTCAAACCACTGCCACTAACTTAGAATCACTGCAGTTATGTAACTAAAGACTCGATTTACGTACAAGATGTGACAGAGAATAGGAGTACTTTGCATTCATCTTTATTCAACTAGAGGAGGGTACTGAAATGCACATGATTCATCACATAGGTGTTGGAAGCCTCCCACTTGCTGTGGTATGGAGAAGTTGCAGTTAACAACTGCAAGTAGATAGCGCTATAAGCTACCCACAGAACACACTGTTGTATATGAGTCGAATGCAATTTATACCACATAACAAATGCACTCCCAGAGAACAACGGAAAAAATGATTAAATGCATGATACATAACCTGTCACATCTCTGTCTCTCTAGAATGCTTCAACAGCCTACCATTAAATCATAAAACCCCTCTCAGCCGATCATTCCACCCAGTTTCTATCATCCTTTAATGCAGATACATATCAATTTAGAGACAGATCCAGGGAACCAGCAAAGACAGCAGTAACTTGCATGTATCCCTATCACCTCAATAGACATACAGCGAAATGTCGTTAAAACCATGAAGCAGTTGTTCTCTAAAGTAAGTAAGATATTTGTTAGCTGACACTGCATGTTTGGGATTGGTAAAAAGTACAGAGAAGCACACTGTAAATACTGTTTGTTAGGGCTAAAAAAACACCTAAACAGTCTTGCACAGGATGTATGTTGTGATCTACAAACTTCTAACACAACGCTCTTTAGCTAATGAAACTTCGTAAAAATCTATTATATGGTTGCCGATAACTTTCGAGTCACACCTGGGCATGTGATCCGACACATATAGACACAGGGTGTGTAAATAAAGTTTCAAGACTGATTTGTTCCTGAGTTGCGGTGCGCGCAGAGACCGGTCACACCACCTGCTCCAAGTGGGGGGGGGGGGGGGAGGGGGGAGGTGCTAAGCGAGCCAAGCATCGGCATTTACCGGCGAAACGCTCAAGTGAAAACATCACGAGTGTATGGAGTGTCTGTTTCGCATCGTCGAGAAATCGGAGCGTCGAAAATGCAGCGCCTCTTGGAGCAGCGAAGTTCGATCAAATTTTGTGTAAAACTGAACAAGACAGGTACAGAAACGTTCGAAACGATTTAAGAGGCCTATAAAGATTATGGTGTGTCACGTGGCATGGTTTTCATGTGGCACAAGAGGTTCCAAAAAGGCCACGAAGACTTTGAGGATGATGAACACTCTGGTAGACCTTCAACGAGCAGAACTGAAGAAAATCTTGCCAAAGTGCGTCGAGCTTTGAACAGAGACCGACGTCTCAGCATCAGAGTGATTGCAGGTGAAGTGGGTTTGAGGACGATGCAATGACAATGCGACCGTTCACACCTGCTTCGCCGTCACTGAAGTTTTGACCCGGTTCAATGTGTCAACGCTGCCACATCCACCCTATAGCCCCGATCTCGCCCCCAGTGACTTCTTTTCGTTCCCTCGGATGAAGAGAGACCTGAAATTGAAGCGGTTTGACAGTGTCACATCGGTCCAAAAGAATTCAACGAGGGTTTTCAACAGCATTCCGGTTAAGGAGTTTCAGGGAAATATAGTTGGCAGTGGTGTGTGGTTTCTCAAGGCACCTATTTTGAAGAATTTTAGTCCGCTGTATGGAAGTATTCAATAAATATTGTGATCTGAGACCAGTCTTGAAACTTTATTTACACATCGCGTATATTATATCTGGTGGTAATCCATGTTCAATAATCTTATCGCTGTACACGAAAAATCACTGCTTCCCTGGTTCCCAGTGCTTCCATGTCCACATCTAGAATTCCTCTTGTTGCAACATACTCGTTCCGATCTACAAGAATTTAGCTGCACCAAGCAGAAGACATGCAAGAACCCCGCCCCTCCCTTCCCTCCCCCACAACACATTTTGGCGTGTTTTCCATTCAGTTTACACGTATTTTCCCCTCAATTTCCGCAATTTTATCGATTTTATGTCACTTCTTCCCATGAAATCACGACATCACTTCTCGCTAGGTATTCTAAATCGCTTGTACATATAGTATAGTTATCAAAACCTAGCGCAAATGCATTTTTCTGACATTATCGAAGTTGTTCCGATCGTGTTTTTAACAGCTGGTTGCGTATAAGAGGATTACATCTCTCTTCCTAAGACCAACATGTACCACACAAGAAATTCGAACGGAACATGTCCACCCATCAAGGATTTTGCTCAGTGTAGTTTGGTGCCACCAGCATTCAGTTATTGGCGAAGTATTATACTTAGTGGCGGATGTGTGATAGATTCTCTGTAATTGGCAGACATAAAATATGTGTTAGTGTGTAAAGTTATTGTGGTCAGTATTCCGACATGTGCAAAGAAAATGATTATATCTGGCCGTAAGGGAGCTATGGATTTCATGTACGAAATTTCGATTTCAGCGCACCAGTAGCTTTAAGGGGGATGACAGGCTTTATGTGGAAAAGTATTTCCCATTATAAGAAGGATACAGATATTGATATTTCCAGAGCCATCAGGAGGAGGTATTTGCGATACTTTGCTAATTGTCGGATGTCATCAGAATAAGTTTCTTTTATTTCACATCTGAAAGGTCTTAGACTTGTGACCTACAAGTCTGAGACCATAGACATGAAAGAAAGCAACTTATTGTTCATTTTTGGGTCACTGTTCCATACGGTAGGGTGTTGCAGCTTGTGAATGTCATCAGATTGTGGTGCAATCGTAATATTTAATTAAAATTTCATTGATAAGTATGTAGCTAGTTTCCTAGGACGACACCATTTGGCATACTGGATACATGGGGTGGGGGTAGCCAGTGGCTGGAGCGAATTGACTTTTCCGGCTTAGGTTTGGCAGGAGTAGTAGGTACAAGGAAATGATCTGATCGGCTGTGTAATCAACTCTTGACCGCAGCCATTGCGACACGTTTCAGCAACGGCGTCCTCTGGATAGCTGAATAGTGAACTAATACTCCATATTCATTGGGCTTCCTCCGAAATCGTGTCTGCTGCATGTATCCACCATGGAAAATCGAGCAGTTCAGTATCAATCACTACCAAGTGTTGGCTCTGGATGTATTGAGAACGTCCAAATACCTATCACTCCAGTCATCCCTGGATGCCCTCCATGGATGAGGCAGTGCACACTGGCTTACGACTGTAGCTGCAGTCGCAGCCTGTGAATACTGGTGCTGGCAATGTATGAGGAGGGGATGGGCACAACATGTGGCAACATCTGGGAGGTAAATGGGCTGTATGCACAAGTGTTTTCGGTGATATCAGGCATCTAGCCGTTACAACTACTAGAATAGTGGTTTAGTGCTTCTAAATACATTGCAGTGCACTTTATTTTGTAGGGGTACTTATTGCTTTTACATCCTATCATATGGTAGACCCTCTCCTCCTTCTTCATCCTAGTTACCTGTGCGAACAAACTTAGGGAATTTGTAGTGCTTTATAAAATACGCTTATCAGACCTGTGGTGGTTTGGAACTGCACAAACCTAAAGATAAAAATTCACGCGGAAATTTGAAATTCCAACTATCATTTGATACAGCACCACGTCCAACTGAGATGTAAAATTACCAGTTGGGCAGTTTATTGTTTCCAATAGTTGTCCTGCGAGTACACATACGAATCCAACGCTTTCACAGATTGTTTAAGTACATTTCGTGCAATTGATCCGAAACTACAAATTTTCTGCTATCTCCATCATAATGGACATCCTGCCAAATGTACTATCTGTGTCAATATCTGCCAATAAGAGGAAATGGAAGATATACAGTAGGGTTTGGAAACAAGGAAGTTGTGGTATCAAATCCTACTAAATGTACCAGTCCCAGTATCCACCAATAGGATGAAAGCAAAAACTGTCGCACAGGAAGGGTATCGATTTAATTAATTAGTAAGACAATCTGATAGAGTGAGGGAATATTTCCAAGATATCCATAGTTGGGGTTTTACCATGTATCCACTCTCTTGTTCAGGACAAAGGTGGGGTTAGTGTGGCACAAAACAGACACTACCTACTTCTTCTTGAATATCTTTATTTCATTCACCACAGGTTTCCATACCATTGGAAATGTGAGAGGAAAGGGATGTAGCGACTACCAATGACAGATCTGTATGAGTGGTGAGGGGTCTGGGTAGGGGAATGGAAGGGAGGAGTAGTGGGGAGCTCAAATTGTGTTTGCATACGTTTCTTCACACAAACTAGAAGTGCCCACTTGCGTGAGTGATAGGGGAAGAGAAGGAGAGTATTTGTTTCGACAGAATTTCTCACGTATCAATATCAAAGGGTTTCCGCCACCTGACATTTCGTTGGGGATAAGCACAACTTCTGGTCTCTGCACCACACTAGCTGGCACTATGTGCATAGTGATATGCGAGGCGGCTGGCAGTGTGGCAGCCGACAGCAGTCATGGGCCTGTCAGTGGGTGCAGTGTGGCTTCTCATGAAGACGGATCAAGGGATTTTTAACAGTCCAATTAGGTGTGACGAGTTTATGTTGATGTCGATTTAATGATGGTATTCATAGTGCAATTGGAATAAAAAAGCGCTGCAGTTGTTTAAATATTTCACACTGTCTTGTCATCCATAAAATGTTTAATTAAACAACATTTTATACACTGCAGTCTATTTCCAGACAAATTCTTTAAATAAAGAAATAAACTTTATTCCAAACACTACCTTGTATTCCTAAAATTGTTTAAATAAACAATATTCCACACATTGCCTTGTCTACCAGAAATTGTCAAAACAATATTCCATACACTGCAATCGATTTCCTGCCAAATTCTTTAAATAAATAAGTAATCTATATTCTATATCCATTAAATTGCTTAAGTAAACAATATTATACTAATTCCCTTATCTACTAGAAATTGTTTAAACAATATTTCATACATTGCAAATGTTTTTCCTCGGAATAGACAGTCAACTGAGTCTTTTTCCCGCCAAATTCCGGTTGGGGAAGGTGAGGAGCTGGTGGATTTGTCTGAGGGCGAAGCTATACATAATTTGTATTTTTAAATTAATTGGTCAATCATATTGATAGAGTGGAAAGGGGCTATTCAAACAACTCATGTCTGAAATTGTGCTTGTAATGATGATGAGAAGGGTTGGGTTGGTGATTTCCAGAGGGCAGGTGAGGTGGAGGAGGAGCAGTGGAAGGTCCGATTATCCCTAGGGGGTAATAAATAAGCCCTCAGTTTGTTATAAATCACATAGAAGAACAATAGGTTAAGGGGAAGGGAGGGAGTCATAAATCAATCAAGACCGCTCCTGAATGTGTGCAGTCTGCACTAACAAAGAGGCACAGAACGACCCTCGCCCCACTACGCTTAACTGATTTATAATTGAATAGGCGACAGTTATTAAATTATGCTAGTGGTTTATGGTCAGTAACACTGCACAAGAACAAATACGTCAATTTCCTAAATGCCTGAACTATGTATACAGCCAGAATAGCTCTTTTCTGCATTCACTAACATTCTACTTGCAAAAGCCACGATTCTCTTGGAACATTCCACAACTGATCCTATGCTGCCTGATATCAAATACAAGGTGCATTTCCTTATTTAGATGAGGAAGCTCCAATAACTTGGCATTAACTAAGCTCTCCTTTATATTCAGGAAATCTTTCTCACATACTTTACCTCAATTCCAATTGTCCTCTGTGGAGTAAAGTTTAATAATGCCTCACTATTAAAAACTTAAGTGTCTGCAAAATGCGGGAAAAACCTGATTAAACCAAAAAAAGGAGTGAGCCTGTCTTTCGATTAAAGTCGACAGAAGATTTTTGTTGCCTGCAACTTATTCATATTAGCTTAAATCCCTTCAGCGGTCACAGTGAGTCCCAAAAACCGCAGCTGAGTCCTGTCGAAGTGAGATTTACATATTTTTATTTCCTGTTCTTCCAATCATGTTAGAAGTGATTCTAAGACTTGGAGGGGTTATTCCCACCCTTCAGTAGTGATGGGAATGTCATCGATCTATTAAACTAAATTACTTGTTAAATTTTCTTCTGTCATTTGGTCTAATACGCAAATAAAAACTCTTATAGATAAATGTAGCCCAGTTAGTGAAACCTTAAAATGCTGATAATGACGAAGCATATGTACTATATATAGCCACAAGCACAAACTGGCGACAGCTCACAATAAAATCCAATGTTTATAAGCGTTTTACTCCTTGCAATCCCACTACAGTAAGATCTACTGATAATGGCCAGACTCCCCTCTCTTATTAATATTTTAATAACATGCTGGCATCTGACACCAGGTGTATATGCCCACTTGGTTTCCTTACTGCCAGTATTGGAATCTTATAACAAGTTCTTATCAGTTCGGTGATACCCTTTTGTAATGTTCTCATACTGAGGCCTTTTTACCACATTTTCCATTCATTTTCCATTCCATATAGGATAAGTCCTAATGAAAAATGGTACATAGTCCTTAACTCACACTCAAAACTCTTTATAAATCCTTATTTTCTGAGGTCACTTCTTTGAACATCAATCGTCTTTTCCTAAAACCGTTCAGTTTCTCTTACTTTTTCAGTTATATTCTCTGCAGTCCATACTTTCACGGTATGTCGATAGCCTATCCACTCCAAGCAATATAGGTACAACCCATTTTGCTATAATTTGGATATCATGAACTATTTCTTGTCTATGTGAGCTCATGAAAACTAAAATTTGTTCACTAGTCAGCACTACGTTTCCTGTGGTTGCACCTTGTTTCGGAAAACAATCTACCAATAAAACAATCACATCGCCCTTAGTCTTTAGACGGTCAAAGAAAGAGCAACTTGAAATATTTATTTCATTATCTGAATGCAGTACTGCGCGTTCTCCCATTCTATTTATGTTCACAAACAACATAGGTTACTGTAGCCGTGACGAATAGTAAACAGGCTCCACCAGCAATAGCTCACTAGCATCATCGAACTATTTCATCACTCTGTATTGTCCTGTAACCGCCCCGTACTCTCCCGACCAGACCTAGATTAACTGCTTCCCTGCATACTTTACTACCTCCTACTTGTTATGTTAATAGCCATTGTTGCCAGGAGGATCACGACTCTTTTAATATAAGTTTTTAGTAGTAGGTGCCACTCCACTGATGTTATGGACTTCGTTTTTTTTTTGTTATAAAAATCAATCATCTCTCAATCTGGATTCATATTCCAATAGCTCTCTCTTCATGGTTTCCTCCCACCTTTCCTCAAGTAGCTTTCAATGTATTATTGGTCGATCTTTGATTGGTATACTACATTTTTAAATACTCAATTTAATTCAGTGTTTTATTGGAATTTAGTGATTCGTGTCTATGAAATTCAACTAAAAACTAATTGGATTACTCGCAGGTGTAATTTATCTTCATCACAGATGTTAAAACCTGATTCTCGTTGCCAGTTGCTGTCTCTGAAAAGCATTTTTATTCATTTTATTAGAGTTTAGGAAATAATTAAATTGTTCTTTTCCTTTATACGCCCATTTTAACTTATGATCATATATGTCTGAATTAAATTGCTCGTCTTGAGCACAGTACAAACGACAGCACTGTCTTTTTAAACAATTTAAACTTCTTCATGAAAAACTGTCCTAAATCCAGTGCACCAGAGTTAACCACCCCTTCAGAGGCTGTAAATTCTTTCACCTCTGAGATACAAATCAAAATGTCGAATTAGCAAAGAGTTGTTTTCACTGTCCCCTTTTACTATACAGCAGTACCTGTGTTTCTACGACGTACTCTGTAATGATCTACAGGCATGCAAGCATATTTGAAGGAACAGGTATGGCTGCCATCGACAGCTGTATGAAATGCAACTGCGAATAAATATCTTGTGTTTCATGCAGCTGTCGACCGCAGCAGTACCTGTATGAATACTTGAAGTACATTGCACTCCACATCGTAAGAACACTGGCACTGCAATATAGTTTTTCTTGCCAAGAAAAATACCCAACAATAATCACAAGTCTCTCCATGTGCGGGAATCACAGCAGTTGCATGAGTACAGGATGTAGATACAGGGTGAGACACGGAAGTTTGTGTCGGGACTGTGGAGAACTGCTGGTATGGGCAACGCGGTTGAGCCGACCGCTGGTGTAACGTGTAAATTCGGTTCATTGTCTCGCAGACACTGTGCAGATCGAGTTACATAATATCCGCAATTTCGAGTACATTTCTTGTCCTCTTTAGCTTGAAAGTTGCCTCCCACAGACTTTGTATCGTTTTCGTAAAATAACCTTGCTATTGAGTCACTAGACTACGGAATATTCTACATCAAGAGATCTTCTGGCACCTTTCCAGACACTCACACTGCCGCTGGAACAATGTTTCCGTTTAGAGTGAAGGTTTTCCAATATGAGCTTTCCAAAAGTCTTCCTAAATCAGAATACTGATACTAACAGATTTCAAATAAACACTGCTTTAGCACAGTTTTAATAACAAGACAGGTACATCATATATGCACGCACGAGGTACACATTTCATATATACATGTTAACATGTCAAACGTATGTACAAAACTCAGCTTTACAAAATTATAAACTCATAACGGTTTTATTCTTATGGTGAAGGTATAACGACAACGCAAAGAACTCGGTGCTTGTGGTATCTTCTTTCAACGGGTAGCTACTGAGTATTGTTTTTGAGTTCTTGCGGATTCGAAGGCACCCTTCCCTGTCAAAGTTCTGCTGTTCCACTAATGAAACAAAAAACTAACTAGTTGTGTAGTCACAGTTTTGAATAATTACACGTTATTTATAACATAAATTCAATTCTTATTAGCATTCTACATCACTATAATAATGCTGATCAAGGTTGTCAAAAAATAAGCTTTGTTTTATCACTGAAGACCAGCCCAATGAATTTTTCTCTCAGTGGGTATAGAAGTATACTCAGAATTGCACATACAAGTTGCATGTCACGGCAAAGACGATGCAGGTATTTAGCCAACATCATGTACATTTCGATATATGGCCGAAGTACTCCATATTTATTTGTTTACTCTCCTTAATCTGCCTTGTGCACCTTCTGATCAAAAACGATTTTTTTTGGCTACCTTTAAAGCTTCAGGTGTTTTAAAATTGTCCTGGGACATAATAACCCGCTGAGATCCAGCACATAAGTTGCCCAGCATAAGTCTAATCCTATGGTCTTCCATCCATGACTTTGGGGATATTCTCTGCAAGGACCTCGAGAAATTAAAGGATCTAGATCCGCAACAGCATGATAATATGAGAAATTATGCAACTTTATTCCTCACCTGACAACTGTAAACCCATTTAACCCTTATTATTTGGTTTTTTCAAATTGTTGGCGTATGCATTGATTAATTTTACCGAAAGCTGTCTGTAATAAAGACACAACACTTTGTTTTCACACTTTCTGTATGATTTGACTATGCCTTGTGAGTTTAATTAAAATAGGTTTCTACACTACGATGATGCTCATCAATTTGGTTTGCACATATCTTTTCCACAGCCTCAATCTGCTCAGTAACATCAGATTTCATTTGACTTAAATTATGAGATACAGTTTCAGTCACTTCGGATTGTTTCTTATATGCAGTTTCACATGTATTCGTCAGTTCCACACCTTCATACTTCACTTAATGGAAAGTCTCCGTTTGCTCCTTCTGTAAGTCAATACTTGATCCATTCATCTCTTCCAAAATCCCCTCCATAGACCTACAAACTCCTATTGCAACTGTTTAATACTCCCTTCCTACTCGTTTCGTCTGTATATTGCATTAAACTAACCACAAGATCACTTTTGAACTGGCTTCTTATTTCACTAGTTTCAGTTTGCAGGTCAGATTTTATTGTTATTTAATTGGTATCTAATTTGCATAAATCTGATTTCAGTACCTTCTAGTTAACAACAAATTTATCTTCTTACCTAACACTTATTTTTCATTCATTTGGTTAGAATTAGTTTCTGATATTAATAGTCAGATACTGATTCTGATTTAATTTGATTACTTATCATTTCTCTGTACCTGCTTTGCATAACGTTATATAAACTGGGTTCCTTTTCATCCCCAGAAGCGTCGCACTTTCTCCTGGTTTCCTCCTTTGTGATATTACAGATGTTTACCCCTTACTACTACAATACAGTCACTTCCTACATTATAAAACCCTATCTTCAAACTATCTGTTTCATCACGTATAACTACCAATCTCCTCTTACAATTCTCTTTATCTTTCATACTTTCTGTAATTAATTTTCAAAATACCATCTTCTCTTGAATATAACAAGCATAACATGCAGTGCTGCTGGTGGATCGATCAGGTGCAGGGCAGGTTGCTCACGCAACGAACATACAATGCTAAAGCTGTAGTCCCAGCTCCCCAGTAGAACCACATGCTCATGTACTGCCGAGAGAGGTACCGCTGTCCACTCCCATTGCCTGTGATTTGTAGCGGTGACTCCCTGGTGAGGTTGATAAACAGTACTGGATCCCTCCCTTGTAGGGACTGAACTCAATGTATACAGTCCGAACTCGCTTCGACTGCCACTACAAGGCAAATAGGCAAATATGATCACAGCCCACTCTGTGATGTCAGCAACCATGTCGCACATGGCATCACGAAGTACCACGCTGCCCACTTCAGACTGCTAAGGACAAGAGCAGATATGTTGAGGGATGAGCTGAACTGCAATTCCACATAGATGTGTGCAGAACAGCACCCACAGTGTTCCACACAGTTGATTGAGCATCTGCAGCACTGACGACCTACATGGCTAGATGGCTATAACAGTTTATCCTGGATTTAAGTAATTACGAGAACTATTCTGTAGAAATATCACGAATCTGGTGTTCTGCCCTTTGGGGGTTAATCTTAAATGTTCATATACTGTCTGAATTCATACTCCCGATCCAGAGCACTTCTTAAATTTTTAAAGTTTTTGTGTCAGGTGAGAAATTCCCCAGTAGAGGCCTAATATTCATATCTTCTTAAAAGCACAATATTCATTAGATTAATGGCACTTTTAAATTATCTGACTCTATGATAGATACAAATCTGTACCAGCAAACGATGTAAAAAGTTAAATTTGTTATTTGTTAAGTTCCCAAGGGTAAATGTTTTTCATTGATTGTAACTATTTTTTCTTGCAAATCTAAAGCTGTTCAGCAGATTAAACTCCAAATCTATTAATGACACTGAAACACATTAGTTATATATCTTCAGTACCTGCAATCTACCAGCCACATAGAAAACGATAGCTGCAAGATGTCTTGCATATGTTTGGCAAATAATAATAGTTTTATATGCCACTGATCTCCTTATGTAACTTTGATTAAGGTTATAGTCAGTTAGATTAAGGTTGTAGTCAGTATAAACTGGTAACAAATCTTGGCCTCGTATATTGTTACAATATTTCCTGCTATAAGATTTTTACACATACATTACTGCAGATAATTCTCATAGTTGTGGCCTCACCTCGCTGCCAACAATATTGTTAAATCCTTCTTCTGTCGAAATGATTTGAATGAGGGTTAAAAGAACGGTCATCATAAATGATCCGTTACCGATTTTGCTGCAACATGAAATACTTTGTTCCAATTTTTGTTGTAGTTTGGGGATATTGTTATAAGCTGTAACAGAGGCATTTGTTTCAGTTTCGTTGTAGTATGGGGTATTCTGTTACAGTTTGTTCCCGCAATCATTGTAACGTTGAGAGTTACATTTACTTGAATTTTATTGTAACCTTGTGGTATTTTGTTACAGCTTTTAGTGTAGTGCTCGGCAGTTTGTTACACGTTTGCTGTAACATGGGTAATTTGTTACAATATTACTGCAATAACAGTAACATACAGGAAAATTTCATTCAGTTTCGTTTCATGCTTCACTGTAATAGGCTATCAAAAGGGCAATACATGGACAATTTGTTACATTCTTTTGCAGGCTGTCACAGTGTATCAACTCTTTAGCGTCACATGTTGTTTCTTGTTACGTATTTTCTTAGAGAACGGAACAAAGGAAATTAAAAAAAGAAAGATAGAGGCACAATATTCAGCGAAACAAATAGGGAAGTGGTGAAACAAGTATTAACCATTCTTTACTGAGTAAGGCAGATAATAAGTACTGAATAAATTCCTTGACTTTATAACAGTTCTGTCGAAAAATTATCCTAACTTCCCCTAAAATTTACGTAGAAACTCCTCAGGTTTTGTTGAAACTTCAACGAAATATCCGCAGGATAGAGTTGTTGCTGCAGAAAGGGTACGTTGAAGCTGAGCACTTAATCTCATTCCCTAACCTCTACAGTGTTGTATTTATGAAGGACAGCTATTCATATAGGAGAAGAAGGAGAAGAGGAAGAACAAGAAGAAGGAGAAGACAGATAGACAAATATGAAGAAGATGAAGGTGTTAGAGCCCAAGAAAACAGTGTTTTTTTATGAAAGCAGAAAATGGAAATGTTAGAGGACGAGAAGAAGAGGATGATACTGCTATGATGATGTAACTGAAGCATTCAAGGCTTTTTAGGAACAACTGAATATTTTTAACCAAGTGTGTGGTAAAATATGAGGCGAGTGTGAAACAACACCGGTTCTACTGAGTCCAATACTCTTGAAGTTTCAAGACATGACAAGTATTTACCAAAAAATATAGGAATGTGTAGTGAAATATTATGTATGACTGTTGTGTGGATGAACCCAGTGTAGGAAAATGAAGCCCAAACGGTGTGAAATAAATATAAATTAAATAATAATTAATACAAATAGTTCGATGATTACAACTGATTACAGCATTGACCACTGCCAGGGATACTGATCATTTGAATGAAATCATTTCATTCCTTGACATGGATGAGGAAATATTATGGAATAATTAAGGAGATAGATTTTCAAGAGCTTCAAAAAAACTCTCAGGCAAGGCATTCCTGCATATGCATGTAATAATGTGACGTTTAGACGATTTGAGGCTGTCCTTCTATATATTATACAACACATATGCAGCAATAAAGACTCCAATTATATTTAATGGTCATGGTGATAGTCTTTTTGATTGTTGATTCTAACCACCATAATAGTGTCAATAAAGGCTTTTGTAATGGGTGAAACCAAATTTAAATTCTTCTTGCTAAGAATTGTGATATTTTCAGTGTAATTCCTGCTGCCTGTGTCAATAAGAAGATTGTCCTAGTTCACCAACAATAATCACAAAACAAAGTGTTCATTAGTTGGACTTGTCATTCTCCCAAGAAGACCAAACGTGTTGGGCGCATTAGGACAGGACATGGTGACACTTTGAACTACCATAATGTTGAAATTGCCCTGTGAGACTGGTAATCACAAACTACATGCACATACTGCAAGTATGCGACAGCTCAGGAAACTAGAGTATATGTGGCAATCCAAGGACGTTGTAGAAGAGAAGCAGTAGACAACTCTGTCATGAGTGCCACTCTTATTTAGGAGAAAGTATGGCACTTCAGCACCTGGAATCGATAGTATGGCACAGTAGTAACTGTACTGTTTACTACAGGACAAGAGTAGTCAGGAGCACAGTACCGCAGCACCTGGATGATGTAGTACAACGTGACGTTATTCTCTGGATATGGTATCTAAACTACATGGTGCAGTGCAGAACCAGGTGTCATTCACATCTTGGTCACCTCTTTCCTCGTTCTGTGCCCAACCAGAGGCTGGAACACTTCATCACTTTGGAAGAGGCTGTCCTACAGTTGTTTAAATAAAGATGCAGTTGTTCCCATACTATCCTACTTTAAATGTTTCAAAAGCACACACTTACAAACTTAGAGCAAGTAATCTCTTCTGATTCTAAACTTTGTTTGTCAACTATTTTAAAAACACAATTGTGTACGCAATTAGGATGTAGCAAATTGTTTAAATGAACAAGAAATGTTATGACACAGTGATTTAAGCTTAGGGCAAGGGGTTTTAGAATTTCCCATTACATTCAGCTGAGTTTATCGATGTTATCCTTAGGATACATGCAATCCGAAAATCATATAGGCTGCACCAGTATCCCCAGGAACGCCACCTTGGATACTATTCTTAGTACAGTTGATCTGGCAGTCATGCAGGCTGGACAAGTAATCAAAGAATGACTATTTTGGACTCTGATGCAATAGGGTTGGGGAGACTCCAGTAAGGCAAACACCTATCCTAAATCGCCATTGGGATTCTGTAGTTAACACAAGTGACCTGGGAACCATGCACCCTGTACCAGTATCCTCAAGTCGACATCCTAGTTTCTGATGCCATGGGGCCTGGGAAAACTTGCTAGAACAAGAGTCTTTTTCAGTTCGCCATCTTGGATACTATACTTAGCATAGGTGACCTAGCAACCATGCAAGTTGCACTGGTATCCCTTGGTCTGACTTCATTGGCCGCCATCTTGAACTGCTAGAAATATAACAACATTGGGATGAAGAAAACAGTAGGACAAGTGGCCTATGTCCACCATCATACATAAGGCAATCTTGGACTTTTCAATTCTTGGCATTTTACTCTTAGCACAATTAGGCTGTTTTTCTATTTGCCACCGTATTTTGAATTTTCCTCCATTTTACACATAGCAGAATTGACCTATGATGTCATAGATGTGGTAGGAAGAGAAGGGCAACAAATCGGGCAATGTTGCTTGACATATTTCTTGATGTCATGTCAGTGGTTGCATATCCATCTTGCCTCTGCATAAGTAATGACTCAGTGCCACTATTTAACGAAGTTCTAAATTTCTTGCAGCATTGTCACCAGAATTCATCATGGTCTCATTCGAATTGAAGACTTCAGTGGTTCTGTGACGCTAGGCTGCCACTTTTTAGATCTACACCATAGGACTGCCAAGTATACTTACTTGGTTTCTTATTAGTTGGCGCTGAAGTCCTTGTAGAACCTTGGCCACCTTAGCCACTGATCTAACACCTTACTGAACATGAAGGTATCATTAGCGAACTACCAGAGATTGCTGCCCACCCTATCTGCCTAATTCCCTGTCTGTCAAATTATTTATGTATATAGGGAACAACAATGGTCTTATCACACTGTCCTGGAGCATACCTGATGACATCCTTAATAGTGGGACAAAGCCAATATCATCTCTCTTTGTTAGTGCAGGTTATATACTTTCAGGGGCAGATTGGTTTGATTTATGACTCTCTCCCCCTTCCCTTAACCTTTTGTTCTGTTACTAAATTTATGACCCCCTGGGGTTGATTTATGGTCCTCTAGGGATAATCTGTCCTCTGGAGAAACCCCCAACCCTCCCCCTCTCCCTCCTCCTCCACCTGCCCCTCTGGAGGCCAACTCTCCCCCCCCCCCACCTCTCGCTGATACCAGTCTGAGGCCAAAGTCAAATAGCCCCCTACCACTGTAACAAGTTATAGTTTAGGAAATTCGGTTACATAGCAAACGCCGTATTGTTTATTTATAAAATTCAGTTTGCAGGTGTTGGATCTCTCTTGTTCATCATTCTCTGTTGTCTGGGAAGATGCAGAATTAGAAGAAGATTTAATTAATCTGATCACAGAAGAAACACCAATATGAAACTTTCACCACACATAATTACATGGTTAAAAATCTTTCGATTGTGAAGCATGTGCCATCCCCAAGCCCACACCACACACCAGCTGCCTCGTGTGTTCCCCAAACCGCCTTGTGTAGCTTTGATATTTGAGACCGGCGAAATTCATGTCGAAACACATCCACTCTCTATCACTCTCTCAAGTTGCCACATCCTGTCACTTGTCACTGCTTGGCCTGCACATGCTGTTGGTCGTCGTCGGACTGAAATGCAAACAAATCAGCATTTATCTGGGTAACCCCCAAGCCTTCACCTGTGGGACACAGACACACGCAAGAACTCCTTCCAAGGCGAATGCCTGACTGAGAATCGATCCAGAAATACTGCTAAATTCAATAAATTGATTGATTAATTAATTTCTGATCATGTGATCGTGATGTAAGGGATACAAGACGAATGTAGCTCACCAGCCTCAGTCACAGTCAATTTCTGGAAGAAGAAGAAGAACCAGAAAGCGTCAACAGCAGCGAAGACCTTCGTTTGCTTCTCCATCGCAGAAGAAGTGTAAAAGTAATTACTCGTTACATGTCGTTGCTACTATTACTACATGTAGCGGTGCCTCCTCCTCTTCTTTGTGAAGTTCCCTTTCTTTTCTCAACCCCCTGTCATTCACTGTGGACGATTATTGTTCCTTCTTCTTCTTTTTTCAGCAGCCTCTTGTGTTTCCAGACTGGCAGTGTCGTCCAGCAAGTCTGTACCAGCAGCAGCTAACGCCAGTTCGTGAGGACTTGCAGCAAACTCTGATTTGTCGGGACTAGCAGCGGTAGCAGCACCATGGATGGGATACAGTAGCTCACCTGACCAGGAGCAGGACAATGAGCTTCTCATTGATGTAGACATCCTGAAAGTCCCCAACTCTGAGAAGAACTGTGCTGGGGGCCCTACAACACACAGTGCAGGTCAGTACTGATCTCAAAAATATGCACTGTCCCAGAACATTCTGCTGTTACTGCAAGGACAGAGTGTTGATGTGGTGGATGAGAAGCTCCCGATTAATGCGAATTCTCAACTACTTTTAAAGCGGTTAAACACTGATATAGGAGAATCAGTGGACACTGACTGGCATGTTAGAGATTAAAATGCGTCGAGAAGTATGGAGCTGGAATGGGGTGAGCTGTGGTTGTGCAGAGCACTACACCTACCAGCAGATTACCTCTGAGTATTCTCTATGTTTGGACGTTTACTGTGCTGTCCTGAAGCTATCTATAACATCATTGTATGATGGCGTCACACTCATGGTGAGATCTGGACTATGGAGTGCTATCCCTTGTGCTGGAAAGACTGAACCGTGGGCCTCTGCTCCCGTGTGTTTAAACTGTGTATAACGACATTGTGAACTATCTCTGTAAATATAGTGAGCATGCAGGCGATTTAGAACAGTGCATTAATATGGTGTCAAAAGAAGAACGTAAAGGAAAACCCTGTACAAGCGGAATTTACTGCATACGAGAAACAGTTATTCAGGAAATACAGTAAAAGTGAATCAGTTGGTTTTGTTGCTGTTCTAATCCAGCCTATGTATCACTGCCGACGTGTAAGTAAAAGGTAATAACGGGAAACATTGGTTGTTTTTTTCCTACGTATTTCAAAAATGGTTCAAATGGCTCTGAGCACTATGGGACTCAACTTCTGAGGTCATTAGTCCCCTAGAACTTAGAACTAGTTAAACCTAACTAACCTAAGGACATCACACACATCCATGCCCGAGGCAGGATTCGAACCTGCGACCGTAGCGGTCTCGCGGTTCCAGACTGCAGCGCCTAGAACCGCACGGCCACTTCGGCCGGCCCTACATATTTCACTACCGCGTCATTATATAATGTAAGGTGCAGCTATTGTAGCTCATTTGGTAAGACGATTGCACTGTAGTGACTACATATATTATTATTACTGTTATTATTGCTATTACAAGCGTCCATTTTTCTATAAAAGTCTGTTCCACACCAAAACCTGATGTTGTCAGCATCATGGCAGGGTGGATGAAACGTCAAGAGTTTGTTGTAAGTGACTGGTCCTATGATAGTCTGGAAGAAGAAGAAGAATGTAGTACTCCTACCTGTTAACGTAAGAACGATAATTGTAGGTCCATCCAGCTGTGGCAAGACAAATCTCCTCCTGTCACTACTAAGACACCTGGATGGAGTCCGCTTTGAGTGTGTACGTGTATTTTCAAAAACGCTATTTCAACCTAAGTACGAGCTACTGCAAAAGATACTGCAGGACGTTGACGGTGCAACATACACGACAGTCAGTCAAGGCAGTCAAATTCCCCAGGCAGTAAAGTAAAGCCAAACACTATGTTCACATTTGATGACGTTGCTGTGTAAAATCAAGATCCAATTCTAGTATATTTCTCCTTTGGTCGTTCGTTATATGAGTATTGATCTACTTTATTCGAGTCAGACCTATTCCAGAATACCAAAACAGTTGGTGAGGGATAAAGCAAATCTTATTATAGCTTTCAGACAAGAGAGTTTGAATGTGAAACATGTTTACCAGGGACATGTTGGAACCGACATGCCATTTAATGACTTTGTAAAGATATGTGCAAATTGCTGGAATAACGCACAGTAAGAGTTTCTTGTTTGCATATCCTGATAGTACTTCGGTGTATAGATGGCAAATTTCAGTCTCTCGAGCATAAAGTTAAGAAGATAGAGCCGGATGGCCAGACCATTCTGAGACTGATCCACGAATTAGATGCTAGGATTAAGGAACTGGTGGCATACACCCATACCATTTTGAGAAGGAAAGTAGAGAACTCAGCTTTAAAAGTCGATGGAATTGAAAGCAACGTACACTACGTGATCACTACCCCCAACCACATACGTTTTTCATATTACGTGCATTGTACTGCCACCTACTGCCAGGTACTCCAGATCAGCGACCTCACTAGTCATTAGACAACGTGAGAGAGCAGAATGTGATACTGAAGTGGAAACGTGAATGGACACGTACAGCACAAAAGCGTACAGGCCGACCTCGTCTGTTGACTCACAGAGACCACCGCCAGTTGAAGAGGGTATAATGTGTAATAGGCAGACATCGATCCAGATCATCACATAGGAATTCCAAACTGCATCAGGATCCACTGCAACTTCTGTGACACTTAGGCGGGAGGTGAGAGAACTAGGTTTTCATGGTCGAGCGGCTACTCATAAGCGACACATCGCGCCAGTAAATCCAAAACGACGCTCGCTTGGAGTAAGAAGCGTAAATATTGGACGATTGAACAGTGAAAAAACGTTGTGTAGAGCGACGAATCACGGTACACAATGTGGCGATCCGATGGAAGGGTGTAGATGTGGCGAATGCCCTGTGAACGCCACCTACCAGCGTGTGTGGTGCCAACGGTAAAATCTGGAGGCAGTGGTGTCAGTGTGTGGTCGTGTTTTCCATGGAGGGGCATGCATCCCTTGTTGTCTTGCTTGGCACTATCACAGCACAGACCTAGATTGATGTTTTAAGCACCTTGTTGCTTCCCACTGTTGAAGAGACATGTGGGGATGGCTATTGCATGTTTCAACAAGATCGAACACCTGTTCATAATGCACGGCCTGTGGCGGAGTGGTCACACGACAGTAACATCCTTGTAATGGATTAGCCTGCACAGATTCCTCACCTGAATCCTATAGAACACTTTTGGGATGTTTTGGAACGCCGACTTCGTGCCAGTCCTCATCGACCGACATCGATAACTCTCCTCAGTGCAGCACTCCGTGAAGAAATGGCTGCCATTCCCCAAGAAACCTTTCAGCACCTGACTGGACGTATGGCTGGAAGCTGTCATCAAGGCTAAAGGTGGGCCAACACCATATTGAATTCCAAAATTACCGATGGAGGGCGCCAATAAGTTCTAAGCCATTTTCAGCCAGGTGTCCGGATTTTTTTGATCACATAGTGTACATGTCTTACTGTGAGAGTTGAGCGAAACGTATATAAGGTGCAATCTGTGAAGCAGTCCACTTAGTATGTAGCAAGTTGTGAGCTAAGCGTAAGGTCATCGTAGTACGGAAGGCCGTTCAAGAGAAGTTATGGTTGCCGAGGTTAGGATCGACAACAGACATGCGAGAAACTCTTAAACCAGTAACTGTATCTCTCGATGAACTCTCTGCATAATTACACAACGACGATAAGGTATCTAATAACTCGAAGAGCGAGAATTAACCCTGAATAAGAAAAAGTGTTAAGTAATTCACATGAGTAGTAACAGAAGTCCGCTAAATTTAGGTTACGCGATAAGTCGCATAAATCTGAAGGTTGAGAATTCAACTAAATACTTACGTGTTACAATTACAAATAACCTAAGTTGGAACGACTACATACATAATGTTGTGGGTAGAGTAAACCAAAGACTGTGATTCATTGGCAGAACACTTAGAAGGTGCAACAGGTCTACTAAAGAGACTGCTTACACCACGCTTGTCAGCCCTATCCTGAAGTATTGCTGTGCGGTGTGGCATCCGCATCAGGTGGGACTGACGGATGACATCGAAAAAGTTCAAAGAAAGGCAGCTCGTTTAGTATTATTGCGAAATATGGGAGATAGTTGCACAGACATGATACGTGAATTGGAGTGGCAATCATTAAAACAAAGGCGTTTCACGTTGCGACCAGATCTTCTCATGAAATTTCAATCACCAATTACCTCTCCCGATTGCGAAAACATTCTGTTGGCACCCATCTACATAGGGAGAAATGATTATGATTATAAAATAAGTCCACGTTCCTCCCTCGCGCTGTTCGAGAGTGGAGAGGTAGAGAGAAAGGTTGAAGATGGTTCATTGAATCCTCTGCTAGGCGCTTTATTGTAAATAGCAGAGTAATCACGTAGATGTAGATGTAGATGCAGACGACGGTGATGCTATTGCCAGTTTCACTAACCATCACAAAGACACTAAGGCAGACAAAACCTTCGTTCTTCGTGGTGAAAGACCATACATGTTCGTCACACAACCTACAACTGTAAATGAAAAAACAGTACCGATAGAGGATAGAAAATTTCAAAGAACACCACTGCTATTGAACCTCATTTTCCTAAAACTCTCAAAAACAGTAAGTTTTTCACCCAAATATTTGGAGATATATGGTGAAATATTACAACTGACCGGTGTACACAGGAAAACAGGAAACCAACGCAGTGCGAAATATAGAGTTATCACAAAACCCTCATTATTAGACGGTCGGTTTAGCAGTGGTGATGGCACTGCCATTCAGCGTAAAAGGAATCAGCAATTAGCCTCCTAAGTACATATACTATGACGACCCAAATGAGATAATAGATCGAGTACAACTGCTCATGGTATCAGATGCTGCGGGCAATACCGCTCATTCGAATGAGGTTGTCTTAATAATTTCAGACCTCTGATTTTGATACCTACTTATGCGGGCGTCTGTGCACGTTCGTCCTAACGATCGCAAGGAACATATATATATAAGGAAACGCGTTAAGCATCCACCCATCAGTCTAAGTTCAGACGCAGTGCTGTATAATCTGACTTTAAGAGACCGATCGTCAGTATCATACACGAATTATCTGCTTCCGATTGATTTAAGCAATGGGGAGTGGAGTACTGCTGTGACTGGACTGGAGACTTAAAAAGCTTTTCGAATATCACTGAGGCTATCACTAAACTTCATCTGGAAATTAATGGTGGAAAATAAATTGTGGAAATAGAACATGGTGCATACGATATTAACGATTGAAAAGAAGCTTTGAAACGGTCTGCTAAAGGGATTGTGCTACGTGCAAACATCAATACACTTGAATATGAAATAATGACAACGTCGGCAACGATTGATTGTAATCAGAAATAATCAATAGGACAGGTTTTGATGAAGGATTCGAATAAATTCTATAGATCCAACACGCGGCCAGAACAATCCGCGTCGGCTGTAACATCACAACAAACTCTCATCTCAACAAGAGATCGATTCATACAAGTTACGGATTCTTACCACCAGTGGAAACAGGGTATTAGATCGTTGAGACCCCTGCCAACGCTATTTACCTCCCAGTAATAGTTCAGGCTTTGGACTATGTGGAGCTGCGTATTGTGTGCAGGGATACTCAACTTGCGATTTTCGTGTCGTGGAAGCTAACCAACTTATTGCAGGCAAGATGTTAACTCAGATATTAACGTACAGCCTCGCAAACAGTTAATAAGCTCGAAGTTAAAAAGCAAATTGCAACACTTTAAAGCACATAAGACGTATTATTGCAACGCTAACAACCAAATGATTCAAGTATAGACTTGTTGAAATACACTCCTGGAAATGGAAAAAAGAACACATTGACACCGGTGTGTCAGACCCACCATACTTGCTCCGGACACTGCGAGAGGGCTGTACAAGCAATGATCACACGCACGGCACAGCGGACACACCAGGAACCGCGGTGTTGGCCGTCGAATGGCGCTAGCTGCGCAGCATTTGTGCACCGCCGCCGTCAGTGTCAGCCAGTTTGCCGTGGCATACGGAGCTCCATCGCAGTCTTTAACACTGGTAGCATGCCGCGACAGCGTGGACGTGAACCGTATGTGTAGTTGACGGACTTTGAACGAGGGCGTATAGTGGGCATGTGGGAGGCCGGGTGGACGTACCGCCGAATTGCTCAACACGTGGGGCGTGAGGTCTCCACAGTACATCGATGTTGTTGCCAGTGGTCGGCGGAAGGTGCACGTGCCCGTCGACCTGGGACCGGCCGCAGCGACGCACGGATGCACGCCAAGACCGTAGGATCCTACGCAGTGCCGTAGGGGACCGCACCGCCACTTCCCAGCAAATTAGGGACACTGTTGCTCCTGGGGTATCGGCGAGGACCATTCGCAACCGTCTCCACGAAGCTGGGCTACGGTCCCGCACACCGTTAGGCCGTCTTCCGCTCACGCCCCAACATCGTGCAGCCCGCCTCCAGTGTTGTCGCGACAGGCGTGAATGAAGGGACGAATGGAGACGTGTCATCTTCAGCGATGAGAGTCGCTTCTGCCTTGGTGCCAATGATGGTCGTATGCGTGTTTGGCGCCGTGCAGGTGAGCGCCAGAATCAGGACTGCATACGACCGAGGCACACAGGGCCAACACCCGGCATCATGGTGTGGGGAGCGATCTCCTACACTGGCCGTACACCACTGGTGATCGTCTAGGGGACACTGAATAGTGCACGGTACATCCAAACCGTCATCGAACCCATCGTTCTACCATTCCTAGACCGGCAAGGGAACTTGCTGTTCCAACAGGACAATGCACGTCCGCATGTATCCCGTGCCACCCAACGTGCTCTAGAAGGTGTAAGTCAACTACCCTGGCCAGCAAGATCTCCGGATCTGTCCCCCATTGAGCATGTTTGGGACTGGATGAAGCGTCGTCTCACGCGGTCTGCACGTCCAGCACGAACGCTGGTCCAACTGAGGCGCCAGGTGGAAATGGCATGGCAAGCCGTTCCACAGGACTACATCCAGCATCTCTACGATCGTCTCCATGGGAGAAAAGCAGCCTGCATTGCTGCGAAAGGTGGATATACACTGTACTAGTGCCGACATTGTGCATGCTCTGTTGCCTGTGTCTATGTGCCTGTGGTTCTGTCAGTGTGATCATGTGATGTATCTGACCCCAGGAATGTGTCAATAAAGTTTCCCCTTCCTGGGACAATGAATTCACGGTGTTCTTATTTCAATTTCCAGGAGTGTATTTTGGAGTACACGAAGCAGTAAAAGCACAGCACATCACAGAGTTAAGATAAAATTGCACCTAAAACGGCACTACATAATTTGAGCTGCTTGCGCACACAGTTGAGCAGTGGTGACAAGTACATGATCAAGTATTACTAGACCAACCCATATAGGTCGCGCTGGATGCGGTGGCCGATGTGCAATGAGCAGCTTTTGTCCAAAGTGTCAGAGGCCGAACGCGAACCAGACAAGCGTTTGCCACGTTTCGGCCGCTCGGCAATGACAGAATCGACGGACACGCATTGCAATCTTTTTCAGACTATTTTACGGAAACTATTCGGTAAAAAATTTCATTTTTGATTTACTTGTAGCTTTATATGTCAGATTCATTACGACGTGCCCGTCATTTCTTTAATGGTCATAGTTATTGTGATATTTACGTGGAAGTAAAACACTGCGCGAAATTAGGAAATGTTTGCAATGAAAAATAGGGTTCGTTATGATTTTGCTTTTGGTACAGGTGACATGTTGCTGCATATGAAATTTAGCTAACATATAGAATTTTTCTTTAGATCTGGGTGGAGGTCTCTATCTGTCACCAACCTCGAGAAAATTCATCTGACGCAACGCACTCATTTGCCGTCGTGCCATGACAGCGATAAAGCCAGAATGAAATGTCCACAACATTCCTCATATTTCATAAACGGTTAAGGATATCGGAATGACATTATGGCAAATGATAGCACACAAGGAGGAGAGTATTTTGCCATATGGTTATCATGCAAAATTTCGTCATCTACTGTGTTATTCCACTAACTACAGATTTTTCTAATAAAAGAATGTAATTTTTAAGGGCCATAAATAGCTGGTGAAACGAGAAATGCAATAGATTTTGGATTAACGTAAGTGAAGGCATTACACGTTTATTTAGCACCCTGGATGTATTTCTTCATAAATACTGACCTTACTATTCCTCAGTTCCTTTCTTAATAAACTTTATAAACCACTGTTACAGAATTCTCCTGCAATTGCGTCTGCACAACATGTAAATGACGTGAGACTATGTAAACTCTGCTGAAAAAAAAAAACAAATTTTAACATGGCAACAAGAGAAATGTGTAGGTTTTACTTAAAATTCTCCATTCTTGACAGTTCTCTCAAAGTTACGGATGGTTAACAACCTAGACGAAAATAGATCCCTACATTTTCGGCGGAATTCTTTTTAGACACTAACGAAAGGAGAGGTGACATATTTTCGAATGGTCACCACGCAAGTGTGGGCGTGAAGGTGTCCCGCTTAATATTTACAAAATCTGTGAGTGTAGGCTTCGGTTTAGAACGGCACTTCCCATCCAGCGCTCAGCATTTCCCCTACAGCCCCTGCCCGCAGCCCCCACCACTACCACCCTTCCGAAGTGTGCCTTGCCGTCTATGTCAATAATTTGACTAACTCATACTTAAAGACTACACACGCTGATACTCAGTACAACATACTTCAAAGAACATAACAAACTTTACCACAGTCGCGCTTATAGTACTTGCCAGGTGTTGGGCTGTAAATAAGGAGACATTACTCGAGCAAATCCATAGCATGTAAGGTCTATGCAGTTTAGACAATTTTGCACAGCTTTCAAAGTTGCACTCAGTAAATTAAGCAATAGATACAGACAGTACTTGTAAGTGAAACGACACCTATAGGGTGAGAAACTCCCATACACAAAACGCGACAGAATATTTGACGTACCACAGCTCAACGTGACAGTCATAAAGGGTCACCCAACAGTTAATCGTACAAGAACGATCCAGGATGAGAAAACAGCTTACCCACTAGAGTTAAGGGGCTCCGGAAAGGGTCAAAATCATGAAAAGTTCAATTTTTACTTTTTTGCGTTTTCTGAATCTGCAGACTATTACCTTTTAATAGATATATAATTTATTCAATTCCGAAGACTACAACTATTTTTAAATTTTTTTTGAAATGTGTTCTACATGGGAGTGACCCACTGTGGCGCTGTTAAACTGCTGTCAAATGGTGTTATTATTAACGTCCGTGTTCATCAGGTACATTTTAGTGATGTGAGATAAAGTATGTGTTGTGGCTAACCTGTGATGGTTCAATATATATCGCTGGTGTGATTGTCGATTGTTTCATGTTTATTTACTCTGTCGTTATCTCGAAAATATTCGTAATTAATTCTGTTTCTTGAGTCTCTGTTTTGTTGAAGTATAATAATGAGTAAAAGTAAAGTTGCTGTTGCGACTTTCAATTATGGCAACATTGTAAGGTGCAAGGTATTTAGAAATATGGGAATGAAGATAGGTTCTAACATGGTACGAGCGATGCTTGCTTTAGACAAGGACCGCCTTCGGGCTGCAGACAGGGCTGTAAAGAGTCTAGAAATACAAGCAAGAGTTAACAGGAGGAGGAACAAGAGGAAGCTGGAGGAGGAGTTTGCAGAGGATGAAGATAATCCATCCTATGGACCTGGAATGCACTAAAAAGTTAATCCAATCTTTGTCGCTCGATTCCCAAAACTTTTATTTTCTCATACTAATTACATGTTTTCTAAGGATCTTCCAAACATATTTGTTTCAAACTTTCAGTAAATGTTACACAGTACCTTCTGCATAATTTAACACAGCCTTTTTCCAAAAAACTGTATACTTTTGAATATATAAATAAAAAATTGCAAAAAAATGTTGTGAATTTTCATTACAATTGAAAAAAAATCATCTTTAATAACTGAACTAAAATTTTGTAAAATCCCTGTGTTAAGTTGTAGCCCATATTCCAATAAATAATCTGTAAAAAGTTCAACTTCCTACCTCAAATACTTTGTGAGGAAAGATGTAATTTATAAGCATTATTTTAACATTGCAAGTATAGGGCGTTCCGGAGCCCCTTAACACAGCTGAAGGTGATAGCAGCAAACAGAAGTCTTAGTGGGATGATAGGATGCAGACAGTTGTATTCAGGACTCCTCACGGCTACACTGTCCCCCAGACATAGCAAGGTCCCAGTTCCGCTATTAGCGTTAAGTGTCGCGCTGCAATGCCTGCTCAAGAGCGTTGCCTCCATACTCGACCAAAACAAGGCTCGCATGCCCAAACACCGACCATGGCACCACCATCAACGACGACTGACAGGGTCACTGCTCTCTCTCGATAAACAGCGCAACTTTCACCGCGCCTCGCTGCTGCGCCGACCCTCCTTCGAACCTTTGTTTGTCCATTACGACCAGGGGACATCGGCTGGTAGGTACTTTTCAATTCAATAAACTTTACCAACAGCCGTACACTTCAAGATATTTTATTTTATTTTGAAAGCAACCAATTTCGGCAGTTTCATTTTGCTATCTTCAGGCCCCGTACGCCTTTTCTTTTCTTTTCTTTTTTTTTTTCTTCAAGTTAACGAACTTTTCGTATAGCGCCATAAAACAAGATATCATGAATTCTGATCGTTGTGCTGCTGATTCATACGAAAGCGTGACAGCAAAATATCTTAAAGTGTACGGCTGTTGGTAGAGTTTATTGAACTGAAAAAAAGCCTCCTTCGAACCGTTCTGTGCGTGCCTACAATGGCGATTGCGACCAATTGTATCGTGGCAAGGTGCAGCACAAGGAAGAGCCGACACACTAACCGCTACGGTAAGTAACGGCTCAGAATTCACTGTTATGATACTGGCGTACCGTATGAAGATACGGTGACGTTTCGATTATTCGACAATACAGATAGCATCATCTACGTGAAGGGAAAGGGGAAGATCTCATGGATGTGTCGAATCTCTGAGTTTGCTGCTATTCAAGACCTGGAATTCTACGCGTTCCCGGCTTTCCATCGACTTAAGAAGATGTGTGAAAACAGTGTTGCGCTGCCTGCTTATGAAAATGTAAAATTAATTTTAAGGTGAATGAGGAATAAGTGAATTTGTACCTCACAATATGTGTACTTTTTTTACTGATTTCACCCTGTTCCTCCTTTGGTAGTATACAGTGTTGTCCAGATACGATGTCTGTGGTTTTTTTCGAGCACAAGAGATATAATTTTAGACATGTTTGTTATGTCTCATTGGAAGCGGACATGGTCATGTGCCTTAAGCTCTCATAAGCCAATTCGTGATTCATGAGAGACATAATCACATGCAACCATTCTACATGTTTTGTTATCTTCCACCTTAAACTTCACTTCCTTAACAACTCTTAGCTTCAGAAAAAGTAATGTCATTTGTATCACGCTTGTCCTTTTTTTGTAAGTAACAACAACAATGACATATAGTAATGAATTTTTTAATTTATTCAGTTCACACCGATAGAACTTGATTTCTGAGATATATTCCAGTTATTCAGACAAATTTCAGTTCTTGAGATACAGTTCAGTACCTGAGATACAATTTGACTCTGATATTTCAATGTACAGATACTTTTAACCTACACATTATTACTAATAACTAGAAAACAAAAAACCTCTCAACAGTATAAATGGTTGAGAATAGGTTTTTAATTATTTCCAATAGCACTAGATAGTATGTTTCAACTACGTTTATGAATCTATGCCAAAAGCTAGTGTAGTGATGCCTTTTTGCTACAACTAAATTTCACAGTCCCATTAGGTTGAACAGTAATTCTGATGGTGTGTGAACTATATACACTTAAAAACTAGTCAGTCTTGGAAAGTTAAACTTAAAAACTGTTCTATTTACATGATGTACATGGTTTGTAGATATATATTTACACAGTACAAATGCACTTTGTATGAATAAATAAATACAGAAATATTTTTGTTTGTTTATACTTTTGTTCACATTTTTCAACTTTGTTCACACATGGTGTGCATACACACACACACACACACACACACACACACACACACACACACACACACACAAAATCACAAAATTACTTACACTATGTTAAAAGTGTGATACAACTCTGAAGACACACACACAGTTTCTCTCACTCATTCTGTCCCTCTCACTCAATCAGAGGCCACCACCTCTTCTCTCGCTACAAGTGGATATGTGGGTATGGGAGAGTTTCAGTCCCACCATCACAAACGTTCCTTTTATAGTCACGAGGCGACAGGCTGATTTTAGACGGTAGCACAGCAAAGATCTTGTGTCCCGATAACGAGTACTAGTTTGTTATCCCATATGTGGTGGCTGTGGGGCAGCCACATGAATATCGCTGGACAGGCACCAAGAACGGTCTTTGTTATACATAGGTTTCATTTCCATGTGACTCACACCCTTAGCCCATTTCTGTGTGGCACCTTCCGATGTGCGACATGCACACGTTTTTGACTGCAGAACTACAAACTCCACAATCGGCAATCCGTTCGCCTTGTCTTCGATAAGGCTGATAATTTTCTTGTTCTGTTGAACAATGTCATGAGGATTATCGGTTGTGTATGCGGTTATGTCGAATTCATTACCGTCGTGCTTCATTACTTTATGTGGATCGCAGTTCTTCACCCAATAGGTGAAGTTATGTGTATCCATATGAAGCGATTTGGAATCTGCGAAGTGAGTTTTCAGAAGCTCATAATGAAAGTGATAAATGTGGAGTTTGTATAGGTCTAGTAAGCACATCCCCAAATAAATAGCATTTTAAACAATGCTGCAGTCTGTGCCATCTCCATAGCAACAAAGTTCTTATTAAATGTGGTGACTCGCTTAAAATTTGGTCTGGTGATGCACTTTCTTACGCCAAATGCCCATCCCATTCTTCCCATTCTTTTCTAACGAATATTTCACGTCGTTTCCTTAAACACTTCATTGTTTTGCCCAAAAATTGAATTATTTATTAATTTAAAAAATCTTTCTCAAAATCACGGGTCATGGAATGTCTCTGTTTCATATTCAAATCAATATACTCCTGATACTGGGACGACTGCTTGAAGACTGACACACTGCTGTAGATTACAATCATGAATAATATATCAACGCTTATTCCCCAGCGTTGTCATCACTTTTGAGGCGGAGCCTGCTTGTGGAAGTAATTGCTCTGAACGCAACAGCAATCGGCATGTGCATCATGCAAACTAATACAGTGTGTGTGACACCTTATATCAGAATCAGCCGCCATACCCTCCTTGATTTTTCCACCTAATCCCTTGCATTCGTCTTCAGGCACCCGTCGAAACTCACCAATCAGCAGTGATTGTTACATGGCATGCCTGTTAATGTTTGTGTTTCAACAGGAATTTTTCAGGTATTAAATATCAAAGATTGTCGCCACATGAGACTTTATTCTGGGATTAGCGCGACATCCGGTCTGTGCGCAGCATGAGGTGGCTGGCCTTTGTTGTGTACGACAGAAGTTGCAGGAATATGCACGGCAGCTAGCATGTGGTGGGGCCTGAAGGATGGTTCAAAAATGGTTCAAATGGCTCTGAGCACTATGCGACTTAACTTCTGAGATCATCAGTCGCCTAGAACTTAGAACTAATTTAACCTAACTAACATAAGGACATCACACACATCCATGCCTGAGGCAGGATTCGAACCTGCGACCGTAGCTGTCGCTCGGCTCCAGACTGTAGCGCCTAGAACCGCACGGCCACTCCGGCGGCCGGCCTGAAGGATGGCGGACGGTGCATGCATCGAGACTGAAAGATTTTTGACACTGTAATTACATGTGATGCCTTTTTGATGACACTATTCCTTGCATAGTTGGAATACAAAAATCGACCAATTTAATTGTTTTCAATGTATTCTAAGATCTGCTCTTCCAAAACAGCAGAGAATGATGAGAAAGAGAGATCCAACCGCTACAAATTGGATTTTATAACTAAACAACATCCCCTGTGCTATGTAATTGAATTTCCTGTCCAGCACAGACCCACCAATTTCCAGGTGTGGGCGGGAGGTGAGAGGGAATGGCTGGGTGATATTCCAGAAGGGGAGGGGTTAATTATTTAATTAGTTTAATTAATTAGTCAGTCAAGTTTATAGAGTGGGAGGGTTCTATTTGAATATTTCAGTGCTGAAAGTGTAATGTGTCAGCGAGGGCAGGGAGTAGGTTGGAGGTTTACAGAGATGTAGGAGGACAGATTATGCCTTGGGGGTCATAAAGCAACCCTAGTGGGTCATAAATCAATTAACAGAATAACAGGTTAAGGGGGGCGGGGAGATGTTAAATCAATTAAGTTTGGCTCTGAATGTATGCAGTCCACACTAACAAAGTAGGGCAATACCAGCTTTGTCTCACTATTACCCTTCTCTCTGAATAACGCTGGCCATCAAGGACAACATAACGGGTTTTATTACTTAAGAAGTACTTAAGAAGCCACTTACATATCTGAGAATTTACCCATATGCTCATACGTTCGTTAACAGCCTGAAATGGGTCACTGTGTCAGATGCTATCCGAAAATCTAGAAATATGGAATCTGTCTGTTGCTTTTCATCCGTTGTTCACAGTATATCATGCGAAAAAAGGAAAGCTTTCACAGGATCGATGCTTCCTAAAACCACGCTGATTCATGGACAGAAGCTTCCCAGTCTCAAGAAAGATTGGTATATTCGAAATGACAATATTTTCAAGGATTCTGCAGCAAACCGAAGTTAGGGATATTGGTCTGTATTTTTGCGGGTCGGTCTTTTTACACTTCTTATATACTGGACAACCTGCGCCTTTTTGCAGTCACTTTGGACTTTGTGTTGGGCGAGATAATCACGATAAATGCAGACTAGGTAAGGTGCCAATGCCGTAGAATACTCTCTGTAAAACCGAATTTTGATTCCATCTCGACGTGGTGATTTATTTACTTTCAAATCATTCAGTTGTTTCTGTACACCAAGGACGCATACTAGTATGGAGTCCATTTAGGAGTCTGTCCTATGGTCAAACGTCGGTACGTTTGCACGATTCTCCTATGTGAACGATTTCTTGAACGTGAAATCTAAAACTTCGACTTTCGTTTTGCTATCATTAACCGCCATACAAAATTGTTAAGGCTTTCGTGGCCACTTGTTGACAAACTGCCTATTGGCTTCTGTCTCGGGTTCTTCGGCCGACGTTCATATAATGATTTTTCTGACGATTCTCCAGCACGAGTGGCTGGCATTGTCAAAGCTTCACCCTCCATTGCCGGTGGTGAACTGGAGCCGAGCTCGCGGGCGCAGACTATATGTACCTGGCGCGCCAACGTCCGAGGGCTTCTCTGCGGTCATTTCCGGTGCGGTTCTCCTCTTGCTACCTGCGACGGTCGTTCGCTGCAGTACGGGAAGCCAGGATCCGTTTACCTTAAGGCTTTCCTCTTTCTTATTCAAACTGTTCGCGTGTTTTTGTATTTCTACAGCTTCTCTGAACAAGCGCGTGTGATAGTGCTTCTCTACAGCCAGAACTTCCGTGTCGGCGAATTTTATTACGTGGTCGGTCTCATTCAGTGCGTGCTCTGCCACGGCCGATTTCTCCACCTGCCTCAACCTGCAACGTCGCTTATGCTCTTTGATCCTGGTGTTGATGGATCGTCCAGTCATTCCGACATAAACTTTTCCGCATGTGCATGGTATACGGTATATTCCCGATATTGCAAGTGGGTCTCTTTTCTCCTTCGCCGATCTAAGACACTCTTTGATCTTCCTTGTCGGTTTGAAAATCGTCTTTACGCCATGTTTGCGCAATATACGGCCGATTCTGTCCGTCACTCTGGGAATGTATGGCAGAAAGGCCGTACCCGACATTTCTTTTTCTGGTTCCTTACTTCGCCGAGTGTTTGGCTCTGTTACTCTTCTAAGATAATTTGTGGAGTACCCATTGCTCCTCAGGACAGTTTCCAGGACAGTTTCCAGGAATATGTGAGCCGCAATACCTCAAACGAGAAATGCAACACCCTGAAACTTTGTCATGATGATTCTGGAGGAGAACCACGAACAAATTAGAGGAACTTTTTAAGTCTTTGACATGATGATCCAGTCTCAAATTTAATTTGTACACTATATGACTATCATCAGCTGCCTCAACACACATCAGCTCTGACAATACCTGCTTACGGAGTGGTACTTGACGTTTATTTTTATGTACATCTGGCGGTGTTGAGGACTGTGTGTAGCATCCCAAGCTGGGAGGAAGCAGTGACTCGTCTACTGTGGCGGCGTACTTGACGGCGGCGGTGGTGGTGTCATGGACTGTGGTGTTGTGGCTGCACCCGCGGTAGCAGAGATGGTGGTGCTAGCATGGGCTGTGACAGAGTTGGGAGTGGTCGCCTCGCTATTGGTCTGCCTATGGTCGTCGAAACAGCGGGGGGGGGGGGGGGGGGGGAGGATGCGATATTGACACTGGCAACTGCAAAGGCCTGGCTTTCCTCACATGTGGGTGGACAGGAAGGGTCGTCCCACTTGTCGCTGTAGCTATCTTCCTGGTCTCTCAGTCCTTGCATCTGGCAACAACGACACACTTTCTGAGAAATTAAAATGAAATTCTCGTTGCCATCTGTAGTACGATTCAGCAGGAAACAGGTATCACTCATATCACCGCGATCACTCGGCCAAGAGTGTCTAATTCAAATACTGGGTGTAAATAGAAACACTGGCAAATCTCATCAGTCGAAATCTACAATTACAGAAACCTCGTTAATCGTGGTCTTCTCATAGCCACCACATTTTTTGATGGTGCTCATTTCTGACAAAAGAATGTGGCGGCAGTGACAGAAGAACTGATGAAAAACTGCCTGCCTCCTGACTCCCAAGTAACGAGTATGCTTAGCGTTACCTTTTAATTGAATGTTGCTCCACCTGCGATCAGCATCTGACCCCATATCATCTAGCATGGCTTTCTGATAGCTAAATGAAAGAATTTTAGGAAGCAAAAGGGGAATTCAACAGACCATCTGTCTGACAAATCTGATAACGTAAAAAAAAGACAACTCGAGGTAACCTCTAGTAATTTCGCCATGACATATCCACATATAATACCGACCCAGCTTGAAAAATCTTACTGCAGGACAAACCTAAAGGTCAAGTAATAGCATCATAAACGAGTGTTTTGATAACTCGTCCACTCTTTGATGAGAGTACAAAGCTTAAATCGTCAAAATTACTATACCCACGAGAATTGATGAGGTTTAAGCTCAGGCAGGGGCAGTACAAATTCCCATCACGAAAGTAAATTAGCATAATCGCAATAGTGGAATGAGACGCAAGGGTTTGTATTTCTACGAATTCACGACTGAAATAATAGCGGTTGCATTACAGAGAATGTGAAAGGGCAGTAGCTCAAACTGTGAGACCCATGGCTGCTACTAAGAATGGTAACTAGGCACAAGGACATATAAATGGCGACAACACCTGCGCCTATTGGAGGCCATGAACCGAAAAAAGAACGGCAAATAACTGACGGTGAGAAGACCTCTCTCCTCATTTCAGTTACCTAGGGCACTGCAACTCACTACGCCTCTGCCCCCGGAACAAGGCGTCCAAACACGGCGATAAGTATGGCGTGGTCTCACGGTTCAAAGGCTGGGGTTTCTGGAGTGGGCGGCAACTCAGGAAAAGGGCGGAACAACCTAGTCTGAGGAAGCCGTGGCAAAGAAATTTAAAGCAACGTTTCGACCAGGCTTTATGCTGGTTTACCATTTTGAGAGTTATAATGAATAATTAAACCAAGACTCGGAAAATTCCTCCGCTCCAACGAGACAACAGTTCTGTTTGTAGGAAAGCCTACAGGATTATTTAAATGCTGGAGCAAATAAGTTTTTTACCACTACATAAACGATTAATTTCACCGACTTTCGGAATATTATTCGGAGCGACACATGAGATATATAAAACGATTCGTAAATTTGAGTACAGTTTGAATCTACCATTGGGAATACAGATTATACTTTACTGGTATTCTCTCTCATTCTCTGTCAGGAAGGCTGGAGAGGGCTGCAGTCATTCCTACTGCACATCCTGTGGCTGGCTAGAGAAAAGTTTCTGCTCTGCATACCTACACAACACAACTGTAAGGTTGAAGGCTGTCTGCCGTATGCTTAGTAAGGAAGAACCTTCGTACTCAACTTCTAGTTTTTCGAAGTGTGAATAGCGCTGTATGTACGCCCTGGTGACAGTCTAACTAATAGAAAGCCGTCCAGGAATTGAGGTAGGTGATTCAGAGCCCGGACTGTCATTTGGATGGCGATTGTTAGGATTTTTCTTTTTTTCCTTAACACCTGGAATGTATTCATTTTGTTTTATGGCACTTTATTTCAAGCTCTTGGTTACATAACAATATCTTATTGACACTGAATCATCTTTGCTCAGAACTTCGTTATTTGGTCGTCTTGCATATAAAAAGGCGGGCTTCTCTGAGAAATCCCTCTAAATGTCTATGAACAGCTGCAGTCGTTACGATATGGTACCCGTATTCACTTCATATCCCCATCTCGGCATCATGACGTATATTTCCTCCTGATTTCTACAATAACGTTATGGTACGTGCTGACTTGCCGATTTTCTCCTCCATTCGTATCCAACTATACTTCCATCTCGTAGGTAACTTCGTCTTCACTTCGTTTTGGGACGCTGACTGTCGCTGTACGTGAGATTAGAGAAGCATGTGAGGATAAATCAGATATAATTGTAATCTGAATGGCTGCTATTGGAGCGACAGATACAAAAGTAACCATCTTGCTCTAAGTCGGTTGTCGGGAGCACTGGAAGTGTACGCTGAAAAAACGGGGCAGACTTCATTACATACAGTTTAATCTTCTTCTTTCTGCGAATTTTCTACGCAATATGGCGTCTCTTTCATCCAAGTTTCCATCTATTTTCCCAGTCCTCTTCTTTAATGGCCTTGTCCTGAATCGCACACCTTCATCGTTCCAATGTAGGCTGGGTCTTCCTCGTTCTCTTTGTCGTAGAGGTCTCCAGTGCCATATTTTACAGGGTGAATCTTTCCTCTGGCATTTCTCTAAGACGCCCATACCTTGTTAGCCGTTCATTTTCAATTTTGTCCACAATATCCTTGTAACTCCTCGAAGCAGTTCATTTCGTATTTCGTCTCTTCCTGTCACTTTTAGTTCTATAAAACATGTAAAATAAATTCCAGCTCATAAAAAAGATCTAGGACAGTGATGTTTCTGGATCCTTAATCGGATGTATAGACACAAACTAGACTGGTAACGAAATTAACAAAACAAAAAAAAAAAACAAAAAAAATGGTTCAAATGGTTCTGAGCACTATGGGACTCAACTTCTGAGGTCATCAGTCCCCTAGAACTTAGAACTAGTTAAACCTAACTAACCTAAGGACATCAAAAATATCTATGCCCGAGGCAGGATTCGAACCTGCGACCGTAGCGGTCTTGCGGTTCCAGACTGCAGCGCCTAGAACCGCACGGCTACTTCGGCCGGCCACGACATTAACAGACGTGTTTGATCATCGGTATAATATAATTACGCTCCGAACTTTATTTCCACGTTACAGACTCCAGTCAACCACAAAATGTGAAGATTTGTTGCAGAATGTCTACTCCAGAGCCGAGACGTCCTCGTGTTCCAGGCCGTTTGGTCATTCCTATGTATATAAACATTACCACCCATTATATGGAAGCCAGGCCCATAGTGCCAAAGCAGAAAGATGCACACAATCCTTTGCAGGTTACCATCTGTATAGGATATTTCCTGTTTCCTCCCCCAAATGATAGCTGGAGGTGACTCTTAATTCCAGCTAGTGGTTAGCCTCTAGTATGCCAATTATCGGCCACGTGTAACGTTACCTAACAATGCAGTAGCGTTGCCACTCTGATCCGCTACAACGCACACAAGGCGTAAACTGTTGTTCCGAGGCCTCTGGTCACTGACTTGTATAGGCACGTCAAGGGATCTCATTTTGGATTGCCATTAACGCGACGTGTCCCTGAATTGTTCTACCACAGTTAAAGTCCACCGCATGTTATTATGACGCAATGAATTCACGTGGCTTTTAACTATTCCTCAGATTCTCGACATTAGTCTACATTCTTTTTACTATAATATATTGATTGTATAATGAAGTAATAACTTCGCGTAGCAGAATGTGCTGGTGGAAGTCGCTGATTGTACACCATTTAGGTGAGTTGCATGTCCTTAACCTACCCTAATAATACTCCTGCGTAAGGGACCTATAGTTCCACAGGAATCCTAAGCACATGTTGTTCCTGGCGAATCTTCACATTGAGGTGCGAAAGCTAGGTTAAAGGCACACCGAAAAGATCTGTGGTCTAGTCACGATTCGATCCCACGACCTCTCACTTTCCAGATTTAACCACTAGCTTCTCCTTTACTCCACCAGACCTACTTGTAACTGATCAGTCTCAAAATTGAGCTTTTCCGACTTTCAGTGACATGTTCCAACTTCTGACTAACAATCTTTGCAAATATCGTTCTCTCTAAATAGTAGGTCCATGGTTTGTGCTGCAGCTCATGTAAGACTTTCCATGTACAGCAGGGTGAAGGCTCTGGCGCACCGCCAACATGGCAGCCAGTGCAGGAGGGGGACAGCCTTTGCCTGAAGCGGTGGTTGGGCATAGGTCCTGCCGACAAGGCGATGTGCCCAAAAACCACCATCAACAGCAGCAGCAGAACCAGTTCCGGCCAACGCTGCGAGCCGAAGGCCTTGACGTCACCTCAAACTCTGCAGCAGCGCCAGTGCGTTGGCGCAGTTCAGCATGAGCCGCCTCCTCCACCACCTCTTAGTGTTTCTCCACACCAGATCCGCCATCTTACTCGCGCGATACCGCCTCTCCAGCCATCACCACCGCTCCCGACGCCACCCTCACACCCAGTATCACCATCAAAGCTTCCAGCGCACTTCCTGGAACTGCAGCAGCCACAGCCACCACCGTTGCAACCTCCTCGCCCACCCCAGCAGCAGCCTCCAGACGTGTCAGAAACTTCACGGAAACCTGAAGAACCGCCAGCAAATCGAACTTTAGTCTCTGCTGCAGCCACCGACCTGCAGAGGAAACAAAAGTGTGAAGACTGCGGCAAGTTCTTCGGCACCAAGACGGCTCTCAAGGTGTGTCTTCGACATATTGCTGGTATCTGTCATAAGGGCTTATAACTGTAATTGTTTTTTCTTTTATATTTATTTACTTCCTCACTAATCGACTCCCACTACTTAGCTTTTCTTGGTTGACAAATTTGCATTAATAACGTACATATAAAATTTTCTGCATAAACTTAACACCGGAAGCCTGTAAAATTTTCATAATTTTGGGCAGTTACTACTAGTAGAACTGATATGCTGCATGTCGTAGAAGTGTTTATTACTGATTCATTTCGCTAGTTACAAGATATCTTGAAATTTATGACTTATGAAATCTCTTTTTAAACTCCTTGGCTCTATCATCAAATACATATATCAGCTGCGTAGTTAATTTCTCCTTCAGATATGCTTCTGATTTTTCCCGACGTCAGACATCGATTTCTTTAAACGTCCTATTGTTTCCTGTTACGCAAACACAACAACGTCGACTTTGCTGTTAATGTTTTTCTACGCACAAAGGTATTTGCAACGAAGTCTCTCCTCCTAAATCGTCATATATCATATACGAAGACAGCTAGTGATGATGGAACCTCTGCCTCCGTAGCTTTTCTAAGGTCGCTTGGATCCTTTGTTGATTTAACGCGAATATACAATAAAATGATTATGACACTTTTGGACTAGAGATTAATTTGAGTCAAACGGATTTTCAGAAACATTCCAAAAAATTCGGAGCAGTATAGGAAGGAATAGCCAGGTGGGATACGCTATGTCTGTGGGTGAACGAGTTGGTACAAATACATCAACATTTATTAAATGTTAAAGACGTGAATATATTTATTTACAATATTTATAGTAATGATAGCTGCATACATAACTTTGTTATCCCGCAGCTCTATTGTAGTGTGGATCATTGGCTGGAGTCCAAAGTTCAATTACTTTTTGACTGTCAGGAGATTAGTAACGTCGTGATAAGTGCATCTAATCTCATCGCAAGTCTTACGAAATCTCAAACGGAACTCAGCGTGTGCCGAATTAAAAGAGGTCCAAAATTTTAGATTTGCTCACAATCGCCGATTTTCATTCATAACCGATCGCAACATCCGATATATTGTTGTATGAGCGCGATCGTTTATTAAACAGAAATTGTACATAAGAAAAACGTATGTGGTATAGATCCACAAAAGTATTCCTTAGTAATGAATAATTCCTAGCGGTTATTCAGTAAAATGTCACATTCCTCTGCAATTTATAGCTCACACATCAGCTCCTACACACTCCTCGTGAATCTCAGTTTTAATCACTTGTAGTAGCACGTTATTTATGCCTCTTTCATACACCATTTTCTCCATCATTTTGTCTTCGAGTCATTCAGATGCTCATTTTGACGCATTCCATTCTTTTCGTACATTCTATTCTCTTCTCTCCATTTCTCGGATTTTGCGCAGATACTAATCTCTTTGGGCGCAGCACCTATTAAGAAGAAAACCTATGAGGACGACAGAAGTCAAGGGGTCTAAATAACAAAATCATAGAAAACTCAAGTCACTGTTGACAGTTTGGTAACAGTGAGAATTAGAATTTCACCATTTCGACCATATCAGACGAACTCTAGGGTCCTTAGCTTTTTATTACCAATTTTAATAAGTACGGGAAGCATCTGTTTTGGTGTTTGATATGCATAAAAGTGGAAAATAGGCTCGTATGCACTTAACCAAAGTGATAAAGCTCATGGTATGTAATGCAGATAACAGGCTTTAACTGATATAACAAAGTAGAACACTGCACTGAATTTTACTTGTTTATTTACAAACAAAAAATTTGAAGCTAACATTTTTAAACTCTATTAAAATGATCATTTGTGTCATAGATGCTGTTACCCAAGTCAGCAGCGACATCATCACCTGCATGAATACCAAGGGATCATGGTTCATTGATCGTTTCGTGGGTTAGGCTGGGTATAAAATTGTCGGTGTATCGGTGGTACAGACTGCGGATGGTCTATGAGGTCTTCCTATTTTTTGTGTTTTGGCTCTGGCTTTTCAACAGTGAGTTGAAGGACATAAAGTTGGCTAGCATTTTATCTGTTCCTTGTTTACTCACTGAAAGTTCCTGGTGAGGCAGAATAATTTCAGCAGGTGCTGTCTTATAACAAAAAACAACTGGGTTTTTCTATTCATAAAGAAGTACCAGCATTCCTCGTATCCATGGCACAGTCCTCTAGTAGTACTGGGTTACTGGCTGGGGATCAGTGAAGTCTTCATACAACATCTTAATAACAAAAATTTTCGACTTCCTGTGGCAGCCAGATTCATCCAGTCTTATGGTAAGGGAAGTCACTTTGGTTCTTTTTCTTAAGTTCAAAGATCCCAAAGTCCTGATCACATTCATTGTATGAATGTCGAGAAACTAGGAAATTTTCAAACAGCTTTGATTTGGGCGTTCTTAACAATTTAACACCAACATTTTATTATTAAACGGCTTTTGTTCTGCCCTCGGCAGTTGTCACTGAAGGTTGAGATGTGCTTTACAGTATGAGGAAGACTCTGGATATACTTCCTGGCAACCCCTATGTGCCTTTTCTTCATGCCCCATAAACATATAGGCAGTACCACTGGTTATGTTGTGAATATATCCATAGCTATGACAGATACTAGCCTTTTGAGTTCGTTACAAATAGTTTCGGTATCATATTTTTTATATCAAACCATATCACAGCATGGTTGTCCTCCTTTAATGCCAAGCATTTTCTTTTGGATTCTTTTCGTGCCTCTGCCTCCGTCAGATAAACTTGTTTTTCATCTCCAGCCGCATTTTTTATCAGACGCGCCATCTGTAATTTTAATTTTCAACCTGTCAGACGCTACATCGGTACGAGACCTGGGGGAACGTAAGTTAAACTCTGTCTTGAAAACATATCTTTAAAAACTGTATCTTCAACGTTTTAGTTTTTTGTCTGCTTGCTAAATGTTTCGCACAAGTGATATATTACTGTCACACTTACGTTTGAATTTAAGTACTTCGGTTTGGGGCTTTTGCTCTACTATGATGAGTAGATGTGGAATGTTCTTGTAAGCTCGCTTGCTGTTTCACTTCTGTTTGCTGATATTTTATTTGGGGGCTCCTTTTCTAGTCTGTCACGTGGTGAAATACAAGATAGATTTTATTTATTAATGAAAACATTTATTGTTCTTTTGCTACATATGCCAGAGTGTTTTAAAACAAATGTTTTGCACGCTCGAAAACCTTTGGCTTTATACATAGGCCTACATTATATGTCTCTGTGAATGACAGATGCAATTTTCTCCTTCAACATAAGCTGTATGTCCAAGGTATCATTTAAGAACGATGTCTGAAGTTCCCATCTACCTGGTTCGCAACATTCTTTAAATATTACTTCCCCCTGCCCATGGGGAATATTTTTATTACATTTGTTTCTACACTGGTGATTGTATTCACGCAACCCTTTAGGCTCATACAGTTTATATTACGATTCCAGGTTTGCTCTCTTCTTACCCTTATTTTCACAGGCTTAAGTTCAGGGGGAAGTGCCTTGGCTGACAACTCTTCAGTACAACCAGGCATTTCTTCTTTTGTGTTATCTATCGAATCAAGTTTGTTTGTAAAATAAACATAAAAGTTGTTTTTATTTTAAATGTTATTAAAAAAGCAAAACAAAAACTCTGCATTATCCAACTTCAAATTTATAAAAGATTAAAAACATAGATTGCCTGAAGAAGGCTTACTGGTTTGATCATCGTCATTAGAATGATTATAACCTCTGTCTAGATTAGAATCATGACCATCTCCAAACAGTGGTGCATCACTGCCACCACTAGTAAAACTCGAATTGTCATTATTGATGTCCTCGGGATTGTTTCCATTAACTTCCCCAGCCATTAGATCTGGAAACAATTGCTTTTTTTAAAAATCATGCATACACAATTTTACTTTCTCTTGCTACACTACTGATAGGCTCAGATCATAAATGTACTACTACTAAATAAGTAAATTGTTACTCGAATATAAATAAGTAAGGAAGTATAAAAATAAGTGTTATATTTAAGCAATTACCAGTAATTTGAACGCCAGGTTGAAGTACTTTCCATTCCTATTCATTTTACACAAATGATGTTTTTAATTTCAACTCACTTTTATGAAACACTCTACTATAACTAGACACTTGTCTTCTACTCTCATAGCAAAGATAATATGGTGAAAATCTTTATAAATAGCATTGACGGCTGCTTCTACTAACAGAATCATCTGCAGTGTTTGACAGTGGAAGTTTTTTTAGTGGTATTGGTCATCTAGTAATCCAAAGTTGAACTACGACCAACTAGATATTTGAGGGTCATCAGGCTAGGGAGCAGAGGGTGTCATGAATATCATCTGGCTCTCTTTGCCTCCTAAAAGATTAGTATTACCACATTCCATTCTTGTACATAACTAATTTCTTTCAAATGTCTCTTAGACCACTTTACTTCCGGGATCAACATGTATGTACATACAACACGTACATACATACCAATTTACGTATGTAAGGTAATATAATAAATATCTATATAAAAACGTCAGCAAAATTCCGTTTCAGGCTTATTTACGTTATGACGTGAATTAAGAAACTAGATCTGTTGAGAGAAAACTGTACAGGGCTAATATTAAGTAAGATGAACTTTCAAAACTCTTCGCATCGACATACGTATGCAAGCTGACGGTGAATCTGAAACCAAACAGTTAACACCGATGCATTACATTACATATTGCATGATATTAATTTCTCACATGTTCAAACGATGTTCAAAGTCACCTCCAGAGAATTGAATGGAAGCGTATAAACGTCCCATACTTTCTATGCCTTACTCTTTTCAATGTTTCAGGTAATAATCGAAGAGCATTACCGGATGTTCAAGGGCCTGCACACCAGCCACTGGTTCAACATACACGAAATGTTTCAGATGCCTCACAAGTAAAAGTCATTGGCAGTTTAAGCTGTCAGCCATTATGCATCAACCACATTACTTGTCGTGTTGGTAAATGCACAGAAACGAGACAGAGTATTCCGTAAGAATTCCACTTACGTTGTGCAAAATAAGTGGCCACTAATGAATCATGAGTATACATTGACGCTAAACTGTTGATAATACGACTATTCAACCATTCCCGAGTATCTTTGTGGCCCACAGGTGTCGATTGAGTTAGCTTATGTTGGCATCTCGCTAAGTCAGTGAAAAGTGTTGACGAGGTGATTTCTGCAGTGATGTTGGTCTGTTGCAACAATTAGCTACCAACTTTCTATCTTGGTGATATAACTACTGACGATAATTCCTACAGACATTGTCAGATATGCTTTAATTAAATAAGAAATATACACCACGTATTGTGTAATGTAATGTACCAGTACTGTTTACAATATTACAGACTGTTCCATTTTCGGACGTTGATATGAACTATTCTGTACTTTTTTCTGCCAGGAATCATCTCCTGAAGTTTGTCTGCTAAGTTTATATTCACTTTATATATCTGATTGAGTATTATCACCATCCCAACTCTGTATCCATTGGTTCGCCACTGGTCTGGATTGAGCTCCTCTGTCTCTTATGGGTCGACAGTATGATCCGTTGCGCGACGTTACAAGAGCCGGATTTATTACCGATTGTGAAATAGCCATTACAAAGATAGGGACCAACACAGCTAGGAATGAGAGTTGGAAAAGGCGGTGGTAATACTGTGTTCCTAGAAAAGAAAAGGAACAGGATGAGTTAAATATCAAGTTATAATTTTGCAACAGTTGATTTCTTTAGATCAAAGACATGCGTTGTAGTCCTGCAAATGTGTAGAAGAGCAGAAAAGGGTACTACTGCCTCCTTTGACATCTTTAACATAGGAATTGGTACTCTGCATCTTAGCCCATACTTTGCTAACCGTAGATTCAACATTTGAACATTTTTATGTAACAGTGATATTATGGGTCTGTAATAGAAAATTTCTTGGAACTCAAATTTTAGATTCAATTAAGTCTTTAGGAACAATCCTTTCTCATGTCCCTGAAGTCCGAGATATGCTTCATAGGGAGCGTTCATTTGAGGACTTAATGTGATGTTTTTCCATGTTCCTAGTGTGAAGAAGTTTCTGTAGTTTTATTTTAGAATAGCTGAAAGCGTTCCGTGAACGGGGCGACCATAAAAAATTAAGGTGTCTTGGTAGAATGCTGTCGGTAGGAAAAAGAGTTGCACAACGAAATTTTCAAAAGAAAATATCAGTATGCACATTTATATACAATAATCCACACAGAAGGGAAAAAAACTAAACAGTAGCGAACATCTACATTAAAGAATAGCAAAGTACACTTGAAACAGTAAGTGTTTTACTTACATTTAATACAAACATGATTGTCCCAAAAGTTACTGGGTAATAAAGTATAAGAAAAATTAAATCAAACGATCACAACACAGTCAACTTTAAGCGACTTACCAGAAATAATTACGTTACGTATGACTCAAGAAGAGGTACTATGAGGTCACGCACAGGAACTAACACGTGCAGTTGGCAATATAAGGAACAAGACTGGATAGCACAAGATTCTGATAAGAATGCACTTTCGAAACGAGAAAGGATTGAAAATATAAAGTAAAAATCATGAATATGGCTTTAAGAAATTTCTTTCGTTAGCGTGACCTTCCTAAAATTAACACGATGCCGGATTCAGATAAATTTAAACATCGAAATGGGAACACTTACCGTTCTTGACAGTACCAGAATCATATACCGAATTGCTCGAAGTACTGTAAATCTCTCCCTCTGCTCATTGCCAAAGTCGGCCTTTAGTGTCGAAGAATTTCTCATTCCTAAATTACTGGCAACCTACGAAAGAAAAGATTGTGCCTAAACCAGAAGCAGCCAGTCACGGTGCACCGTTATTTTTTACCTATCATAGTTACGAAAATATTTCACTCGAACCCTTCCCTGTTCTGTTACGAATCGACTAAAATCTACTCATTAGTATTACCAGACAATCAGGGCCTTAGCCCCTGTGTTAGCCTATGAGACAAGAAGGAGCGCTTGTGCCTACCCCTGAAGTGTCTTACCAGACTACCGCTGCTGCTGGCACCCATATCATCTGTCAGAAGACTGGCTTCTCCAGCGCATCCCGGACCAAAATTTTGCGTGTCGTACCCCCGTTTCACTTGAAACCTTCGCAAGGGACCCTCGTTGTGTGAGGAACAGGAGGTATGAGAGTCAACCGAGATTCCTGTCTCGCGAACACTACTCCAGACGGAAGATAATAATATTTTAATAGAATTATACTTAGACATTCCTTGCCACGTTAAGAGTAAGTACGTATGATAATAACAGAGCTAGCTGCTAGTCTGATTGCAATTACTTCTACACTACCCGATATCTACTAACGCTTTCATTGAAATGAATGGAATAAATTAATCTGAAACGATGTAGCATCACAGCAAGGGTATCTCTCACACAATGTGCAATAGTGGAACATACCCTTGCGTCTTTCTACGTTAAGATTATTAATTTTTCTCTTCCTTATCCACTATGAGAATGAGATGCTATATCATCTGCCTTGAGAAACTTGTAAGGGGTGCGAGCTCACTTATTGGTCATGACAAACTAAAGAATAGAATAACACTGTCCCTTCTGACAGAGTTACCTACCTTTGCAAACAGGTAGCTAATGGAGAAACAAATAATCAGTCAAAAAATGCAGAAAGATAGATAAGAGGGCTCTGGCGGACTTTGCTTATCACACCAAATTCATAAAAAAGGAACACATTTGGGACTATTCTTGCAGTAAAATATAGATTACAAATATCTTCTAAAGGAAATTATGTCTGTTTCTATCACTGTGCCCCCTAGGTTATGACAAATGTTACAGTAGACACCAACCTCCAGTTTGTTGAAAAATTATACATCAAATACGTAAATAAAAGTGTTCATGTTATCAAAACAAGTTTACAACGTGCACTCAGTGTCTAAAAGTTCAAGAAGCTTATAGAACTAGCCCAGAAAAAGGTCTAATGGAGTCAAGAGACAATACATAAGTTACTACCTATTACTACAAGGAAATTGCAATACAATAATCATATTAAAAAACCAAAACTACGAAAGAAAAGTGTATTACATATGCAAAACAGGAATGACCAATAGCTACAAATGATTGTAAAAGGCATATAAAAATACAGAGCATAGTGTAACAGCATGAATGTCTCCACTGACACATAGAAAACAATTGGATAATGTAAAAACTCTATAGTTGAGTAACAACTCCAATCTCTCAAGTCCGAAGGAAATGATCAAAAATAGGGCTGAATTCATACAAATATGCAGTCTCAATCGGTAGCAGAAAATCGATATAAAACTAATTGGATGTCATAACGTGAGAGGACAATACATTTTAAACATTTACATATACTTAAGTGTTACGTATGAAAAAGGTGTCGTGTTGCAAACGCAAATGATATCAATTCACTGCACCTTATGAACGAAATTTACTATAAAAGCAATTCATACTCAGGTACTCGTCTAAAACGTATAAAATGACAGAGCTATCTAATGCCACATATCATAACTTATTACAAACACATAACGAAATGATCATCTAATACAAGTCAAAGGAGATAGCCACACTAAGACATCTTTAAAAAATTACAGCAATGTACAAGTAGTGCCATGGTGCGAAATGGTGGGACTATTGATTGAGTCTGGATTACATCTGCATTTATTAAATATGTAATTTTATTAAATAATCAGCATTGGCGGTTGAAGACTTCCGGCATAAGAAGTCAGCCTCATTCTGCCAACGGCCTTGTCAAAGAGGGCGGAGGAGCAGATAGAGGTTCAGGGCACTCTCTTGTCCTAGGGGTGGTAAATTGCCCCTAAAGGTGGAAGAATCAGCAATGATTAACGGCATGAGGATGCAGAAGGCAATGGAAACCACTGCATTAAAGGCACGTAACGTGTATCCACAGGACATGAGGCCTGTATTTGAAGAAGTGTCATGATGATCTCTCCATTGGCAATAGATTCCGGAATAGTCCCCCATTCGGATCTCCGGGAGGGGACTGCCAAGAGGGAGGTTACCATGAGAAAAAGATTGAATAATCAACGAAAGGATAACGTTCTACGAGTCGGGGCGTGGAATGTCAGAAGCTTGAACGTGGTAGGGAAACTATAAAATCTGAAAACGGAAATGCAAAGATTCAATCTAGATATAGTAGGGGTCAGTGAAGTGAAGTGGAAGGAAGATAAGGATTTCTGGTCAGATGAGTATCGGATAATATCAACAGCAGCAGAAAATGGTATAACAGGTGTAGGATTCGTTATGAATAGGAAGGTAGGGCAGAGGATGTGTTACTGTGAACAGTTCAGTGATCTGGTTGTTTTAATCAGAATCGACAGCAGACCAACACCGACAACGATAGTTCAGGTATACATGCCGACGTCGCAAGCTGAAGATGAACAGATAGAGAAAGTGTATGAGGATATTGAAAGGGTAATGCAGTATGTAAAGGGGGACGAAAATCTAATAGTCATGGGCGACTGGAATGCAGTTGTAGGGGAAGGAGTAGAAGAAAAGGTTACAGGAGAATATGGGCTTGGGACAAGGAATGAAAGAGGAGAAAGACTAATTGAGTTCTGTAACAAGTTTCAGCTAGTAATAGCGAATACCCTGTTCAAGAATCACAAGAGGAGGATGTATACTTGGAAAAGGCCGGGAGATACGGGAAGATTTCAATTAGATTATATCATGGTCAGACAGAGATTCCGAAATCAGATACTGGATTGTAAGGCGTACCCAGGAGCAGATATAGACTCAGATCACAATATAGCAGTAATGAAGAGTAGGCTGAAGTTCAAGACATTAGTCAGGAAGAATCAATACGCAAAGAAGTTGGATACGGAAGTGATAAGGAATGACGAGATACGTTTGAAGTTCTCTAACGCTATAGATACAGCAATAAGGAATACCGCAGTAGGAATGGACATCTCTAAAAAGGGCCATCACAGAACTTGGGAAGGAAAACATAGGTACAAAGAAGGTAGCTGCGAAGAAACCATGGGTAACAGAAGAAATACTTCAGTTGATTGATGAAAGGAGGAAGTACAAACATGTTCCGGCAAAACCTGGAATACAGAAATACAAGGCGCTGAGGAATGAAATAAATAGGAAGTGCAGGGAAGCTAAGACGAAATGGCTGCAGGAAAAATGTGAAGACATCGAAAAAGATATGATTGTCGGAAGGACAGACTCAGCATACAGGAAAGTCAAAACAACCTTTGGTGACATTATAAGCAACGGTGGTAACATTAAGAGTGCAACGGGAATTCTACTGTTAAATTGCAGAGGAGAGAGCAGATAGGTGGAAAGAATACATTGAAAGCCTCTATGAGGGTGAAGATTTGTCTGATGTGATAGAAGAAGAAACAGATGTAGATTTAGAAGAGATAGGGGATCCAGTATTAGAATCGGAATTTAAAAGAGCTTTGGAGGACTTACGGTCAAATAAGGCAGAAGGGATTGATAACATTCCATCAGAATTTCTGAAATCATTGGGGGAAGTGGCAACAAAACGACTATTCACGTTGGTGTGTAGAATATATGAATCTGGCGATATACCATCTGACTTTCGGAAAAGCATCATCCACACAATTCCGAAGACGGCAAGAGCTGACAAGTGCGAGAATTTTCGCACAATCAGCTTAACAGCTCATGCATCGAAGCTGCTTACAAGAATAATATACAGAAGAATGGAAAAGAAAATTGAGAATGCGCTAGGTGACGATCACTTTGGCTTTAGGAAAAGTAAAGGGACGAGAGAGGCAATTCTGACGTTACGGCTAATAATGGAAGCAAGGCTAAAGAAAAATCAAGACACTTTCATAGGATTTGTCGACCTGGAAAAAGCGTTCGACAATATAAAATGGTGCAAGCTGTTCGAGATTCTGAAAAAAGTAGGGGTAACCTATAGGGAGAGACGGGTCATATACAATATGTACAACAACCAAGAGGGAATAATAAGAGTGGACGATCAAGAACGAAGTGCTCGTATTAAGAAGGGTGTAAGACAAGGCTGTAGCCTTTCGCCCCTACTCTTCAATCTGTACATCGAGGAAGCAATGATGGAAATAAAAGAAAGGCTCAGGAGTGGAATTAAAATACAAGGTGAAAGGATATCAATGATACGATTCGCTGATGACATTGCTATCTGAGTGAAAGTGAAGAAGAATTAAATGATCTGCTGTACGGAATGAACAGTCTAATGAGTACACAGTATGGTTTGAGAGTAAATCGGAGATAGACGAAGGTAATGAGAAGTAGTAGAAATGAGAACAGCGAGAAACTTAACATCAGGATTGATGGTCACGAAGTCAATGAGGTTAAGGAATTCTGCTACCTAGGCAGTAAAATAACTAATGACGGACGGAGCAAGGAGGACATCAAAAGCAGACTCGCTATGGCAAAAAAGGCATTTCTGGCCAAGAGAAGTTTACTAATATCAAATGCCGGCCTTAATTTGAGGAAGAAATTTCTGAGGATGTACGTCTGGAGTACAGCATTGTATGGTAGTGAAACATGGACTGTGGGAAAACCGGAACAGAAGAGAATCGAAGCATTTGAGATGTGGTGCTATAGACGAATGTTGAAAATTAGGTGGACTGATAAGGTAAGGAATGAGGAGGTTCTACGCAGAATCGGAGAGGAAAGGAATATGTGGAAAACACTGATAAGGAGGAGGGACAGGATGATAGGACATCTGCTAAGACATGAGGGAATGACTTCCATGGTACTAGAGGGAGCTGTAGAGGGCAAAAACTGTAGAGGAAGTCAGAGATTGGAATACGTCAAGCAAATAATTGAGGACGTAGGTTGCAAGTGCTACTCTGAGATGAAGAGGTTAGCACAGGAAAGGAATTCGTGGCGGGCCGTATCAAACCAGTCAGTAGACTGATGATCAAAAAAAAATTTTAAGACCAAATTTGCATAAAAGCTCAGTCGTTGATAACCGCTCAAAAATTTCTCTTTAGATTGGTAAGAGTATTGAAACACTGAAACAACAACTACTTTACGGAAGATTAAAAAAAAAAGAAACATTAGTTTTGAAACTCACCGTGTTACAGTTATCATCAACCTCAATAAATCAATAAACTTCACAATTTAATAAAACAACCAAAACTCTGCTCTACAATAAATTTCAAAGGTGTTTATGCAAATAGGAAAGAACTACCTCTCTCACACTGACTTAGCAGACCAACATAAACATAGCAATCTGTAACACTCGATGTTAATGTACACCGAGTAATACATAATTTGAGATGGATCATAAACTCTCTTATTTACAAATGCCCAGTTGTGTCCCAGCCACTGCTCCATCATTAACACTTCCATTAGCATCCAGCGTTAGTCCATGTCAGTCCACAGAAATACACTCCAATATCGGGTGTAAGACCCGATACAGCTGAGTGTTATACATTTGCATAAACAATAGCCTTGAACCCACTAGAACTGTTATTGTTCCAATTTGAATCATTAAGGCCACTGCCGTGACCTAATACCAGTGTATTAATAACTGTTTCAACCACTGCAACTGAACTAGCTGCTTATATAGTACCATCGTCTTTACACAACAGCATTTGACGACTATGTTCTGAGCAGCGATCAAGTGTCTAAAATAAAGCTGCACAGCATAGAACACCAAATTTAATCGGCAGCATCAGTAGCAAGAAATGGATGCTACTGAGCGGCAGTACCTATAGTAAATATTCCATCAAGAAGCCAGGTGCATTTCATTTCACACATCTCTCCTCCAGAGACACATTATACACAGGTCGCTTGCTGCAAGCTAGTGTGTCTCCCATAGACTCCGTGCAAAATGCTAACCAATGACAAGCGTAGGCTGCAGGAAAACAAACAGCAGCGCTAAGAAACCTGCACCCCGCTTACGGCAAACATCATACCATACCAGTCTGTCGGCAGAACTGTAACATACTCTGTTGCCAACTTCCTTCTTCCCCGAGAATCCACTCGATCGCTCAGATAAACCAATTTGAAGCAGAGAGCTTCCACTACACCGGGACAAGCAAGTCTCGCCAACCTTGGCCATCTTTTGCCAACCTAGGTCAAAATTACGTACACGGCACAAAATATAACTGAAAAGATAGCACACTTGTCATACGGTTCAATAAAAACAATACAGTTACAAATATACGCATCCTAAGGTAATAAAGCTGGTGCACAGACTTTCACGAATTACTAGTAAGATACACGATTGTTCATACGAAGCCTAAATCGTACTACATTCATCCTTCACAGTTCACTGTTCTTTTAGACTAGGTGATGGGGCGAGATACTGCGGCAACTGTGATGCAGTTGCTTAATTAGGCAACGTGGAGAACCAATTGGGAAGATGTTGTGAGAGCATCTCAGTGTAAATGGACCTTCGATCTGCGACGAGATCAATCAGTTCGGTCTCTCACGTTTAACTTTATGCCATGTCCACGACCTGGCTCTCTTCGCCCGCCATAGAGCAAATGACAGCAGTGTGTCGGGATGCAGTTTCTGATAACACGTAAGCCGTCATGTTTTCTGCTTAATAAAGTCTGTCACAGGCTGCAGGAAAACGTATTCTCCACGTTATCAGGTTAATTTTGTCCACTACTGGCAGACAGGGCCATACTTATTCAACATTCGTGTCATAATTCGGATACTGCCTCTTCCTATGATTTACATTGTACCATTGCAATTTTGTACACAGTTCATAGGCCCACAGTTTACCGTCTCTTTTCTAGGAATGCCAAGGTATCGTCATAAGCATCCCCATGAAGCAATAATTCTTGTTCTAACGTCTGTTTTGGGGCTATCAGGTGTCAAGCTTCTATCGATAGTGTAGTAGCTCTCCAATGATAGAGGGACACAGATTAAAGCAATAGTCAGCAGTGGAGTAAATGGACAGCCTGCATCGTTACCAAATTTATTCAAGATTGCTGACCATCTCGACACTTCTGCCCCTTGGGGTAGATGTGTTAAGGTCGCACTGATGACATCATCGTCGCCCCCCCCCCCCCAACCGCACTCTACTCAAATCCCCTCCTCTCTCCCACTTAGAAGTTGGCTGGAAACGTCGATCAATCTGTCCTGTGCTGTTAATGTGGAAAGAACTAGGGTATTTTATTTTCTTTATTTTGTGTGTCACATTGTTGGAAAAATGTCCAATACCACTTGAAATTGGTGGGAAAAGCTCAGGACGGTGCAAACATTACCATGTCCAGCAGCTACATGTCCCAATTATATAGTTGTTCCGCTACAGATCTTATTTCATAATTTTTAGATGTGCAGGTGTTATAATATGGGAAAAATCATAAAATCTACCTATAGGTGTGGCGTAGTTCACAATACCCCTAACAGAGAGCTCTGGGAAAAGTAACCTCCACTCCCTCACCTAGAAATTGGCACGAAAAGCTTCACTTCCCATCGCCATTTGGAAATTGTAGGAAAAAGGCTCACTCTGTGCTGAGCTGATGGACTGGGAAGACCTAAGGTAGTTTCAATTTTTATTCATTTTTTTGTTATCCTGTGTATTCACCACCTGCTGTACCCACCTTGCGGTAAATTAAAAAATCCGTGGGAAAACTAAAAGATTTTCCTCCGTCTTTGAGGCATGGGAGTTGGGGAGATGTAGTAGCCATTGATCAAGCACTAGAGAACAGCTCTAGCGAGTCTCATCAATAACTGATGGATGTAGAGAGTATGTTTTCGCTATTAGTCTACCCACCAGTCCTATGTTGGAAGGATGAGTGGTAATAAAAATTATTAATACTAATAATACGACAGCAAATAGTCATAGAACTGAAGAAGAGTAACCCCTTGCCAATCTACAAGTAAACAGCTGATGGGAAGGACTTAAGGACAGGCAATAACTTTAGGATAGCAACCCACTGTTCCAGTGCTGCTATAATTCCTCTTCTTTATTGTGATTTTATTCCCTTGTCCCATATGGGCAGAGGAGGGCTAGCATCGGCACAATCAGTCGTTCTTCAGCCAAGTGAGAGTACAAGTAAAACGATGAAACGGTACACATAAAAGGCAATAGAAAGGTGGACGTGGGAGCTAAAATATACACTTACTCAGAGACGTTCATTGAAGGACAATAAAAAAAGTCCATATAAAGAAAAAAACACACAGATGGCAGTGTGCGTAGCATATAAAATACACTGAAGTCACCCACACAGGTTAAAAGTTGGCCTTAGTATTAAAACACAGCAGAACGACAACACTTTAATAACCATTGCACGAGACAGGGCACACATGACGAGGAGTAAAAACTGCCGGGAGGGACCTGCTGAGGGAGGGGACACCTGACAGGAGGGTAAAAAGGGGCGAGGAGAGGACAAACAGGAAGAGGGGGCTGGAGAGGGTGCAATGATAAGAAAGGGGTTGGGGGTGCACCCATGGGCAGGAGATGGATGGGGTGGGAGAGGAAGAGGGAAGGAAAGTCAGAAAGGAGCGCAGAGGCATGGAAAGGGTGCACTGGAAATGGAGGGAGTGCAGGAGGGAGGAAAATACAGGGGAATGGAAAAGGAGGGAAGAGGGAGCTCTGAGGAGGCGAGGGAACAGTAGTGTTACCAGGGTTGGAAGGAGTGGAGATATCAGGGCGAAGTTCATCATCTGCAAGTGGTAGGCGCTGGGAGGTTAACTGGTAAAGGAGTGGAGGGCTGGAGGTGGAGAGTTTGCGGGACACGGTGGTAAAGGTGCGGCAATTGGCTGGGGGTAGAGAGGATAGCAGGGGATGGGGCCAGATATGGAATGTGAGGCAGAGTGCATGGTGTTTGAGGATTTGGAGGACTTTAAAGAATCTGGGGGAGGGGTGGAAACCAAGATGACGCAGGCACAACAAAGAATGCAACGGATCAAGGATTTGTAGATGTGATGGGTGGTGGAAAGATACAGTCTCCATGTGCAGCTGGACAGAAGTTCCAGGACGCAGAATCTATTGTGGGCTTTGTGTTGGATCATTAGATGGGAAGTCTAGGTGAGGTGACAGGGATGAGGCCAAGGTATTTTAGTGTAGGAGTGAGGTGGATAGGATGACCGTAACTGTTAAGGCAAAAATCGTCTAGCTGGAAGGAAGGGGTGGTATGACTTATGATGAATTCCTGGGTCTTGGAAGGATTGATGCGAAGGAACCACTGGTAGCACCTAGCCGTGAACCAGTCGCGGTGTGTTTGAAAGATACATTGGGACCGTTGAGGGATAGGATAGAGGACCAGGAAGACGGTGTCATTAGCAAATTGGAGGAGATGAACAGGTGGAGGACGTTTGGACATATATGCAGTATGTAGGACATAGAGGGGAAAGGACAAGAGTCTTGGGGCCAGTGCTGCTATAAATCCATATCCCCTATACACAGGAATCAGGTACCAACAGCATTGGGAAATGAAGTACAGTTATAGCTATTTACGAGTCGCAAGTCCCATCCTCACCAACAGAAATCATATGATATTTTTTACGAGTATAACGTTCTTTATTTTGATCACGGCACCTCAAGACGTAAACGTTGCGAAGTATGCATATAACTGCAGGTGTGAATTTAGTTTACCTATTAAGATGACAGTTGATCCATTTATAGGCACAGATAACTTACGATTGCTGTCTTTTATTAATTGAGAAGACAAAAGACAGAACGTATATTGCTGATTGTATCAGTAAAAACTGTCGTATTAGCCTATTTTTCTTCATTGCAATTACAATTAAATCGTATTTGTATAATATTGGACCATGTAAAACTCTAGCTTGAAGTTAATATGAGAGGACATCAAACAACAGCCACGCATATCGTGGCTCAGGATGCAGAGCTAGGATCGTTAATAGTCAAAATCTGATACCTCAGCATGCATAATGATGAAACAGTGGTCACACTTTTTTCCGATGTAATGGAGTCCATCTGCATATGCTGTTATGTATAATGTAATGCGAACATATGTAACCGTAAAAAAATTCCGAAATACATGTAACAGAAATAAGTCTTGGGTACGGAGTGAGCATTCATAAGGTTAAACACAATGTATTGTAAATGTAATGCAACTATATTCCAGATGAGAAGATAAATCTACTGTGCTCATAATGTGAAACCCATGGAATGGGAGCGTATACGTGTTGTGATAAACACTGTGGAAGTACTAATGTTAGTGAAATGCAAAATACTGATGCGATACTTAGCGTCTGCGATTAATGGAGCTATATGACAAGCCAGCTACATTATGGTGAAGCCTGCGAGAACAGTGTCCCCATCTCTTAGGGTGGGTTGAACCTACTGAGGAAGTCACATCAGAACGGCCCACGAAAATGATGGCATCAGCTAACAGAGTGAAAGATAACTAACGAA